>NC_072404.2:116377500-117060000 GCF_028858775.2 Pan troglodytes | reverse complement strand
TTATGGAGATGGCAGTGTAGATATTTTCATGATTATAGAGATGGCAGTGTAGGTATTTCCATGTTTATAGAGATAGCGGTGTAGATATTTCCATGTTTGTAGAGATAGCTCTGTAGGTATTTCCATGTTTATAGAGATAGCGGTGTATTTATTTACATGTTTATAGAGATGTCTGTGTAGATATTTCCATGTGAATACAGATGGCAGTGTAGATATTTCCATGTTTATAGATATGGTGGTGTAGATATTTAAATGTTCATATAGATGACTGTGTAGATATATCCATGTTTTTACAGATGGTGTTGTAGATATTACCATGTTTATAGAGGTAGCGGTGTAGATATTTCCATGTTCATATAGATGGCAGTGTAGATATTTCCTTCTTTATGTAGATTGTTGTGTAGGTATTTCCATGTTTATAGAGATGGCAGAGTATATATTTCCAAGTTTGTAGAGATAGCGGTGCTGATATTTTCATGTTTATAGAGATAGCGGTGTAGATATTTCCATGTTTATATAGATGGCGTTGTAGATATTTCCATGTTTATACCGATAGCGGTGTTGGTATTTCCTCGTTTATGCAGAGAGCGACGTAGGTATTTCCATGTTTGTACAGCTCACGGTGCAGATATTTATATCTTTATACAGATGGCATTGTAGATATTTCCTTATTCACACTGATGGCGGTGTAGATATTTCCATGTTTACACAGATGGCGGAGTAGTTAGTTCCATGTTTATGGAGATGGCATTGTAGATATTTACATGTTTATACAGATTCCTGTGTAGATATTTCCATGTGTATAGAGATGGCACTGTAGATATTTCCATATTTATACAGATGTCTGTGTAGATATTTCCATGTGTATACAGATGGTATTGTAGTTATTTCCATGTGTATACAGATGGTGGTGTAGATATTTCCATGTTTATTCAGATGACTGTGTAGATATTTCCATGTTTTTACAGATGGCAGTGTAGATATTTCAATGTTTATAGAGATGGCGCTGTAGATATTTCCATGTTTATACAGATAACGGTGGAGATATTTCCATGTTTATACAGACAGCAGTGGAGATATTTCCATGTTTATACACATAGCGATGTACATATTTCCATGTTTATAGAGACAGCGGTGTAGGTATTTCCATGTTTATACAGAGAGCGGTGCAGATATTTCCATGTTTATACAGATGCCTATGTAGATATCTCCATATTTATGCAGAGGGTTGTGTAGATATTTCTTTGTTTATACAGATGGCAGTGTAGTTATTTCCATGTTCCTACACATGACTGTGTAGGTATTTCCATGTTTATACAGATGGCTTTGTAGCTATTTCCATGTCTATAGTGATAGCGGTGCAGATATTTCCATGATTATACAGATAGCGGTGTATATATTTCCATGTTTATACAGATCGTGGTGTAGATATTACCATGTTTATACAGATAGCGGTGTAGATATTTCCACGTTTATACAGATCTCGGTGAAGATATTTCCATGTTTATACAGATCGCGGTGTAGATATTTCCAAGTTTATACAGATCGCGGTGTAGATATTTCCATGTTTATACAGATAGCGGTGTAGATATTTCCATTTTTATACAGATAGCGCTGTAGACATTTCCATGTTTATAGAGATAGCGCTGTAGACATTTCCATGTTTATAGAGATAGCGGTGTAGGTATTTCCATGTTTATAGACATAGCGGTGTAGATATTTCCATGTTTATATAGATGGCGTTGTAGATATTTCCATGTTTATACCGATAGCGGTGTTGGTATTTCCACGTTTATGCAGAGAGCGACGTAGATATTTCCATGTGTGTACAGCTCGCAGTGCAGATATTTATATCTTTATACAGATGGCATTGTAGATATTTCCTTATTCACACTGATGGCGGTGTAGATATTTCCATGTTTACACAATGGCGGAGTAGTTAGTTCCATGTTTATGGAGATGGCATTGTAGATATTTACATGTTTATACAGATGGCTGTTTAGATATTTCCATGTGTATACAGATGGCAGTGTAGATATTTCCATATTTATACAGATGTCTGTGTAGATATTTCCATGTGTATACAGATGGTATTGTAGTTATTTCCATGTTTATACAGATGGTGGTGTAGATATTTCCATGTTTATTCAGATGACTGTGTAGATATTTCCATGTTTTTACAGATGGCAGTGTAGATATTTCAATGTTTATAGAGATGGCGCTGTAGATATTTCCAAGTTTATACAGACAGCAGTGGAGATATTTCCATGTTTATACACATATCGGTGTACATATTTCCATGTTTATAGAGACAGCGGTGTAGGTATTTCCATGTTTATACAGATAGCGGTGCAGATATTTCCATGTTTATACAGATGCCTATGCAGATATCTCCATATTTATACAGAGGGCTGTGTAGATATTTCTTTATTTATACAGATGGCAGTGTAGTTATTTCCATGTTCCTACACATGTCTGTGTAGGTATTTCCATGTTTATACAGATGGCTTTGTAGCTATTTCCATGTCTATAGAGATAGCGGTGCATATATTTCCATGATTATACAGATAGCGGTGTATATATTTCCATGTTTATACAGATCGTGGTGTAGATATTTCCATGTTTATACAGATACCGGTGTAGATATTTCCATGTTTATACAGACCGCAGTGTAGATATTTCCACGTTTATAGAGATAGCAGTGTAGATAATTCCAAGTTTCTACAGATGGCGGTGTTGATGTTTCCATCTATACACAGATTGCCGTGTTGGTATTTCCATGTGTATACATATGGCATTGCAGATATTTCCATGTTTATACAGATGGTGGTGTAGATATTTCCATGTTTACACAGATGACTGTATAAGTATTTCCATGTTTATACAGATGGCGGTGTAGATATTTCCATATTTATAGAGATTGCGGTGTAGATATTTCCATGTTTATACAGATGGCGGTGTAGATATTTCAATGCTTATAGAGATGGCGCTGTAGATATTTCCATGTTTATACAGATCGCGGTGGAGATATTTCCATGTTTATACTGACAGCAGTGGAGATATTTCCATGTTTATACACATAGCTGTGTACATATTTCCATGTTTATAGAGAGAGCGGTGCAGATATTTCCATGTTTATACAGATACCGGTGGAGATATTTCCATGTTTATACAGACCGCAGTGTAGATATTTCCGTGTTTATAGAGATAGCAGTGTAGATATTTCCAAGTTTGTACAGATGGTGGTGTTGATGTTTCCATCTGTACACAGATTGCCGTGTAGTTATTTCCATGTGTATACAGATGGCATTGTAGATATTTCCATGTTTATACAGATGGTGGTGTAGATATTTCCATGTATACACAGATGACTGTATAGGTATTTCCATGTTTATACAGATGGCGGTGTAGATATTTCCATCTTTATAGAGATAGCGGTGTAGATATTTCCATGTATATGCAGATGGCTGTGTAGATATTTCCATGTTTATACAGATGGCTTTGTAGATATTTCCGTGTTTATACAGATGACTTTGTAGGTATTTCCATGTTTATACAGATGGCGGTGTAGATATTTCCATATTTATACAGATGTATGTGTAGATATTTCCATGTGTATACAGATGGTATTGTAGGTATTTCCATGTTTATACAGATGGTGGTGTAGATATTTCCATGTTTTCACAGATGGTGGTGTAGATATTTCCGTGTTTGTACACATGGCGGAGTAGATACTTCCATCTTTATGGAGATGGCAGTGTAGATATTTTCATGTTTATGGAGATGGCGGTGAAGATAATTCCATATTTATAGAGATAGCGGTGTAGATGTTTCCATCTTTCTACAGATGGCAGTGTAGATATTTTCATGTTTATACAGATGGTGGTGTAGATATTTCCATATTTATACAGATGTCTGTGTAGATATTTCCATGTGTATACAGATGGTATTGTAGTTATTTCCATGTTTATACAGATTGTGTTGTAGATATTTCCATGTTTATACAGACCGCAGTGTAGATATTTCCACGTTTATAGAGATAGCAGTGTAGATAATTCCAAGTTTCTACAGATGGCGGTGTTGATGTTTCCATCTATACACAGATTGCCGTGTTGGTATTTCCATGTGTATACAGATGGCATTGCAGATATTTCCATGTTTATACAGATGGTGGTGTAGATATTTCCATGTTTACACAGATGACTGTATAAGTATTTCCATGTTTATACAGATGGCGGTGTAGATATTTCCATATTTATAGAGATTGCGGTGTAGATATTTCCATGTTTATACAGATGGCGGTGTAGATATTTCAATGCTTATAGAGATGGCGCTGTAGATATTTCCATGTTTATACAGATCGCGGTGGAGATATTTCCATGTTTATACTGACAGCAGTGGAGATATTTCCATGTTTATACACATAGCTGTGTACATATTTCCATGTTTATAGAGACAGCGGTGCAGATATTTCCATGTTTATACAGATACCGGTGGAGATATTTCCATGTTTATACAGACCGCAGTGTAGATATTTCCGTGTTTATAGAGATAGCAGTGTAGATATTTCCAAGTTTGTACAGATGGTGGTGTTGATGTTTCCATCTGTACACAGATTGCCGTGTAGGTATTTCCATGTGTATACAGATGGCATTGTAGATATTTCCATGTTTATACAGATGGTGGTGTAGATATTTCCATGTATACACAGATGACTGTATAGGTATTTCCATGTTTATACAGATGGCGGTGTAGACATTTCCATCTTTATAGAGATAGCGGTGTAGATATTTCCATGTATATGCAGATGGCTGTGTAGATATTTCCATGTTTATACAGATGGCTTTGTAGATATTTCCGTGTTTATACAGATGACTTTGTAGGTATTTCCATGTTTATACAGATGGCGGTGTAGATATTTCCATATTTATACAGATGTATGTGTAGATATTTCCATGTGTATACAGATGGTATTGTAGGTATTTCCATGTTTATACAGATGGTGGTGTAGATATTTCCATGTTTTCACAGATGGTGGTGTAGATATTTCCGTGTTTGTACACATGGCGGAGTAGATACTTCCATCTTTATGGAGATGGCAGTGTAGATATTTTCATGTTTATGGAGATGGCGGTGAAGATAATTCCATATTTATAGAGATAGCGGTGTAGATGTTTCCATCTTTCTACAGATGGCAGTGTAGATATTTTCATGTTTATACAGATGGCGGTGTAGATATTTCCATATTTATACAGATGTCTGTGTAGATATTTCCATGTGTATACAGATGGTATTGTAGTTATTTCCATGTTTATACAGATGGTGTTGTAGATATTTCCATGTTTATTCAGATGACTGTGGAGATATTTCCATGTGTTTACAGATGGCAGTGTAGATATTTCAATGTTTATAGAGATGGCGCTGTAGATATTTCCATGTTTATACAGATCGCGGTGTAGATATTTCCATGTTTTTACAGATAGCGGTGTAGATATTTCCATGGTTTTACAGATATTGGTGCAGATATTTCCATGTTTACACAGATTGCGGTGTAGATATTTCCATCTTTCTACAGATGGCATTGTAGATATTTCCATGTTTATACAGATGGCGGTGTAGATATTTCCTTGTTTATATAGACGGTGGTGTAGATATTAGCATGTTTATACAGATAGCGGTGTAGATATTTCCATGTTTATAGAGATGACGTTGTAGATATATCCATGTTTATACAGATCACGGTGTAGATATTTCCATGTTTATACAGATCGTGGTGTAGATATTTCCATGTTTATACAGATCATGTTGTAAATATTTCCATGTTTATACAGATCGCAGTGTTGATATTACCATCTTTATAGGGATAGCGGTGCAAATATTTCCACATTTATCCAGATAGCGGTGTAGTTATTAGCATGTTTATACAGATAGTGGTGTAGATATTTCCATGTATAAACAGATGCCTGTGTATATATTTCCATGTTTAAACAGATGGCGGTGTAGATATTTCCTTGTTTATACAAATAGCGGTGTAGATATTTCCATGTTTATACAGATAGCGGTGTAGATATTTCCATCTATATACAGATGGCTGTGTAGATATTTCCATGTTTATACAGATGGCTGTGTAGATATTTCCATGTTAATACAGATGACTTTTGTAGGTATTTCCATGTTTATACACATGGCGGTGTAGATATTTCTATGTTTATAGAGATAGCTGTGTAGATATTTCCATGTTTATACAGATAGCGGTCTAGATATTTCCATGTTTATACAGATCGTGGTGTAGATATTTCCATGTTTATACAGATCGCGGTGTAGATATTTCCATGTTTATACTGATAGCAGTGTAGATATATCCATGTTCATAGTGATAGCAGTGAGGATATTTCCATGTTTATACAGATAGCAGTGTAGATATTTCCACTTTTATAGAGATAGCGGTTTAGATATTCCATATTTATACAGAAAGCGGTGTAGATATTTCCATGTTCATACAGATTGCGGTGTAGATATTTACATGTTTATACAGATAGCGGTGTAGATATTTCCACGTTTATACAGATGGCGGTGTAGATATTTCCATCTTTCTACAAATGGCAGTGTAGATATTTCCATGTTTTTAGAGATGGCGGTGTAGATATTTCCATGTTTATATAGATGGCAGTGTAGATATTTTCTTGTTTATGTAGATGGCGTTGTAGATACCTCCATGTTTAAAGAGATGGCGGTGTGTATATTTCCATGTTGATGGAGATAGCGGTGTAGATATTTCCATGTTTATAGAGATAGCGGTGTAGTTATTTCCATATTTATAGAGATAGCGGTGTAGATATTTCCATGTTTCTTCAGATGACTGTGTAGATATTTCCATGTTAGTACAGATGGCAGTGTACATATTTCCATGTTTATAGAGATAGCGGTGTAGATATTTTCATGTTTATACAGATAGTGGTGTAGATATTTCCATGTTTATACAGATGGCTGTGCGGATATTTCCATGTTTATTCAGAGTTATCTGTAGATATTTCCATGTTTATATAGATGACAGTGTAGATATTTCCAGGTTTATACAGATGACTGTGTAGATATTTCCACGTTAATACAGATGGCGGTGTAGATATTTCCATGTTTACAGAGATAGCGGTGTAGATATTTCCATGTTTATAGAGATTGCGGTTTAAATATTTCCATCTTTATGCAGATAGTGGTGTAGATATTTCCATGTTTACACAGATGGTGGTGTAGATACAGCCATGTTTCTGAATATGGCAGTGTAGATATTTTCATGCTTACATAGATGGCGGTGGAGATATTTTCATGTTTTCAGAGATTGCGGTGTGGATATTTCCATGTTTATAGTGCAAGTGGTGTAGGTATTTCCATCTTTATAGTGATAGCGGTGTAGACATTTCCATATTTATACAGGTAGCTGTGTAGTTATTTCCATGTCTATACAGATGACGGTGTAGATATTTCCATGTATATACAGATAGTGGTGTAGATATTTCCATGTGTATACAGATAGCGGTGTAGATATTTCCATATTTACACAGATAGCGGTGGAGATATTTCCCTGTTTATACAGATAGCGATGTAGATATTTCCATGTTTACACAGATAGCGGTGTAGAGATTTCCATGTTTATAGAGATAGCGGTGTAGATATTTCCATGTTTATACAGATGGCTGTGTAGATATTTCCATGTGTATACAGATGGCGGTGTAGATATTTCCATATTTATACAGATGTCTGTGTAGATATTTCCATGTGTATACAGATGGTATTGTAGGTATTTCCATGTTTATACAGATGGTGGTGTAGATTTTACCATGTTTATTCAGATGACTGTGTAGATATTTCCATGTTTTACAGATGGCAGTGTAGATATTTCAATGTTTATAGAGATGGCGCTGTAGATATTTCCATGTTTATACAGATCGCGGTGTAGATATTTCCATGTTTATACAGATAGCGGTGTAGATATTTCCATGTTTTTACAGATATCGGTGTCGTTATTTCCATGTTTTACAGATGGCAGTGTAGATATTTCAATGTTTATAGAGATGGCGCTGTAGATATTTCCATGTTTATACAGATCGCGGTGTAGATATTTCCATGTTTATACAGGTAGCGGTGTAGATATTTCCATGTTTTTACAGATATCGGTGTAGATATTTCCATGTTTACACAGATTGTGGTGTAGATATTTCCATCTTTCTACAGATGGCATTGTAGATATTTCCAAGTTTATACAGATGGCGGTGTAGATATTTCCATGTTTATATAGATGGTGGTGTAGGTATTACCATGTTTATACAGATAGAGGTGTAGATATTTCCATGTTTATACAGATCGCGGTGAAGATATTTCCATGTTTATACAGATCGCGGTGTATATATTTCCATGTTTATACAGATCGCGGTTTAGATATTTCCATGTTTATACAGATAGCGGTGTAGATATTTCCAAGTTTCTACAGATAGCGGTGTAGATATTTGCATGTTTATAGAGATAGCGGTGTAGGTATTTCCATGTTTATAGACATAGTGGTGTAGACATTTCCATGTTTATATAGATGGCGTTGTAGATATTTCCATGTTTATGCCGATACCGGTGTTGGTATTTCCACGTTTATACAGATAGCGATGTAGATATTTCCATGATTATACAGCTCGCGGTGTAGATATTTATATCTTTATACAGATGGCATTGTAGAAATTTCCTTATTCACACAGACGGCGGTGTAGACATTACCATGTTTATACAGATAGCGGTGTAGATATTTCCATGTTTATAGGGATAGCGGTGCAAATATTTCCACATTTATACAGATAGCGGTGTAGTTATTAGCATGTTTATACAGAGAGCGGTGTAGATATTTCCATGTATAAACAGATGTCTGTGTATATATTTCCATGTTAAACAGACGGCGGTGTAGATATTTCCTTGTTTATTCAAATAGCGGTGTAGTTATTTCCATGTTTACTCAGATGGCGGTGTAGATATTTCCATGTTTCTACTGCTCGAGGTATAGTTATTTCCATGTTTATATAGATGGCGGTATAGATATTTCCATGTTTATACAGATGGCGGTGTAGATAGTTCCATGTTTATTGGGATGGCGGTGTAGATATTTTCATGTTTATAGAGATGGCAGTGTAGGTATTTCCATGTTTATAGAGATAGCGGTGTAGTTATTTCCATGTTTTTAGAGATAGCGTTGTATATATTTCCATGTTTATACAGATGGCTGTGTAGATATTTCCACGTGTATACAGATGGCAGTGTAGATATTTCCATGTTTATACACATGGTGGTGTAAATATTTCCATGTTTACACGGATGACTGTTTAGATATTTCCATGTTTTTACAGACGGCGGTGTAGACCTTTCCATGTATATAGAGATAGCGGTGTAGATATTTCCTTGTTTATACAGATAGAATTGATGATATTTCAATGTGTATAAAGATAGCGGTGTAGATATTTCCATATTTATACAGATAGCGGTGTAGATATTCCCACGTTTATACAGAGTGTGGTGTAGATATTTCCATGTTTATACAGATGGCTGTGTAGCTATTTCCAAGTTTTTACAGATGGCTGTGTAGATATTTCCGTGATTATACGGAGGGCAGTGTAGATATTTCCATCTTTATACAGATGACTGTGTAGATATTTCCATGTTAATACAGATGGCGGTGTAGATATTTGCATTTTTATACAGATGGCAGTGTAGATAGTACCATGATTATGGAGATGGCAGTGTAGATATTTTCATGATTATAGAGATGGCAGTGTAGGTATTTCCATGTTTATAGAGATAGCGGTGTAGATATTTCCATGTTTGTAGAGATAGCTCTGTAGGTATTTCCATGTTTATAGAGATAGCGGTGTATTTATTTACATGTTTATAGAGATGTGTGTGTAGATATTTCCATGTGAATACAGATGGCAGTGTAGATATTTCCATGTTTATAGATATGGTGGTGTAGATATTTAAATGTTCATATAGATGACTGTGTAGATATATCCATGTTTTTACAGATGGTGTTGTAGATATTACCATGTTTATAGAGGTAGCGGTGTAGATATTTCCATGTTCATATAGATGGCAGTGTAGATATTTCCTTCTTTATGTAGATTGTTGTGTAGGTATTTCCATGTTTATAGAGATGGCAGAGTATATATTTCCAAGTTTGTAGAGATAGCGGTGCTGATATTTTCATGTTTATAGAGATAGCGGTGTAGATATTTCCATGTTTATACAGGTAGCGGTGTTGGTATTTGCAGGTTTATACAGATAGCGGTGTAGATACTTCCTTGTTTATACAGCTGGCGGTGTAGATATTTACATCTTGTTACAGATGGAAGTATAGATATTTCCATGTTTATACAGATGGCGATGTAGATATTCCCATGTTTATACAGACAGTGGTGTAGATATTTGCATGTTTATACAGATAACGGTGTAGATATTACCATGTTTATACAGAGAGCAGTGTAGATATTTCCATGTTTATACAGATCGCGGTGGAGGTATTTCCATGTTTACACAGATGGCGGTGTAGATATTTCCATGTTTATAAAGATAGCGGTGTAGATATTTCCAAGTTTATACAGATAGCGGTGTAGGTATTTCCATGTTTATTCATATAGCGGTGTAGATATTTCCATGTTTATTCAGATAGCGGTGTAGGAATTTCCATGTTTATAGAGATAGCGGTGTAGATATTTCCATGTTTATACTGATGGCTGTGTAGATATATCCATGTGTATACAGATGGCAGTGTAGATATTTCCATGTTTATACAGATGGTGGTGTAGATATTTCCATGTTTATACTGATGACAGTGTAGATATTTCCATGGTTTCACAGATGGCATTGTAGACATTTCCATGTATATAGAGATAGTGGTGTAGATATTTCCATGTTTATACAGATCGCGGTGTAGATATTTCCATGTTTATACAGGTAGCGGTGTAGATATTTCCATGTTTTTACAGATATCGGTGTAGATATTTCCATGTTTACACAGATTGTGGTGTAGATATTTCCATCTTTCTACAGATGGCATTGTAGATATTTCCAAGTTTATACAGATGGCGGTGTAGATATTTCCATGTTTATATAGATGGTGGTGTAGGTATTACCATGTTTATACAGATAGAGGTGTAGATATTTCCATGTTTATACAGATCGCGGTGAAGATATTTCCATGTTTATACAGATCGCGGTGTATATATTTCCATGTTTATACAGATCGCGGTTTAGATATTTCCATGTTTATACAGATAGCGGTGTAGATATTTCCAAGTTTCTACAGATAGCGGTGTAGATATTTGCATGTTTATAGAGATAGCGGTGTAGGTATTTCCATGTTTATAGACATAGTGGTGTAGACATTTCCATGTTTATATAGATGGCGTTGTAGATATTTCCATGTTTATGCCGATACCGGTGTTGGTATTTCCACGTTTATACAGATAGCGATGTAGATATTTCCATGATTATACAGCTCGCGGTGTAGATATTTATATCTTTATACAGATGGCATTGTAGAAATTTCCTTATTCACACAGACGGCGGTGTAGACATTACCATGTTTATACAGATAGCGGTGTAGATATTTCCATGTTTATAGGGATAGCGGTGCAAATATTTCCACATTTATACAGATAGCGGTGTAGTTATTAGCATGTTTATACAGAGAGCGGTGTAGATATTTCCATGTATAAACAGATGTCTGTGTATATATTTCCATGTTAAACAGACGGCGGTGTAGATATTTCCTTGTTTATTCAAATAGCGGTGTAGTTATTTCCATGTTTACTCAGATGGCGGTGTAGATATTTCCATGTTTCTACTGCTCGAGGTATAGTTATTTCCATGTTTATATAGATGGCGGTATAGATATTTCCATGTTTATACAGATGGCCGTGTAGATAGTTCCATGTTTATTGGGATGGCGGTGTAGATATTTTCATGTTTATAGAGATGGCAGTGTAGGTATTTCCATGTTTATAGAGATAGCGGTGTAGTTATTTCCATGTTTTTAGAGATAGCGTTGTATATATTTCCATGTTTATACAGATGGCTGTGTAGATATTTCCACGTGTATACAGATGGCAGTGTAGATATTTCCATGTTTATACACATGGTGGTGTAAATATTTCCATGTTTACACGGATGACTGTTTAGATATTTCCATGTTTTTACAGACGGCGGTGTAGACCTTTCCATGTATATAGAGATAGCGGTGTAGATATTTCCTTGTTTATACAGATAGAATTGATGATATTTCAATGTGTATAAAGATAGCGGTGTAGATATTTCCATATTTATACAGATAGCGGTGTAGATATTCCCACGTTTATACAGAGTGTGGTGTAGATATTTCCATGTTTATACAGATGGCTGTGTAGCTATTTCCAAGTTTTTACAGATGGCTGTGTAGATATTTCCGTGATTATACGGATGGCAGTGTAGATATTTCCATCTTTATACAGATGACTGTGTAGATATTTCCATGTTAATACAGATGGCGGTGTAGATATTTGCATTTTTATACAGATGGCAGTGTAGATAGTACCATGATTATGGAGATGGCAGTGTAGATATTTTCATGATTATAGAGATGGCAGTGTAGGTATTTCCATGTTTATAGAGATAGCGGTGTAGATATTTCCATGTTTGTAGAGATAGCTCTGTAGGTATTTCCATGTTTATAGAGATAGCGGTGTATTTATTTACATGTTTATAGAGATGTGTGTGTAGATATTTCCATGTGAATACAGATGGCAGTGTAGATATTTCCATGTTTATAGATATGGTGGTGTAGATATTTAAATGTTCATATAGATGACTGTGTAGATATATCCATGTTTTTACAGATGGTGTTGTAGATATTACCATGTTTATAGAGGTAGCGGTGTAGATATTTCCATGTTCATATAGATGGCAGTGTAGATATTTCCTTCTTTATGTAGATTGTTGTGTAGGTATTTCCATGTTTATAGAGATGGCAGAGTATATATTTCCAAGTTTGTAGAGATAGCGGTGCTGATATTTTCATGTTTATAGAGATAGCGGTGTAGATATTTCCATGTTTATACAGGTAGCGGTGTTGGTATTTGCAGGTTTATACAGATAGCGGTGTAGATACTTCCTTGTTTATACAGCTGGCGGTGTAGATATTTACATCTTGTTACAGATGGAAGTATAGATATTTCCATGTTTATACAGATGGCGATGTAGATATTCCCATGTTTATACAGACAGTGGTGTAGATATTTGCATGTTTATACAGATAACGGTGTAGATATTACCATGTTTATACAGAGAGCAGTGTAGATATTTCCATGTTTATACAGATCGCGGTGGAGGTATTTCCATGTTTACACAGATGGCGGTGTAGATATTTCCATGTTTATAAAGATAGCGGTGTAGATATTTCCAAGTTTATACAGATAGCGGTGTAGGTATTTCCATGTTTATTCATATAGCGGTGTAGATATTTCCATGTTTATTCAGATAGCGGTGTAGGAATTTCCATGTTTATAGAGATAGCGGTGTAGATATTTCCATGTTTATACTGATGGCTGTGTAGATATATCCATGTGTATACAGATGGCAGTGTAGATATTTCCATGTTTATACAGATGGTGGTGTAGATATTTCCATGTTTATACTGATGACAGTGTAGATATTTCCATGGTTTCACAGATGGCATTGTAGACATTTCCATGTATATAGAGATAGTGGTGTAGATATTTCCATGTTTATACAGATCGCGGTGTAGATATTTCCATGTTTATACAGGTAGCGGTGTAGATATTTCCATGTTTTTACAGATATCGGTGTAGATATTTCCATGTTTACACAGATTGTGGTGTAGATATTTCCATCTTTCTACAGATGGCATTGTAGATATTTCCAAGTTTATACAGATGGCGGTGTAGATATTTCCATGTTTATATAGATGGTGGTGTAGGTATTACCATGTTTATACAGATAGAGGTGTAGATATTTCCATGTTTATACAGATCGCGGTGAAGATATTTCCATGTTTATACAGATCGCGGTGTATATATTTCCATGTTTATACAGATCGCGGTTTAGATATTTCCATGTTTATACAGATAGCGGTGTAGATATTTCCAAGTTTCTACAGATAGCGGTGTAGATATTTGCATGTTTATAGAGATAGCGGTGTAGGTATTTCCATGTTTATAGACATAGTGGTGTAGACATTTCCATGTTTATATAGATGGCGTTGTAGATATTTCCATGTTTATGCCGATACCGGTGTTGGTATTTCCACGTTTATACAGATAGCGATGTAGATATTTCCATGATTATACAGCTCGCGGTGTAGATATTTATATCTTTATACAGATGGCATTGTAGAAATTTCCTTATTCACACAGACGGCGGTGTAGACATTACCATGTTTATACAGATAGCGGTGTAGATATTTCCATGTTTATAGGGATAGCGGTGCAAATATTTCCACATTTATACAGATAGCGGTGTAGTTATTAGCATGTTTATACAGAGAGCGGTGTAGATATTTCCATGTATAAACAGATGTCTGTGTATATATTTCCATGTTAAACAGACGGCGGTGTAGATATTTCCTTGTTTATTCAAATAGCGGTGTAGTTATTTCCATGTTTACTCAGATGGCGGTGTAGATATTTCCATGTTTCTACTGCTCGAGGTATAGTTATTTCCATGTTTATATAGATGGCGGTATAGATATTTCCATGTTTATACAGATGGCGGTGTAGATAGTTCCATGTTTATTGGGATGGCGGTGTAGATATTTTCATGTTTATAGAGATGGCAGTGTAGGTATTTCCATGTTTATAGAGATAGCGGTGTAGTTATTTCCATGTTTTTAGAGATAGCGTTGTATATATTTCCATGTTTATACAGATGGCTGTGTAGATATTTCCACGTGTATACAGATGGCAGTGTAGATATTTCCATGTTTATACACATGGTGGTGTAAATATTTCCATGTTTACACGGATGACTGTTTAGATATTTCCATGTTTTTACAGACGGCGGTGTAGACCTTTCCATGTATATAGAGATAGCGGTGTAGATATTTCCTTGTTTATACAGATAGAATTGATGATATTTCAATGTGTATAAAGATAGCGGTGTAGATATTTCCATATTTATACAGATAGCGGTGTAGATATTCCCACGTTTATACAGAGTGTGGTGTAGATATTTCCATGTTTATACAGATGGCTGTGTAGCTATTTCCAAGTTTTTACAGATGGCTGTGTAGATATTTCCGTGATTATACGGATGGCAGTGTAGATATTTCCATCTTTATACAGATGACTGTGTAGATATTTCCATGTTAATACAGATGGCGGTGTAGATATTTGCATTTTTATACAGATGGCAGTGTAGATAGTACCATGATTATGGAGATGGCAGTGTAGATATTTTCATGATTATAGAGATGGCAGTGTAGGTATTTCCATGTTTATAGAGATAGCGGTGTAGATATTTCCATGTTTGTAGAGATAGCTCTGTAGGTATTTCCATGTTTATAGAGATAGCGGTGTATTTATTTACATGTTTATAGAGATGTGTGTGTAGATATTTCCATGTGAATACAGATGGCAGTGTAGATATTTCCATGTTTATAGATATGGTGGTGTAGATATTTAAATGTTCATATAGATGACTGTGTAGATATATCCATGTTTTTACAGATGGTGTTGTAGATATTACCATGTTTATAGAGGTAGCGGTGTAGATATTTCCATGTTCATATAGATGGCAGTGTAGATATTTCCTTCTTTATGTAGATTGTTGTGTAGGTATTTCCATGTTTATAGAGATGGCAGAGTATATATTTCCAAGTTTGTAGAGATAGCGGTGCTGATATTTTCATGTTTATAGAGATAGCGGTGTAGATATTTCCATGTTTATACAGGTAGCGGTGTTGGTATTTGCAGGTTTATACAGATAGCGGTGTAGATACTTCCTTGTTTATACAGCTGGCGGTGTAGATATTTACATCTTGTTACAGATGGAAGTATAGATATTTCCATGTTTATACAGATGGCGATGTAGATATTCCCATGTTTATACAGACAGTGGTGTAGATATTTGCATGTTTATACAGATAACGGTGTAGATATTACCATGTTTATACAGAGAGCAGTGTAGATATTTCCATGTTTATACAGATTGCGGTGGAGGTATTTCCATGTTTACACAGATGGCGGTGTAGATATTTCCATGTTTATAAAGATAGCGGTGTAGATATTTCCAAGTTTATACAGATAGCGGTGTAGGTATTTCCATGTTTATTCATATAGCGGTGTAGATATTTCCATGTTTATTCAGATAGCGGTGTAGGAATTTCCATGTTTATAGAGATAGCGGTGTAGATATTTCCATGTTTATACTGATGGCTGTGTAGATATATCCATGTGTATACAGATGGCAGTGTAGATATTTCCATGTTTATACAGATGGTGGTGTAGATATTTCCATGTTTATACTGATGACAGTGTAGATATTTCCATGGTTTCACAGATGGCATTGTAGACATTTCCATGTATATAGAGATAGTGGTGTAGACATTTCCATGTTTATACAGATGGAAGTGTTTATATTTCCATATGTAGAAAGGTAGCGGTGTAGATATTTCCATATTTATACAGATAGCGGTGTAGATATTTCCACGTTTATGCAGATAGCGGTGTAGATAATTCAATGTTTATACAGATGGGTGTGTTGATATTTCCATGTTTTTACAGATGGCTGTGTGGATATGTCCATGATTATACAGATGGCAGTGTAAAAATTTCCATCTTTATACACATGACTGCGTAGATATTTCCATGTTTATACAGATGGCGGTGTAGATATTTCCATTTTTATACAGATGACGGTGTAGATAGTACCATGATTATGGAGATGGCAGTGTAGATATTTTCATGATTATAGAGATGGCAGTGTATATGTTTCCATGTATATAGACATAGCGGTGTAGATATTTCCAAGCTTATGGAGATAGCGCTGTAGGTATTTCCATGTTTATGGAGATAGCGGTGTAGATATTTCCATGATTCTACAGATAGCTGTGTACATATTTTCATGTGCATACAGATGGCAGTGTGGATATTTCCATGTTTATACATATGGAAGTGTAGATATTTGCATGTTTATACAGATGACTGTGTAAATATTACCATGTTTTTACAGATGGCGGTGTAGTTATTTCCATGTTTATACAGATAGCATTGTAGGTATTACCATGTTTATAGAGATGGCTGTGTAGATATTTCCATGTTTATACAGATGGCAGTGTAGGTATTTCCATGTTTATACCCATAGTGGTGTAGATATTTCCATGTTTATGCAGATGACTGTGTAGTTATTTCCATGTTGATACAGATGGCGGTGTAGATATTTCCATGATTATAAAGATAGCCATGTAGATATTTCCATGTTTATACAGCAAGCTGTGAAGACATTTACATGTTTATAGAATTAGGCGTGTAGATATTTCCATATTTATACAGATAGCAGTGTACATATTTAAATGTTTATACAGATAGCAGTGGAGATATTTCCATGTTTATACAGATAGCGGTGCAGATATTTCCATTTTTAAACAGATAGCGGTGTTGAAAATTCCATGTATATAGAGATAGCGGTGTAGATATTTCCATATTTATACAGATAGCAGTGTAGATATTTCCATGTATATACAGATAGCGGTGTCGATATTTCCATGTTTATACAGATTGCGGTGTAGGTATTTCCATGTTTATATAGATAGCCGTGTATATATTGCCATATTTATACAGATGACTGTGTGGATATTTCCATGTTTTTACAGATGGCATTGTAGATATTTCCATGTTTATACAGATGGAGGTGTAGATATTTCCATGTTTATACAGATGACTGTGTAGCTATTTCCATGTTTTTACAGATGGCGGTGTAGATATTTCCATATTTATACTGATAGCCTTGTAAATATTTCCATGTTTATACAGATAGCGGTGTAGATATTTCCATGTTTATACAGATAGTGGTGCAGATAATTCCATGTTTATAGAGATAGCGTTGTAGATATTTCCATCTTTGCACAGATTGCAGTGTAGATATTTCCATCTTTCCACAGAAAGCGGTGTAGATATTTTCATGTTTACACAGATAGCTGTTTAGATATTTCCATGTTTACACAGATAGCGGTGGAGATATTTCCATGTTTATACAGATATCGCTGTAGATAGGTGCATGTTTATGCAGATAGCGGTGTAGATATTTCCAGGTTTATACAGATAGCGGTTTAGCTATTTCCATGTTTATACAGATAGCGATGTAGATATTTCCATGTTTATAGAGATGGCTGTGTAGATATTTCCATGTTTATACCGATGGAAGTGTAGATATTTCCATATTTATAGAAATAGCCAAGTAGGTATTTCCATGTTTAAACAGATAGCGGTGTAGACTTTTCCATGTTTATAGAGATAGCGGTGTAGATATTTCCATATTTATACAGATAGTGGTGTAGATATTTCCATGTTTATACAGATAGCGGTGTAGATGTTTCCATGTTTATACAGATAGCGGTGTAGCTATTTCCATGTTTACAGAGATAGAGTTGTAGATATTTCCATATTGCACAGATTGCCGTGTAGATATTTCCACCTTCACACAAATAACAATGTACATATTTGCATGTTTACACAGACAGCTGAGTAGATATTTCCATGTTTACACAGATAGTGTTGTAGATATTTCCATGTTTATACAGATAACGGTGTGGATTTTTCCATGTTTATAGAGATTGCGGTGTAGATACTTCCTTTTTTATGTAGATGGCAGTGTAGATTTTTCCATGTTTATAGAGATGGCGGTGTATACCTTTCCATGTTTATAGAGATAGCGGTGTAGATATTTCCTTGTTTACAGAGATAGCGGTGTAGGTATTTCCATGTTTATAGAGATAGCGGAGTAGGTATTTCCATGTTTATACAGATAGCGTTGTAGACATTTCCAAGTTTATACAGATAGCGGTGTTGGTATTTCCAAGTTTAAATATATAGCGGTGTAGATATTTCAATGTTTACACAGCTCGCGGTGTAGATATTTACATTTTATACAGATGGCAGTGTAGATATTTCCATGTTTATACAGATGGCGATGTACATAGTTCCATGTTTATGGAAATGGCAGTGTAGTTATTTCCATGTTTATAGAGATAGTGATGCAGGTATCTCCACGTTTATAGAGGAAACTGTGTAGATATTTCCATGATTATACAGATGGTTGTGTAGATATTTCCATGTGTATACAGATGGCAGTGTAGGTATTTCCATGTTTATACAGATGGCAATGTAGATATTTCCATGTTTATAAAGATAGCGGTGTAGACATATCCATGTTTATAGAGATCGCGGTGTAGCTATTTCCATGTTCATACAGATAGCGTTGTAGATCTGTATACGGTGAAGATATTTCCATGTTTTTAGTGATAGCCATGTAGATATTTCCATGTATATACAGATAGCGGTGTTGACATTTCCATGTTTATAGAGAGAGCGGTGTAGATATTTCCATATTTATACAGATAGCGGAGTAGATATTTCCATGTTTATAGAGATAGCGGTGGAGATATTACATAATTATACAGATAGCAATGTAGACATTTGAATGTTTATACAGATAACGGTCTAGATATTTCCATGTTTATACAGATAGCGCTGTAGATATTTCCATGTTTATACAGATAGCGGTGTAGATATTTCCATGTTTATACAGATAGCGGTGGAGTTATTTTCAAGTTCATACAGATAGCAGTGGACGTATTTTCATGTTTATAATGATGGCGGTGTAGATATTTCCAAGTATATACAGATAGCGGTGTAGATATTTCCGTGTTTATACAGATAGCGGTGCGGGTATTTCCATGTTTATAGAGATAGTGGTGTAGATATTTCCATGTTTATACAGATGGCTGTGTAGATATTTCCATGTGTATACAGGTGGCAGTGTAGATATTTCCATGTTTATACAAATGGGGGTGTAGATATTTAGATGTTTATGCAGATAGTGGTGTTGGTATTTCCATGTTTATACACATAGCGGTGTAGATATTTCCATGATTATAGAGATGGTGTTGTAGATATATCCATTTCTATAGAGATGGTGTTGTAGATATTTCCATGTATATAGAGATGACTGTGTAGATATTTCCATGTTTCTACAGATGGCGGTGTAGATATTTCCATGATTATAGAGATAGCGGTGTAGATATATCCATGTTTATGTAGATAGCGGTGCAGATATTTCCATGTTTATTGAGATAGCATTCTATATATTTCCATCTTTTCACAGATTGTGGTGCAGATATTTCCATGTTTACACAGATATCGGTGTAGATATTTCCATGTTTACACAGATAGCGTTGTAGACATTTCCATGTTTAAACAGATAGCGGTGTAGATAATTCCATGTTTATAGATATAGCTATGTAGATGTTTCAATGTTTATACAGATAGCGGTGGAGTTATTTCCTTGTTTATACAGATAGAGGTGTAGATATTTCCATGCTTATAGAGACACCGGTGTAGATATTTCCATGTTTATAGTGTGAGCGGTGTAGATATTTCCATGTTAATTCCGATTGTGTTGTAGATATTTCCACGTTTTTACAGATGGCGGTGTAGATACTTCCATGTTTATACAGATAGCAGTGAAGATATTTCCATGTTTATACAGAGAGTGGTGTAGATATTACCATGTTTACACAGATAGCGGTGTAGATATTTCCATCTTTGCGCAGATTGCGGAGTAGATATTTCCTACTTTACAAAGATAGCGGTGTAGATATTTCCACATTTGCACAGATTGAAGTGTAGATGTTTCCATCTTTACACAGATAGCAGTGTAGATATTTCAATGTTTACACAGATAGCGGTGTAGATATTTCCATGTTTACACAGATAGCGTTGTAGATATTTGCATGTTTATACAGATAGCGGTGTAGATATTTCCATGTTTATGAAGATAGCGGTGTAGATGTTTCTATGTTTATACAGAAAGCGGTGGAGATATTTCCAAGTTTATACAGATCGTGGTGTAGATATTTCCATGTTTATACAGATAGCCGTGGAGATAATTTCATGTTTATACAGATAGCGGTGGAGATATTAGCATGTTTATACAGATGGCGGTGTAGATATTTCCATGTTTTCACAGTTGGCACTGTAGACATTTCCATGTTTATACAGATGATTTTGTTGTTATTTCCATGTTTATACAGAAGGCGGTTTAGGTATTTCCATTTTATAGAGTTAGCCTTGTAGATATTTCCATGTTTAAACAGATAGCGGTATAGACATTTCCATGTTTATAGAGTTAGCGGTGTAGATATTTCCATATTTATACAGATCTCGGTTTAGATATTTGCATGTTTATACAGTTAGCCGTGTAGATATTTCCATGTTTATACAGATAGCAGTGTAGATATTTCTATTTTTATACAGATCGTGGTGTAGATGTCTCCATGTTTACATAGATAGCGGTGTAGATATTTCCATGTTTATACAAGTAGCGGTGTAGATATCTCCAAGTTTATACAGATCGCGGTGTAGACATTTCCATCTTTCCACAGATGGCAGTGTAGATATTTCCATGTTTATACTGGCAGTGTTGTAGATTTTCCATGTTTATACAGATAGCGGTGTACATATTTCCATGTTTATATAGAGAGCGCTGTAGATAATTCCACGTATGTACACATGGCTGTGTAGATATTTCCATGATTATACAGATGGCGGTGTAGATATTTCCATGTTTATACAGATAACTTTGTAAGTATTTCCATGTTTATACAGACGGCGGTGTAGATATTTCTATGTTTATAGAGATAGCAGTGGAGATATTTCCATGTTTATACAGATAGCGCTGTAGTTATTTCCATGTTTATGTAGATAGCGGTGTAGATATTTCCATGTATATACACATGGCTGTGTAGATATTTCCATGTTTATACAGACGGCGGTGTAGATATTTCCATGTTTATACAGATAACTTTGTAAGTATTTCCATGTTTATACAGATGGCGGTGTAGATATTTCCATGTTTATAGAGATAGTAGTGGAGATATTTCCATGTTTATACAGATAGCGGTGTAGATATTTCCATGTTTATACTGATCGCGGTGTAGATATTTCCATGTTTATACAGATGGCGGTGTAGATATTTCCATGTTCATAGAGATAGCGGTGTTGATTTTTCCATGTTTATACAGATCATGGTGTAGATATTTCCATGTTTATACAGATTGCTGAGTAGATATTTCCATGTTTATACAGATCATGGTGTAGATATTTCCATGTTTATACAGATTGCGGTGTTGATATTACCATCTTTATAGGGATAGCGGTGCAAATATTTCCACATTTATAGAGATAGCGGTGTAGTTATTAGCATCTTTATACAGATAGCGGTGTAGATATTTCCATGTATAAACAGATGTCTGTGTATATATTTCCATGTTTAAACAGATGGCGGTGTAGATATTTCCTTGTTTATACAAATAGCGGTGTAGTTATTTCCATGTTTATACAGATAGCGGTGTAGTTATTTCCATGTATATACAGATGGCTGTGTACATATTTCCATGTTTATACAGATGGCTGTGTAGATATTTACATGTTTATACAGTTGACTTTGTAGGTATTTCCATGTTTATACAGATGGCGGTGTAGGTATTTCCATGTTTCCAGATATATCTGTGTAGATATTTCCAGGTTTATACAGACAGCGGTGTAGATATTTCCATGTTAACACAGATCGTGGTGTAGATATTTCCATGTTTATACAGACAGCAGTGGAGATATTTCCATGTTTATACACATATCGGTGTACATATTTCCATGTTTATAGAGACAGCGGTTGTTGGTATTTCCATGATTATACAGATAGCGGCGCAGATATTTCCATGTTTATACAAATGCCTATGCAGATATTTCCATATTTATACAGAGGGCTGTGTAAATATTTCTACGATTATACAGATGGCAGTGTAGATAATTCCATGTTCCTACACATGACTGTGTAGGTATTTCCATGTTTATACAGATGGCTTTGTAGATATTTCCATGTTTATAGAGATAGCGGTGCAGATATTTCCATGTTTATACAGATAGTGCTGTATATATTTCCATGTTTATACAGATCGTGGTGTAGATATTTCCATGTTTATAAAGATACCGGTGTAGATATTTCCATGTTTATACACTCCGCAGTGTAGATATTTCCATGTTTATAGGGATATCAGTGTAGATATTTCCATGTTTGTACAGATGGCTGTGTTGATGTTTCCATCTATACAGAGATTGCCGTGTTGGCATTTCCGTGTGTATACAGATGGCATTGTAGATACTTCCATGTTTATACAGATGGTGGTGTAGATATTTCCATGTTTACACAGATGATTGTATAGGTATTTCAATGTTTATTCAGATGGCGGTGTAGATATTTCCAAGTTTATGGAGATGGCGGTGTAGATATTTCCATATTTATACAGATAACGGTGTAGAAGTTTCCATTTTTATACAGATAGCAGTGTAAATATTTCCATGTTTATACAGATCACGTTGTAGATATTTCCATGTTTATAGAGATAGCGGTGTAGATATTTCTATGTTTATACAGATAGCGGTGTAGATATTTCCATGTTTATACAGACCGCGGTGTAGATATTTCCATGTTTATACAGATAGCTTTGCAGATATTTCCATGTTTGTACAGATGGCGGTGTTGATATTTCCATCTATACACAGATGACCGTGTAGATATTTCCATCTTTATACAGATGGCGGCGCAGATATTTCCATGGATATGTAGATGGTGGTATAGATATTTCCATGTTTATACAGATAGCGGTGTAGTTATTTCCATGTTTATATAGATAGCGGTGTAGATATTTCCATGTATGTACACATGGCTGTGTAGATATTTCCATGTTTATACAGATGGCGGTGTAGATATTTCCATGTTTATACAGATAACTTTGTAAGTATTTCCATGTTTATACAGATGGCGGTGTAGATATTTCGATGTTTACAGAGATAGCAGTGGAAATATTTCCATGTTTATACAGATAGCGGTGTAGATATTTCAATGTTTATACTGATCGTTGTGTAGAAATTTCCATGTTTATAGTGATGGCGGTGTAGATATTTCCATGTTCATAGAGATAGCGGTGTTGATTTTTCCATGTTTATAGAGATAGCGGTGTGGATATTTCCATGTTTATAGAGATAGTCATGTAGATATTTCCATGTTTATACAGATAGCGGTGTAGATATTTTCATGTTTATACAGAGAGTGGTGTAGATATTTCCATGTTTGTACAGATAACGATGTAGATATTTCCATGTCTATGCAGATAGCGGTGTAGATATTTCCGTGTTTATGCAGATAGCGGTGTTGATATTTCCATGTTTATAGAGATAGTCATGTAGATATTTCCATGTTTATACAGATAGCGGTGTAGACATTTCCATGTTTATAGGGATAGCGGTGTGCATATATCCATATTTGTACAGATAGCGGTGTAGATATTTCCATGTTTATATGGATAGCAGTGTAGGTATTTCCATGTTTATACAGATGGCGGTGTTGTTATTTCCCTGTTTATACAGATGACTGTGTACATATTTCCATGTTTACACAGATGGCGGTGTAGATATTTCCATGTTTATAGAGATAGCGGTGTAGATATGTCCATGTTTATACAGATAGCTGTGTAGATATTTCCGTGTTTATAGAGGTAGCGGTGTAGATATTTCCATATTTATACAGATAGCCGTTTAGATATTTCCATGTTTATTCCGATGGCGGTGTAGATATTTCCATATTTATACAGATAGCGGTGAGGTTACTTCCATGTTTATACAGATGGCAGTGTAGATATTTCCATGTTCATACAGATAGCGGTGTCGATATTTCCATGTGTATACAGATAGCAGTGTAGATATTTCCATGTTTGTACAGATTGCGGTGTAGATATTTCCATGTCTATACAAATAGCGGTGTAGATATTTCCATGTTTATATAGATAGCGGTGTAGATATTTCCATGTTTATACAGATAGCGGTGGAGATATTTCCATGTGTATACAGATGGCGGTGTAGATATTTCCATTTTTCTACAGATGACTGTGTAGGTATTTCCATATTTGTACAGAAGGCTGTGTAGATATTTCCATGTTTATACAGATGGCAGTGTAGATATTTCCGTGTTTATACAGATAGTGGAGTGGATATATCTATGTTTATACAGATGACTGTTAAGGTATTTCCATGTTTATACAGATGGCGGTGTAGATATTTCCATATTTATAGAAATAACCATGTAGATATTTCCATGTTTATACAGATAGCGGTGTAGACATTTCCATGTTTATAGAGGTAGCGGTGTAGATATTTCCATATTTATACAGATAGCGGTGTAGATATTTCCATGTTTATACAGATAGCGGTGTATGTTTTTCCATGTTTATACAGATAGCGGTGTAGATATATCCATGTTTATACAGATCATAGTGTAGATATTGACATGTTTATACAGACAGCGGTGTGGATATTTCCATGTTTATATACATAGCGGAGTAGATATTTCCATATTTACAGAGATAGATGTGTAGATATTTCCATATTTCCACAGATTGCGGTGTAGATATTTCCACCTTTATACAGATAGCAGTGTAGATATTTCCATGTTTATACAGATAACGGTGTAGATATTTCCATCTTTATACAGATGACAGTGTAGATATTTCCATGTATATACAGATGGCAGTGTAGATTTTTCCATGTTTTTGCAGAAAGCGGTGTGGCTATTTCCATGTTTAAAGAGGTAGCGTTGTAGATATTTCCATGTTTATAGAGATGGCTGTGTAGATATTTCCATGTTTATACAGATGGCAGATTAGATATTTCCACATTTATACAGGTAGTGGTGTAGATGTTTCCATGTTTATACAGATGACTGTGTAGCTATTTCCATGTATATACAGATGGCAGTGTAGATAATTCCATATTAATAGACATAGCCATGCAGATATTTCCATTTTTAAACAGATAGCGGTGTAGATATTTCCATGTTTATAGAGATAGCGGTGTAGATATTTCCATATTTGTACAGATAGCGGTGTAGATGTTTCCATGTTTATACAGATAGCTGTGTAGCTATTTCCATGGTTACAGAGATAGAGTTGTAGATATTTCCATATTTGCAAAGATTGCTGTGTAGATATTTCCACCTTCACACAGATAACGGTGTACATATTTGCATGTTTACACAGACGGCTGAGTAGATATTTCCATGTTTACACAGATAGTGTTGTAGATATTTCCATGTTTATACAGATAACGGTGTAGATATTTCCACGTTTATAGAGATGGCGGTGTAGATACTTCTTTTTTATGTAGATGGCGGTGTAGATTTTCCCATGTTTACAGAGATGGCGGTGTATACATTTCCATGTTTATAGAGATAGCAGTGTAGATATTTCCTTGTTTACAGAGGTAGCGTTGTAGGTATTTCCATGTTTATAGAGATAGAGGAGTAGATATTTCCATGTTTATACAGATAGCGTTGTACACATTTCCAAGTTTATACAGATAGCGGTGTTGTTATTTCCAAGTTTATATATATAGCGGTGTAGATATTTCCATGTTTACACAGCTCGAGGTGTAGATATTTACATCTTTATACAGATGGCAATGTAGATATTTCCATGTTTATACAGATGGCGGTGTACATAGTTCCATGTTTATGGAAATGGCAGTGTAGATATTCCTATGTTTATAGAGATAGTGGTGCAGGTATCTCCATGTTTATAGAGATAACGGTGTAAATATTTCCATGATTATACAGATGGTTGTGTAGATATTTCCATGTGTATACAGATGGCAGTGTAGGTATTTCCATGTTTATACAGATCTCAGTGTAGATATTTCCATGTTTATAAAGATAGCGGTGAAGACATATCCATGTTTACAGAGATCGCGGTGCAGCTATTTCCATGTTCATACAGATAGCGTTGTAGATCTGTATACGGTGAAGATATTTCCATGTTTTTAGTGATAGCCATGTAGATATTTCCATGTATATACAGATAGCGGTGTTGACATTTCCATGTTTATAGAGATAACGGTGTAGATATTTCCATATTTATACAGATAGCGGAGTAGACATTTCCATGTTTATACAGATAGCAGTGCAGATATTTCCATGTTTATACAGATAGCGGTGTAGATATATCCATGTTTATACAGACTGTGGTGTAGATATTTCCATGTTTATACAGACAGCGGTGTAGATATTTCCATGTTTATACAGATAGTGGTGTAGATATTTCCATGTTTACAGAGAAAGAGGTGTAGATATTTCCATCTTCACACAGATTGCGGTGTACATATTTCCATGTTTACACAGACAGCTGTGTAGGTATTTCCATCTTCACACAGATAGTGTTGTAGGTATTTCCATGTTTATAGAGATTGCAGTGTAGATATTTCCAGGTTTATAAATATAGCGGTGTAGATATTTCCATGTTTATACAGATAGAGGTGGAGATATTTCCATGTTTATACAGATAGCGCTGTAGATATTTGCATGTTTATGCAGATAGCGGTGTAGATATTTCCATGTTTATACAGATAGCGGTGTAGATATTTCCATGTTTATACAGATAGCGGTGGAGATATTTCCATGTTTATACAGATAGCGGTGGAGATACTTTCAAGTTTATACAGATAGCGGTGGACGTATTTTCATGTTTATAGTGATGGCGTTGTAGATATTTCCAAGTATATACAGATAGCGGTGTAGATGTTTCCGTGTTTATACAGATAGCGGTGCAGGTATTTCCATGTTTATAGAGATAGCGGTGTAGATATTTCCATGTTTATAGAGATGGCTGTGTAGATATTTCCATGTGTATACGGGTGGCAGTGTAGATATTTCCATGTTTATACAGATGGGGGTGTAGATACTTCCAAGTTTATACAGATGAATGTGTAGATATTTCCATGTTTTTTACAGATGGCAGAGTAAATATTTCCATGTTACACAGATAGCGGTGTGGATATTTCCATGTTTGTACCGATAGCGATGTAGATATATCCATGTTTATAGAGATAGCTGTGTAGATATTTCCATGTTTATACAGATTGCAGTGTAGATATTTCCATGTTTATACAGATAGTGGGGTAGATATTTCAATGTTTATACAGATGATTGTGTACGTATTTCCATGTTTATACATATGGCGGTGTAGATATTTCCATGTTTAGAGAGATAGCCATGAAGATATTTCCAGGTTTATACAGACAGCGGTGTAGACATTTCCATGTTTATAGAGATAGCGGTGTAGATATTTCCATATTTCTACAGATAGCGGTGTAGATATTTCCATGTTTATACAGATAGCGGTGTAGACGTTTCCATGTTTATACAGATAGCAGTGTAGATATATCCATCTTTATACAGATCGTGGTGTAGATATTTCCATGTTTATACAGATAGCGGTGTAGATATTTCCTTGTTTATACAGATAGCGGTGTATTTATTTCCATATTTACAGAGATAGAGGTGTAGATATTTCCATATTTGCACAGATTGCGGTGTACATATTTCCACGTTTATACAGATAGCGGTGTAGATATTTCCATGTTTATACAGATAGCAGTGTAGATATTTCCATGTTTATACAGATAGTGGAGTAGATATTTCCATGTTTATAGAGATAGCCGTGTAGATATATCCATGTTTATGCTGATTGTGGTGTAGATATTTCCATGTTTATGCAGATAGCAGTGTAGATATTTCCATATTTACAGAGATAGAGGTGTAGATATTTCCATATTTGCACAGATTGCAGTGTTCCTATTTCCACGTTTATACAGATAGCGGTGTAGATATTTCAATGTTTATAGAGTTAGCGATTTAGTTATTTCCATGTTTATAAAGATGGCAGTGTAGACATTTCGATGTTTATACACAAGGCGGTGAAGATATTTCCATGTTTTTAGGGATAGCCATGTAGATAATTCCATGTTTATACAGATAACGGTGTTGACATTTCCATGTTTATAGAGATAGCGGTCTAGATATTTCCATATTTATACAGATAGCGGAGTAGATATTTCCATGTTTATACAGATAGCACTGTAGATATTAACATGTTTATACAGATAGCGGTGTAGCTATTTCCATGTTTATAGAGATAGCGGTGTAGGTATTTCCGTGTTTATAGAGATGGCGGTGAGGATATTTCCATTTCAATGCAGATGGCTGTGTAGATATTTCCATGTGCATACAGATGGCAGTGTACATATTTCCATGTTCATTCAGAAGGCGTTGTAGATATTTCCATGTTTACATAGATGGCGGTTTTGATATTTCTATGTTTATAGAGATAGCGGTGTAAATATTTCCATGTGTATAAAGATGGTGGTGTAGGTATTTCCATGTTTATAATGACAGTGATGTACATATTTCCATGTTTATTCAGATAGTGGTGTAGGTATTTCCATGTTTGTACAGATGTCGGTGTAGATAGTTCCATGTTTATGGAGATGGCCATGTAGATATTTCCATATTTATACACATAGCGGTTTAGATATTTGTAAGTTTATTCAGACGGTGATGTAGATGATTTCATGTTTATACAGATAGCGGTGTGGCTATTACCCTGTTTATACAGATGGCAGTGTATATATATCCATGTTTATACAGATAGTGGAGTAGATATTTCCATGTTTATAAAGATAGCGGTGAAGATATTTCCAAGTTTATAGATAGCGGTGGAGATATTTCCATGTTCATAGAGATAGCGATGGAGATATTTCCATGTTTGTACAGATAACAATGTAGATATTTCCATGTCTATGCAGATAGCGGTGTAGATATTTCCGTGTTTATGCAGATAGCGGTGTAGATATTTCCATGTTTATAGAGATAGCCATGTAGATATTTCCATGTTTATACAGATAGCGGTGTATACATTTCCATGTTTATAGGGAAAGCGGTGTGGATATTTCCATATTTATACAGATAGCGGTGTAGTTATTTCCATGTTTATACGGATAGCGGTGTAGATATTTCCATGTTTATACAGATAGCGGTGTAGTTATCTCCATGTTTATACAGATGACTGTGTACATATTTCCATGTTTATACAGATGGCGGTGTAGTTATTTCCATGTTTATATAGACAGCGGTGTAGATATATCCATGTTTACACAGATAGCTCTGTAGATATTTCCATGTTTATAGAGGTAGCGGTGTAGATATTTCCATATTTGTACAGATAGCCGTGTAGTTATTTCCATGTTTATTCAGATGGTGGTGTAGTTATTTCCATATTTATACAGATAGCGGTGTGCCTATTTTCATGTTGATACAGATGGCAGTGTAGATATTTCCATGTTTATACATATAGCGGTGTAGATATTTCCATGTTTATACAGATAGCTGTGTAGATATTTCTATGTTTATACAGATTGCGGTGTAGATATTTCCATGTCTGTAAAAATAGCGGTGTAAATATTTCCATGTTTATACAGATAGCGGTGTAGATATTTCCATGTTTATACAGATAGCAGTAGAGATATTTCCATGTTTATACAGATGGCGGTGTAGATATTTCCATGTTTCTACAGATGACCGTGTAGATATTTCCATATTTTTACAGATGGCGTTATAGATATTTCCAGGTTTTTACAGATAGCGGTTTAGCTATTTCCATGTTTATTCAGATAGCGATGTAGATATTTCCATGTTTATAGAGATGGTTGTGTAGATATTTCCATGTTTATGCAGATGGCAGTGTAGATATTTCCATATTTATAGAAATAGCCATGTTGATATTTCCATGTTTATACAGATAGCGGTGTAGACGTTTCCATGTTTATAGAGATAGCGGTGTAGATATTTCCATATTTATACAGATAGCGGTGTAGATATTTCCATGTTTATACAGATCGTGGATTGGATATTTCCATGTTTATAAAGATAGCAGTGCAGATATTTCCAAGTTTATTGAGGTAGCGGTGGAGATATTTCCATGTTCATAGAGATAGCGGTGGAAATATATCCATGTTTGTACAGATAACGATGTAGATATTTCCATGTTTATGCAGATAACTGTTTAGATATTTCCGTGTTTATGCAGATAGCGGTGTTGATATTTCCATGTTTATAGAGATAGCCATGTAGATATTTCCATGTTTATACAGATAGCGGTGTAGTCATTTCCATGTTTATAGGGACAGCGTTGTGGATATTTCCATATTTATACAGATAGCAGTGTAGATATTTCCATGTTTATACAGATAGCGGTGTAGATATTTCCATGTTTATACAGATAGCGGTGTAGATATTTCCATGTTTATACAGATAGCGATGGAGATATTTCCCTGTTTATACAGATAACGATGTAGATATTTCCATGTTTATACAGATAGCGGTATAGATATTTCCATGTTTATAGAGATAACAGTGTAGATATTTCCATGTTTATACAGATGGCTGTGTAGATATTTCCATGTTTATAGAGATAGCGGTGTAGATATTTCCATCTTTATACAGATAGCTGTGTAGATATTTCCATGTTTATACAGATGGCGGTGTAGATAGTTCCATGTTTATGGAGATGGTGGTGTAGATATTTTCATGTTTATATAGATGGCGGTGTAGATATTTCCATGTTTGCAGAGATTGTGTTGTTGATATTTCCATGTTTATAGAGAGAGCGCTGTAGGTATTTCCTTGTTTATAGAGATAGTTGTGTAGATACATCCATGTTTATACAGATGGCTCTGTAGATAATTCCATGTGTTTATACAGATGACTCTGTAGATATTTGTATGTTTACAGAAATGGCGGTGAGGCTATAACCATGTTTATTCAGATGGCATTGAAGTTATTTCCATGTTTATACAGATGGCGGTGTAGATATTTAGATGTGTATATAGATGGTGGTGTAGATATTACAATGTTTATACAGATAGCGGTGTAGATATTTCCATGTTTATACAGATCGCGGTGAAGATATTTCCATGTTTATACAGATCGCGGTGTAGATATTTCCATGTTTATACAGATCGATGTGTAGATATTTCCATGTTTATACAGATAGCGGTGTAAATATTTCCATGTTTATACAGATAGCGGTGTAGATATTTCCATGTTTATACAGATGGCAGTGTAGATATTTCCATGTTCATAGAGATAGCGGTGTAGATATATGCATGTTTATAGAGATAGCAGTGAGGATATTTCCATGTTTATACAGATAGCAGTGTAGATATTTCCATTTATATAGAGATAGCGGTTTTGATATTTCATATTTATACAGATAGCGGTGTAGATATTTCCATATTTATACAGATTGCGGTGTAGATATTTCCATGTTTATACAGATAGCGGTGAAGATATTTCCACGTTTATACAGATGGCGGTGTAGATATTTCCATCTTTCTACAAATGGCAGTGAAAATATTCCCATGTTTATAGAGATGGCGTTGTAGATATTTCCATGTTTATATAGATGGCAATGTAGATATTTTCTTGTTTATATAGATGGCGTTGTAGATATCTCCATGTTTAAAGAGATGGCGGTGTATATATTTCCATGTTGATGGAGATAGCGGTGTAGATACTTCCATGTTTATAGAGATAGCGGTGTAGTTATTTCCATGTTAATAGAGATAGCGGTGTGGATATTTCCATATTTCTACAGATGACTGTGTAGATATTTCCATGTTTGTACAGAAGGCAGTGTAGATATTTCCATGTTTATAGAGATAGCTGTGTAGATATTTTCATGTTTATACAGATTGCGGTGGAGATATGTCCATGTTTATACAGTTCGCAATGGAGATATTTCCACGTTAATACACATAGCGGTGTAGATATTTCCATGTTTATACAGATAGCGGTGTAGATATTTCCATGTTTATACAGATGGCTGTGCCGATATTTCCATGTTTATACCGAGTTCTCTGTAGATATTTCCATGTTTATATAGATGACAATGTAGATATTTCCAGGTTTACACAGATGACTGTGCAGATATTTCCATGTTAGCAGAGATGGCGGTGTAGATATTCCCATGTTTATAGAGATAGCGGTGTAGATATTTCCATGTTTATTGAGATAGCGGTGTAAATATTTCCATATTAATACAGATAGTGGTGTAGATATTTCCTTGTTTTTACAGGTAGCGGTGTAGATATTTCCATCTTTTTTCAGAGAGTGCTGTACATATTTCCATGTTTATACAGATCACTGTGTAAATATTTCCATGTTTATACAGATAACGTTGTAGATATTTCCATCTTTATACAAATGGAGGTGTAGATATTTCCATGTTCCTACACATGACTGTGTACTTATTTCCATGTTTATACAGATGGCGATGTAGATATTTCCATATTTAAAGAGATAGCAGTGTAGATATTTCCAGGTTTATACAGATAGCGGTGTAAATATCTCCATGTTTATACAGACCGTGGTGTAGATATTTCCATGCTTATACAGATACCGGTGTAGGTATTTCCATGTTTATGCAGAATGCAGTGTAGGTACTTCTATGTTTATACAGATAGCGGTGTAGATATTTCCATGTTTGTACAGATGGCGGTGTTGATATTTCCATCTGTACACAGATTACCGTGTAGTTATTTCCATCTTTATACAGATGGCGTTGTAGAGATTTCCATGGATAAGCAGATGGCGGTGTGGATATTTCCATGTTTATAGAGATAGCGGTGTAGGTATTTCCATGTTTCTAGACATAGCGGTGTAGATATTTCCATGTTTATATAGATGGTGTTGTAGATATTTCCATGTTTATACCAATAGCAGTGTTGGTATTTCCACGTTTATACAGATAGCGATGTAGATATTTCCATGTTTATACAGCTCGCGGTGCAGATATTTATATCTTTATACCGATGGCATTGTAGATATTTCCTTATTGACACAGATGGCGGTGTAGATGCTTCCATGTTTATACAGATGGCGGAGTAGTTAGTTCCATGTTTATTGAGATGGCAGTGTAGATATTTTCAAGTTTATAGAGATGGCGGTGTAGATATTTCCATGTTTATAGAGATAGCAGTGTAGATATTTACATGTTTATTCAGATGGCTGTGTAGGTATTTCCATGTTTGTACAGATGGCAGTGTTGATGTTTCCATCTATACACAGATTGCCGTGTAGGTATTTCCATGTGTATACAGATGGCATTGTAGATATTTCCATGTTTGTACAGATGGTGGTGTAGATATTTCCATCTTTACACAGATGACTGTATAGGTATTTCCATGTTTATACAGATAGCGGTGTAGATATTTCCATATTTATACAGATAACGGTGTAGAAATTAACATGTTTATGCAGATATCGGTGTAAATATTTCCATGTTTATAGAGATCACGGTGTAGATATTTCCATGTTTATGCAGAATGCAGTGTAGGTATTTCTATGTTTATACAGATAGCGGTGTAGATATTTCCATGTTTGTACAGATGGCGGTGTTGATATTTCCATCTGTACACAGATTACCGTGTAGTTATTTCCATCTTTATACAGATGGCATTGTAGCGATTTCCATGGATATGCAGATGGCGGTGTGGATATTTCCATGTTTATAGAGATAGCGGTGTAGGTATATCCATGTTTCTAGACATAGCGGTGTAGATATTTCCATGTTTGTATAGATGGCGTTGTAGATATTTCCATGTTTATACCAATAGCGGTGTTGGTATTTCCACGTTTATACAGATAGCGATGTAGATATTTCCATGTTTATACAGCTCGCGGTGCAGATATTTATATCTTTATAACGATGGCATTGTAGATATTTCCTTATTCACACAGATGGAGGTGTAGATGTTTCCATGTTTATACAGATGGCGGAGTAGTTAGTTCCATGTTTATGGAGATGGCAGTGTAGATATTTACAAGTTTATAGAGATGGCGGTGTAGATATTTCCATGTTTATAGAGATAGCAGTGTAGATATTTACATGTTTATTCAGATGGCTCTGTAGATATTTCCATGTGTATACAGATGACATTGTAGATATTTCCATGTTTATACAGATGACTGTATACGTATTTCCATGTTTTTACAGATGGCAGTGCAGATATTTCCATGTTTATAGAGATACCGGAGTAGATATTTCCATATTTGTTCAGATGGCGGTGTTGATATTTCCATCTATACACAGATGGCCGTGTAGATATTTCCATGTTTATACAGATGGCGGCATAGATATTACCATGGACATGCAGATGGCGGTATCATTATTTCCATTTTTATACAGATAGCGGTGTAGTTATTTCCATGTTTTCACAGATGGTGTTTTAGGTATTTCCGTGTTTATACACATGGTGGAGTAGATACTTCCATCTTTATGGAGATGGCAGTGTAGATATTTTCATGTTTATAGAGATGGTGGTGTAGATATTTCCATATTTATAGAGATAGAGGTGTAGATATTTCCATCTTTCTACAGATGGCAGTGTAGATATTTCCATGTTTATACAGATGGCGGTTTAGATATGTCCATATTTATACAGATGTCTGTGTAGATATTTCCATGTGTATATAGATGGTATTGTAGCTATTTCCATGATTATACAGATGGTGGTGTAGATATTTCCATGTTTATTCAGATGACTGTGTCGATATTTCCATGTTTTTACAGATGGCAGTGTAGATATTTCAATGTTTATACAGATGGCGCTGTAGATATTTCCATGTTTATACAGATAACGGTGTAGATATTTCCACGTTTATACAGACAGCAGTGGAGATATTTCCATGTTTATACACATAGCGGTGTACATATTTCCATGTTTATAGAGACAGCGGTGTAGGTATTTCCATGTTTATACAGATAGCGGCTCAGATATTTCCATGTTTATACAGATGCCTATGCAGATATTTCCATATTCATACAGAGGGCTGTCTAGATATTTCTATGTTTATACAGATGGCAGTGTAGATATTTCCATGTTCCTACACATGACTGTGTAGGCATTTCCATGTTTATACAGATGGCTTTGTAGGTATTTCCATGTATATAGAGATAGCGGTGCAGATATTTCCATGTTTATACAGATAGCGGTGTATATATTTCCATGTTTATACAGATCGTGGTGTAGATATTTCCATGTTTATACAGACCGCAGTGTAGATATTTCCATGTTTATAGAGATAGAAGTGTAGATATTTCCATGTTTGTACAGATGGCGGTGTTGATGTTTCCATCTATACACAGATTGCCGTATAGGTATTTCCATGTGTATACAGATGGCATTGTAGATATTTAGATGTTTATACAGGTGGTGGTGTAGATATTTCCATCTTTACACAGATGACTGTATAGGTATTTCCATGTTTATACAGATAGCGGTGTAGATATTTCCATATTTATACAGATAACGGTGTAGAAATTTCCATGTTTATGCAGATATCGGTGTAAATATTTCCATGTTTATACAGATCACGGTGTAGATATTTCCATGTTTATACAGATAGCGGTGTATATATTTCCATGTTTATACAGATAGCGGTGTACATATTTCCATGTTTATACAGACCGCGGTGTAGATATTTCCATGTTTATACAGATAGCGGTGCAGATACTTCCATGTTTGTACAGATGGCGGTGTTGATATTTCCATCTATACACAGATGACCGTGTAGATATTTCCATGTTTATACAGATTGCAGCGCAGATATTTCTATGGATATGTAGATGCCGGTGTAGATATTTCCAAGTTTATACAGATGGCGGTGTAGATATTTCCATGTTTATAGAGATGGCGGTGTAGATATTTCCATGTTCATAGAGATAGCGTTGTTGTTTTTTCCATGTTTATAGAGATAGCGGTGTGGATATTTCCATGTTTATACAGATAGGGGGGTAGATATTTCCATGTTTATAGAGATGGCGTTGTAGATATTTCCATGTTCATACAGATCACGGTGTTGATATTTCCATGTTTATACAGATCGCGGTGTAGATATTTCCATGTTTATACAGATCATGGTGTAGATACTTCTATGTTTATACAGATCGCGGTGTTGATATTACCATGTTTATAGGGATAGCGGTGAAAATATTTCCACATTTATACAGATAGCGGTGTAGTTATTAGCATGTTTATACAGATAGTGGTGTAGATATTTCCATGTATAAACAGATGTCTGTGTATATATTTCCATGTTTAAACAGGTGGCAGTGTAGATATTTCCTTGTTTATACAAATAGCGGTGTAGTTTTTTCCATGTTTATACAGATCACGGTGAAGATATTTCCTTGTTTATACAAATAGCGGTGTAGTTTTTTCAATGTTTATACAGATAGCGGTGTAGATATTTCCTTGTTTATGCAAATAGCAGTGTAGATATTTCCATGTTTATACTGATCACGGCGTGGATATTTCCTTGTTTATACAAATAGCGGTGTAGTTATTTCCATGATTATACAAATAGCGGTGTAGATATTTCCATGTATATACAGATAGCTGTGGAGATATTTCCTTGTTTATACAAATAGCGGTGTAGTAATTTCCATGTTTATACAGATACCATTGTAGATATTTCCTTGTATATACAGATGGCTGTGTAGATATTTCCATGATTATATAGATGGCTGTGTAGATATTTCCATCTTTATACAGATGACTTTGTAGGTGTTTCCATGTTTATACAGATGGCGGTGTAGATATTTCCATGTTTATAGAGATAGTTGTGTACATATTTCCATGTTCATACAAATAGCGATGTAGATATTTCCATGTTTATACAGATCGTGGTGAAGACATTCCCATGTTTATGCAGATCGCGGTGTAGATATTTCCATGTTTATACAGATAGCGGTGTAGATATTTCCATGTTTTCACAGATATTCGTGTTGATATTTCCATGTTTACAGAGATTGCGGTGTAGATATTTCCATCTTTCTACAGATGGCATTGTAGATATTTCCATGTTTATACAGATTGCGGTGTAGTTATTTCCATCTTTCTACAGATGGCATTGTAGATATTTCCATGTTTATACAGATGGCGGTGTAGATATTTCCATGTTTACAGATCACGGTGTAGATATTTCCATGTTTATACAGATAGATGTGTAGATATTTCCATGTTTACACAGATTGCGGTGTAGATATTTCCATCTTTCTACAGATGGCATTGTAGATATTTTGATATTTATACAGATGGCGGTGTAGATATTTCTATGTTTTTAGAGATAGCGGTGTAGATATTTCCATGTTTAAACAGATAGCGGTGTAGATATTTCCATGTTTACACAGATGGTGGTGTAGATATTTCCGTGTGTATACACATGGCGGAGTAGATACTTCCATCTTTATGGAGATGGCAGTGTAGATATTTTCTTGTTTATAGAGTTGGCGGTGTAGTTATTTCCATATTTATAGAGATAGCGGTGTAGATATTTCCATCTTTCTACAGATGGCAGTGTAGATATTTCCATGTTTATACAGCTGGCGGTGTAGATATTTCCATATTTATACAGATATCTGTGTAGAGATTTCCATGTGTATACAGATGGTATTGTACCTATTTCCAAGTTTATACAGATGGTGGTGTAGATATTTCCATGTTTATTCAGATGACTGTGTACATATTTCCATGTTTTTACAGATGGCAGTGCAGATATTTCAATGTTCATAGAGATGGCGCTGTAGATATTTCCATGTTTATACAGATAACGGTGGAGATTTTTCCATGTTTATACAGACAGCAGTGGAGATATTTCCATGATTATACACATAGTGGTGTACATATTTCCATGTTTACAGAGACAGCGGTGTAGGTATTTCCATGTTTATACAGATAGCGGTGCAGATATTTCCATGTTTATACATATGCCTATGCAGATATTTCCATATTTATACAGAGGGCTGTGTAGATATTTCTAACTTTATACAGATGGTAGTGTAGATATTTCCATGTTTATACAGATTGTGGTGTAGATATTTCCATGTTTATAAAGATAACGGTGTAGATATTTCCATGTTTATGCAGATAGAGGTGGAGATATTTCCATGTTTATACAGATAGCGCTGTAGATATTTGCTTGTTTATACAGATGACTGTGTAGATATTTCCATGTGAATACAGATGGCAGTGTAGATATTTCCATGTTTATACAGATGGCAGTGTTGATATTTCCATGTTTATACAGATTGCGGTGTCGCTATTTTCATGTTTATAGAAATAGCGGTGTAGGTATTTCCATATTTATAGAGATGGCTGTGTAGATAGTTCCATGTTTACACAGATGACTGTGTAGGTTTTTCCATGTATATCCAGAAGGCAGTGTTGATATTTCAATGTTTATAGAGATAGTGGTTTAGTTATTTCCATGTTTATACAGATGGCAGTGTAGATATTTCCATGTTTATACAGAAGGTGGTGAAGATATTTCCATGTTTTTAGGGATAGCCATGTAGATATTTCCATGTTAATAGAGATAGCGGTGTTGACATTTCCATGTTTATAGAGATATCGGTGTTCATATTTCCATATTTATGCAGATAGCGGAGTAGATATTTCCATGTTTATACAGATAGCAGTACAGATATTAACATTTTTATACAGATAGCGGTGTAGATATATCCATGTTTATACAGATTGTGGTGTAGATATTTCCATGTTTATACAGATAGCGGTGTAGATATTTCCATGTTTATACAGATAGTGGTGTAGATATTTCCATGTTTACAGAGACAAAGGTGTAGATATTTCCATATTCACACAGATTGCGGTGTACATATTTCCATATTTACACCGACAGCTATGAAGATATTCCCATGTTTACACAGATACTGTTGTAGATGTTTCCATGTTTATAGAGATTGCAGTGTAGATAATTCCATGTTTATGCAGACAGCGGTGTAGATATTTCCATGTTTATGCAGATAGCGCTGGAGATATTTCCATGTTTATATAGATAGCGCTGTAGATATTTGCTTGTTTATACAGATAGCGGTGTAGATATTTCCATGTTTATACAGATAGCAGTGTAGATATTTCCATGTTTATAGAGATAGCGGCGGAGCTATTTCCATGTTTTTACAGATAGCAATGTAGATATGTGAATGTTTATACAGATAGCGGTCTAGATATTTCCATGTTTATACAGATAACGGTGTAGATATTTCCATTTTATTCACATAGCGGTGTAGTTATTTCTATGTTTATACAGATGACTGTGTACATATTTCCATGTTTATTCAGATGGCAGTGTAGATATTTCCATGTTTATAGAGATAGCGGTCTAGATATTTCCATGTTTATACAGATAGCGGTGTAGATGTTTCCATGTTTATACAGATAGCGGTCTAGATATTTCCATGTTTATACAGATAGCGTTGGACATATTTTCAAGTTTATACAGATAGCGGTGGACATATTTTCATGTTTATAGAGATGGCAGTGTAGATATTTCCAAGTTTATACAGATAGCGGTGTCGATATTTCCGTGTTTATACAGATAGCGGTGCAGGTATTTCCATATTTGAAGAGACAGCGGTGTAGATATTTCCATGTTTTTACAGATGGGGGTGTAGATATTACCATGTTTATGCAGATGACTGTGTAGATATTTCCATGTTTTTTACAGATGGCGGTGTATATATATCCATGTTCCGCAGATAGCCGTGTGGATATTTCCATGTTTATACAGATAGCGATGTAGATATTTCCATGTTTATAGAGATGGCTGTGTAGTTATTTCTATGTTTATACATTTTGCAGAGTAGATATTTGCATGTTTATACAGATAGTGGGGTAGATATTTCCATGTTTATACAGATGACTGTGTAGGTATTTCCATGTTCATACATATGGCGGTGTAGATATTTCCATGTTTAGAGAGATAGCCATGAAGATATTTCCATGTTTATACAGACAGCGGTGTAGACATTTCCATGTTTATAGAGATAGCGGTGTAGATATTTCCATGTTTATACAGATAGCGGTGTAGATGTTTCCATGTTTATACAGGTAGCGGTGAAGGTATATCCATGTTTATACAGATCGTCGTGTATATATTTCCAGGTTTATACAGATAGCGGTGTAGATATTTCCACATTTACAGAGATAGAGGTGTAGATATTTCCATATTTGCACAGAGTGCAATGTACATATTTCCACGTTTATACAGATTGTGGTGTAGATATTTCCATGTTTATACAGATAGCGGTGTAGATGTTTCCATGTTTATATAGATAGCGGTGTAGATATTTCCATGTTTATAAAGATAGCGGTGTAGATATATCCATGTTTATACAGATTGCGGTGTAGATATTTCCATGTTTATAAAGATAGCGGTGTAGATATTTCTGTGTTTACACAGATTGCGGTGGAAATATTTCAATGTTTATACAGATAGCGATGTAAATATTTCCATGTTTATACAGATAGCGGAGTAGATATATCCATGTTTAAACAGATAGCGGTGTAGACATTTTCATGTTTATACATATAGCAGTGTAGATATTTCCATGTTTATACAGATAGTGGTGGAGATATTTCCATGATTAGACAGATAGCGGTGGAGATATTTCACTGTTTATACAGATGACTGTGTAGATATTTCCATGTGTATACAGATGGCAGTGTAGATATTTCCATGTTTATACAGATGGCTGTGTAGTTATTTCCATGTTTATACATTTTGCAGTGTAGATATTTCCATGTTTATACAGATAGTGGGGTAGATATTTCCATGTTTATACAGATGACTGTGTAGGTATTTCCATGTTTATACATATGGTGGTGTAGATATTTCCATGTTTAGAGAGATAGCCATGAAGATATTTCCATGTTTATACAGACAGCGGTGTAGACATTTCCATGTTTATAGAGATAGCGGTGTAGATATTTCCATGTTTATACAGATAGCGGTGTAGATGTTTCCATGTTTATACAGATAGCGGTGAAGATATATCCATGTTTATACAGATCGCGGTGTATATATTTGCAGGTTTATACAGATAACGGTGTAGATATTTCCATGTTTATACAGATAGCGGTGTAGATATTTCCATATTTACAGAGATAGAGGTGGAGATATTTCCATATTTGCACAGATTGCAGTGTACATATTTCCACGTTTATACAGATAGTGGTGTAGATAATTCCAAGTTTATACAGATAGCGGTGTAGATATTTCCATGTTTATACAGATAGCGGTGTAGATATTTCCATGTTTATACAGATAGCGGTTTAGACATATCCATGTTTATACAGATTTCGGTGTAGATATTTCCATGTTTATAAAGATAGCGGTGTAGATATTTCTATGTTTACACAGATTGCAGTGGAAATATTTCCATGATTATACAGATAGCGATGTAAATATTTCCATGTTTATACAGATAGCGGAGTAGATATATCCATGTTTATACAGATGGCGGTGTAGACATTTCCATGTTTATACAGATAGCGGTGTAGATATTTCCATGTTTATACAGATAGCGGTGGAGATATTTCCATGATTAGACAGATAGCAGTGGAGATATTTCAATGTTTATACAGATGACTGTGTAGATATTTCCATGTGTATACAGATGGCAGTGTAGATATTTCCATGTTTATACAGATGGCAGTGTAGATATTTCCATGTTTATGCAGATTGTGGTGTGGCTATTTTCATGTTTATAGAAATAGTGGTGTAGGTATTTCCATGTTTATAGAGATGGCTGTGTCGATATTTCCATGTTTACACAGATGACTGTGTAGGTTTTTCCCTGTATATCCAGAAGGCAGTGTTGATATTTCAATGTTTATAGAGATAGCGGTTTAGTTATTTCCATGTTTATACAGATGGCAGTGTAGATATTTCCATGTTTATACAGAAGGCGGTGAAGATAATTCCATGTTTTAAGGGATAGCCATGTAGATATTTCCATGTTTATACAGATAGCGGTGTTGACATTTCCATATTTATAGAGATAGCGTTGTAGATATTTCCATATTTATGCAGATAGCGGAGTAGATATTTCCATGTTTATACAGATAGCAGTGTAGATATTAACATGTTTATACAGATAGCAGTGTAGATATATCCATGTTTATATAGATTGTGGTGTAGATATTTCCATGTTTATACAGATAGCGGTGTAGATATTTCCATGTTTATACAGATAGTGGTGTAGATATTTCCATCTTTACAGAGACAGAGGTGTAGATATTTCCATATTCACACAGATTGCGGTGTACATATTTCCATATTTACACCGACAGCTGTGAAGGTATTCCCATGTTTACACAGATACTGTTGTAGATGTTTCCATGTTTATAGAGATTGCAGTGTAGATATTTCCATGTTTATAAAGATAGTGGTGTAGATATTTCCATGTTTATGCAGATAGCGGTGGAGATATTTCCATGTTTATATAGATAGCGCTGTAGATATTTGCTTGTTTATACAGATAGCGGTGTAGATATTTCCATGTTTATACAGATAGCAGTGTAGATATTTCCATGTTTATAGAGATAGCGGAGGAGTTATTTCCATGTTTTTACAGATAGCAATGTAGATATTTGAATATTTATACAGATAGTGGTCTAGATATTTCCATGTTTATACAGATAACGGTGTAGATATTTCCATTTTTATACACATAGCGGTGTAGTTATTTCCATGTTTATACAGATGACTGTGTACATATTTCCATGTTTATACAGATGGCGGTGTAGATATTTCCATGTTTATAGAGATAGCGGTCTAGATATTTCCATGTTTATACAGATAGCGGTGTTGCTGTTTCCATGTTTATACAGATAGCGGTGTAGATATTTCCATGTTTATACAGATAGCGTTGGACATATTTTCAAGTTTATACAGATAGCAGTGGACATATTTTCATGTTTATAGAGATGGCAGTGTAGATATTTCCAAGTTTATACAGATAGTGGTGTCGATATTTCCGTGTTTATACAGATAGCGTTGCAGGTATTTCCATATTTGTAGAGACAGCGGTGTAGATATTTCCATGTTTTTACAGATGGGGGTGTAGATATCACCATGTTTATACAGATGACTGTGTAGATATTTCCATGTTTTTTACAGATGGCGTTGTAAATATATCCATGTTCCGCAGATAGCCGTGTGGATATTTCCATGTTTATAAGGATAGCGATGTAGATATTTCCATGTTTATAGAGATGGCTGTGTAGTTATTTCTATGTTTATACATTTTGCAGTGTAGATATTTGCATGTTTATACAGATAGTGGGGTAGATATTTCCATGTTTATACAGATGACTGTGTAGGTATTTCCATGTTTATACATATGGTGGTGTAGATATTTCCATGTTTAGAGAGATAGCCATGAAGATATTTCCATGTTTATACAGACAGCGTTGTAGACATTTCCATGTTTATAGAGATAGCGGTGTAGATATTTCCATGTTTATACAGATAGCGGTGTAGATGTTTCCATGTTTATACAGATAGCGGTGAAGATATATCCATGTTTATACAGATCGTGGTGTATATATTTCCAGGTTTATACAGATAGCGGTGTAGATATTTCCATTTTTATAGAGATAGCAGTGTAGATATTTCCACATTTACAGAGATAGAGGTGTAGATATTTCCATATTTGCACAGATTGCAATGTACATATTTCCACGTTTATACAGATAGTGGTGTAGATATTTCCATGTTTATACAGATAGCGGTGTAGATATTTCCATGTTTATACAGATAGCGGTGTAGATATTTCCATGTTTATATAGATAGCGGTGTAGATATATCCATGTTTATACAGATTGCGGTGTAGATATTTCCATGTTTATAAAGATAGCGGTGTAGATATTTCTGTGTTTACACAGATTGCGGTGGAAATATTTCAATGTTTATACAGATAGCAATGTAAATATTTCCATGTTTATACAGATAGCGGAGTAGATATATCCATGTTTAAACAGATAGCGGTGTAGACATTTTCATGTTTATACAGATAGCAGTGTAGATATTTCCATGTTTATACAGATAGCTGTGGAGATATTTCCATGATTAGACAGATAGCGGTTGAGATATTTCACTGTTTATACAGATGACTGTGTAGATATTTCCATGTGTATACAGATGGCAGTGTAGATATTTCCATGTTTATACAGATGGCTGTGTAGTTATTTCCATGTTTATACATTTTGCAGTGTAGATATTTCCATGTTTATACAGATAGTGGGGTAGATATTTCCATGTTTATAGAGATAGTTGTGTACATATTTCCATGTTCATACAAATAGCGATGTAGATATTTCCATGTTTATACAGATCGTGGTGAAGACATTCCCATGTTTATGCAGATCGCGGTGTAGATATTTCCATGTTTATACAGATAGCGGTGTAGATATTTCCATGTTTTCACAGATATTCGTGTTGATATTTCCATGTTTACAGAGATTGCGGTGTAGATATTTCCATCTTTCTACAGATGGCATTGTAGATTTTTCCATGTTTATACAGATTGCGGTGTAGTTATTTCCATCTTTCTACAGATGGCATTGTAGATATTTCCATGTTTATACAGATGGCGGTGTAGATATTTCCATGTTTACAGATCACGGTGTAGATATTTCCATGTTTATACAGATAGATGTGTAGATATTTCCATGTTTACACAGATTGCGGTGTAGATATTTCCATCTTTCTACAGATGGCATTGTAGATATTTTGATATTTATACAGATGGCGGTGTAGATATTTCTATGTTTTTAGAGATAGCGGTGTAGATATTTCCATGTTTACACAGATGGTGGTGTAGATATTTCCGTGTGTATACACATGGCGGAGTAGATACTTCCATCTTTATGGAGATGGCAGTGTAGATATTTTCTTGTTTATAGAGTTGGCGGTGTAGTTATTTCCATATTTATAGAGATAGCGGTGTAGATATTTCCATCTTTCTACAGATGGCAGTGTAGATATTTCCATGTTTATACAGCTGGTGGTGTAGATATTTCCATATTTATACAGATATCTGTGTAGAGATTTCCATGTGTATACAGATGGTATTGTACCTATTTCCAAGTTTATACAGATGGTGGTGTAGATATTTCCATGTTTATTCAGATGACTGTGTACATATTTCCATGTTTTTACAGATGGCAGTGCAGATATTTCAATGTTCATAGAGATGGCGCTGTAGATATTTCCATGTTTATACAGATAACGGTGGAGATTTTTCCATGTTTATACAGACAGCAGTGGAGATATTTCCATGATTATACACATAGTGGTGTACATATTTCCATGTTTACAGAGACAGTGGTGTAGGTATTTCCATGTTTATACAGATAGCGGTGCAGATATTTCCATGTTTATACATATGCCTATGCAGATATTTCCATATTTATACAGAGGGCTGTGTAGATATTTCTAACTTTATACAGATGGTAGTGTAGATATTTCCACGTTTATACAGATTGTGGTGTAGATATTTCCATGTTTATAAAGATAACGGTGTAGATATTTCCATGTTTATGCAGATAGAGGTGGAGATATTTCCATGTTTATACAGATAGCGCTGTAGATATTTGCTTGTTTATACAGATGACTGTGTAGATATTTCCATGTGAATACAGATGGCAGTGTAGATATTTCCATGTTTATACAGATGGCAGTGTTGATATTTCCATGTTTATACAGATTGCGGTGTCGCTATTTTCATGTTTATAGAAATAGCGGTGTAGGTATTTCCATGTTTATAGAGATGGCTGTGTAGATATTTCCATGTTTACACAGATGACTGTGTAGGTTTTTCCATGTATATCCAGAAGGCAGTGTTGATATTTCAATGTTTATAGAGATAGTGGTTTAGTTATTTCCATGTTTATACAGATGGCAGTGTAGATATTTCCATGTTTATACAGAAGGTGGTGAAGATATTTCCATGTTTTTAGGGATAGCCATGTAGATATTTCCATGTTAATAGAGATAGCGGTGTTGACATTTCCATGTTTATAGAGATATCGGTGTTCATATTTCCATATTTATGCAGATAGCGGAGTAGATATTTCCATGTTTATACAGATAGCAGTACAGATATTAACATTTTTATACAGATAGCGGTGTAGATATATCCATGTTTATACAGATTGTGGTGTAGATATTTCCATGTTTATACAGATAGCGGTGTAGATATTTCCATGTTTATACAGATAGTGGTGTAGATATTTCCATGTTTACAGAGACAAAGGTGTAGATATTTCCATATTCACACAGATTGCGGTGTACATATTTCCATATTTACACCGACAGCTATGAAGATATTCCCATGTTTACACAGATACTGTTGTAGATGTTTCCATGTTTATAGAGATTGCAGTGTAGATAATTCCATGTTTATGCAGACAGCGGTGTAGATATTTCCATGTTTATGCAGATAGCGCTGGAGATATTTCCATGTTTATATAGATAGCGCTGTAGATATTTGCTTGTTTATACAGATAGCGGTGTAGATATTTCCATGTTTATACAGATAGCAGTGTAGATATTTCCATGTTTATAGAGATAGCGGAGGAGCTATTTCCATGTTTTTACAGATAGCAATGTAGATATGTGAATGTTTATACAGATAGCGGTCTAGATATTTCCATGTTTATACAGATAACGGTGTAGATATTTCCATTTTATTCACATAGCGGTGTAGTTATTTCTATGTTTATACAGATGACTGTGTACATATTTCCATGTTTATTCAGATGGCAGTGTAGATATTTCCATGTTTATAGAGATAGCGGTCTAGATATTTCCATGTTTATACAGATAGCGGTGTAGATGTTTCCATGTTTATACAGATAGCGGTCTAGATATTTCCATGTTTATACAGATAGCGTTGGACATATTTTCAAGTTTATACAGATAGCGGTGGACATATTTTCATGTTTATAGAGATGGCAGTGTAGATATTTCCAAGTTTATACAGATAGCGGTGTCGATATTTCCGTGTTTATACAGATAGCGTTGCAGGTATTTCCATATTTGAAGAGACAGCGGTGTAGATATTTCAATGTTTTTACAGATGGGGGTGTAGATATTACCATGTTTATGCAGATGACTGTGTAGATATTTCCATGTTTTTTACAGATGGCGGTGTATATATATCCATGTTCCGCAGATAGCCGTGTGGATATTTCCATGTTTATACAGATAGCGATTTAGATATTTCCATGTTTATAGAGATGGCTGTGTAGTAATTTCTATGTTTATACATTTTGCAGTGTAGATATTTGCATGTTTATACAGATAGTGGGGTAGATATTTCCATGTTTATACAGATGACTGTGTAGGTATTTCCATGTTTATACATATGGTGGTGTAGATATTTCCATGTTTAGAGAGATAGCCATGAAGATATTTCCATGTTTATACAGACAGCGGTGTAGACATTTCCATGTTTATAGAGATAGCGGTGTAGATATTTCCATGTTTATACAGATAGCGGTGTAGATGTTTCCATGTTTATACAGATAGCGGTGAAGATATATCCATGTTTTTACAGATCGCGGTGTATATATTTGCAGGTTTATACAGATAACGGTGTAGATATTTCCATGTTTATACAGATAGCGGTGTAGATATTTCCATATTTACAGAGATAGAGGTGGAGATATTTCCATATTTGCACAGATTGCAGTGTACATATTTCCACGTTTATACAGATAGTGGTGTAGATAATTCCAAGTTTATACAGATAGCGGTGTAGATATTTCCATGTTTATACAGATAGCGGTGTAGATATTTCCATGTTTATACAGATAGCGGTTTAGACATATCCATGTTTATACAGATTTCGGTGTAGATATTTCCATGTTTATAAAGATAGCGGTGTAGATATTTCTATGTTTACACAGATTGCAGTGGAAATATTTCCATGTTTATACAGATAGCGATGTAAATATTTCCATGTTTATACAGATAGCGGAGTAGATATATCCATGTTTATACAGATGGCGGTGTAGACATTTCCATGTTTATACAGATAGCGGTGTAGATATTTCCATGTTTATACAGATAGCGGTGGAGATATTTCCATGATTAGACAGATAGCAGTGGAGATATTTCAATGTTTATACAGATGACTGTGTAGATATTTCCATGTGTATACAGATGGCAGTGTAGATATTTCCATGTTTATACAGATGGCAGTGTAGATATTTCCATGTTTATGCAGATTGTGGTGTGGCTATTTTCATGTTTATAGAAATAGTGGTGTAGGTATTTCCATGTTTATAGAGATGGCTGTGTAGATATTTCCATGTTTACACAGATGACTGTGTAGGTTTTTCCCTGTATATCCAGAAGGCAGTGTTGATATTTCAATGTTTATAGAGATAGCGGTTTAGTTATTTCCATGTTTATACAGATGGCAGTGTAGATATTTCCATGTTTATACAGAAGGCGGTGAAGATAATTCCATGTTTTAAGGGATAGCCATGTAGATATTTCCATGTTTATACAGATAGCGGTGTTGACATTTCCATATTTATAGAGATAGCGTTGTAGATATTTCTATATTTATGCAGATAGCGGAGTAGATATTTCCATGTTTATACAGATAGCAGTGTAGATATTAACATGTTTATACAGATAGCAGTGTAGATATATCCATGTTTATATAGATTGTGGTGTAGATATTTCCATGTTTATACAGATAGCGGTGTAGATATTTCCATGTTTATACAGATAGTGGTGTAGATATTTCCATCTTTACAGAGACAGAGGTGTAGATATTTCCATATTCACACAGATTGCGGTGTACATATTTCCATATTTACACCGACAGCTGTGAAGGTATTCCCATGTTTACACAGATACTGTTGTAGATGTTTCCATGTTTATAGAGATTGCAGTGTAGATATTTCCATGTTTACAGAGATAGCGGTGTAGATATTTCCATCTTTGCACAGATTGCGCTGTAGGTATTGCCAAATTTACACAGATAGCGGTGTAGATATTTCCATGTTTATACAGGTAGCAGTGTAGAAATTCCCATGTTTATACAGATCTCTTTGTAGATATTTCCATCTTTCTACAGATGTCAGTGTAGATATTTCCAAGTTTATACAGATGGCAGTGTAGATACTTCCATGTTTATACAGATGTCTGTGTAGATATTTCCATGTTTGTGCAGATGGTGGTGTAGATATTTCCATGTTTATAGAGATGGCGGTGCAGTTATTTCTATGTTTAAAGAGATAGCAGTGTAAATATTTCCATGTTTATAGAGATGGTTGTGTAACTATTTTCATGTTTATAGAGATAGCGGTGTAGATATTTCCATGTTTATACAGATAGCGGTGTTGCTGTTTCCATGTTTATAGAGATAGCGGTGTAGATATTTCCATGTTTATACAGTTCGCAGTGTAGATATTTCCAACTTTATACAGATGGCAGTGTAGATACTTCCAAGGTTATACAGATAGCGGTGTAGATATTTCCATGTCTATTGAGATAGCGGTGTAGGTATTTCCATATTTATACAGATTGTGGTGTAGATATTTCCATCTTTATACCGATGGCGGTGTAGTTATTACCATGTTTATACAGATAGCAGTGAATATATTTCCATGTTTATACAGATAGTTGTGTAGATGTTTCCATGTTTATACAGATGGCGGTGTAGATACATCCATGTTTCTGAAGATGGCGGTGTAGATATTTCCATTTTTACAGAGATAGCGGTGTAGTTATTTCCATCTTTGCACAGATTGCCGTGTAGATATTTTCATATTTACGCAGATATCTGTGTAGATATTTCCAAGTTTACACAGAAAGCTGTGTAGATATTTCCATGTTTACACACATAGCGTTGTAGATATTTCCATGTTTATACAGACTGTGGTGTACATATGTCCATGTTTATACAGATAGCGGTGTAGAAATTTTCATGTTTATACAGATAGCGGTGGAGATATTTCCATGTTTATACAGACAGCGGTATATATATTTCCAAGTTTATACAGATAGTAGTGTAGATATTTCCATGTTTACAGAGATATCAGTGTAGATATTTCAATCTTTGCACAGATTGCTGTGTAGATATTTCCATTTTTACACATATAGCTGTGTAGATATTTCCATGTTTATAGAGGTAGCGGTGTAGATATTTCCATATTTATACAGATAGCCGTGTAGATCTTTCCATGTTTATTCAGATGGCGGTGTAGATATTTCCATATTTATGCAGATAGCGGTGTGGCTATTTCCATGTTTATACAGATGGCATTGTAGATATTTCCATGTTTATACAGATAGCGGTGTAGATATTTCCATGTTTATCCAGATAGCAGTGTAGATATTTCCAAGTTTATACAGATGGCGCTGTAGATATTTCCATGTTTATGCAGATGGCAGTGTAGATATTTCCACGTTTATACAGATAGCGGTGTAGATATTTCCATCTTTGCACAGACTGCGCTGTAGGTATTGCCAAATTTACACAGATAGCGGTGAAGATATTTCCAAGTTTACACAGATAGCTGTGTAGATATTTCCATGTTTACAGAGATAGCATTGTAGATATTTCCATGTTTATACAGATTGCGGTGTAGTTATTTCCATGTTGATACAGATAGCGGTGTAGATATTTCCATGTTTATACAAGTGGCGGTGTAGAAATTCCCATGTTTATGCAGATCGCTTTGTAGATATTTCCATCTTTCTACAGATGTCAGTGTAGATATTTCCAAGTTTATACTGATGGCAGTGTAGATATTTCCATGTTCATATAGATGTCTGTGTAGATATTTCCATGTTTGTACAGATGTCGGAGTAGATATTTCCATGTTTATAGAGATGGCGGTGTAGTTATTTCTATGTTTAAAGAGATAGCGGTGTAAATATTTCCATATTTATAGAGATGGTGGTGTATCTATTTTCATGTTTATAGAGATAGCTGTGTAGATATTTCCAAGTTTATACAGATAGCGGTGTTGTTATTTCCATGTTTATAGAGATAGCGGTGTAGATATTTCCATGTTTATACAGCTTGCGGTGAAGATATTTCCATCTTTATACAGATGGCACTTTAGTTATTTCCATGTTTATACAGATAGCGGTGTAGATATTTCCATGTCTGTAGAGATAGCGGTGTAGGTAGTTCCATATTTATACAGACTGTGGTGTAGATATTTCCATCTTTATACAGATGGCGGTGTAGGTATTTCCATGTGTATACAGGTGGCAGTGTAGATATTTCCATGTTTATACAGATGGGGGTGTAGATATTTCCATGTTTATACAGATGAATGTGTAGATATTTCCATGTTTTTTACAGATGGCGTAGTAAATATTTCCATGTTACACAGATAGCGGTGTGGATATTTCCATGTTTATACAGATAGCGCTGTAGATATATCCATGTTTATACAGATAGCTGTGTAGATATATCCTTGTTTATACAGATTGTGGTGTAGATATTTCCCTGTTTATACAGATATCGGTGTAGATATTTCCACGTTTATACAGAGAGCGGTGTAGATATTTCCAAGTTTTTCAGATAGTGGTGTAGATATTTCCATCTTTATACACATAGCAGTGCTGGTATTTCCATGTTTACACAGATAGCCGTGTAGATATTTCGATGTTTTCACAGATAGATTTGCAGATATTTCCATGTTTAAAAAGATAGCGGTGCAAATATTTCCATGTCTATACAGATAGCGGTGTCGGTATTTCCATGTTTATACAGATAGCGATGTAGGTATTTCCATGTTTATAGAGATGACTCTCTAGATATTTCCATGTTTATGCAGATTTCCGTGTAGTTATTTGCTTGTTTATACAGATGGTGTTGTAGATATTTCCATGTTTATACAGATGACTGTGTAGGTATTTCCATGTTTATACAGATGTCGGTGTAGATATTTTCATGATTATAATGATAGCGATGTAGATATTTCCATGTTTATACAGATAGCGGTGTAGACATTTCCATGTTTACAGAGATAGCGGTGTAGATATCTCCATTGTTATACACATAGCGGTGTAGATTTTTCCAGGTTTATACAGGTAGTGGTGTAGATATTTCCATGTTTATACAGAGAGTGGTGTAGATATTTCCATGTTTATAGAGATGGTGGTGTAGGTATTTCCAGGTTTATAGAGATAGCAGTGCAGATATTTCCATGTTTATTCAGATAGAGGTGTAGATAATTCCATCTTTATATAGATAGCGGTGTTGTTATTTCCATGTTCATACAGATAGCGGTGTAGATATTTTCATGTTTATATAGCTCGCAGTGCAGATATTTCCATCTTTATACAGATGGCAGTGAAGGTATTTCCATCTTTATACAGATAGTGGTGTATATATTTCCATGTTTAAACAGATGGCGGTGTAGATACAGCCATGTTTCTGAAGATGGCGGTGTAGATATTTTCATGTTTACACAGATGGCGGTGTAGATATTTCCATGTTTACAGAGATTTCGGTGTAGATATTTCCATGTTTATAGTGCAAGTGGTGTAGGTATTTCCATGTTTATAGAGATAGCGGTGTAGTCATTTCCACATTTATACAGGCAGCGCTGTAGGTATTTCCATGTTTATACAGATGGCGGTGTAGATATTTCCATGTTTCTAAAGATGGCGATGTAGGTAATTCCCTGTTTATACAGATAGCGGTGTAGATATTTCCATGTTTATACAGATAGCAGTGTAGATATTTCCTTGTTTACAGAGATAGCGGTGTAGATATTTCCATCTTTGCGCAGATTGCCGTGTAGATATTTCCATTTTTAAACAGATAGCTGTGTAGATATGTCCAAGTTTACACAGATTGCTGCGTAGATATTTCCATGGTTACACAGATAGCGTTGTAGAAATTTCCATGTTTACACAGATAGCGGTGAAGATATCTCCATGTTTATACAGATAGCGGTGTAGATATTTCCATGTTTATACAGATAGTGGTGGAGATATTTCCGTGTTTATACAGATATCGATGAATATATTTCCATGTTTATACAGATAGCGGTGTAGTTTTTACATGTTTATAGAGATAGCGGTGTAGATATTTCCATGTTTATACAAATGGCTGTGTAGATATTTTCATGTGTATACAGATGGCGGTGTAGATATTTCCATGTTTATACATATAGCGGTGTAGATATTTCCATGTTTACAGATATAGCGGTAAAGATATTTCCAACTTTGCACAGATTGCGGTGTAGACATTGGAAACTTTACACAGATAGCAGTGTAGATGTTTCCAAGTTTACACAGATACCTGTGTCGATATTTCCATGTGTACAGAGATAGCACTGTAGATATTTCCACTTTTATACAGATAGCGGTGTAGTTATTTACATGATGATACAGATAGCGGTGTAGATATTTTCAGGGTTATACAGATAGTGGTGAAGGTATTTCCACGTTTATACAGATAGCGATGTAGACATTTCCACGTTTATACAGATAGCGTTGTAGGTATTTCCACATTTATATAGATAGCGGTTTAGATATTTCAACGTTTATACAGATAGCGGGGTAGATATTTTCACGTTTTACAGATAGCTGTGTAGATATTACCCTGTTTACACAGATAGCATTGTAAATATTTCCATGTTTACACAGATAGCGTTGTCGATATTTCCATGCTTACACAGATTGCGGTGTAGATATTTCATTGTATATAGAGATAGCGGTGTAGGAATTTCCATGTTGATAAAGATACCGGTGTAGGTATTTCCGTGTTTATAAAGATAGCGGTGGAGATATTTCCATGTTTATACAGATAGCGGTGTAAAAATTTCCATGTTTATACAGATAGCGATGTAGATATTTCCATGTTTATACAGATAGCGGTGTAGATATTTCCATGTTTATAGAGACTGTGGTGTAGATATTTCCATCTTTGCACAGATTGCTGTGTAGATATTTCCATTTTTACACAGATAGCTGTGTAGATATTTCCAAGTTTACACAGATAGCGGTGTAGATATTTCCATGTTTATAGAGATAGCAGTGTAGATATTTCCATGTTTATACAGATGGCTCGGTAGATATTTCCATGTGTATACAGATGGTGGTGTAGATATTTCCATGTTTATACAGACGGCGCTGTAGGTATTTCCATGTTTTTACAGATGGCAGTGTTGATATTTCCATGTTTATACAGATAGCGGTGTAGATATTTCCATGTTTACAGAGATAGCGGTGTAGATATTTCCATCTTTGCACAGATTGCGCTGTAGGTATTGCCAAATTTACACAGATAGCGGTGTAGATATTTCCATGTTTATACAGGTAGCAGTGTAGAAATTCCCATGTTTATACAGATCTCTTTGTAGATATTTCCATCTTTCTACAGACGTCAGTGTAGATATTTCCAAGTTTATACAGATGGCAGTGTAGATACTTCCATGTTTATACAGATGTCTGTGTAGATATTTCCATGTTTGTGCAGATGGTAGTGTAGATATTTCCATGTTTATAGAGATGGCGGTGTAGTTATTTCTATGTTTAAAGAGATAGCAGTGTAAATATTTCCATGTTTATAGAGATGGTGGTGTAACTATTTTCATGTTTATAGAGATAGCGGTGTAGATATTTCCATGTTTATACAGATAGCGGTGTTGCTGTTTCCATGTTTATAGAGATAGCGGTGTAGATATTTCCATGTTTATACAGTTCGCAGTGTAGATATTTCCAACTTTATACAGATGGCAGTGTAGATACTTCCAAGTTTATACAGATAGCGGTGTAGATATTTCCATGTCTATTGAGGTAGCGGTGTAGGTATTTCCATATTTATACAGATTGTGGTGTAGATATTTCCATCTTTATACTGATGGCGGTGTAGTTATTACCATGTTTATACAGATAGCAGTGAATATATTTCCATGTTTATACAGATAGTTGTGTAGATGTTTCCATGTTTATACAGATGGCGGTGTAGATACATCCATGTTTCTGAAGATGGCGGTGTAGATATTTCCATTTTTACAGAGATAGCGGTGTAGTTATTTCCATCTTTGCACAGATTGCCGTGTAGATATTTTCATATTTACGCAGATATCTGTGTAGATATTTCCAAGTTTACACAGAAAGCTGTGTAGATATTTCCATGTTTACACACATAGCGTTGTAGATATTTCCATGTTTATACAGACTGTGGTGTACATATGTCCATGTTTATACAGATAGCGGTGTAGATATTTTCATGTTTATACAGATAGCGGTGGAGATATTTCCATGTTTATACAGACAGCGGTATATATATTTCCAAGTTTATACAGATAGTAGTGTAGATATTTCCATGTTTACAGAGATATCAGTGTAGATATTTCAATCTTTGCACAGATTGCTGTGTAGATATTTCCATTTTTACACATATAGCTGTGTAGATATTTCCATGTTTATAGAGGTAGCGGTGTAGATATTTCCATATTTATACAGATAGCCGTGTAGATCTTTCCATGTTTATTCAGATGGCGGTGTAGATATTTCCATATTTATGCAGATAGCGGTGTGGCTATTTCCATGTTTATACAGATGGCATTGTAGATATTTCCATTTTTATACAGATAGCGGTGTAGATATTTCCATGTTTATCCAGATAGCAGTGTAGATATTTACAAGTTTATACAGATGGCGCTGTAGATATTTCCATGTTTATGTAGATGGCAGTGTAGATATTTCCACGTTTATACAGATAGCGGTGTAGATATTTCCATCTTTGCACAGACTGCGCTGTAGGTATTGCCAAATTTACACAGATAGCGGTGAAGATATTTCCAAGTTTACACAGATAGCTGTGTAGATATTTCCATGTTTACAGAGATAGCATTGTAGATATTTCCATGTTTATACAGATTGCGGTGTAGTTATTTCCATGTTGATACAGATAGCGGTGTAGATATTTCCATGTTTATACAAGTGGCGGTGTAGAAATTCCCATGTTTATGCAGATCGCTTTGTAGATATTTCCATCTTTCTACAGATGTCAGTGTAGATATTTCCAAGTTTATACTGATGGCAGTGTAGATATTTCCATGTTCATGTAGATGTCTGTGTAGATATTTCCATGTTTGTACAGATGTCGGTGTAGATATTTCCATGTTTATAGAGATGGCGGTGTAGTTATTTCTATGTTTAAAGAGATAGCGGTGTAAATATTTCCATATTTATAGAGATGGTGGTGTATCTATTTTCATGTTTATAGAGATAGCTGTGTAGATATTTCCAAGTTTATACAGATAGCGGTGTTGTTATTTCCATGTTTATAGAGATAGTGGTGTAGATATTTCCATGTTTATACAGCTTGCGGTGAAGATATTTCCATCTTTATACAGATGACACTTTAGTTATTTCCATGTTTATACAGATAGCGGTGTAGATATTTCCATGTCTGTAGAGATAGCGGTGTAGGTATTTCCATATTTATACAGACTGTGGTGTAGATATTTCAATCTTTATACAGATGGCGGTGTAGGTATTTCCATGTGTATACAGGTGGCAGTGTAGATATTTCCATGTTTATACAGATTGGGGTGTAGATATTTCCATGTTTATACAGATGAATGTGTAGATATTTCCATGTTTTTTACAGATGGCGTAGTAAATATTTCCATGTTACACAGATAGCGGTGTGGATATTTCCATGTTTATACAGATAGCGCTGTAGATATATCCATGTTTATACAGATAGCTGTGTAGATATTTCCATGTTTATAGAGGTAGCGGTGTAGATATTTCCATATTTATACAGATAGCCGTGTAGATATTTCCATGTTTATTCAGATGGTGCTGTAGATATTTCCATGTTTATAAAACTTGACGGTGTGTCTATTTCCATGTTTATAGAGATGGCAGTGTAAATATTTCCATGTTTACACAGATAGCAGTGTAGATATTTCCATGTTTATACAGATAGCAGTGTACATATTTCCATGTTTACACAGATGGCGGTGTAGATATTTCCATGTCTATACAGAGCGGTGTAGTTATTTCCATGTTTATACAGATAGCGGTGTAGATACTTCCATGTTTATACAGATAGCGGTGGAGATATTTCCATGTTTGTACAGATGGCGGTGTAGATATTTCCATGTTTCCTCAGATGACTGTGTAGATATTTCCATATGTTTACAGAGGGCTGTGTAGATATTTCCATGTTCATACAGAGAGCGGTTTACCTATTTCCATGTTTATACAAATAGCGATGCAGATATTTCCATGTTTATAGAGATGGCTCTGTAGATATTTCCATGTTTATACAGATGGCAGTGTAGATATTTCCGTGTTTATACAGATAGTTTTGTGGATATTTCTATGTTTATACAGATGACTGTGTACGTATTTCCATGTTAATACAGAAGGCGGTATACATATTTCCATATTTAGAGAAATAGACATGTAGATATTTCCATGTTTATACAGATAGTGGTGTAGGCATTTCCATGTTTATAGAGATAGCGGTGTAGATATTTCCATATTTTTACAGATAGCGGTGTATATATTTCCATGTTTATACAGATCGCGGTGTAGATGTTTCCATGTTTATACAGATAGCGGTGTAGATATATCAATGTTTATACAGATCGTGGTGTAGATATTTCCATGTTTATACAGACAGCGGTGTAGATATTTCCATGTTTATATAGATAGCGGAGTTGATATTTCCATATTTACAGAGATAGATGTGTAGATATTTACATATTTGCACAGATTGCGGTGTAGATATTTCCACCTTTATTCAGATATCATTGTAGATATTTCCGTGTTTATACAGAGAACGGTATAGATATTTCCATCTTTATACAGATGACTGTGTAGATATTTCCATATGTATACAGATGGCAGTGCATATATTTCCATGTTTATGCAGATAGCGGTGTGGCTATTTCCATGATTATAGAGACAGCGTTGAAGATATTTCCGTGTTTATAGAGACGGCTGTGTAGATATTTCCATGCTTATACAGATGGCAGTGTAGATATTTCCACGTTTATACAGATATTGGTGTAGATATTTCCATGTTTGTACAGATGACTGTGTAGTTATTTCCATGTATATACAGATGGCAGTGTAGATATTTCCATGTTTATAGAGATAGCAGTGTAGTTATTTCCCTGTTTATACAGATGGCAGTGTAGGTATTTCCATGTTTATGCAGAAGGCGGTGTAGATATTTCCATGTTTTTAGAGATAGCCATGTAGATATTTCCATGTTTATACAGATGACAGTGAAGTCATTTCCATGTTTCTAGAGATAGCATTGAAGATGTTTCCATATTTATACAGATAGCGGCGCAGATATTTCCACGTTTATACAGATAGCGGTGTAGATATTTCCATGTTTATACAGATAGCGGTGTAGTTATTTCCATGTTTATACAGATAGCGGTGTAGGTATATCCATGTTTATACAGATAACGGTGTAGATAATTCCATGTTTATACAGATAGCAGTGGAGATGGTTTCAAGTTTATACAGATAGTGGTGGACATATTTTCATGTTTATAGAGATGGCAGTGTAGATATTTCCAAGTTTATGCAGATAGCGGTGTTGATATTTCCGTGTTTATACAGATAGCGGTGCAGGTATTTCCATGTTTGTAGAGACAGTGGTGTAGATATTTCCATGTTTTTACAGATGGGGGTGTAGATATTTCCATGTTTATACAGATAGCGTTGTAGATATATCCATGTTTATACAGATTGCGGTGTAGTTATTTCCATGTTTATAAAGATAGTGGTGTAGATATTTCTATGTTTACACAGATTGCGGTGGAAATATTTCCACGTTTATACAGATAGCGATGTAAATATTTCCATGTTTATACAGATAGTGGAGTAGATATATCCATGTTTATACAGATAGTGGTGTAGATATTTCCATGTTTATACAGATAGCGGTGGAGATATTTCCATGTTTAGACAGATAGCGGTGGAGTTATTTCAATGTTTATACAGATGTCTGTGTAGATATTTCCATGTGTATACAGGTGGCAGTGTAGATATTTCCATGTTTATACAGATAGCGGTGTAGATATTTCCATGTTTTCACAGATAGCGGTGGAGATATTTCCATGTTTAGACAGATAGCGGTGGAGATATTTCAATTTTTATACAGATGACTGTGTAGATATTTCCATGTGTATGCAGATGGCAGTGTAGATATTTCCATGTTTATACAGATGGCAGTGTAGATATTTCCATGTTAATACAGATTGCGTTGTGGCTATTTTCATGTTTATAAAAATAGCGGTGTAGGTATTTCCATGTTTATAGAGATGGCTGTGTAGATATTTCCATGTTTACACAGATGACTGTGTAGGTATTTCCATGTATATCCAGAAGGCAGTGTTGATATTTCAATGTTTATAGAGATAGCGGTTTAGTTATTTCTGTGCTTATACAGATGGCAGTGTAGATATTTTCATGTTTATACAGTAGGCGGTGAAGATATTTCCATGTTTTTCGGGATAGCCATGTAGATATTTCCATGTTTATACAGATAGCGGTGTTGACATTTCCATGTTTATAGAGATAGCGGTGTAGATATTTCCATATTTTTGCAGATAGCGTAGTAGATATTTCCATGTTTATACAGATAGCAGTGTAGATATTAACATGTTTATACAGATAGCGTTGTAAATATATCCATGTTAATACAGATTCTGGTGTAGATATTTCCATGTTTATACAGATAGCGGTGTAGATAATTCAATGTTTATACAGATAGCGGTGGAGATATTTTCAAGTTTATACAGATAGCGGTGGACATATTTTCATGTTTATAGAGATGGCAGTGTAGATATTTCCAAGTTTATACAGATAGCATTGTCGATATTTCCGTGTTTATACAGATAGCAGTGCGGGTATTTCCATGTTTGTAGAGACTGCGGTGTAGATATTTCCATGTTTTTACAGATGGGGGTGTAGATATTTCCATGTTTATACAGATGACTGTGTAGATATTTCCATGTTTTTTCAGATGGCGGTGTAAATATTTCCATGTTACGCAGATAGCGGTGTGGATATTTGCATGTTTATACAGATAGCGATGTAGATATGTCCATGTTTATAGAGATGGCTGTGTAGTTATTTCCTTGTTTATACAGATTGCAGTGTAGATATTTCCATGTTTATACAGATAATGGGGTAGATATTTCCATGTTTATACAGATGACTGTGTAGGTATTTCCATGTTTATACATATGGCGTTGTAGATATTTCCATGTTTAGAGAGATAGCCATGAAGATATTTCCATGTTTATACAGACCGTGTTGTAGACATTTCCATGTTTATAGAGATAGCGGTGTAGATATTTCCATAGTTATACAGATAGCGGTGTAGATATTTCCATGTTTATACAGAAAGCGGTGAAGATGTTTCCATGTTTATACAGATAGCTGTGTAGATATATCCATGTTTATACAGATCATGGTGTATATATTTCCATGTTTATACAGATAGCTGTGTACATATTTCCATGTTTATACAGATAGCGGTGTAGATATTTCCATATTTACAGAGATAGAGGTGTAGATATTTCCATATTTGCACAGATTGCGGTGTACATATTACCACGTTTATACAGGTAGCGGTGTAGATATTTCCATGTTCATACAGATAGCGGTGTAGATATTTCCATGTTTACAGAGATAGCGGTGTAGATATTTCCATCTTTGCACAGATTGCAGTGTAAGTATTGCCAAATTTACACAGATAGCGGTGTAGATATTTCCAACTTTACACAGATAGCTGTGTAAATATTTCCATGTTTACAGAGATAGCATTGTAGATATTTCCATGTTTATACAGATTGCGGTGTAGATATTTCCATGTTTATACAGCTCGCGGTGTAGATATTTCAATCTTTATACAGATGGCAGTGTAGATATTTCCATGTTTATACAGATAGCACTGTAGATATTTACATGTCTATAGAGGTAGCGGTGTAGGTATTTCCATATTTATACAGATGGCGGTGTAGATATTTCCATCTTTATACAGATGGCGGTGTAGATATTTCCATGTTTATACAGATGGCAGTGAAGATATTTCCATGTTTATACAGATAGTGGTGTAGATATTTCCATGTTTATACAGATGGCGGTGTAGATACATCCATGTTTATGAAGATGGCAGTGTAGATATTTTCATGTTTATAGAGATGGCGGTGTAGATATTTCCATGTATATAGAGATTGCAGTGTAGATATTTCCATGTATATAGAGAAATCGGTGTAGGTATTTCCATGTTTATAGAGATAGCGGTGTGGATATTTCCATATTTATACAGATAGCGGTGTAGGTATTTCCATTTTTAAACAGATGGCGGTGTAGGTGTTTCCTTGTTTATACAGATATCGGGGTAGATATTTCCAGGATTATACAGAGAGCGGTGTAGATATTTCCACGTTTTACAGATAGTGGTGTAGATATTTCCATCTTTATACAGATAGCGGTGCAGATATTTCCATGTTAACACAAATAGCCGTGTAGATATTTCTATGTATACACAGATAGAGTTGCAGATATATCCATGTTTATAAAGATAGCGGTGCAGACATTTCCATGTTTATACAGATAGACGTGTGTCTATTTCCATGTTTATACAGATAGCGGTGTGGGTATTTCCATGTTTATACAGATAGCGGTATAGGTATTTCCATGTTTATAGAGATGACTGTCTAGATATTTCCATGTTTATACAGCTTTCCGTGTAGATATTTCCATGTTAATACAGATGGTGGTGTAGATATTTCCATGTTTATACAGATGACTGTGAAGTTAGTTCCATGTTTATACATATGTCAGTGTAGATATTTTCATGTTCATAGAGATAACGATGTAGATATTTCCATGTTTATACAGATAGCGGTGTAGACATTTCCATGTTTAGAGAGACAGCGCTATAGACATTTCCATATTTACACAGATAGCTCTGTAGATCTTTCCAGGTTTATGCAGATAGCGGTGTAGATATTTCCATGTTTATACAGATCGTGGTGTAGATATTTCCATTTTTATACAGATGGCGGTGTAGATATTTCCATGTTTATACAGATAGCGGTGTAGATATTTATATGTTTATACAGATGGCAGTATAGATATTTCCATGTTTATATAGATAGCGGTGTATATATTTCCATGTTTATACAGATGGCGGTGTAGATATTTCCATGTTTATACAGATGGCTGTGTAGATATTTCCATCTTTCTACAAATGACAGTGTAGATATTTTCATGTTTATAGTGATGGCGGTGAAGATATTTCCGTGTTTATATAGATGGCAATGTAGATATTTTCTTGTTTATGTAGATGGCATTGTAGATATCTCCATGTTTAAAGAGATGGCGGTGTATATATTTCCATGTTGATGGAGATAGCGGTGTAGATATTTCCATGTTTATAGAGATAGCGGTGTAGTTATTTCCATGTTTATAGAGATAGCGGTGTAGATATTTCCATATTTCTACAGATGACTGTGTAGATATTTCCATGTTTGTATAGATGGCAGTGTAGATATTTCCATGTTTATAGAGATAGCGGTGTAGATATTTTCATGTTTATACAGATTGCGGTGGAGATATGTCCATGTTTATATAGATAGCAATGGAGATATTTCCACGTTAATACACATAGCAGTGTAGATATTTCCATGTTTATACAGATAGCGGTGTAGATATTTCCATGTTTATACAGATGGCTGTGCCGATATTTCCATGTTTATACATCGTTCTCTGCAGATATTTCCATGTTTATATAGATGACAGTGTATATATTTCCAGGTTTATACAGATGACTGTGTAGATATTTCCATGTTAATACAGATGGCGTTGTAGATATTTCCATGTTTATACAGATAGCGGTGTATATATTTCCATGTTTATACAGATCGTGTTGTAGATATTTCCATGTTTATACAGATACCGGTGTAGATATTTCCATGTTTATACAGACCGCTGTGTAGATATTTCTATGTTTATAGAGATAGCAGTGTAGATATTTCCATGTTTGTACAGATGGCGGTGTTGATGTTTCCATCTATACACAGATTGCCGTGTAGGTATTTCCATGTGTATACAGATGGCATTGTAGATATTTCCATGTTTATACAGATGGTGGTGTAGATATTTCCATGTTTACACATATGACTGTATAGGTATTTCCATGTTTATACAGCTGGCGGTGTAGATATTTCCATGTTAATAGAGATAGCGGTGTAGATATTTCCATATATATACAGATAACGGTGTAGAAATTTCCCTGTTTATACAGATATCGGTGTAAATATTTCCATGTTTACAGAGATAGCCGTGTAGATACTTCCATATTTGCACAGATTGTGGTGTAAGTATTGCCAAATTTACACAGATAGCGGTGTAGATATTTCCAAGTTTACATAGATAGCTGTGTAGATATTTCCATGTTTACAGAGATAGCATTGTAGATATTTCCATGTTTATACAGATTGCGTTGTAGATATTTCCATGTTTATACAGCTCGCGGTGTAGCTTTTTCAATCTTTATACAGATGGCAGGGTAGATATTTCCATGTTTATACAGATAGCAATGTAGATATTTACATGTCTATAGAGGTAGCGGTGTAGGAATTTCCATATTTATACAGATTGCGATGTAGGTATTTCCATCTTCATACAGATGCCGGTGTAGATATTTCCATGTTTATACAGATAATTTTGTAAGTATTTCCATGTTTATACAGATGGCGGTGTAGATATTTCGATGTATACAGAGATAGCAGTGGAGATATTTCATTGTTATACAGATAGCGGAGTAGATATTTCCATGTGTATACAGATCTCGGTGTATATATTTCCATGTTTATACAGATAGCGGTGTACATATTTCCATGTTTATACAGATCTCGGTGTGGATATTTCCATGTTTATACAGACCGCGGTGTAGATATTTCCATGTTTATACAGATAGCGGTGTAGATATTTCCCTGTTTTTACAGATCTTGGTGTAGATATTTCCATGTTTATACAGACCGCGGTGTAGATATTTCCATGTTTATACAGATTGCGGTGTAGATATTTCCATCTTTCTACAGATGGAATTGTAGATATTTTCATGTTCATACAGATGGCGGTGTAGATATTTCCATGTTTATATAGATGGTGCTGTAGATATTACCATGTTTATACAGATAGCGGTGTAGATATTTCCATGTTTATACAGATCGTGGTGATGATATTTCCATGTTTATACAGACCGCGGTGTGGATATTTCCATGTTTATACAGATAGTGGTGTAGATATTTCCATGTTTATACAGATAGCGGTGTAGATATTTCCATATTTATACAGATGTCTGTGTAGATATTTCCATGTGTATACAGATGGTATTGTAGCTATTTCCATGTTTATACAGATGGTGGTGTAGATATTTCCATGTTTATTCAGATGACTGTGTAGCTATTTCCATGTTTTTACAGATGGCAGTGTAGATATTTCAATGTTTATAGAGAAGGCGCTGTAGATATTTCCATGTTTATACAGATAACGGTGGAGATATTTCCATGTTTATACAGACAGCAGTGGAGATATTTCCATGTTTATACACATAGCGGTGTACATATTTCCATGTTTATGGAGACAGCGGTGTAGGTATTTCCACATTTATACAGATAGCTGTGCAGATATTTCCATGTTTATACAGATGCCTATGCAGATATTTCCATATTTATACAGAGGGCTGTGTAGATATTTCTAAGTTTATACAGATGGCAGTGTAGATATTTCCATGTTCCTACACATGACTGTGTAGCTATTTCCATGTTTTTACAGATGGCTTTGTAGATATTTCCATGTTTATAGAGAAAGCAGTGGAGATATTTTTATGTTTATACAGATAACGGTGTATATATTTCCATGTTTATACAGATCGTGGTGTAGATATTTCCATGTTTATACAGATACTAGTGTAGATATTTCCATGTTTATAAAGACTGCAGTGTAGATATTTCCGTGTTTATAGAGATAGCAGTGTAGATATTTCCAGGTTTGTACAGATGGCGGTGTTGATGTTTCCATCTATACACAGATTGCCTTGGAGGTATTTCCATGTGTATACAGATGGCATTGTAGATATTTCCATGTTTATACAGATGGTGGTGTAGATATTTCCATGTTTACACAGATGACTGTATAGATATTTCCATGTTGATACAGATGGCGGTGTAGATATTTCCATGTTTATAGAGATAGCAGTGTAGATATTTCCATATTTGTACAGATAACAGTGTAGAAATTTCCATGTTTATAGCGATAGCGTTGTAAATATTTCCATGTATAAACAGATGTCTGTGTATATATTTCCATGTTTAAACAGATGGCGGTGTAGATATTTCCTTGCTTATACAAATTGCGGTGTAGTTATTTGCATGTTTATACAGATAGAGGTGTAGATATATCCATGTATATACAGATGGCTGTGTAGATATTTCCATGTTTATACAGATGGCTGTGTAGATATTTCCATGTTTATACAGATGACTATGTAGGTATTTCCATGTTTATACAGATGGCGGTGTAGGTATTTCCATGTTTATAGAGATAGATGTGTAGATATTTCCATGTTTATACAGATAGCGGTGTAGATATTTCCATGTTTATACAGATCGCGGTGTAGATATTTCCACGTTTATACAGACAGCAGTGGAGATATTTCCATGTTTATACACATAGCGGTGTACATATTTCCATGTTTATAGAGACAGCGGTGTAGGTATTTCCATGTTTATACAAATAGCGGTGGAGATATTTCCATGTTTATACAGATGCCTATGCAGATATTTCCATATTCATACAGAGGGCTGTGTAGATATTTCCATGTTTATACAGATGGCAGTGTAGATATTTCCATGTTCCTACACATGACTGTGTAGGTTTTTCCATGTTTATACAGATGACTTTGTAGGTATTTCCATTTTTATACAGATGGCGGTGTAGATATTTCTGTGTTTATAGAGATGGCTGTGTAGATATTTCCATTTTTATACAGATAGCGGTCTAGATATTTCCATGTTTATACAGATCGCGGTGTAGACATTTCCATGTTTATACAGATCGCGGTGTAGATATTTCCATGTTTATACAGATAGCGGTGTAGATATTTCCATGTTCATACAGATGGTGGTGTTGATATTTCCATGTTTATAGAGATGGTGGTGTAGATATTTCCATGTTTATAGAGATAGCGATGTAGATATATCCATGTTCATAGAGATAACAGTGAGGATATTTCCATGTTTATACAGACAGCAGTGTAGATATTTCCACTTTTATAGAGATAGCGGTTTAGATATTTCATATTTATACAGATAGCGGTGTAGATATTTCCATGTTTATACAGATTGCGGTGTAGATTTTTCCATGTTTATACAGATAGCGGTGTAGATATTTCCATGTTTATACAGATGGCTGTGTAGATATTTCCAAGTGTGTACAGATGGCAGTGTAGATATTTCCATGTTTATACAGATGGCGCTGTAGATATTTCCATATTTATACAGATGGCAGTGTAGATATTTCCATGTTTATACAGATAGCGGTGTGGATATTTCCATGTTTATACAGATAGGGGTGTAGATATTTCCACGTTTATATAGATGGCGTTGTAGATATTTCCATGTTTATACCGATAGCGGTGTTGGTATTTCCACATTTTACAGATAGCGATGTAGATATTTCCATATTTATACAGCTCGCGGTGCAGAAATTTATATCTTTATACAGATGTCTTTGTAGATATTTCCTTATTCACACAGATGGCGGTGTAGATGTTTCCATGTTTATACAGATGGCGGAGTAGTTAGTTCCATGTTTATGGAGATGGCAGTGCAGATATTTTCATGTTTATAAAGATGGCGGTGTCTATATTTCCATGTTTATAGAGATAGCAGTGTAGATATTTACATGTTTATACAGATGGCTGTGTAGATATTTCCATGTGTATACAGATGGCATTGTAGATATTTCAATGTTTATACAGATGACTGTATAGGTATTTCCATGTTTTTGCAGATGGCAGTGCAGATATTTCCATGTATAAACAGATGTCTGTGTATATATTTCCATGTTTAAACAGATGGCCGTGTATATGTTTCCTTGTTTATACAAATTGCGGTGTAGTTATTTCCATGTTTATACAGATAGCGGTGTAGATATATCCATGTATATACAGATGGCTGTGTAGATATTTCCATGTTTATACAGATGGCTGTGTAGATATTTCCATGTTTATACAGATGACTATGTAGATATTTCCATGTTTATACAGATGGCGGTGTAGGTATTTCCATGTTTATAGAGATAGCTGTGTAGATATTTCCATGTTTATACAGATAGGGGTGTAGATATTTCCATGTTTGCACAGATGGCGGTGCTGATATTTCCATCTATACACAGATGGCCGTGTAGATATTTCCATGTTTATACAGATGGTGGAGTAGATATTTCCATGGACATGCAGATGGCGTTGTAGATATTTCCATGTTTATACAGATCGCGGTGTAGATATTTCCATGTTTACACAGATGGTGGTGTAGATATTTCCGTGTTTATACACATGGCGGAGTAGATACTTCCATCTTTATGGAGATTGCAGTGTAGATATTTTCATGTTTATAGAGATGGCGGTGTAGATATTTCCATATTTATAGAGATAGCGGTGTAGATATTTCCATCTTTCTACAGATGGCAGTGTAGATATTTCCTTGTTTATACAGATGGCGGTGTAGATATTTCCATATTTATACAGATGTCTGTGGATATTTCCATGTGCATACAGATGGTATTGTAGGTATTTCCATGTTTATACAGATGGTGGTGTAGATATTTCCATGTTTATTCAGATGAATGTGTAGATATTTCCATGTTTTTACAGATGGCAGTGTAGACATTTCCATGTTTATACAGAGGGCAGTGTAGATATTTCCATGTTCCTACACATGACTGTGTAGGTTTTTCCATGTTTTTACAGATGACTTTGTAGTTATTTCCATTTTTATACAGATGGCGGTGTAGATATTTCTGTGTTTATAGAGATGGCTGTGTAGATATTTCCATGTTTATACAGATAGCGGTCTAGATATTTCCATGTTTATACAGATCGCGGTGTAGACATTTCCATGTTTATACAGATCGCGGTGTAGATATTTCCATGTTTATACAGATAGCGGTGTAGATATTTCCATGTTCATACAGATGGTGGTGTTGATATTTCCATGTTTATAGAGATGGTGGTGTAGATATTTCCATGTTTATAGAGATAGCGGTGTAGATATATCCATGTTCATAGAGATAGCAGTGAGGATATTTCCATGTTTATACAGACAGCAGTGTAGATATTTCCACTTTTATAGAGACAGCGGTTTAGATATTTCATATTTATACAGATAGCGGTGTAGATATTTCCATGTTTATACAGATTGCGGTGTAGATATTTCCATGTTTATACAGATAGCGTTGTAGATATTTACATGTCTATAGAGGTAGCGGTGTAGGTATTTCCATATTTATACAGATTGCAGTGCAGATATTTCCATGTTTGTACAGACGGCGGTGCAGAAATTTCCATGGATATGTAGATGGCGGTGTATATATTTCCATCTTTATACAGATAGCGATGTAGTTATTTCCATGTTTATATAGATAGCGGTGTAGATATTTCCATGTATATACACATGGCTGTGTAGATATTTCCGTGTTTATACAGATGGCGGTGTAGATATTTCTATGTTTATAGAGATAGCTGTGTAGATATTTCCATGTTTATACAGATAGCGGTGTAGATATTTCCATGTTTATGCAGATCACGGTGTAGATATTTCCATGTTTATACAGATGGCGGTGTAGATATTTCAATGCTTATAGAGATGGCGCTGTAGATATTTCCATGTTTATACAGATAGCGGTGTAGATATTTCATGTTTTTACAGATATTGGTGTAGATGTTTCCATGTTTACACAGATTGCCGTGTAGGTATTTCCATGTGTATACAGATGGCATTGTAGATATTTTCATGTTTATACAGATGGTGGTGTAGATATTTCCATGTTTACACAGATGACTGTGTAGTTATTTCCATGTTTATACAGATGGCGGTGTAGATATTTCCATGTTTATAGAGATAGCGGTGTAGATCTTTGCATATTTATACAGATAACGGTGTAGAAATTTCCATGTTTATACAGGTAGCGGTGTAAATATTTCCTTGTTTATACAGATCACGGTGTAGGTATTTCCTTGTTTATACAAATAGCGGTGTAGTTATTTCCATGTTTATACAGATAGCGGTGTAGATATTTCCATGTTTATACAGATCGCGGTGTAGATATTTCCATGTTTATACAGATCGTGTTGTAGATATTTCCATGTTTATACAGATAGCGCTGTTGATATTTCCATGTTTTTACAGATAGAGGTGTAGATATTTCCATGTTTACACAGATTGTGGTGCAGATATTTCCATCTTTCTACAGATGGCATTGTAGATATTTCCATGTTTATACAGATGGCGGTGTAGATTTTCCATGTTTATATAGATGGTGGTGTAGATATTACCATGGTTATACAGATAGCGGTGTAGATATTTCTATGTTTATACAGATCGTGGTGAAGCTATTTCCATGTTTATACAGATCGCGGTGTAGATATTTCCATGTTTATACTGATCGCGGTGTAGATATTTCCATGTTTATACAGATAGCGGTGTAGATATTTCCATGTTTATACAGATAGCGGTGTAGATATTTCCATGTTTATAGACATAGCGGTGAAGGTATTTCCAGGTGTATAGACATAGCGGTGTAGATATTTCAATGTTTATATAGATGGCGTTGTAGATATTTCCTTGTTTATGCCGATAGCGGTGTTGGTATTTCCACGTTTATACAGATAGCGATGTAGATATTTCCATGTTTATACTGCTTGTGGTGCAGATATTTATATCTTTATACAGATGGCATTGTAGATATTTCCTTATTCACACTGATGGCAGTGTAGATGTTTCCATGTTTACACAGATGGCGGAGTAGTTAGTTCCATGTTTATGGAGATGGCAGTGTAGATATTTTCATGTTTATAGAGATGGCGGTGTAGATATTTCCTTGTTTATAGAGATAGCAGTGTAGATATTTACATGTTTATACAGATGGCTGTGTAGATATTTCCATGTGTATACAGATGGCATTGTAGATATTTCCATGTTTATACAGATGACTGTATAGTTATTTCCATGTTTTTACAGATGGCAGTGCAGTTATTTCCATGTTTATAGAGATAGCGGTGTAGATATTTCCATGTTTGTTCAGATGGCGGTGTTGATATTTCCATCTATACACAGATGGCCGTGTAGATATTTCCATGTTGATACAGATGGCGGCGTAGATATTTCCATGGACATGCAGATGGCGGTGTAGTTATTTCCATGTTTATACAGATAGCGGTGTAGATATTTCCATGTTTTCACTGATGGTGGTGTAGATATTTCCGTGTTTATACACATGGCGGAGTAGATAGTTCCATCTTTATGGAAATGGCAGTGTAGATATTTTCATGTTTATAGAGATGGCGGTGTAGATATTTCCATATTTATAGAGATAGCGGTGTAGATATTTCCATCTTTCAACAGATGGCGGAGTAGATAATTCCATCTTTATGGAAATGGCAGTGTAGATATTTCCATGTTTATACAGATGGCGGTGTAGATATTTCCATATTTATACAGATGTCTGTGTATATATTTCCATGTGTATACAGATGGTATTGTAGGTATTTCCATGTTTATACAGATGGTGGTGTAGATATTTCCATGTTTATTAAATGACTGTGTAGATATTTCCATGTTTTTACAGATGGCAGTGTAGATATTTCAATGTTTATAGAGATGGCGCTGTAGATATTTCCATGTTAATACAGATAACGGTGGAGATATTTCCATGTTTATACTGACAGCAGTGGAGATATTTCCATGATTATACACACATCGGTGTACATATTTCCATGTTTATAGGGACAGCGGTGTAGGTATTTCCATGTTTATACAGATAGCGGTGCAGATATTTCCATGATTATACAGATGCCTATGCAGAGAGATAGCGGTGTAGATGTTTCCATCTTTCTACAGATGGCAGTGTAGATATTTTCATGTTTATACAGATGGCGGTGTAGATATTTCCATGTTTATACAGATGTCTGTGTAGATATTTCCATGTGTATACAGATGATATTTTAGTTATTTCCATGTTTATACAGATGGTGGTGTAGATATTTCCATATTTATTCAGATGACTGTGGAGATATTTCCGTGTTTTTACAGATGGCAGTGTAGATATTTCAATGTTTATAGAGGTGGCGCTGTAGATATTTCCATGTTAATACAGATAACGGTGGAGATATTTCCATGTTTATACTGACAGCAGTGGAGATATTTCCATGATTATACACAGATCGGTGTACATATTTCCATGTTTATAGGGACAGCGGTGTAGGTATTTCCATGTTTATACAGATAGCGGTGCAGATATTTCCATGTTTATACAGATGCCTATGCAGAGAGATAGCGGTGTAGATGTTTCCATCTTTCTACAGATGGCAGTGTAGATATTTTCATGTTTATACAGATGGCGGTGTAGATATTTCCATGTTTATACAGATGACTGTGTAGATATTTCCATGTCTATACAGATGATATTTTAGTTATTTCCATGTTTATACAGATGGTGGTGTAGATATTTCCATATTTATTCAGATGACTGTGGAGATATTTCCATGTTTTTACAGATGGCATTGTAGATATTTCAATGTTTATGGAGGTGGCGCTGTAGATATTTCCATGTTTATACAGATCGCGGTGTAGATATTTCCATGTTTTTACAGATAGCGGTGTAGATATTTCCATGTTTTTACAGATATTGGTGCAGATATTTCCATGTTTACACAGATTGCGGTGTAGATATTCCCATCTTTCTATAGATGGCATTGTAGATATTTCCATGTTTATACAGATGGCGGTGTAGATATTTCCTTGTTTATATAGACGGTGGTGTAGATATTAGCATGTTTATACAGGTAGCGGTGTAGATATTTCCATGTTTATAGAGATGACGTTGTAGATATATCCATGTTTATAGAGATCACGGTGTAGATATTTCCATGTTTATACAGATCGTGGTGTAGACATTTCCATGTTTATACAGATAATGTTGATAATATTTCCATGTTTATACAGATCGCAGTGTTGATATTACCATGTTTATAGGGATAGCGGTGCAAATATTTCCACATTTATACAGATAGCGGTGTAGTTATTAGCATGTTTATACAGATAGCCGTTTAGATATTTCCATGTATAAACAGATGTCTGTGTATATATTTCCATGTTTAAACAGATGGCGGTGTAGATATTTCCTTGTTTATACAAATAGCGGTGTAGATATTTCCATGTTTATACAGATAGCGGTGTAGATATTTCCATGTATATACAGATGGCTGTGTAGATATTTCCATGTTTATACAGATGGCTGTGTAGATATTTCCATGTTTATACAGATGACTTTTGTAGGTATTTCCATGTTTATAAACATGGCGGTGTAGATATTTCTATGTTTATAGAGATAGCTGTGTAGATATTTCCATGTTTATACAGATAGCGGTCTAGATATTTCCATGTTTATACAGATCGTGGTGTAGATATTTCCATGTTTATACAGATCGCGGTGTAGATATTTCCATGTTTATACTGATAGCAGTGTAGATATATCCATGTTCATAGTGATAGCAGTGAGGATATTTCCATGTTTATACAGATAGCAGTGTAGATATTTCCACTTTTATAGAGATAGCGGTTTAGATATTTCATATTTATACAGATAGCGGTGTAGATATTTCCATGTTCATACAGATTGCGGTGTAGATATTTACATGTTTATACAGAGAGCGGTGTAGATATTTCCACGTTTATACAGATGGCGGTGTAGATATTTCCATCTTTCTACAAATGGCAGTGTAGATATTTCCATGTTTTTAGAGATGGCGGTGTAGATATTTCCATGTATATATAGATGGCAGTGTAGATATTTTCTTGTTTATGTAGATGGCGTTGGAGATACCTCCATGTTTAAAGAGATGGCGGTGTGTATATTTCCATGTTGATGGAGATAGCGGTGTAGATATTTCCATGTTTATAGAGATAGCGGTGTAGTTATTTCCATATTTATAGAGATAGCGGTGTAGATATTTCCATGTTTCTACAGATGACTGTGTAGATATTTCCATGTTAGTACAGATGGCAGTGTACATATTTCCATGTTTATAGAGATAGCGGTGTAGATATTTTCATGTTTATACAGATAGTGGTGTAGATATTTCCATGTTTATACAGATGGCTGTGCGGATATTTCCATATTCATTCAGAGTTATCTGTAGATATTTCCATGTTTATATAGATGACAGTGTAGATATTTCCAGGTTTATACAGATGACTGTGTAGATATTTCCACGTTAATACAGATGGCGGTGTAGATATTTCCATGTTTACAGACATAGCGGTGTAGATATTTCTATGTTTATAGAGATTGTAGTTTAAATATTTCCATCTTTATACAGATAGTGGTGTAGATATTTCCATGTTTATACAGATGGTGGTGTAGATACAGCCATGTTTCTGAATATGTCAGTGTAGATATTTTCATGCTTACATAGATGGCGGTGGAGATATTTTCATGTTTTCAGAGATTGCGGTGTAGATATTTCCATGTTTATAGTGCAAGTGGTGTAGGTATTTCCATGTTTATAATGATAGCGGTGTAGACATTTCCATTTTTATACAGGTAGCGGTGTAGTTATTTCCATGTCTATACAGATGACGGTGTAGATATTTCCATGTATATACAGATAGTGGTGTAGATATTTCCATGTGTATACAGATAGCGGTGTAGATATTTCCATATTTACAGAGATAGCGGTGGAGATATTTCCCTGTTTATACAGATAGCGATGTAGATATTTCCATGTTTATACAGATAGCGGTGTAGACATTTCCATGTTTATAGAGATAGCGGTGTAGATATTTCCATGTTTATACAGATGACTGTGTAGATATTTCCATGTGTATACAGATGGCGGTGTAGGTATTTCCATATTTATACAGATGTCTGTGTAGGTATTTCCATGTGTATACAGATGGTATTGTAGGTATTTCCATGTTTATACAGATGGTGGTGTAGATTTTACCATGTTTATTCAGATGACTGCGTAGATATTTCCATGTTTTACAGATGGCAGTGTAGATATTTCAATGTTTATAAAGATGGCGCTGTAGATATTTCCATGTTTATACAGATCGCGGTGTAGATATTTCCATGTTTATACAGATAGCGGTGTAGATATTTCCATGTTTTTACAGATATCGGTGTAGATATTTCCATATTTACACAGATTGCGGTGTAGATATTTCCATCTTTCTACAGATGGCATTGTAGATATTTCCAAGTTTATACAGATGGCGGTGTAGATATTTCCATGTTTATATAGATGGTGGTGTAGATATTACCATGTTTATACAGATAGCGGTGTAGATATTTCCATGTTTATACAGATCGCGGTGAAGACAGTTCCATGTTTATACAGATCGCGGTGTATATATTTCCATGTTTATACAGATCGCGGTTTAGGTATTTCCATATTTATATAGATAGCGGTGTAGATATTTCCACGTTTATACAGATAGCGGTGTAGATATTTGCATGTTTATAGAGATAGCGCTGTAGGTATTTCCATGTTTATAGACATAGCGGTGTAGATATTTCCATGTTTATATAGATGGCGTTGTAGATATTTCCATGTTTATGCCGATACCGGTTTTGGTATTTCCACGTTTATACAGATACCGATGTAGATATTTCCATGATTATACAGCTCGCGGTGTAGATATTTATATCTTTATACAGATGGCATTGTAGAAATTTCCTTATTCACACAGATGTCGGTGTAGATATTAGCATGTTTATACAGATAGCGGTGTATATATTTCCATGTTTATAGGGATAGCGGTGCAAATATTTCCACATTTATACAGATAGCGGTGTAGTTATTAGCATGTTTATACAGATAGCGGTGTAGATATTTCCATGTATAAACAGATGTCTGTGTATATATTTCCATGTTTAAACAGATGGCGGTGTAGATATTTCCTTGTTTATTCAAACAGCGGTGTAGTTATTTCCATGTTTATACAGATAGCAGTGTATATATTTCCATGTATATACAGATGACTTTGTAGATATTTCCATGTTTATACAGATGGCTGTGTAGATATTTCCATGTTTATACAGATGACTTTGTAGGTATTTCCATGTTTATACAGATGGTGGTGTAGGTATTTCCATGTTTATAGAGATAGTTGTGTAGATATTTCCATGTTTATACAGATAGCGGTGTAGATATTTCCATGTTTGTACAGATCGTTGTGTAGATATTTCCATGTTTATACTGACAGCATTGGAGATATTTGCATGTTTATACACATAGCGGTGTACATATTTCCATGTTTATAGAGACAGCGGTGTAGGTATTTCCATGTTTATACAGATAGCGGTGCAGATATTTCCATGTTTATACAGATGTCTATGCAGATATTTCCGTATTTATACAGAGGGCTGTGTAGATATTTCCATGTTTATACAGATGGCAGTGTAGATATTTCCATGTTCCTACACATGACTGTGTAGATATTTCCAGGTTTATACAGATGGCTTTGTAGATATTTCCATGTTTATAGAGATAGCGGTGTAGATATTTCCATGTTTATACAGAAAGCGGTGTAGATATTTCCATGTTTATACAGACCGTGGTGCAGATATTTCCAGGTTTATACAGATAGCGGTGCAGATATTTCCATGTTTATGCAGATGCCTATGCAGATATTTCCATATTTGTACAGAGGGCTGTGTAGATATTTCCATGTTTATACAGATGGCAGTGTAGATATTTCCATGTTCCTACACATGACTGTGTAGGTATTTCCATGTTTATACAGATGGCTTTGTAGATATTTCCATGTTTATAGAGATAGCGGTGTAGATATTTCCATGTTTATACAGATAGCGGTGTTGATATTTCCATGTTTATACAGACCGCGGTGTAGATATTTCCATGTGTATACAGATGGCGGTGTAGATATTTCCATGTTTATACATATAGCAGTGTAGGTATTTCCATGTTTACAGATATAGCAGTAAAGATATTTCCATCTTTGCACAAACTGCGGTGTAGACATTGCAAACTTTATACAGATAGCGGTGTAGATATTTCCAAGTTTACACAGATACCTGTGTCTATATTTCCATGTTTACAGAGATATCATTGTAGATATTTCCATGTTTATACAGATAGCGGTGTAGTTATTTAAATGTTGATACAGATAGCGGTGTAGATATTTTCAGGGTTATACAGAGAGTGGTGTAGATATTTCCACGTTTTACAGATAGCGGTGTAGATATTTCCATGTTTATAGAGACTGCGGTGTAGATATTTCCATCTTTGCAAAGATTGCTGTGTAGATATTTCCATGTTTATACAGATTGCGGTTTAGTTATTTCCATGTTGATACAGATAGCGGTGTAGATATTTCCATGTTTATACGGGTAGCGGTGTAGAAATTCCCATGTTTATACAGATCGCTTTGTAGATATTTCCATCTTTCTACAGATGTCAGTGTAGATATTTCCAAGTTTATACAGATGTCTGTGTATATATATCCATGTTTATGCAGATGGCGGTGTAGACATTTCCATGTTTATAGAGATGGCAGTGTAGTTATTTCTATGTTTATAGAGATAGCGGTGTAAATATTTCCATTTTTATAGAGATGGTGGTGTAAGTATTTTCACGTTTATAGAGATAGCGATGTAGATATTTCCATGTTTATACAGATAGCGGTGTTGCTACTTCCATGTTTATTCAGATAGCGGTGTATAATATTTCCATGTTTATACAGCTCGCGGTGTAGATATTTCCATCTTTATACGAATGGGAGTGGAGATATTTCCATGTTTATACAGATAGGGGTGTAGATATTTCCATGTCTATAGAGATAGCGTTGTAGGTATTTCCATATTTATACAGATGGCGGTGTACATATTTCCATGTTTATAGAGATGGTGGTGTAGATATTTCCATGTTTATAGAGATAGCGGTGTAGATATATCCATGTTCATAGAGATAGCAGTCAGGATATTTCCATGTTTATACAGATAGCAGTGTAGATATTTCCACTTTTATAGTGATAGTGGTTTAGATATTTCATATTTATACAGATTGCGGTGTAGATATTTCCCTGTTTATACAGATTCCGGTGTAGATATTTCCGTGTTTATACAGAAAGCGGTGTAGATATTTCCACGTTTATACAGATGGCGGTGTAGATATTTCCATCTTTCTACAAATGGCAGTGTAGATATTTCCATGTTTTTAGAGATGGCGGCGTAGATATTTCCATGTTTATGTAGATGGCAGTGTAGATATTTTCTTGTTTATGTAGATGGCGTTGTAGATACCTCCATGTTTAAAGAGATGGCGGTGTGTATATTTCCATGTTGATGGAGATAGCGGTGTAGATATTTCCATGTTTATAGAGATAGCCGTGTAGTTATTTCCATGTTTATAGAGATAGCGGTGTAGATATTTCCATGTTTCTACAGATGACTGTGTAGATATTTCCATGTAAGTACAGATGACATTGTAGATATTTCCATGTGAATAGAGATAGCGGTGTAGATATTTTCATGTTTATACAGATTGCGGTGGAGATATGTCCATGTTTATACAGATAGCAATGGAGATATTTCCACGTTAATACAAATAGCGGTGTAGATATTTCCATGTTTATACAGATGGCTGTGCCGATATTTCCATGTTTATTCAGAGTTCTCTGTAGATATTTCCATGTTTATATAGATTACAGTGTAGATATTTCCAGGTTTATACAGATGACTGTGTAGATGTTTCCATGTTAATACAGATGGCGGTGTAGATATTTCCAAGTTTATAGAGATAGCGGTGTAGATATTTCCATGTTTATAGAGATAGCGGTTTAAATATTTCCATCTTTATACAGATAGTGGTGTAGATATTTCCATGTTTATACAGATGGCGGTGTAGATATAGCCATGTTTCTGAATATGGCAGTGTAGATATTTTCATGTTTACATAGATGGCGGTGGAGATATTTCCATGTTTACAGAGATTGCGGTGTAGATAATTCCATGTTTATAGTGCAAGTGGTGTAGGTATTTCCATGTTTATAGAGGTAGCGTTGTAGACATTTCCATATTTATACAGGTAGTGGTGTAGGTATTTCCATATTTATACAGATGACGGTGTAGATATTTCCATGTATATACAGATAGCGGTGTAGATATTTCCATGTATATACAGATGGCGGTGTAGATATTTCCATGTTTACACAGATAGCGGTGGAGATATTTCCCTGTTTATACAGATAGCGATATAGATATTTCCATGTTTATACAGATAGCGGTGTAGATATTTCCATGTTTATAGAGATAGAGGTGTAGGTATTTCCATGTTTATACAGATGGCTGTGTAGATATTTCCATGTGTATACAGATGGCGGTGTAGATATTTCCATGTTTATACATATAGCAGTGTAGATAATTCCATGTTTACAGATATAGCGGTAAAGTTATTTCCATCTTTGCACAGATTGCGGTGTAGACATTGCAAACTTTACACAGATGGCGGTGTAGATATTTCCAAGTTTACACAGATACCTGTGTCGATATTTCCATGTTTACAGAGATATCATTGTAGATATTTCCTTGTTTATACAGATAGCGGTGTAGTTATTTACATGTTGATACAGATAGCGGTGTAGATATTTTCAGGGTTATACAGATAGTGGTGTAGATATTTCCACGTTTTACTGATAGCTGTGTAGATATTTCCTTGTTTACACAGATAGCGTTGTAAATATTTCCATGTTTACACAGATTGCGTTGTAGATATTTCCATGCTTACACAGATTGCGGTGTAGATATTTCGAAGTTTACACAGATAGCTCTGTAGATATTTCCATGTTTACACAGATAGCGTTGTAGATATTTCATTGTTTATAGAGATAGCGGTGTAGGTATTTCCATGTTTTTAAAGATACCGGTGTAGATATTTCCATGTTTAAAAGGTAGCGGTGGAGATATTTCCATGTTTATACAGATAGCGGTGTAAAAATTTCCATGTTTATATAGATAGCGGTGTAGTTATTTCCATGTTTATACAGATAGCGGTGTAGATATTTCCATGTTTATAGAGACTGCGGTGTAGATATTTCCAACTTTGCACTGATTGCTGTGTAGATATTTCCATGTTTATACAGATTGCAGTGTAGTTATTTCCATGTTGATACAGATAGCGGTGTAGATATTTCCATGTTTATACAGGTAGCGGTGTAGAAATTCCCATGTTTATACAGATCGCTTTGTAGATATTTCCATCTTTCTGCAGATATCAGTGTAGATATTTCCAAGTTTATACAGATGTCTGTGTAGATATTTCCATGTTTATGCGGATGGCGGTGTAGATATTTCCATGTTTATAGAGATGGCGGTGTAGTTATTTCTATGTTTATAGAGATAGCGGTGTAAATATTTCCCTGTTTATAGAGATGGTGGTGTAAGTATTTTCATGTTTATAGAGATAGCGGTGTAGATATTTCCATGTTTATACAGATAGCGGTGTTCCTACTTCCATGTTTATACAGATAGCGGTGTAGATATTTCCATGTTTATACAGCTCGTGGTGTAGATATTTCCATCTTTATACAAATGGGAGTGGAGATATTTCCATGTTTATACAGATTGCGGTGTAGATATTTCCATGTTTATAGAGATAGCGGTGTAGATATATCCATGTTCATAGAGATAGTAGTGAGGATATTTCCATCTTTATACAGATAGCAGTGTAGATATTTTCACTTTTATAGAGATAGCGGTTTAGATATTTCATATTTATACAGATTGCGGTGTAGATATTTCCATGTTTATACAGATGGCGGTGTAGATATTTCCATCTTTCTACAAATGGCAGTGTAGATATTTCCATGTTTTTAGAGATGGCGGTGTAGATATTTCCATGTTTATATAGATGGCAGTGTAGATATTTTCTTGTTTATGTAGATGGCGTTGTAGATACCTCCATGTTTAAAGAGATGGCGGTGTGTATATTTCCATGTTGATGGAGATAGCGGTGTAGATATTTCCATGTTCATAGAGATAGCCGTGTAGTTATTTCCATGTTTATAGAGATAGCGGTGTAGATATTTCCATGTTTCTACAGATGACTGTGTAGTTATTTCCATGTAAGTACAGATGACGTTGTAGATATTTCCATGTTAATAGAGATAGCGGTGTAGATATTTTCATGTTTATACAGATTGCGGTGGAGATATGTCCATGTTTATACAGATAGCAATGGAGATATTTCCACGTTAATACAAATAGCGGTGTAGATATTTCCATGTTTATACAGATAGCGGTGTAGTTATTTCCATGTTTATACAGATGGCTGTGCCGATATTTCCATGTTTATTCAGAGTTCTCTGTAGATATTTCCATGTTTATATAGATTACAGTGTAGATATTTCCAGGTTTATACAGATGACTGTGTAGATGTTTCCATGTTAATACAGATGGCGGTGTAGATATTTCCATGTTTATAGAGATAGCGGTGTAGATATTTCCATGTTTATAGAGATAGCGGTTTAAATATTTCCATCTTTATTCAGATAGTGGTGTAGGTATTTCCATGTTTATACAGATGGCGGTGTAGATATAGCCATGTTTCTGAATATGGCAGTGTAGATATTTTCATGTTTACGTAGATGGCGGTGGAGATATTTCCATGTTTACAGAGATTGCGGTGTAGATATTTCCATGTTTATAGTGCAAGTGGTGTAGTTATTTCCATGTTTATAGAGGTAGCGTTGTAGACATTTCCATATTTATACAGGTAGTGGTGTAGGTATTTCCATATTTATACAGATGACGGTGTAGATATTTCCATGTATATACAGATAGCGGTGTAGATATTTCCATGTATATACAGATGGCGGTGTTGATATTTCCATGTTTACACAGATAGCGGTGGAGATATTTCCCTGTTTATACAGATAGCGATGTAGATATTTCCATGTTTATACAGATAGCGGTGTAGATATTTCCATGTTTATAGAGATAGAGGTGTAGATATTTCCATGTTTATACAGATGGCTGTGTAGATATTTCCATGTGTATACAGATGGCGGTGTAGATATTTCCATGTTTATACATATAGCAGTGTAGATATTTCCATGTTTACGGATATAGCGGTAAAGTTATTTCCATCTTTGCACAGATTGCGGTGTAGACATTGCAAACTTTACACAGATAGCGGTGTAGATATTTCCAAGTTTACACAGATACCTGTGTCGATATTTCCATGTTTACAGAGATATCATTGTAGATATTTCCTTGTTTATACAGATAGCGGTGTAGTTATTTACATGTTGATACAGATAGCGGTGTAGATATTTTCAGGGTTATACAGATAGTGGTGTAGATATTTCCACGTTTTACTGATAGCTGTGTAGATATTTCCTTGTTTACACAGATAGCGTTGTAAATATTTCCATGTTTACACAGATAGCGTTGTAGATATTTCCATGCTTACACAGATTGCGGTGTAGATATTTCGAAGTTTACACAGATAGCTGTGTAGATATTTCCATGTTTACACAGATAGCGTTGTAGATATTTCATTGTTTATAGAGATAGCGGTGTTGGTATTTCCATGTTTTTAAAGATACCGGTGTAGATATTTCCATGTTTAAAAGGTAGCGGTGGAGATATTTCCATGTTTATACAGATAGCGGTGTAAAACTTTCCATGTTTATACAGATAGCGGTGTAGTTATTTCCATGTTTATACAGATAGCGTTGTAGATATTTCCATGTTTATAGAGACTGCGGTGTAGATATTTCCATCTTTGCACAGATTGCTGTGTAGATAGTTCCATGTTTATACAGATTGCAGTGTAGTTATTTCCATGTTGATACAGATAGCGGTGTAGATATTTCCATGTTTATACAGGTAGCGGTGTAGAAATTCCCATGTTTATACAGATCGCTTTGTAGATATTTCCATCTTTCTACAGATATCAGTGTAGATATTTCCAAGTTTATACAGATGTCTGTGTAGATATTTCCATGTTTATGTGGATGGCGGTGTAGATATTTCCATCTTTATAGAGATGGCGGTGTAGTTATTTCTATGTTTATAGATATAGCGGTGTAAATATTTCCCTGTTTATAGAGATGGTGGTGTAAGTATTTTCATGTTTATAGAGATAGCGGTGTAGATATTTCCATGTTTATACAGATAGCGGTGTTCCTACTTCCATGTTTATACAGATAGCGGTGTAGATATTTCCATGTTTATACAGCTCGTGGTGTAGATATTTCCATCTTTATACAAATGGGAGTGGAGATATTTCCATGTTTATACAGATTGCGGTGTAGATATTTCCATGTCTATAGAGATAGCGGTGTAGTTATTTCCATATTTATACAGATGTCGGTGTAGATATTTCCATCTTTATACAGATGGCGGTGTAGATATTTCCATGTTTATACAGATAGAAGTGAAGTTATTTCCATGTTTACACCGATAGTGGTGTAGATATTTCCAAGTTTATACAGATGGCAGTGTAGATACCTCCATGTTTCTGAAGATCGCGGTGTAGGTATTTTCATGTTTATAGAGATGGCGATGTAGATATTTCCATGAATATAGAGATTGCAGTGTAGATATTTCCATATTTATAGAGAAAGCGGTGTAGGTATTTCCATGTTTATAGAGATAGCGGTGTAGATATTTCCATATTTATACAGATAGCGGTGTAGGTATTTCCATGTTTATACAGATTGCGGTGTAGATATTTCCATGTTTCTACAAATGGCGGTGTAGATATTTCCTTGTTTATACAGACAGCGGTGCAGATATTTCCATGTTTATACAGGTAGCGGTGTAGATATTTCCATGTTTATAGAGATAGCGGTGTAGATATTTCCATATTTATACAGATAGCGGTGTAGGTATTTCCATGTTTATACAGATTGCGGTGTAGATATTTCCATGTTTCTACAGATGGCAGTGTAGATATTTCCTTGTTTATACAGACAGCGGTGCAGATATTTCCATGTTTATACAGGTAGCGGTGTAGATATTTCCTTGTTTACAGAGATAGCGGTGTAGTTATTTCCATCTTTGCACAGATTGCCGTGTAGATATTTCCATGTTTACGCAGATAGCTGTGTAGATATTTCCAGGTTTACACAGATAGCTGTGTAGATATTTCCATGTTTACACACATAGTGTTGTAGATATTTCCATGTTTATACAGATTGCAGTGTAGATATGTCCATGTTTATACAGAAAGCAGTGTAGATATTTTCATGTTCATACAGATATCGGTGGAGCTATTTCTATGTTCATAGAGACTCCGGTATAGATATTTCCATGTTTATACAGATAGCGGTGTAGATATTTCCATGTTTACAGAGATAGCAGTGTAGATATTTCCATCTTTGCACAGATTGCTGTGTAGATATTTCCATTTTTACACAGATAGCTGTGTAGATATTTCCAAGTTTACACAGACAGCTGTGTAGATATTTCCATGTTTGCACAGATAGCGTTGTAGATATTTCCCTGTTTATAAAGATAGCAGTGTAGATATTTCCATGTTTGCACAGATAGCGTTGTAGACATTTCCCTGTTTATACAGATAGCAGTGTTGTTATTTCCATGTTTCTACAGATAGCGGTGTAGATATTTCCATGTTTATAGAGACAGCGGTGTAGATATTTCCATGTTTGTACAGATAGCGGTGTAGATATTTCCATGTTTATACAGACAGCGGTGTAGATATTTCCATGTTTTACAGATAGTGGTGTAGATATTTCCATCTTTATAGAGATAGCGGTGTAGATATTTCCATGTTTTACTGGTAGTGGTGTAGATATTTCCATCTTTATAGAGATAGCGGTGTAGATATTTCCATGTTTATAGAGATATCTTTGTAAATATTTCCATGTTTATACAGATAGCGGTGTAAGTATTTCCATGTTTATAGAGATAGCGGTGTAGATATTTCCATGTTTATACAGATAGCGGTGTAGATATTTCCACATTTATACTTATAGCGGTGTAGATATTTCCAGGTTTATAGAGTTAGCGTTGTAGATGTTCTCGCGTTTATAGAGATAGCGGTGTAGATATTTCCATGTTTTTAGAGATAGCGGTGTATATATTTCCACGTTTATAGAGATAGCGGTGTAGATATTTCCATGTTTCTAGAGACAGCGGTGTAGATATTTCCATGTTCACAGAGATAGCGGTGTAGATATTTCCATGTTTATAGAGACAGTGATGTAGATATTTGTGTGTTTATAGAGATAGCATTGTAGATATTTCCATGTTTATAGAGACAGTGGTGTAGATATTTCCATGTTTATACAGATAGAGGTGTAGATATTTCCATGTTTATAGAGACAGCATTGTAGATATTTCCATGTTTATACAGATAGCGGTGTAGATATTTCCATGTTTATAGAGATAGCGGTGTAGATATTTCCATGTTTATAGAGATAGCGGTGTAGATATTTCCATGTTTATAGAGACGGCGGTGTAAATAGTTCCATGTTTATACAGATAGCGTTGTAAATGTTTACACATTTACAGAGATAGCGGTGTAGATATTTCCACGTTTACAGAGATTTTATGAATAGTTATTTTATGAAGACCAAACACGTCATTGGGGTACCTACCTTATGTCACTTTTTACATTGAGAGTGTTAAAAATACCCCTACCCTAACCAAAACCCTGACTTATAGAGCCAGGAAAGGCCATGCAATAAAGGATTCTTGGGCTTGTATGCCTGATAACAAAAACTTATCACAGAAAACTGCAAAAAACACAATCTTGCACAAAGCCCATTGCAACTTTGCACACAACAATGCTTTTGAAGGATATTTGCCCAACAACTGCCTGTCCAACCTGTACCTGGCATCACCTTTGTTATTGATCTTTGTAGCCAAGGATAGTCATTTCCAAATGATCATATAATCTTCCTCATTTTTTCTTTTGTCTTCCTTTACCTCCGTGAATATGCATATAGTTTACTCTGGCTTGCCTGTTTCTATTGCAAGGCTCTGTTTCCAAACGAATATCTTTTTCTTGTGGAGAGCCTCTCTCTGTTTGTTATTTAGGTTGATAAGAGAAATGTGAACATTTGAGAGCTCAGGTAAAAGGCCTTAGTCTACAGTGAAACTTTTTTGCACCCTTAGATGCTTACTTCCACTACAACTTGCAGGTGGGCCTTGAAAAGTTCTTGGAATAAGTTTGAGCTTTGGTCTTCTCCGATTCATTTAGCATAGATTCTCAAAATGTGGTCCCTGGACCCACAGCATCAGCATCACCTGGAGATTGTTAGAAATGCAAATCATCGGGCCTCATTCCAGACCCTCAGCTGGAAACTCTAGGGGCATGGCCAGACCCTCTGTAGCTGAACAAGCCATCCAGGTGGTTTTGATGCAGCTAAAGTTTTGGAACAACTAATGTAGCCCCATTTGGAAAACTTGCCTCTACAGGCCTCCCTAGCTGGTAAGCTGCTAGCATTTTTTGTTTGTTTGTTTCTTTGTTTTGATACAGGGTCTTGCTCTGTTGACCAGACCGTGACCTCCTGGGTTGAAGCGAGGACTCAGCCTCCTGAGTAGCCGGGACTACAGGTATGTGCCACCACCATGCCCAACTACTTTTTGAATTTTTTTTTTGTAGCGATGGGGTTTTAGCCCAGGCTAGTCTCAAACTCCTGGACTCAAGCAATCTGCCCACTTTGGCCTCATGAAGTGCTGGGATTATAGGCATGGGCCACCACTCCTGGCCCAAAGTTCATATTTTAACTACTAACCTAAATTATTTTAAAAACAAAATTCTCCTTGGACTCAAACCAGGTCAGAGTGACATGATCATGTGCCTGTTTTGTGCAGGGTGAAGTGAGATTATTATCTAGGAAATAGCTGAAATGTCCTGAGGGTGACAAAAAGGAGCTGTGTTTTCAGCCAAATATCAGAACCAGGGCCACTGCCTGCCGCTGAACCCCAGCGGGGACCCCTACTTTGTGTTTATCTGTGGTGGCTACGCTTGCCCACCTGGGTGGGAACCCCGAGAATGACTCCAGACTTTTCCAGGGACTGCATGCCAGGGTATTTTTACAATTTATGTGTAGACTTTGTTCGGGTGGAAAAGTTATTTTATGAAGACGAAACAAGCAATTGGGGTACCTACCTTATGGCAGTTTTTACATTGAGTGTGTTAAAAATACCCCTACCCTAACCAAAACCCTGACAAATAGAGCCAGGGAAGGCCATGCAAAAAAGGATTCTTGGGCTTGTATGCCTGATAACAAAAACTTATCACAGAAGACTGCAAAAAACACAATCTTGCACAAAGCCCATTGCAACTTTGCACACAACAATGCTTTTGAAGGATATTTGCCCAACAACTGCCTGTCCAACCTGTGCCTGGCATCACCTTTGTTATTGATCTTTGTAGCCAAGGATAATCATTTCCAAATGATCATATAATCTTCCTCATTTTTTCTTTTGTCTTCCTTTACCTCCGTGAATATGCATATAGTTTACTCTGGCTTGCCTGTTTCTATTGCAAGGCTCTGTTTCCAAACGAATATCTTTTTCTTGTGGAGAGCCTCTCTCTGTTTGTTATTTAGGTTGATAAGAGAAATGTGAACATTTGAGAGCTCAGGTAAAAGGCCTCAGTCTACAGTGAAACTTTTTTGCACCCTTAGATGCTTACTTCCACTACAACTTGCAGGTGGGCCTTGAAAAGTTCTTGGAATAAGTTTGAGCTTTGGTCTTCTCCGATTCATTTAGCATAGATTCTCAAAATGTGGTCCCTGGACCCACAGCATCAGCATCACCTGGAGATTGTTAGAAATGCAAATCATCGGGCCTCATTCCAGACCCTCAGCTGGAAACTCTAGGGGCATGGCCAGACCGTCTGTAGCTGAACAAGCCATCCAGGTGGTTTTGATGCAGCTAAAGTTCTGGAAAAACTAATGTAGCCCCATTTGGAAAACTTGGCTCTACAGGCCTCCCTAGCTGGTAAGCTGCTAGCATTTTTTGTTTGCTTGTTTGTTTGTTTTGATATAGGGTCTTGCTCTGTTGACCAGACCGTGACCTCCTGGGTTGAAGTGAGGACTCAGCCTCCTGAGTAGCCGGGACTACAGGTATGTGCCACCACCATGCCCAACTACTTTTTGTATTTTTTTTTTTTTTCGTAGGGATGGGGTTTTAGCCCAGGCTAATCTCAAATTCCTGGACTCAAGCAATCTGCCCACTTTGGCCTCACGAACTGCTGGGATTATAGGCATGAGCCACTGTGCCCGGCCCTGCCAACTTTGTATAAGCTGAGGAGTTTTTAAAAATACCTAGACTCAGGGCAAACCCCAGACACTTAAGTCAGATTCTCTGGGAGGTGAAGCCCAGGCACTGGTATTTTTAAAGTCTCTACAGATGGTTCTAATGTGCTGCTAAGTTAGAGAACCGCTGATCTAGACCAGGCCTTTTCAAACTTAATGTGCCCGTGAATTACCTGGACCTTGTTAAAATGCAGATTCAGTCTGCATAGGCCTGGGGTGGAGCCTGAGCTTCTGCATTTTTAACAAGTCTCTAGAGGATGCTGCTGCATCTGGGCTGCTAACTACACTTGGAGATAGGAGGTTCTGGAGAGCAGAGGAAAGAGCATGAACCATAACCTAGGGGCTGGTAGTCCTGACTTCCGAGCCAAGGTTTGCCTTTATGTGGCTGGCAACTTGCTTGGACTCCTACCTCAATTCTTTGGGCCCAAGGTTTGTCCTGCCTCAGAAGGATGTCAAGAAAATTGAGTGAGTAATGCAGAATTGTTTCTTAAAGTGTGTGCAGATGCTCCATGAATTTAGAGAGTATGTGGATGCACATTAGTAAATTTTAATAGTTGTGACCATCTTGTTATGAGTACTTAGAACAAGTAATAATGGCTTTTGATGTATAGTAGTAAGAAAACTTCCTTTTAAAAGGCGTGTATTTAAGTTTCAAAAGTGGGTCTATTTAAAAATATATGAAATAAATAATAGTAGAGGTAATTGACAGATCAAAATTAGGAAGGCAGGATGAGAATGACTCAAGTTTGGGAAATGCTGAGAAAGCAGATGCCCAAGGGCTATGAAAACTTAAAAAAATAGGTAGCACTTGATTTTGATTGGCTGAATGAGATGATGTGTTTGATTATTTATGGGGTTGGCATTTGGCAACATGCACTGGGTGGCTGGGATCACTGTTTATTAAAAAATATTTGAGTCTCCACTTTGCACTAGATACTCTTTTAGTCTGTTGGAAAAGGGATTGGGGGGCAGGCAGGATAAAAACAAATCATTTATGCCCACAAGAAAATTGCAGGAAGATAAAAGTCATGAAATAAACTCTATGCTTCTAATTTAATATTTTTTATAGATTATGAGAAAAAAGTTTTGCTCACTATCAGCTAGGAAAGCTGTCTTAGCACAACCATTCATTCTTGCACAAATCAAAATCAAGACGAGCCAGATTTAATTTAATATTTTTTCACAGATTATGAGAAAAAAGTTCTAATTTAATTTTTTTATAGATTATGAGAAAAAAGTTTCGCTCTCTATCAGCTAGGAAAGCTGTCTTAGCACAACCATTCATTCTTGCACAAATCAAAATCAAGATGAGCCAGAAGGCTCCATTCTGACAGCTTCTAATGGAGAAGCTACATTTACTGGACATGGGGAAAGTTGCTGGGCTCTAAGGACTGTGCATTTCTTGAACTAGATAAATGGTCTTGGTGTAGCATAATACCAAAACTTCTTGTCGCAGCCCGTAAGGACAGAACTCAATCAGCCTGAAAAGGAAGTCAGTGACTCCGACTCAACACAGGAATGTTCTGTGATTCCTAAAGAAGGATGTAGGAGTGTGGCACAATTCAACCACAGTCTGTGGTCCTGTGCCTCTGCCTTGACATGAGTGGGATTTCCCAGCTGGTCATTTTCTTCTTATCTAAGACATTGGGAACAAATTACTTGACCTCCTCTGGGCTTCAGTACTCCCACTCATCAAATTAGAGGACTGGGCAGTCGCTAGGCTCTCTTTAGGCATCATATTTTAGTTTCTGTGATTTTAAATTTGAGAAGGGGTGTCTAAGGGAGAATACATAGGGGAGGGGGAAAGGCTTATTAAAAGTGTAGTTAGACACTGAATTTTTAAGAATTGCATTTTGTAATAATACCTTTACCTAATCAGGACTGACAATCTTACCTGATGACAGCACATGGAGGAATGGCTGCATTCAAAAATAAAAATGAAATAAAACAAGACCTTATTTGAACTTAGCAAAAATGCTGATTCCTCTTTTTGATTTGAGGAGGTTATAGCTGTTGTAAATGCTTGAAATGGGTCTGCCCAGGCAAAACAGAGTCAAGAGTCCATGTCGGATGAATTTTAACAATGTAGACAATAGAAAGGGTTGCTTAAACTGCCCCTCTTTTACCAAAACACATTTACAAATGAAAGAACAACACTTCCATTTTTTAAAAACATTTTTTGAGATGAAGTCTTGCTTTGTCACCCAGAGTGGAGTGCAGTGGTGCGATCTTGGCTCACTGCAAACTTTGCCTCCCGGGTTCAAGTGATTCTCCTGCCTCATCCTCCCGAGTAGCTGGGACTACAGGCGCCCACCACCATTCCTAGCTAATTTTTGTATTTTTAGTAGAGACAGGGTTTCACCATGTTGGCCAGGCTGGTCTCGAACTCCTGACCCCAGGTGATCTGCCGACCTAGGCCTCTGAAAGTGCTGGGATTACAGGCGTGAGCCAACAGGCGTGGCCAAAAAATTTCCATTTTTAATTGCAGGGTCTGGGGAATTAAAATGCATCCGTAATTTCTTGCATCTCTCCGCTCGGGCTTGCATGAATGCAGAGGGATGGGGAGGACTTCTTGAGGCAAGCATCCCCCTCTTGTCGCCTGCCATCTGGAGAGAGAGGGCTGTGATTTATCTCACTTTAATCAGGAAGGACCCGATGGGTGGATGGAGAGGTCTGACGGCTTTGTTGCTCCATGTGGGAAAGAAACGGACAGAGTGAATTTGTGTATGATCCCTAAGGAGAAAGCGTCTTTGTGCTCTATTTCATTTTGACCTGGAGCCCCTGAAAGCAAGCTAGTTACAAGTTGAAATAGGCCATTTCTAAAGTGTGATTTTGTTTGTGTATGAGCCTTGATTACAAAGGGGAAAAAAACCCGCTTAATTTACATACACCACATGTAGCGCAGGATCCCCTGGGCTGTCTTTTCAGGTATCAGGAAACTTTGATGAAAGTCGCTTGCCTCATCTAGGACTCATTTGATATTGTTTAGCAGAGCCTGGTATTAACATTTCCTTCCAACTGTTTACTGGAATCTGTGTGTTCCCTTCAAGTGATGCATACTAGGTGCACAGGCTTCCTGCCACTGTCATCCTAATCTTTCCATGCAGACAGGAGCAGAGGGGAGAGCGCTGAGCCAGGCCCCAGCTTGCTTTTCTTTCCTGACACAGCCCGGCTCCGCTGCACTTCTCAGCTCTTGCTCTAGGTGGTGCTGTTTGACCATTTTCTTCATGTGACCCTCCACTCGGTAATATAAATTCATTCGGAGGATGACCTGATATCAAAAAAAATTCCTTTTGATTAGTAGAATCAACTTGTTCCTTCACACGATACTCTTCCCACTGAGACACATGGAGACAATTCTGACTCCAGGTTTGCAACCTTGAGATTTCTCTCAGATGCAATAAAAAAAACAAAAAAGCATTTTGAGTGGCACAGTGATGCCTAGTGCATGATCATGTTTGTCTCCTCAAACATTAAAGGGAAACTTGTGGGTTTGAGGATGCCCAGCAGCACGACAGCTGCCAATGTAAATGAGCCGTATAGAGAGAGAGGGGGCGGGAGGGGACTACAAACTTCAGAATATGAGCTGTTCGTTTATAAGTTAAAAAAAAAAAAAAAGTCAAAAGGGAGCCCAGGATGGTGCAAGAAAGAGGAGAAAGGAAGATTTTCCTTGCAGCTAATCAGGAGAGTTCATAAGGGCTGATTACATGAGTGGAAGCCTTAAGTTCTTTTTTTTAAAAAATGTGAAAGTTTGCATGTATGTATGTATGTATGTATGTATGTATGTATGTATAGCTTCGTGTATTACCATTATTATTGCAATCAGCAAATGGATTTACTTCCTTTATCTCATGGGCTCCTTCCCACTCACTTCTGGCAGCACATTTTCCTTTCTCCTTCATCCCAGAACATCAAAGAACAGATGCGCTTCCTAACCCTGGCTCCAGGGGACTTTATACATTGTAAACAGTGCACCTCTAACGTGGTTCACCGCTTAGAGAACGTGTGTCCCATTTTAAAACTGTGACTCCTTTATATTTTGCAGTGCTTATTTTAATAAGAGACATTGGACTTGTGACATATTTTTCATGGAGGAGTGAGCTTAATGGTTGAAAGTAATCGATAAACTTGTTTTTCCTCTGATGCCATCAGCCAAGATCCTATGGCAATAGTAAGAGGATGACACTGGGCTGGCACCCCCTCCATAACATATTTGGACCATGTTTTCCCCCCAGAATGCACATGCAATAGCTTTGGTTTGGTAAGAGAGAGATGGTGTACTTGGTTTCCTTCTGTCACACTTTTGGTGAAATGAATTAGACTTTTAAATCAGGAAATTCAGTGAGATGAGTTAGATTTTTACACAAGAGCAGTGGAGGACTTCCAGCTGGTTGGGGGAATGATATGGAAATATCTTGCTAAATCAGGGTCTGGTGGAATGCTGCTCCCCTTGCAGGCTCCTCTTCACAGGGAGCAATCTGTGGGTTGCTTATAGAACAGAGCGAGCAGGAGGCATAGCATTGTCTTGCTCAGGGGAAGACCCGGTGTTCAGATGTTTGTCATTAGGAACTGGGTGTGGGCTTTTTCAAGTTAAACTGAAGCAGCAGTTCTATTAGGAAGAGCCTCCCAGATCAGCATCTTCTGTTTCTGGATACTCTCCCTTTGAAAAGCCAGATTTCAGCAAAAAGCTTTGCTAATGGTGAAATTGATGGGAGCAATGGGAAAGATGGAGAAAGAGGTGGTTATATCATGTACTTCAACAGTTTATTTAGAGGCTGTTGACGTTAGAATAACAAGCCAAGACAAACAAAAATACTCATTTTGGATGAAAATATTGTCTTTTCATGTTATTATAGATAGCTGAGTCCTAAGACTTCTACAGAAACACATTTTCCTAATGAGTGGCTGATTTTTCTGGTTGTGCAAGTAATGTCCAAATTATTGTACAAATTTTTGGCTCAGGAGCAAACATTGTATTGCATATTGAGCTAATCACTTGCCCTTTCTAAGGTAAGCCCTTACCTCTGCTTTCCCTTCATCTTGTCATTTCTGTTTGTTGGGTACAGGTTTCCTGTTGGTTCTTTCTGTTGGCTCTGATGTAACATGAATGAAGTTCTTAACATCCTTTCAGACATAAACACAACTTAGCTCATTGTTTCTGAGTTCATATAGAGGTTTTCTTGCCCCTGAGACTTTCGTGTCAGACAGCTGAATGTTGCTGTGTTCAAGGCTCTATCTGTTGATTTTGTATCCTACAACTTTACTGATTTCACCTATCAGTTCAGTTCTAACAGTTTTCAAATTTTATTTATTTGTTTTTGTTTTTTAAATATTGTATGTTTCATTTTAGAGTCAGGAGGGTAGATGTACAGGTTTCTTAAACAGGTATATTGCATGGTGCTGAGGTTTGGGCTTCTAATGATCCCACCACCCAAGCAGTGAGCATAGTAATCGATAGGTAGTTTTTCAACCCTTGCTCCCACCATCCTTCCCTCCCACCTTTGGAGTCCCCCAGTGTCTACTGTTCCCTTCTTTGTGTTGAGTTCTAACCTTTTTTTAGTGAAGTTTGTAGGGTTTTCTATATATAACAAGATCATGCCGTCAGTAGAGACAGTTTCACTTCTTCCTTTCCTATTAGGATGCCTTTTATTTCTTTCTTTTGCCTAATTACCCTGAGAAGTGGTGTCTGTGGGCATCCTTGTCTTGTTCCTGATGGTAGAGGAAAAGTTTCAACTTTTCACCATTGATCATGGTGTTAGCTATGGGTTTGTCATATATGGCCTTTATTTTGTTGGGATACAGTCCCTCAATACGTGATCTGTTGGGTGTTTTTTTTTTCACCATGAAAGGGTTTCGAATTTTGTCAAAAACTTTTTCTATATCTATTGTGATGGCCATATAGTTTCTATCCTTTATTTTTCTAATATGGTATATTATATGTATTGATTTGCTTATGTTGAACCATGACATGATCATGGTGAATGATTCTTTCAATGTGCTATTGAATTTGGTTTGCTAGGATTTTGTTGAGGATTTTTGCATCTATGTAGATCAAGGATATTGGCCTGTCATTTTCCTTTCTTGTAGTGTTCTTGTCTGGCTTTGGAATCAGGGTAATGCTGGCCCTGTAAGATGAGTTTGGAAGTATTCCCTCCACTTCAGCTTTTTGGAAGAGTTTGAGAAGGACTGGTATTAGTTCTTCTTAAAATATTTGGTAGAATTAATCTGGGAAGCCATCTGGTTTTGGGTTTTTCATTGATAGGAGACATTTTCTTACGGATTCAACCTCCTTGCTTGCTATTAGTCTGTTCAGATTTTTAAATTTCTTCATGAGTCAATCTTGGTAGGTTTTATGTGTCTGGGAATTTATCCATTTCTTCTAGATGATCCAATTAGTTAGTGTGTAATTATACCTAGCACTTTCTTAGGATCCTTTGTATTTCTGTGATATTGGCTATGATGTTTCATCTTTCATTTCTGATTTTATGCTCTATTGAAAACATGAGGCATAGCAGGTAGGGGGCACTGGTCAGGACTTGGGGTATAAACTGGCAGATGTTAAGGTGGGTGATTCTGGTTAACTCAGAAACTCCGAAGTCCCGTGTGGAAGAATTAACTGCCTGTACTCACCTAGTAATGTATATCCTTGGTCAAAAAAGATCCAGCTGAGAATGTTGGATGAAGGGACCAAATCAATATTCATCATTATATTGAAAACAAGTCAGATTGGCTGTGGTCTTTTGACAGCAGGTCAGTGGCTGAGTCTATTTGAACAAAGTTAGGGCAGGTTCAAGGGAGAATCCTGAGATCGGTATTCTTTGTTCCATACAAACTTGCCTTTCAGTTTCTTCTCCCCATGCCTCCAGGATGTCCCTGCACAGCCCGTAGGGCCCCCTCCTTCAGTACCTTGCCTTACGAAGGGGAGAAAATGAGTTTTCCAATGTTAGCATATATTTAGCCTTCCAAAATTTTCTATTTCTATTTTAGGGGAGCTCTAGGAAAACAGCAGATTACTCTAAATCCCCAGGTAAAAATCTGAAATGGTGGAATTTCATATGACCAGGAGACATATTTTGGGGCAAGTGGGCTTTTCACAATCACTTGGACATGAAGGCATCTGCTTCTTCTATGCCTAAAATAGTCCTTCAATTTAGTAGTTTAATTCCTCTTCCTCTTTTTCAAATTTCAAGACAATACATGTAGTGACTGAACAATTTGGATCCAAGTTTCACTATTTAACTGCCAGTGTGACCTTGGGCGAGTCACTTAATCTTTTCAAGGCTCAATTTCATCATGTAAATTAGAAGTACAAACAATCCCTGACTTAGAATATTTTGACTTATGATTTTTCAACTTTAAGATAGTTTGAAAGCAATACACATTCAGCAGAAGCTGTACTTTGAGTACTCATACAACCATTCTGTTTTCCACTTTCAGTACAGTATTCATTATATTCCATGAGATATTCAAAGCCCACTTTATTATAAAATGGGCTTTCTGTTAGATGATTTTGCCTAACTGTAGGTTAATGTGAGTGTTTAAGGTAGGCCGAGCTAAGCTATGATGTTTAGTAGGTTAAGGGTATTAAATGCATTCTCAGCTTACAATATTTTCCTAAGTTTATTGGAATATAACCCCATTGTAAATTGAGGGGTATTTGTAATAATGATATCTCTTCAAGGAGACTTTGTGAGCCTCTCATAGGAAAATGCATACACAGATGCGTATAAATATATAATCTTTCTTTTCCATACATATGATATTCTTTAAGGATATTCAAAAATCTGGAAACAGTTGCCTCCAGGGAGATAAATGGTAGTGGGTTGGGAAACTTTTAACTGTATACGCTTTTGTACCTTTTGCATTTTGAATCAGATGAATGTATAATCTACATAAAATATTAAGATTAAAACATCACCGAATAACTTATCAGGAGTTTGGTGAACATAAGGGAAGGCCTCCTATGGTGGCTGTATTTTATTCAGTGTTGGTCACTGTTGGGCACTTCATAGAGCTTATTTCATTTCATCCTTACAAGCGCCGTAGGAGGAAGGGGCCCCAGAGGGATTCATGGTTAGAATAGCAGAGTAGGAGCATTTGGCAGCTATATTCTGTGTAGGTGATAACTTTAAAGATATTTCTGTTATAAAATGTTTCAAACATACAAAAAATATAGAGAAGCAGTTTTCTATAGTTATTAAATATTCTTAATGGGTAGTCACAGAAATTATCATCCAAAGTGGGATATTCTTGAGAGAAAAAGGAGGTTCTATTTATAATTATGGTGGGATAACAAACTTAAGATGAACAGCTCTGGACAAACTGGGTTGTATGGTTCCTGGAAAACAAGTATTACTGTAAATGTGAGTCCCGCCTTGTGCTTCTCTCTGTCCCACCAAGAAAATATGATCTTGATACAGATGTTCATTGTGTCAAGGCAACCATGGCAACCATGATCTAGATACACTGTTCAAGTTTTATGCTGATCCTACATATATATGTCTCAGGAACTTTCCAGAGTTTCCTTTGAGTGCTTCTAAATTTTGCATAAATGGTATGTTGTCCCTTGTCTCTTTTTAAAACCAGTAAGCCATTTTCCCTTCTTTTCCTGGAAAATTAAAGGAACAAAGACCAGGAAATAACAATGTATTAGCTAAGGTTCTGTTGATTGAAAGCAACAGAACCTAATTCTGGCTAGCTTAAACCATGCTAGGATTTAATGAAGAATACTGCAGAATCTTAGATATCTTATGACTGGGAAAGAGGAGGTTCAGGCAGTTCCTGGGATGTCAGCAACAGGTAGCTGTCAATTAACTGCCCCCACACCACCCACTGCTGCCGTCATCAATATAGCACACCACGATGGCTCCCAGCCTCTGTACGTCTGGGTTCCGGTGTTCAAATTCTACAGACAGCAAGAGAAATCCCATTGAGTCAGGGATCCTTCCCTGGGTCACACTCCCTGCATATGGTCAGAAATGCAGGATTATGTACTAAAGACACAGCTAAAGAGGACCCACTTCACTGTTTTGGGACCATTTGCAGGGGAGGCAAAATTGTGAGCTACTCACTTAAAGAGGTGATAACCATAAGTTTGCAGGAAAAAAAAATTGGAGAAGAGAAGGATAACACTATCCTACGGTTTCTTCTGAAAATGGACGAAGGGAACAGCATTTCCATTTGGAAATTCTCTCCTGGCATTTCAATATTTATGGATTCTGAATTCTGAGAAAAATCAGTTGAGAAATTAGGAAAATGGGAAGGAACATTCTAATTTTCCTGTGAAAATTACAGCTTAATAGTCAGTATAGAGAACTTACTGGCTTGAAGAAATGCACTGACTTCAAGTCAAGCAAGATGAGGAAGCACTGACATGTGGAGATGAAAGTTAAGGTGAACAGGACAGGAGCAGTAAAGGAGCCTCAGTCAGACTTTCTTGTATCTGTTGCTGTGTTACAAGTGTGTGTTCATGGCCTTGTCCACTGCTAACAGTGAACCATTTCTGCAAATAAATATTAATGTGTTCCTAGGCATAGTATATGTTTTACAAATCCTATGAGAGGTTTTCTAAGAAATGCCAAGTTTTAGAAACAAAATATACCCTTAAATCGGCAATTTTGACAGTTGCTTCTTTCTAGTGCTATTCATCTTGCCAGGAGATCAGAATGTTATGTTATTTAAATGGTATTGGAGGGGATGATTGATGCCTTGTATAACAATGTCATGTAAACAACGATTAAAGCATTAAGTATTTGTGGTGTTACCTTTCAATCTGTAAAGGACTTTTCTTTAGCATTTATTTTGTGATAACATTCATTTCTTTTTAATGTTTTCTCTATTAATGCTATTGGATTTTATAATCTTGTTACAATATGTTGGCTCCTAATAATAATAAATCATCATTTGTTATCATATCTCTTTAAAACAGAAGACTACTAAAACTTTTCATATAATCCTGTTACAGAAAAAAACGACTATTTGCTTGTTATTATAGTCATTTATTATTTTTCAAAAACTTGTAAGTGAAGTGTTATGAAAATCATATGAATTTGGGAATTCCCAAGCATTCTCAGAAATTCTATTTCCTTGTTCCCAAATCCCAATGATTAATATCTGCCAGGAGTCGGAAAACAGTGAAAGGAAGTAACATCCTATGTTGGATACCTGGTAGGGTTAGTGAAGAAACGTTATTGCTGAGCTCTGTGTTACGCTCACGAATGATGCCATTGAGGAAGTCACGCTTGTTGAAAGGAACGCAGATACACAAAGAGTTTTGCTGCTGTCTGTTGGATAAGAACCCCCTGGTCGATTTCAGCTCCTACTGCAAGTTACAAAAATCAATCCAATGATAAATGAAAAGTGCCCAGTGTGCTGGGAAATAACTTATTTTTTGGCTTCAGAGGAAATTTTAGAAACAGTGCCAAGTGAAACGTAAAAACAAACTACGAAGACGTTCATGAATTTCCCTCTGAAGCTGACAGCCGTATTTTAGCAGATGGAACTCCTACTATTAGCCCAACTCTTGGGTTGAAACAGTGTGTCCAGGAAACCCTATGTTAAAATGCAATGTGTTGGGGATATTGTTCCTCTATTTGCTTGAGTTAATTTTCAAATTAGTGTACTCTTGCTTAGCTGTGCTCTGAGGGAATGAACAAAAGATTGGTAAACTCTGATGGAGAACACTGGTCAGGCAGGGCACATAGAATCCCTGGGGATGGTGGTTCCTGGCAAATGGGGGAGGAGGCCCTGAGCCAGGCTTGGGCTGGGCTGGAGGAACATGAAGATGGGATCTACTCACAACCCCCAAAACTGAGGGGTCCTGGTAACATATTATTTCACCCTCAGCCATGCAAATTTATTATTTTTATGGATAAAATAGCTTTAAAAAACTAATTTACATTGAAATGTTAAAATATTTATATAGAGATTAGAAATATTTATATAGAGATTATTGGGAATCCCCTCCTAAAGCCCAAACATAAAAACTACCAAAAAAAGAAATTCCGTGTAGGCTAAGATTGCAAATGACTGATGGAATGTCATTTAAATTAAACATGGAAAATATATTTCCTCTTTAATAAAGATCTAAATTCTATTCTTTTTAGGAGCCTTCAGAAATGAAATTCAACTATTAAAAAAAGTATAGAGAAGCCTTTAGAAAAGAAACTTTTCTTTTGCTGTATTATATATTAAAGAACTTTGATGAGAATAGTTCTAAAGTGTTTAATACTCGATTCCACTGATGTTTCTAGGTATTGTGGGGAACACCTAGAAATTAAATCTTCATCTTTGGCAGATCAGAGGCCTATTATTTTTAGGTAAAACTATTAAAATCTGCTTTTAATAAATCACAAATTTTGCAAGTTAGCCATTAATAGTAAGTGCTTTTCAAAGTTGGGCCCAATACATGAAAAAGCCAGAAAAACATACCTGCATTAGTTTTGCCCATCATCTTCTTATGCTGGCCTCAGGAGATTTATTAACAGCATTCAATATTTTAGGTAGGCTGGATGTGGTGGCTCATGCATGTAATCCCAGCACTTTGGGAGGCTGAGGTGGGAGGATGGCTTGAGACCAGGAGTTCAAGACCAGCCTGGTCAACCTAGTGAGCCCCTCGGTCTCTCTGAAAAGAAAAAAAAATTAGGTATCCTGTGGCTACCTCCAAAAACAAACTCCAGAGGAACTGAATTTTTTTTTCTTTTATTTCATGTGTTGGGATAATGGCTTCTTTTGCAGTTACTTACGAAGAATTTAAGGGTCAGTAAAAATATTTTTTCATCCTTAATAACATGAATTCTCTAATTTGTGTGTGATATAATGCTAGATATTGTGCCAAAAGTGTTACATAGACATAATCCATGCCCATTTTCAAAGATAATACTAATATAGAGAATAAGAATCATTATTATTGTAGTAATTATTATTTTAGTAATAGTAGTAATAATCAAAACAATTACATCAAACACTTATTAAACCCTTATTATGTGATAGGTACTGTGTAAGCAATTTCCACATATTAGCTCCTTAAATGTGATCACTAACCCCATGAGGTAGGTAGCATTATGTCCATTTTATAGATGCAGAAACTGAGCTTTGAAGAGGGAAAGCAACTTGCCCAAGGCCATGCAGGCAGTCATTGATAAGGGTGGGGAACGAGAAGTTGAAGTCTGAGATGTAAGTTCACAGACACGAGTACACAAACACGTACAAGATACTCGTATGACATGTGGGGTTGCTTGAAATATGTAATTGACTTTCCCCAGCACAAGAAAGTGTTTGGACAGATTTCAAAGGGATCTAACACTTCCTCAGAGGACTGCCCTACGACATTTTTCCGTGTGCTTTTCTGCCTCTTGTCCTATACTTTTGGCATTTCTTCTGCTCTTAGAGGCAATGAGTCAACAGCATATTTTTAGCACCTCCTGTGTGCATAGAAGTGGCCCCTGACTCAATGGGAGTGTATAACTACCATGGGCCAAATCAGTGTGCTTTCCTGTTAGCCAGGGGATTATAGAAGAACACGCTCCCCTGATTCCAACAGAACTTGCTGCCACTCTGATGTCTTCATTGTAAGGCCTCTAAATGAATGTTCAAGAAATTCATGTTAAAGGCACGTGTCATATGTGTAACTTGTAAACATTTGTGTACTTGTCTCTGTGTCCTTACACCTCAGGCTTCAACTCTTGTTTTTACCTTTATCAATGACTACCTGTGTGCTGTGTGGCTTTGGACCAATTGCTCACCCCCTCTAAAGCTCAGTTTCTGCATCTGTAAAATGGATATAATGCCATATATACATAGATATAGATATACGTACACCAATATATATACACACATATATATGTGTGTATACATATATATACACACATATATATGTGTGTATATACATACATATATATGTGTGTATATACATATATATATATAATATACAAACTGAAATATATAGTTATATAAATATTTCAGTTTAAGTTTCAAAAATCACTGGAGGGTATTTTTATAATACCCTTCAGCAATTTTACCTGCTGCCTTTGCACATTCTGGTGAATTTCTAAATGGAAGTCTGATAGAGATTAATCTTTTAATGCATCATAAATAAAAAAGAAAATCACAGAATGATGTAGCTGGAGAGGACCCTGGGGATCTAGTGTTTCATGAAAGATTAATGTCCTTGATCTGTTTGTAAGTGTTTTGGAAAAATCTTCCATGGTCAAATAAAACTTGGCAATGTTGGATTAAAGTTAAATAGGTTTTTTTTTTCCTGCAGAACTTCATAGTCTTTAATATGCTAATATGTTTTGTGAATCTACAAGGAATGAAGTGTTTCAATGCTTATTTTACCCAGATTCTCATTTTGGGACAGGCTGGTCAAGCTGAGTCAGATAGTATATTCTCTAGATGGAGATGATGGCTGATTCCTTTTTGAGAGCAAGATAGTCCCCAGGGGAAGCAAGGGTATATCAGTTGCTCCATTTCATGCCAAGGATCCTCAGTCTTTAGAGGCTCAGAGAAGGCTGAAAGGCTACTCTAGGCTATCAGGGCTACCATTCATTGTGACCCATGCTACAGAGAAGCTTTGAGCTCAGTGCAAAGGAGTGACCAGCCCTTGAGAATCAGGAAAATTTATTTATTCCTGACCTAGTCCACTGAGGACATACAAGGAATGGGGCAGGGGAGTGTCACCAGCTATGGTTACAAGCTAGTCTGATTCTCTTTCATTAAGAAAACTGGTCCCTGTGAGTTTAGATTGGGAAGCACCAGGTTAAAAAAATTTTAGGCCAGGAGTGGTGGCCACTGTACTCCAGCCTGGGTGACAGAGTGAGAATCTGTCTTAAAAAAAAAAAAAAAAAGTTAAGTGATGTCTTCTGTTGAGGACCTCTCAGAACTTTTAATATGAAAGTGTGCATTGTGAAGAATGTGAGTAGAGTGTACAGGAGTTTTAAAAGCTACTTGGTCATGAAACTCTTGCTTTGTGCAGGATTCGAGGGGCACTAACATTCTGAGGAAAATATTTTGGGAAACATTGATCTAATCCAAACTTCTCATTTTACCAGCAAACAACTGTGGGGCCCTCTAAGTTTCCTTTCTCCATCATTGTGACAAATTCATTGGAATTAATTCAATCAAACCTGGGGTCAGCTTTGAAGAGATTTATTTAGCAGGTAAATCTGTTTTGTACATTTTGAGGGAGTTCTGAGTTTCCATAGTCAAAAACCACAGATCAATTTAACCAACCTTTATGGAATATCACCTATGGCCCAAAGAGCCTTTAGCTACAGTGATGGTCTACAAAAATATAAACTGTAATTCTTGCAATACAGGAGATTAGTAATAATGGTAAATATAATGATGATGACACCCTGAATAGCTAACATTTATTGAATGCCTTTCTATTAGTCAGGCACTTTACTAAGTATTTTAATCCTCCCAACAATTTATGAGGTAGGGATTATAATAATTCCCGTCTTATAGTGAGGACACTGAGGTTAGGAAATTATCCTAGCCTGAATGTTAAGTATAAGCATGAATAGAAAGGTGTTATTAGCCTCTAAGACAGTCCTTTATGAGTGATACAAAGTCCTATGTAAATTCAGAGAAAAGAAAAGTGGTTTTAGAAATCCTTGATCAGTGAGTGTGAAGCATGTGGTGGCCCGGTTACTGTTTGGTTGCCCATCTGTCCTCCCTCTGGGATCAGCACCCCCTTACTTTGGAAGAATTGTTTTCCTTTTCACTGTAAGGTTCTTTCTGGCTATGCGATGGGGCACATTGCCTCAAACTAGCCCTGTTCCAGTCTTTGAGAACCTTGAAATTGGAACCAAGGGAAGAGGATTGCCTCTTGAATGGTAATTCTCTAAAATCTAGTCTGAGGTGCTGGTGCCTAATCCCTGGGTCTGTGGAAGGAGCTGGGCTGTGAGAGGGGAGAATGATGTTGATGTCAAGAGAGAGGCAGGTGCTAGGAGCAGAGAGATGGAGGCCTGGAGGGTTTCTGGGCTTCTCTGAGGCTTAGGGTTTGGATCATTGTCTTCGTTACTGGAACAAAGGATTTACCATACCTGCTCTTCTGGGAATGAAACTGTCCTGCTTTGCAAAATAAAGTGTCATTAGAAAGAGATCTTAAAAACCCCACACCATAGACAGGTGCACAGATCCGTAGAAGTGTTAAAGTTCTGTCTGTTGGATGCTAAGCCAAGACTCTTAAGTATGTTCTAAAGAGAAACTGGTGTGTGTAGGCTGTGCACTCCCAGGGAGATAAAAAGTTAGGAACTTTATGGGTTGGGCTTGGTGGCTCCCACCTGTAATCCCAGCACTGTGGAAGGCTAAAGTGGGCAGATTGATTGAGCTGAGGAGTTCGAGACCAGCCTAGGCAACATGGTGAAACCCCATGTCTACAAAAACTACAAAAATTAGCTGGGCATGGTGGCATGTACCTGTAGGCGGGAGGATCGCTTGAGCCCAAGAGGGAGAGGGTGCAGTGAGCCATGATTGTGCCACTGCACTCCACCTGGGTGACAGGAACTTTATGGGGAATGGGATCTTGGAGACTGAGTAGAGACTAGAGGAAAAAAAAAAAAAACTACCTCCCCAACTGGCCACACTATTCTTTTAAAAAATGTTAATTGACAAATTAAAATTGTATGTATTTACGGAGGTATAATGTGATGTTATGATATATGTATACATTGTGGAATAATTAAATCCAGAGAATTAATAGATTCATCACCTCAAAACCTATCTTTTTTGTGGTGAGAACATTTGAAATTTATTGTCTTAGCAATTTTGAAATACACAATACTTCATTGTTAACTACAGTCACCATGCTGTGCTGTAGATCTCAACAAAATGTATTCTTCCTGTCTCAACTAAAACATTGTACTCTTTGACAACATTTCCCCATTCATCTCACCCCCTCCAAAAACACCCATTCTTTATGTTGAAGAGAATGGCTAAAAAGTCCCAGCAGTTTTCAACTGACGGCTTCAGTGGTTGTCCCATCACACTTCAATGTTATTAATAGAAAGGGGAGGGGCAATACATAATTTGGACAGGCGGAAAGTACCACTGTAACCACTTTCCTGACTTCACAGAAAAAGTCCTCTTGTTTTCATCTGTAAAACGGGAACTGCGTGAATACCATTCTTCTTTTCTTCAGCCTCCAAAGAAAAAACAGATGCAAAGCCTTTTATCAATTGCAAAACAGTATACAATGTGTGTTATTACTCACAGTTGTCTTACTGTGACCAAACACTTTATAAGCCTGTGGCAAGTCAGCCTTACTCTCAGGAAGTGGACAATATTTGGGGAAGGAGAAGCAGCAGGATCTTTCAGGACAGTAGCCTTGGTGGGTCCAAAAATTCCTTGAGCGAAATGGGAGACAAAACTTTCTTCCTGCTTTGGGGTTTATCCTGTTAGTCTTTTCTCTCTTCACTCCTATTTTCTATGGAGAATTTCCTGGTTTTGGAGTTTGGGTACGTTTTATGGAGAGGAGGCAGAACATCTTTAGCTCCAGCAGAATGAAAGGATACATGCAAAGGAACCTAGCACAGTATGTGGTACCCAGTTCCCCTTTAACTTGGCTTTATTCATTCACTCCTGGTAGGGCATTAATAAGGGATTTAGCCCCCTCCTATTGAAAACGATTAATTCAGGGAAGAGTTCAGGCAGTGTGTACAGATACAGTGTAGGCCAAGCCTGTTTCTAAGGCAGGAGCTGGGTAGGGAGGGTGAGAAGGGCGAGAAGAATAGGGAAATATGTGTCATCTGTGTTGCTGCTGTTGCAACCACCAAAACAAACAAACAAGTGAAAAAAAAAAAAAAAAAGAATTGTCCATACCGGAAAGTGTGCTGTTTTGGAGGAGGCTGGGGAAAGTGTGGATGGCTCGAGTGGGTCCTGTTGGATTGAAGTCTGACAGTGGTGATTCCCTTCAACAAATGGTCGGGGTGGGAGGGTACACACACACATACACACACACACCCCAAACGCAGCACCAAGCCTCCGATTACAGCGCTGGCAGGAGATAACCATTCTTAGCTCGTCTTTCCAGGGTTATTTTTGGCTGAGGCTGTTCGCTGATGGCAAAAGGTTTCAGCCCACTCCCAAATCCCTCCCCATGCTTGTTCTAAAGAGAAACTGGTGCGTGTAGGCTGCGCACTCCCAGGGAGACAGGGAGACGGGCCTGGCGCCGGAGAGGAACCTGGACTCTGCCCAAAGTCTCGCCGCCCGCCGGCTGTTTTCTGGCGGAGGGTGTGCCCCGGAGGGCGGGATCGCGCGTGAAGGCTGGGGCCAGGCGCGGGTGCAGGCGTCACCGGGGTCGGGCTAGCAGGCCCTGGAATCAGGCTTTTGGGACACCCCGAAAGTGAGTCCAACTTGGGGAGAAACTGAGGAAACCTCGGGCGGTCTGGCAGCGGAGAAGGTGGGCGGGAGAAAACTTTACAGGAAGGCAGAAGCAATCTCCGCCGAGGGAGTCAGCGAGCAGCCGCGTGGAGAGGAGGGGCGGGCGGTCCCCAGGCGGGTGGGCGCAGGGTGCAGGGTGCCGACCTGCCGGAGAGGGGGCCCGGGCGCGAGGCGGAGTCCCAGCACGCGGCCAGGCTGGTGGTGGCCCCCGGCAGGCTGCAGATTCCCTCCAGCCCCGGGAGCCACAGCAGGACCGGCCAGGAGGCACCACGGAGGGGAGCCGCATCCCGGTGCTGACAGTGCCCACCGTGCCCTACGAGGACTCGCGGCGGGCCGGCGGCAGGGTTCTGTGGCGACCTACCGGCCTCTTCGAGGGCCAGCGCAACTACCTGCCCAAATTCATCCAGAGCGTGCTATCGTCCATTCACCTGCGCGACCGTCGGGGCTGCACCACGGTGGTGGGCAGCGACGGCAGGTACTTTAGCAGGACGGCCATCGAGATCGTGGGGCAGATGGCCGCGGCCAACGGGGTGAGTGTCCAGATGCCCCTCGCTTCCCGCCGCGCTGCCGCCATGCCCTCTCCTAGCCCTTGTCCCCCTGCTGCCTCCAGGCCCAGCTGGGAGGCCCCTGCCCAGCCCAGGCTTTGCTTCCTCACTCCCGCGTCCTCACCCTCCAGCGCCCCACTCCCACCGTGCTTGCAGCCTCCCCGGCGCACCCCGGACACTGGGTTCTATTAGTACCCACCGCCCCCAAAAGCCTTGAGGGGTGTCCGTCGTTCCTGGAGCCACTCCGGGCGCCCTGGACTCTTCTCTGACTCTGCATACATCCCGCACCTGCTCATTTTTCTTTCGGACATTCTCTTACCCGGCCCTGTAGATTCCAAGGCAGCTCCCAGTTTTCCATATTGTTCCCAACGCATTCACTGCCCACAGTCCCCACACAAACTTCTTTCCCAGGCTCACAACATAGTCCCTCTGCCCCGTGCCCTTTTTGCAATAATCTGCCAGTCCCCTAAGTCTTAGCTCTGCCTATTTAACAGTAGTGTCTCAGAACACACACACACACACACACACACACACACACACACACACACACACGATCCCTGACATATTTGGCAAGAGTAGGCCCTGAAGGTTTTTAATATTTTGGTTCTTTAACCCAGTGGAATTACTGAATGATTTATTTAATTAGGGTAGGGATGGAGTGGATCCATTTGTTTGATGCTAAACAGCCTGAGCTCGCAATTCCCAGGGGGCATATCTCTAAATGGTCTGAAATGAGATTTGCAGTGGTTTTCTTAATGCAATTCCCAACTTCTCTCCAAATGCCTTTTGACATTTGACAACATTTCATGCCTCTTCCCCTTTCGCTTTTCATCCTTGTTTTCTCTCCCTTCTCCCACGACCTCGGTAGTCTTCTGCAATCCAGATTCTCAGACTTCGGGTTTTTCTCCCTCTGCCCCTTTCCTCTCTGTCCTATAACTAGAAGCACCTTTTGGCATAGACCCGTATCCCAGTTTCCTCTTTCCCAGGTCCAGCAGCATCTCAAGGACATCTACAAGAGGGATACCTAACTTCAGGGGTCTCTGAATGATATGTGGGAAACATCGTCTAAAAAGGTAATTTTATCCTTATTCATGCAACCAGACCCACACTCATAGAACTTGTCTTTAAGGGGAGTGTCTTGCAGATGTATAAATGAGTGTTAACATCTTTAAAAGCAAAACTGAACATTTCCCTGGCATTTGTATTCCCTCCTTCCTTCCCAACCCTTTCCTTTTCATTTTCTCATTTATTATTAAAAACATTTTTAAAGGATCTCCATGCTTCATATTTATCTACTATAATTCCTCCTTCTCAGTGTTGCAGGGATAGGGAAAGAGGATTTTTTAAAAAACACAATAAAAAGCAATTGGGAGAAACAGGGCCAGTGGTGTTAGGGTGGGTAGTGGAATTGTGATTTTTGACTCCAGTAGACAATGATGCTGGATATATGGGGTTTGATTTCTCTCTGGCTCCTCACTTGAGATTGATGAAGTTTGGCTAGAATCAGGGAGTTGAAGAGAGGTTGACAAATGGTCTTTCACTCTTCTCTGACAGGCTGTTCCTGTGGAGTGATGGAGAATAATGAGCCTTGGGAGAGCTATGGGAGCTCTCATACTCCTTCCCGAGCCAATTTTTTAGGGAGTGAGAGAAACATGGCCTGTCCAATACTTGTTGTGGGTCAGGATATTTTTGAAGCTACGGTTGTTGATTTGCATGGGAAAATTATGATGTCTTATTATTTCTTGTCCCACTTTACCATAAGGGCTCCTCAGCTTCTTACTTCAATGGGTCTTCCATGACAAACACACTTTATTAACTCTAAGAGTGGAATTTATTTTAACAGATAATTAGCATAGGTCAATATATGCTTAAAATAGAGTCAAATTAAACGCACTAGCTGTTATAAAGGACAGCTGACAAAATCCACATAGAAGCATCGACTCTTAAATAATCTGAAAGTACTACTTCTAAGAGGGGCGGGCATGGGTGAAGGGAATGGTGGACGTGTTTCAGAATTTCAAACGCCAACTTTAACCAATCGTTTCCTCATTTTGTTCACCTTCTTGGGGGCTTACGCTAAAGTGAAGTGAATAGCCATAAGGCTGGCTTCAGGAGAAAGGTGGTCTAAAAGAACTGGATAATTATAAGCAAAATTGGTCTCGAATGATTGAAAATTGATGAGAATGTGCTTGTCTCCTGATTTGGCATCCTGAGTTAGACTCAGGAATACTGAACATGGATCCCAAAGGCTTTGGTCTTTTTTGATATCCTATTGGATAATCATAAGCAGGCTAGAAAAATAGGAAACTAGAATTTATTCTCTTTGAACTGACAAATCTGACCAGTGGGCTGCATTCTCTATATCTGAAAAATCTTGGTTTTGATTGAAAAATTAATTTTACAAAGCAATTTTCTTTTTTTCAATTAAATTTCATTTTTTTTTGACACAGGGTCTCACTTTGTTGCCCAGGCTGGAGTGCAATGGTACAGTCTTGGCTCACTGTAGCCTTGACCTCCCCAGATTCAGGTGATCTTCCCACCTCAGCCTCCTGAGTAGCTGGGGCTATAGGTGCACGCCACTACGCACAGCTGATTTTTGTGTTTTTACTACTCATAGGGTTTCTCTGTTGCCCAGTCTAGTCTCAAACTCCTGATCTCAAGAGATCTGCCTGCCTTGGCCTCCTAAAGTGTCATGAACCACCATGCCCAGCCTACAAAGCAATGTTCTAGGAAAAACTACAGTTACTCTTTGATTATGTAATTGCTGGAGAAGAAAAGCATGGCATTTCTAAAATGATGAACTATATTACTTATATTTTAATATCTCATAAAGTTTGAAATAGACATTTCAAACATAAACATGTATAAAAATTTTTATAAATTATAAAATCAAAAACATTTTACAATTATTTTATTATAAAATTATTATAGAATCAAAAACATTATAAATTTAAACAACTTTTTTAAAAATTTACTTTGGGATTTCCCATGGAGTGATGGAGAATAATGAGCCTTGGGAGAGCTATGGCAGCTCTCATACTCCTTCCTGGGCCAACTTTTTTAGGAAATGGGAGAAATATACCCTGTTCAATGTTTATTGTGGGTCAGGATATTTTTGAAGCTATAGTTGTTGATTTGCTTCAAACTTTAAAAAAATTATTATAAAATTATGGGATGTAAAAAAATTTATTATAAAACTTTGAAATTTTCAAACTTTCAGAAAAGCAGAGAGATGAGATTAATGGCACTCACAGGCAAGCATAGAACATAGATTGTAAACATTTTGCTATATTTGTGTCGTGACTATTTTTTGCTTGTGTTTGAAAGTATATTAAAGAAAATGATATTTTACCCCTAAATTCTTTAGTACAGATTTCTAAAAAAATAAGAACATTTTCCTGTATAGTTACAAAATCATCTTTTCAAACAAAATAAAAAATGGCTTTTTTATATCATTTAGTACCCAGTCCACATTCAGATTTCCTCAATTATTATGAAATGTCCTTTTATTTTTTGAGACAAAGTCTTGCTCTTTCACACAGCCTGAAGTGCAGTGAAACAATCATAGCTCATTGCAGCCTCAAACTCCTGGGCTCAAGTGATCTTCCTGCCTCAGCTTCCTGAGTAGCTAGGACTAGAGGTGCACACCACCATGCCCAGCTAATTTATTGTTTTTGTAGAGATGGAGGTCTTACTACGTTGCCCAGGCTGGTCTCAAACTCCTGGCCTCAAGTGATCCTTCCAGCTTGGTCTCCCTGAAATATCTTTTGTGGCTGGTTTGTTCAAATTAGTTTCTTCTAATCAAGGGATACACATTGCATTTGATTATTTAGCTCAAGACTTTTTTAACCTGGAAAATACTCATACTCTTTGTTTATGTATTTATTTAGTGAAATTGACTTGTTGAAAAACTAGTCAGTTTTCCTGTAGAATATTTCCCCTTCTGGAATTTTCTGGTTGCTTTTTATGGTGTCATTTAACTTTTCACTCTGTTTTTTCCTGGTTAACTGGAAGTTAGTTCTAAAGGCTTTTAGGCCTGCTATAACAAAATACCAAAAACTGGATGACTTATAAAGAACAGAAATTTATTTCTCACAGTCCTAGAGGCTAGCAAGTTTAAAATCAAGGAGCATGTGGTTTTGATATCTGGTTAGGACCAAGTTTCTGGTTCATAGATTGGCCTTCTTGCTGGGCCCTCACATAGTGGGAGAGACTAGCTAGCTCTCTGGGGCCTCTTTTATAAGGGCACTAATTCCAATCATGAAGCCTCTGTCCTTATGATCTAATGACCCCCTAAAGGCCCCACCTTTTAATACCAGCACCTTTGGGGTTAGGATGTCAACATATTAATTTGGGGAAGACATACACGTTCAGCCCATTGCAAGGTTTAGTTAGATTCAGGTTCAACTTCTTTTTTTAAAGACTATTTCATAGGCAATAATGTGTATTCACATCCCATCATTAGTGATGGTGAGATGATCGCAAGGTTAGGGTGATCACTGCCTATCTCCTCTGCTATATTCCCCCTTGGGTCAAGCCAGTAGTCTGTGACGTGAACTTTGTACCATGTGTATATTCAGTTATATTCTGTATCAATAGTTACTTGATTGTTTTAGCATTTATTAATGATCCTTGCTTGAGTTGATTATTTCATTAGGGGTTTCAAAATGGTGAATTTCTAATTCTCTAATTCTATCTACATGTTTTAGCTGGCATTTTTCTATAAGCAGACCATTTTCTTCACAACTGGGTTATTTGGCTACCCTGAAACATAGTTCCTTCCGGGAAGGCAGAACATATGTTTATTTCTGTCTTTTAAAAATTACTGGTGTTTGGAGTGAAGATTAGGTGAGCTAACTACCTCCACAGGTGACAAATGAATTTTGTTTTGTCTCACTTTTGCTTTTTTGAATATCACTGTGTCTGCTTGGATTTTTATATTTAATTTGAATGGATTAGGGAATAAATGAGAAGATAGGTTTTATCTGTTTCTGTAGTTTTTATGTGGCTGTGTGAACTTACTTTTAAAAATTCCCAGAAATATTTTAATTCCCCTTTAAAGATATAAACTATGTCATACTATAAAGCAAAAGAAAAACCAATCATGTGAAGAGTAAATAGTATCGTTTAAACGAATTGTGGTTAAGCTTAGTTTGTAACTAATTAGTTTTTTATTTTCTTTCTACTTTTATCTGCTTCAGAGCCTCTTCAGTGGTTTAGATCTTCTATGTGTCAAATTATTCTAATCTCTTAAAAAGTTTAAGAGCTAAAATACAACACAATGACTACAGGAATGCCCTTGTCCTTTTCTGGGTAGGTACACCTAAGGCAACTTCTTTTTCTCTTCTTTGTTCTCTTCTTCTTTCTTATTCTTAAATCATCTTCAATATTGGACAGATGACAGCACTATGCCTGCCTCAAGATGTTTCTGACTTTTTCTTTTTCTTTTTTTTTTTTTTTTTTTCAGATGGAGTCTTGCTCTGTCACCCAGGCTAGAGTGCAGTGGCACAATCTTGGCTCACTACAACTTCTGCCTCCTGGGTTCCAGTGATTCTCCCAACTCAGCCTCCTGAGTAGCTGTGGTTACAGGCATGCACCACCACGCCTAGCTAATTTTTTGTATTTTTACTAGAGACGGGGTTTCAACATGTCGGCCAGGCTGGTCTTGAACTCCTGACCTCAAGGGATCTGCCTGCCTTGGCCTCCCAAAGTGCTGGGATTACACGTGTGAGCCACTGCACCCGGCCGTTTCTGACTTTTTCTAAAGTCTTCTTTCTCTGGAGATGACATTATATAATAGCACTGTTCAATAGAAGTTTCTTTGATGATGGAACTGTTCTATAATCTGCATTGTCCCAGCCACTAGCCATATGTGACTACTGTAACACTTGAAATGTGGCTAGAGCAGCTGAAGAACTGAATTTTGCATTTTACTGAATTTTAATTAATTAAAATAGAAATGCAAATAACCATAAGTGGTTAGTAGCTACCATGCTGGACAGCAAAGATCTATAATTCAGCATTTAAAATCGATTTTGTTTTGTTTTCAAAAATGGAGTCAGACTGTTACAACCCAAAAGAACTGTAGGTTAAATTAAGGTAAATCCCCAAATACTACATACACATTTGGGAAATCCAAACCAGATTTTTTCATGTGATAACCACACCCTCTTTTGACTTTAGCCTTGGAGGTAATGGAGTATGGCAGAAAAAACCCTGTATCAGCAGCTGGAAGACTCACCTTCTTTTCCTAGCTCTGCCATATATTGACCAAAAGAGTCAAAGTCCATTCAGATGGTTGAAGGGCCTTGGAATTTTGTTTTTGGTTTTCACATACAAGTTGGAGGGCAGATGCGTTAGCCTCTTGAAATACCCAGAAACCACTTGTTTCCTCATCTAAAAATCAGGTATGACAGGATCATTTAATTATCCTGGAAATCAGATGAAGCACTGCATATGAAAGCACTTTGTAACATCGATAGCACTGGGAAATGTAAAGACCTTTTACTGAAATATAAAGGTGTATGGTCAACTGAATATATCTCAGATAGTTAGGATTTGACTGTATATATTGAATATAACCTGTAGTGGGCCCCTTGGTAAACAGCTTACAGTTTTGTTGCAAGTTTTAGCCAAGAGAAAATTTATTTGTTGACTAGTCATGCCCTTTATTGGCCACATGATGAGCAGCCAAGATATTAACACACAGTGCACCTTGCAGAATTCAAGAATGTCTCAGTGTCTTGTGACCTAGGAAGCTGAAATGCAGTGGTATGCAGAAGGCTGGCTCAGTAGGAGCCTTGGGAGTGTCCTCCAGATAGATGTTTGTGCAGGTTGTGTTTGATTCCAGTTGGCCATGAAAAGCTGGTTGCTCTAAAGAATGAGAATATACTTGGTTTTGCATTTACTAGAACTATCTGGGGAACAAATCTTGGGGTGGAAGAAAGAAGGGAGGGAGGGAAAGCTGTGCTTCAATACCTAGGGCTTCTTTCCTGGAATGGATCTGAGAATCTGGGATTGGGTGGCTAATATCTCATCTCTAAAAGGGAGAAAGAACTGGGTGGTGATGGCTTTGTATTTTCTATTGGAGTTCACTAGAGAATAGGTGAATGGAATGGGCTGCTATGATCCAGACATTAGGGAGGACAGGTTTGTGATACATTAGAAAACTTGAATGAGCCCTTCTATGATTCTCTCTTCCCTCTTTCTGCTTCCCGTTCTTAATCACCATCCGCAGGTTGTGGAATTAGCAAATCTATTATGTGAGCAATAGCAAACTTACAGGAGCCCTTGGCTCCATCTATCTCCCTGTTTGTGTCAGTTCCTTCTGGATGCTTTTAGTCTGTGGTCTTCATTCCCTCTTTTTATGGGGAAGTAAAAGGAGTGGGACAGATTATGAGAACAGCTGGGTCCTCCCAGTTGCTGGGGTGGTTATTTTAAGCTTTGTTTAATGTGTCCAGAGACCGAGATGGCATTTTTAACTAAGCTGCTTTATTAAATCTTGTGATAAAGCATAGTGATGTTTATTGAAAAGGCAGACACGCATCAGCAACATTATGCGTGAAACTTGCTCTAAGAATTTTCTATAAAACATCTGTTCTCTTGGAGCCTTTTGTGAACTCTGGAAGTTTGCTAGTTTCTATACAGACTTGAGGACAAGAAGTTGGAACCCACTTTTGGAGATGTCCAAGCATAGGTATTGGAATCATTAATCCTAACCCTCTCAGTTTTAAGGCCCCGGATACCCTTCTGTTAGACAACAGTAACATGAGCAAGCACTGTAATAACCTTTAAACAAGATGATTTGGAAATAATGGACAAGAAAAATTAGTATCAATTGTTTGGGGATTTTAAAATTAAAGATAAAAAGCTAGGGCTTCAATGACCTGTGCCAGCCTATAGCCTTAAGAGTCAATTTGCAAACACTCAAGATTTGGCCAATATGCCTCTACTACTTCTACTTAACACAGTCAAAGGGAAATTTTTAGATTCTTTCATCTGATTTGACTCTCTTAGTTACGAATAAGAGGATATCTAGAATATATATGTGACTTGTTAAAATGAAAATCCACCTTCTCTGAGTCTTCAAATATCTTTCATATCTTACATTTTTTAGTCACATCCACTTTTGAAGTCATGTCCGTAGTTGTATGAAAAGAAAAATTTCAGGAACATTCAACCTCAAAAGTTCTTTTTCTTAGTCTGAAGTCGTAGAAGCATTTGACTTTTACTTTCTCTTTTTAAGTTTGTACTAGTAGGTATTTTGTATAAATATAATATTTAATTATTGCGTCTGTATTCTTTTTCTCTAGTAAACATCCTGGTTTTTAGCTATCAATATGTAGTTTTACATTTAGGGATTTCTAATGGAAAGAGAAAGGAATCTGAAATCAGAGGACGAGAGTTTATTCTACTTGACCAAACACATACACAATACTGGAAGGAGAGTTTTAGAACAAATATTTAATATCTATGACATGTAAAACGTTTTTTGAAATCAAGAAAATTCAAACAATTCAATACAAATATCATCAATAATAACACATGAACAGGTGGCCAACCTTATTAATAACCAGAGAAATATAAATTAAAACAATCCATCAACTTGTAAAAAAGATGAAATTACCCAGAGTTGGTGTAGGTGATGGAAAATTGTCATGTTTGTATACTGTTCATAGAAGTTAAATTGACATAACTTTTTGGTCAGGCAATTTGGAAGTATATATCTAAATTAATAGAGTAGTTTTCTAATAACCTGGGAATCTCTTAATCTAAGAATCTTTACTGTAGATTTTTCTAGAACAAATGTACAAACATCTGTGTACAAGGGTACTCACTGCAGCATTTTGCTAAGGAAAAACTCAGAAAAAATCTATATGTTCAACAGAGAACAGGTACATAATTTATGACACAACTGCACAATATACACCACTAAAATAAAGGATATAAATTTATATGTAGTACGAAAAAGATGTGAATGATAGCTTGTTGGTGAAAAACAGCAATGACTGGAATATTGTGTGTAACGTAATCCTGCTTTTCTGTATATAATGTAGGCATAGAAAATAGGATTGAAAGGACATACTCTAGTCAACAGTGTATATAGCTTGGGTGGAGGGGGTGTATAATGGGGAAGGAGAGTCCCTTTTCCTATCTATTCCATATACATCTCTGGATTTAAAAGATCATACATGCATATGCATTACCTTCGAAATTAAAATGATAAAGACAAAAGGAGAAGCTTTGGATTTGAATCATGATACTACTGTTTGCAACTTCTATGACCGTGGGGAAGTCGCCTAGCCTCCTGGGGTTTATTTCCTCATTTATAAAAATAGGGAAAGTAATAATACTTGTCTACATATCTTCTAGGGTTGTTGGGAGGATTGAATGTGATAATGGGTTACAGCATTATGAATTATTTATTCATAGAACACAATTATTATAAAAATATTTTGCTCTGATTAAAATAAAAGAAGGACGAGATCGTGTGTGTTTTTCAGTCCCAGTAGCTTTACTAACCAGAAAGCGCCTGCTGATGTGGTGATCACAGTTGCTTTGGTGCAGCTTCCTGTTGACTTTTGGCAATTCTCCACGCTGCTAGCTAAGGCTGAGGTGGCGACTGTGGAAGGTGTGATCTCCTCCCCCTCCCAGCACACATTTGTGTGCATACTCACACTCATGCACACACAAACACACACATGCACACTCTATCACAGTACATGAGGTGGCAGCAGCTGCTCCGGCATAGACTTTCACACAACATAAAGGGCTTTTTTGGTGTGGTCTGTGCATTATTTCCTGTTAAGCATGAGCTGAGTCAGTGCCATGCTTTTCCATCTGAAACCTTTCTGAGGCTCAGGCTGTGTTAAGAGCAAACCCTCTCCCCTCCATGCCCACCCCATGGCCCTCTACTGAAGCCAGATCATAATCTGCTCATGTCATGAGGATTTTCAAACCGAATGGACTGGGCCATGTGAGAGATCACTGAAAGGAACAGACCAAGCAGAGGCTAAGAGACTCCACGCTAATCTGCTGAGTCATCTGAAAATGCACAGCTGTGGCAGCTCACGGTGCTTTAAAGTACTTTGGCAGGATGTTTGTTCAGGGGGCCTGTTCCTGCAGCCCTGCTGAATGTTTGGTTAGGAGGCATAATCATTTATTGGACAGGATCTCCCAAATGTAAGGTGATAGATGCTAATGTGGAATATAATACAGAAGATCCAGCTTGGATGTCATAAATAACAATAAATTGTTTAATCTTGCTGAGTTGTAAATCTATGATTGCCAGAGGTCTTTAGTTCACTGGAACATAGTATGGGGGCAGGGGCACTTAGCAAATAGGCAGTTATTATTTTCCAACCAGACAGAAACTGGTCTGATGAAATTTATCTAAAAAGGCATACACATGTATTTTAATTAATTGTGACAATTACTCAGAGAAAACACATGGCCCTAAAGAGGCTGAGGGTTTTTTTGTTCTACCTATAAATGTATATGTATATTCACCTATATTCTACCTATGTATAAGTAAGAGAATGAGTTTTTGTTTTGGGGATATATATTTATACGTATCTATACAGACAGATATACACATACTTAATTTCTGTGTACCTATTAAGGTGCGGTGACAGATGGAAAGTACTTTTAAGCATTTAGATAGCTTATTCTATAGCATATGTGTGCATATAGCCCCCCCATAAAGCTTTGTCTCTTTTCTGGATATATTTAACAAGAGGCTAGAACAGAGTCCAAAATGTCAGAAATGTTTGAACATTCCATAGAAATGAAGGAGGTGTTTCCAAATGACCTATGTTTCTATGGCAATAAATAGAACTTGTGCTGCGTTGGATGGGTCAGGAGTAAGGAATATAAAGAGTGTAAGTATGGCTATTCCAGGCAGAAATCTACCTTGTAAGAACAGCTTTGTGCAGTGAGCTCGACAACATTGATCAGTTAGCAGTCCGGTTCAGTACAACATTGATCAGGTAGCAAGACGGATCGGCAGTGCCAGTCGGAGACACAGATGGGGACAATCAAAGAAGATGCAGGTCAGGACAAGGATGCAGACATGTACCTGTCACTACCATGGACTTCAGCAGCTTCTTAGTGAGCAGGTTTATGATCAAAGAAGAAAGACATCGTTGATATGTAAGCAAGTTACAATTAATTTGCTGTTTAGTTACTAGCAAACTACATCCAGTTTTTAGTTATTAGGTTTTTTTTTCTTTTTTCTTTTTTGAAACAGGTTCTTGTTCTGTCATCCAGGCTGGAGTGCAGTCGTTATCCAAGCTCACTGCAGCCTTAAACTCCTGGGCTCCGTGGATCCTCCCACCTCAGCCTCCCAAGAAGCTGGGACTACAGGTGCACACCACCATGGCCAGCTAATATTTCTTATTTTTTTGTAGAGATGAGGCCTAGCTGTATTGCCCAGGCTGCTCTTGAGCTCCTGGCAGTGTAGATATTTCCATGTTTATACAGATGAGTGTGTAGATATTTCCATGTTTTTAAAGATGGCGGTGTAGATAATTCCATGTTTATAGAGATAGCGGTGTAGATATTTCCATGTTTATAGAGACAGAGGAGTAGATATTTCCATGTTTATACAGATAGCGGTGTAGGTATTTCCATGTTTCTACAGATCGCAGTGTAGATATTTCCATGTTTTTAAAGATAGCGGTGAAGATGTTTCCACTTTTATACAGGTAGCGGTGTAGATATTTCCATGTTTATACAGATGGCGGTGTAGATATTTCCATGTTTATTGAGATAGCGGTGTAGACATTTCCATGTTTATACAGATAGTGGTGAAGATATTTCCATGTTTATAGAGATAGCGGTGTAGATATTTCCATATCTATACATATAGCAGTGTAGATATTTCCATGTTTATAGTGATAGCGGTGTAGGTATTTCCATGTTTATAGTGATAGCGGTGTAGATATTTGCATGTTTATACGGATAGCGGTGTAGATATTTCCATGTTTATACAGATAGCGGTGCTGATATTTTCATGTTTATACAGATAGCGGTGTAGGTATCTCCATGTTTATACAGATACCGGTGCAGATATTTCCATGTTAATACAGATGGCTGTGTAGGTATTTCCATGTTTATAGAGATGGCTGTGAAGATATTTCCATGTTTATACAGATGGCAGTGTAGATATTTCCATGTTTATGCAGATGGTGGTGTTGATATTTCCGTGTTTACAGAGATAGCGGAGTAGATATTTCCATCTTTTCACAGATTGCGGTGTAGGTATTTCCATCTTTACACAGATAGTGGTGAATATATTTCCCAGTTTACACAGATAGCATTGTAGATATTTCCATGTTTACACAGATAGCATTGTAGATATTTCCACGTTTACACAGATAGCGTTGTAGATATATCCATGTTTATACAGATAGCGGTGTAGGTATTTCCATGATTATACAGATAGCGGTGTAGATATTTCCATGTTTATACAGATAGCGGTGTAGATATTTCCATAATTATAGAGATAGCGGTGGAGATATTTCCATGTTTATACAGATAGTGATGTAGATATTTCCATGTTTATACAGATAGCCATGTAGATATTTCCAGGTTTATAGAGATAGCGGTGTAGATATTTCCATGTTTATACAGATGGCTGTGTAGATATTTCCATGTGTATAGAGATGGCAGTCTTGATATTTCCATGTTTATAGAGATGGTGGTGTAGATATTTCCATGTTTATACAGATGACTGTATAGATATTTGCATGTTTATACAGATGGCGTTGTAGACATTTCCATCTTATAGAGATAGCGGTGTAGATATTTCCATGTTTATACAGATAGCGGTGTAGATATTTCCATGTTTATAGAGATAGCGGTGTAGATATTTCCATGTTTATAGAGATAATGGTGTAGATATTTCCATGTTTACACATATAACGGTGCAGACACTTCCATGTTTACACAGATAACGTTGCAGTTATTTCCATGTTTATACAGATGGCGGTGTAGATTTTTCCATGTTTATGCAGACAGCGGAGTAGATATTTCCATGGTTATGCAGATGGCGGTGTAGATATTTCCAAGTTTATAGACATGGTGGTATAGATGTTTCCATGTTTATAGAGATGGCGGTGTAGATATTTCCATGTTTATAGAGATAGTGGTGTAGGTATTTCGATGTTTATAGTGATAGTGGTGTAGATATTTCCATGTTGAAACAGATAGCGGTGTAGATATTTCCATGTTTATGTGGATAGCGTTGTTGATATTTCCATGTTTACAGGGATAGTGGTGTAGATGTTTCCATATTTATAGAGATAGCGATTTATGTATTTCCATGTTTATACAGATGGCAGTATAGATATTTCCATGTGTATACACATGGTGGTGTAGACATTTCCATGTTTATACAGATGACGGTGTCGGTATTTCTGTTTATACAGATGTCGGTGTAGATATTTTCATGTTTATAGAGATAGAGGTGTAGATATTTCCATGTTTATACAGATAGCGGTGTAGATATTTCCATGTTTATACAGATAGCGGTGTAGATATTTCCATGTTTATACAGATGACTGGGTAGATATTTGCATGTTTATACAGAAGTCAGTGTAGATATTTCCATGTTTATAGGGATAGCAGAGTAGATAATTCCATGTTTACACAGACGGCTTTGTAGGATTTTCCAATGGGTACACAGATGGCAGTGTAGATATTTCCATGTTTATAGAGATGGTTTTGAAGTTATTTCCATGTTTATACAGATGGCGGTGTATATAATTCCATGTTTCTGGAGATGGTGGTGTAGATATTTTCATATTTTTAGAGATGGAGGTGTAGATATTTCCATGTTTATAGAGATTGCAGTGTAGATATTTCCATGTATATAGAGATAGCGGTGTAGGTATTTCCATGTATATAGAGATAGCAGTGTAGATATTTACATGTTTATACAGATGGCTGTGTAGATATTTCCATGTGTATTCAGATGGCAGTGTAGATATTTCCATGTTTATAGAGATGATGGTGTAGATATTTCCATGTTTATACAGATGACTGGGTAGATATTTGCATGTTTATACAGAAGGCGGTGTAGATATTTCCATGTTTATAGAGATAGCAGTGTAGATATTTCCATGTTTATACAGATAGCGGTGTAAATATTTCCAAGTTTGTGCAGATAGCGGTGTAGATATTTCCAGGTTTATACAGATAGTGGTGTTGGTATTTCCATGTTTATACAGATAGCGGTGTAGATATTTCCATGTTTATACAGCTCGCGGTGTAGATATTTCCATCCTTATACGGATGGCAGTGTAGATATTTCCATGTTTATAAAGATAGTGGTGTTGATATTTCCATGTTTATACAGATGGCGGTGTAGATAGTTCCATGTTCTTGGAGATGGTGGTGTAGATGTTTTCATATTTATAGAGATGGAGGTGTAGATATTTCCATGTTTATAGAGATTGCGGTGTAGATATGTCCATGTTTATAGAGAAAGCGGTGTAAATATTTCCATGTTTATACAGATGACTGGGTAGATATTTGCATGTTTATACAGATGGCGGTGTAGATATTTCCATGTTTATAGAGATAGCGGTGTAGGTATTTCCATGTTTATACAGATAGCGGTGTAAATATTTTCATGTTTATACAGATAGCGGTGTAGATATTTCCAGGTTTATACATATAGTTGTGGAGATATTTCCTTGTTCATACAGATCGTGGTGTAGATTTTCTATGTTTATACAGATAGCGGTGTAGATATTACCCTAATTATACAGGTAGCGGTCTAGATATTTCCATGTTTATACAGATCGCGATGTAGATATTTCCAATTTTCCACAGATGGCAGTGTAGATATTTCCATGTTTATACAGATGGCGGTGTAGAGGTTTCCATGTGTATATAGTGGGCTGTGTAGATATTTCCAAGTTTGTAGAGATGGTGGTGTAGATATTTCCATGTTTATACAGATGATTGGGTAGATATTTGCACGTTTATTCAGATGGCGGTGTAGATATTTCTATGTTTATAGAGATAGCGTTGTAGATATTTCCATGTGTATAGAGATGCCGGTGTAGGTATTTCCATGTTTATAGAGATAGTGTTGAAGTTATTTCCATGTTTATACAGATAGCGGTGTAGATATTTCCATGTTTATACAGATAGCGGTGTTGGTATTTCCATGTTTATATAGATAGCGGTGTAGATATTTCTATGTTTATACAGTTCGCGGTGTAGATATTTCCATCTTTATACTGATGGCAGTGTAGAAATTTCCATGTTTATTCCGAAGGCGATGAAGATAGTTCCATGTTTCTGGAGATGGCGGTGTAGATATTTTCAGGTTTGTAGAGATGGCGGTGTAGATATTTCCATGTTTATAGAGATTGCGCTGTAGATATTTCCATGTTAATAGAGATAGCAATGTAGGTATTTCCATGTTTATAGACATAGCATTGTATATATTTCCATGTTTATACAGATGGCTGTGTAGTTATTTCCATGTGCATACAGATGTCAGTGTTGGTATTTCCATGTTTATAGAGATGGTAGTGAAGATATTTCCTTCTTTATACAGATGACTGTGTAGATATTTGCATGTTTATTCAGATGGCGGAGTAGATATTTCCATGTTTATAGAGATAACGGAGTAGATATTTTCATGTTTATAAATTTAGCGGTGTAGATATTTCCATGTTTATACAGATGGCGGTATAGATATTTCCATGTTTATACACATGGCGGTGTAGATATTTCCATGTTTATACAGATGGCGGTGTAGATAGTTCCATGTTTCTGGAGATGGTGGTGTAGATGTTTTCATATTTATAGAGATGGAGGTGTAGATATTTCCATGTTTATAGAGATTGCGGTGTAGATATTTCCATGTTTATAGAGATAGCGGTGTAAATATTTCCACGTTTATACAGATGACTGGGTAGATATTTGCATGTTTATACAGACGGCGGTGTAGATATTTCCGTGTTTATAGAGATAGCGGTATAGATATTTCCATGTTTATACAGATAGCAGTGTAAATATTTCCATGTTTATACAGATAGCGGTGTAGATATTTCCAGGATTATATAGATAGTGGTGGAGATATCTCCTTGTTCATACATATCCTGGTGTTGATATTTCCATGTTTATACAGATAGCGTTGTAGATATTTTCATAATTATACAGGTAGCGGTGTAGATATTTCCATGTTTATACAGATCGCGTTGTATATATTTCCATTTTTCAACAAATGGCAGTGGAGATATTCCCATGTTTATAGAGATGGTGGTGTAGATATTGCCATGTTTATACAGATGATTGGGTAGATATTTGCATGTTTATACAGATGGCGATGTAGATATTTCTATGTTCATAGAGATAGCGTTGTAGATATTTCCATGTGTATAGAGATGGTGTTGTAGTTATTTCCGTGTTTATAGAGATAGTGGTGAAGGAATTTCCATGTTTATACAGATAGCGATGTAGATATTTCCATGTTTATACAGCTCACGGTGTAGATATTTCCATCTTTATACTGATGGCAGTGTAGATATTTCCATGTTTATACAGATGGCGATGTATATAGTTCCATGTTTCTGGAGATGGCGGTGTAGATATTTTCATGTTTATAGAGATGGCGGTGTGGATATTTCCATGTTTATAGAGATGGCGCTGTAGGTATTTCCATGTTTATAGAGATAGCGGTGTAGGTATTTCCATGTTTATAGACATAGCGGTGTAGATATTTCCATGTTTATACAGATGGCTGTGTAGTTATTTCCATGTGTATACAGATGGCAGTGTCGGTATTTCCATGTTTATAGAGATGGTAGTGAAGATATTTCCTTGTTTATACAGATGACTGTGTAGATATTTGCACGTTTATACAGATGGCGTTGTAGATATTTCCATGTTTATAGAGATAACGGTGCAGATATTTTCATGTTTATAAATTTAGCGGTGTAGATATTTCCATATATATAGAGATAGCAGTGCAGATATTTCCATATTTATACAGATAAGGGTGTAGATATTTCCATGTTTATACAGACGGTGATGTAGATATTTCCATGTTTACAGAGATGGCGGTGTTAGTATTTCCATGTTTATAGAGATTGCGATGTAGACATTTCCATATATAGAGAGATAGTGGTATAGGTATTTCCATGTTTATAGGGATAGCAGAGTAGATATTTCCGTGTTTATAAAGTCGGCTGTGTAGGTATTTCCATTTGTATACTGATGGCAGTGTAGATATTTCCATGTTTATAGAGATGGTGTTGAAGGTATTTCCATGTTTATACAGATGACTGTGTAGATATTTGCATGTTTATACAGATAGCGGTGTTGGTATTTCCATGTTTATACAGATAGCGGTGTAGATATTTCCATGTTTATAGAGATAACGGTGTAGATATTTTCATGTTTATAAATTTAGCGGTGTAGATATTTCCACGTTTATAGAGATATCGGTGTAAATATTTCCATATTTATACAGATAACGGTGTAGGTATTTCCATGTTTATACAGATGGCAGTGTAGATATTTCCATGTTTATACAGATGGCGGTGTAGATACTTCCTTGTTTACGCAGATAGCGTTGTACATATTCCCATGTTTATATTTATAGCGGTGTAGATATTTCCATGTTTACCGAGATAGCGGTGTAGATATTTGCAGCTTTACACATATAGCCATGTAGATATTTCCAAGTTTACACAGATAGCTGTGTAGATATTTCCATGTTTACACAGATAGCATTGTAAATATTTCCATGTTTATACAGATAGTGGTGTAGATATTTCCATCCTTATACAGATGGCTGTGTAGATATTTCCATGTTTATGAAGATAGTGGTGTAGATATTTCCATGTTTATACAGATGGCGGTGTAGATAGTTCCATGTTTCTGGAGAAGGTGGTGTAGAAGTTTTCATATATATAGAGATGTAGGTGTAGATATTTCCATGTTTATAGAGATGGCGGTGTAGATATTTCCATGTTTATAGAGATAGTTGTGTAGGTATTTCCGTGTTTATAGAGATAGAGGTTTAGATATTTCCATGTTTATACAGATGACAGGGTAGATATTTGCAAGTTTATACAGATGGCGGTGTAGATTTTCCACGTTTATAGAGATAGCGGTGTAAATATTTCCATGATTATACAGATAGCGGTGGAGATAGTTCCAGGTTTATACTGATGGCGGTGTAGACAGTTCCATGTTTCTAGAGATGGCGGTGTAGATATTTTCCTGTTTATAGAGATTGCGGTGTAGATATTTCCATGTTTACAGAGATGGGGGTGTAGATATTTCCATGTTTATAGAGATTGCGGTGTAGATATTTCCATATATATAGAGATAGCGGTGTAGGTATTTCCATGTTTATAGGGATAGCGGAGTAGATATTTCCATGTTTATACAGACGGCTGTGTAGGTATTTCCATGGGTATACACATGGCAGTGTAGATATTTCCATGTTTATAGAGATATCAGTGTAGGTATTTCCATGTTTATACAGATAGCGGTGTAGAAATTTCCATGTTTAAACAGATGGCGGTGTAGATATTTCCAAGTTTATACAGATATTGGTGGAGATATTTCCTTGTTTATACAGACTGTGGTGTAGATATTTCTATGTTTATACACATCGCTGTCTAGATATTTCCGTATTTATATAGGTAGTGGGGTAGATATTTCCATGTTTATACAGATCGCGGTGTAGTTATTTCCAACTTTCCACAGATGGCAGTGTAGATATTTACATGTTTATAGAGATTGCGGTGTAGATATTTCCATATTTATAGAGATGACGGTGTAGATATTTCTATGTTTATAGAGATAGCGGTGTAGATACTTCCATGTGTATAGAGATGGCGTTGTGGGTATTTCCATGTTTATAGAGATAGTGGTGAAGATATTTCCATGTTTATACAGACAGCGCTGCAGATATTTCCATGTTTATACAGATAGCGGTGTAGGTATTTCCATGTTTATACAGATAGCGGTGTAGATATTTCCATGTTTATACAGACAGCGGTGTAGATATTTCCATGTTTATACAGACAGCTGTGTTGGTATTTCCAAGTTTATACAGAGAGCGGTGTAGATATTTCCATGGTCATACAGCTCATGGTATAGATATTTCCGTCTATATACAGATGGAAATGTAGATATTTCCATGTTTTACTGGGAGTTGTGTAGATATTTCCAAGTTTATACTGATGGCGGTGTAGATAGTTCCATGTTTCTGGAGATTGCGGTGCATATATTTTCATGTTTAAAGAGATGGCGGTGTAGATATTTCCATGTTTATAGAGACTGCGTTGTTGATATTTCCATGTTTACAGAGATAGCGGTGTAGATATTTCTATGTTTATACAGATGGCTGTGTAGGTATTTCCATGTGTAAACAGACGGCAGTGTAATTATTTCCATGTTTATAGAGATGGTGCTGTAGATATTTCCATGTTTATACAGATAGCGGTGTAGGAATTTCCATGTTTATAGAGATAGCGGTGAAGATATTTCCATGTTTATACTGATGGCTGTGTAGATATATCCATTTGTATACATATGGCAGTGTAGATATTTCCATGTTTATACTCATGGAGGTGTAGATATTTCCATGTTTACGTAGATGACTGTGTAGATATTAACATGTTTTTACAGATGGCTTAGTAGATATTTCCATGTTTACAGAGATAGCGGTGTAGATATTTCCATGTTTACAGAGATAGCGGTGTAGATATTTCCATCTTTGCACAGATTGTGTTGTAGATATATCCATCTTTACACAGATAGCTGTGTAGATATTTCCAAGTTTACATAGACAGCTGTGAAGATATTTCCATGTTTACACAGATAGCGTTGTAAATATTTCCATGTTTATAAAGATAACGTGGTAGATATTTCCATGTTTATACAGATAGCGGTGTAGATATGTCGATGTTTATTGAGAAAGCGGTGGAGATATGTCCACGTTTATACAGATATCGATGTGGATTTTTTCTCGTTTACACAGAGAGCGTTGTAGATATTTCCACGTTTTTACAGATAGCGTTGTAGATATTTACATGTTTATACAGATAGCGGTGTAGATATTTCCATGTTTACAGAGATAGAGGTTTAGATATTTCCATCCTTGCACAGACTGCGGTGTGGATATTTCCATCTTTACACAGATAGCCGTGTAGATATTTCCAAGTTTACACAGATAGCTGTGTAGATATTTCCAGGTTTACACAGATAGCGTTGTAGGAATTTCCCTGTTTATAAAGATAGTGGTGTAGATATTTCCATGTTTGTATAGATAGCGGTGTTGGTATTTCCATGTTTATGCAGATAGCGGTGTAGATATTTCCGTGTTTATAGAGCTCGGGGTGTAGATATTTCCATCTTTATACAGATGGCAGTGTAGATATTTCCACGTTTTACAGATAGCGGTGTAGATATTTCCATGTTTATACAGATGTCAGTGTAGTTATTCCCATATTTATAAAGATAGCGGTGTAGATATTTCCATGTTTATAGAGATGGCTGTGTAGATATTTCCATGTGTATACAGATGGTAGTGTAGATATTTCCATGTTTATAGACATGGCGGTGTAGATATTTCCATGTTTATAGAGATAACAGTGTTGATATTTCCATGTTGATAAAGATAGCGGTGTAGATATTTCCATGTTTATAGAGATAGCGGTGTAGATATTTCCACGTTTATAAAGTTATCGAAGTAGATATTTCCACGTTTATACAGATAGCGGTGTAGGTACTTCCAAGTTTATACAGATAGCAGTGTATATATTTCCAGGTTTTACAGATAGCGGTGTAGATATTTCCATGTTTATACAGATGTCAGTGTAGATATTTCCATGTTTATGCAGATGGCGGTGTAGATATTTCCATGTTTTTGCAGACGGCGGTGTCGATATTTCCAAATTTACAGAATGGCGGTGTGGATATTTCCATGTTTATAAAGATAGTGGTGTAGGTATTTCCATGTTTATAGTGATAGCGGTGTAGGTATTTCCATGTTTATACAGATGGTGGTGTAAATATTTCCATGTTTACACGGATGACTGTTTAGATATTTCCATGTTTTTACAGACGGCGGTGTAGACATTTCCATGTATATAGAGATAACGGTGTAGATATTTCCTTGTTTATACAGATAGAATTGATGATATTTCCATGTGTATAAAGATAGCGGTGTAGATATTTCCATATTTATACAGATAGCGGTGTAGATATTCCCACGTTTATACAGAGAGTGGTGTAGATATTTCCATGTTTATACAGATGGCTGTGTAGCTATTTCCAAGTTTTTACAGATGGCTGTGTAGATATTTCCGTGATTATACGTATGGCAGTGTAGATATTTCCATCTTTATACAGATGACTGTGTAGATATTTCCATGTTAATACAGATGGCGGTGTAGATATTTGCATTTTTATACAGATGGCAGTGTAGATAGTACCATGATTATGGAGATGGCAGTGTAGATATTTTCATGATTATAGAGATGGCAGTGTAGGTATTTCCATGTTTATAGAGATAGCGGTGTAGATATTTCCATGTTTATAGAGATAGCTCTGTAGGTATTTCCATGTTTATAGAGATAGCGGTGTATTTATTTACATGTTTATAGAGATGTCTGTGTAGATATTTCCATGTGAATACAGATGGCAGTGTAGATATTTCCATGTTTATAGAGATGGTGGTGTAGATATTTAAATGTTTATATAGATGACTGTGTAGATATATCCATGTTTTTACAGATGGTGTTGTAGATATTACCATGTTTATGAAGGTAGCGGTGTAGATATTTCCATGTTCATATAGATGGCAGTGTAGATATTTCCTTCTTTATATAGATGGTTGTGTAGGTATTTCCATGTTTATAGAGATGGCAGAGTATATATTTCCAAGTTTGTAGAGATAGCGGTGCTGATATTTTCATGTTTATAGAGATAGCGGTGTAGATATTTCCATGTTTATACAGGTAGCGGTGTTGGTATTTGCAGGTTTATACAGATAGCGGTGTAGATACTTCCTTGTTTATACAGCGGGCGGTGTAGATATTTACATCTTGTTACAGATGGAAGTACAGATATTTCCATGTTTATACAGATGGCGATGTAGATATTTCCATGTTTATACAGACGGCGATGTAGATATTCCCATGTTTATACAGATAACGGTGTAGATATTTGCATGTTTATACAGAGAGCAGTGTAGATATTTCCATGTTTATACAGATCGCGGTGGAGGTATTTCCATGTTTACACAGATGGCGGTGTAGATATTTCCATGTTTATACAGATAGCGGTGTAGATATTTCCAAGTTTATACAGATAGCGGTGTAGGTATTTCCATGTTTATTCATATAGCGGTGTAGATATTTCCATGTTTATACAGATAACGGTGTAGGAATTTCCATGTTTATAGAGATAGCGGTGTAGATATTTCCATGTTTATACTGATGGCTGTGTAGATATATCCATGTGTATACAGATGGCAGTGTAGATATTTCCATGTTTATACAGATGGTGGTGTAGATATTTCCATGTTTATACTGATGACAGTGTAGATATTTCCATGGTTTCACAGATGGCATTGTAGACATTTCCATGTATATAGAGATAGTGGTGTAGACATTTCCATGTTTATACAGAAGGAAGTGTTTATATTTCCATGTGTAGAAAGGTAGCGGTGTAGATATTTCCATATTTATACAGATAGCGGTGTAGATATTTCCATGTTTATACAGAAGTCAGTGTAGATATTTCCATGTTTATGCAGATGGCGGTGTAGATATTTCCATGTTTTTGCAGACGGCGGTGTCGATATTTCCAAATTTACAGAATGGCGGTGTGGATATTTCCATGTTTATAAAGATAGTGGTGTAGGTATTTCCATGTTTATAGTGATAGCGGTGTAGGTATTTCCATGTTTATACAGATAGTGGTGTAGATATTTCCATATTTATGCGGATAGCGGTGTTCATATTTCCATGTTTATAGGGATAGAGGTTTAGATATTTCCATGTTCATACAGATAGCGGTGTAGGTATTTACATGTTTATACAGATACCGGTGAAGTTATTTCCATGTTTATAGACATGGCTGTGTAGATATTTCCATGTTTGTGCAAATGGCAGTGAAGATATTTCCATGTTAATACAGGTTGTGGTGAAGATATTTCCATGTTTATACAGATGACTGTGTAGGTATTTCGATGTTTATACAGATGTCGGATGTAGATATTTTCAGGTTTATACACATAGTGGTGTAGATATTTTTATGATTATACAGACAGCGGTGTAGACATTTCCATGTTTTCAGAGATAACGGTGTAGATATTTCCATATTAATACAGGTAGCGGTGTAGATATTTCCATGTTTATACAGATAGCGGTGTAGATATTTCCATGTTTATACAGATAGCGGCATATATATCTCTATGTTTATAGAGATGGCGGTGAAGATATTTCCATGTTTATAGAGATAGTGTTGTAGACATTTCCATGTTTATACAGATAGCGGTGTAGATATTTCCATGTTTATTCAGCTCCCGTTGTTGATATTTCCATCTTTTTACTGACGGCAGTGTACATATTTCCATGTTTATACAGATAGTGGGGTGGTTATTTCCATGTTAATACAGATGGCGGTGTAGATAGTTCCATGTTTCTGGAGATGGCGGTGTAGATATTCTCATGTTTATAGAGATGGCGGTGTAGATATTTCTATGTTTATAGAGATGGCGGTGTATATATTTCCATGTTTATACAGATGGCTTTGTAGATATTTCCATGTGTATACAGACGGCAGTGTAGATATTTCCATGTTTATAGAGATGGTGGTGTAGATATTTCCATGTTTATACAGGTGACTCTGTAGATATTTTCATGTTTATACAGATGGCGGTGTAGATATTTCCATGTTTATAGAGATAACAGTGTAGATATTTCCATGTTTATAAAGATAGCGGTGTAGATATTTCCATGTTTATAGAGATAGCGGTGTAGATATTTCCATATTTATACAGATAGCGGTGTAGATATGTCCATGTTTATACACATAGTGGTGTAGACATTTCCATGTTTATACAGATGGTGGTGTAGATATTTCCTTGTTTATGCAGATAGCGGTGTAGATATTTCCATGTTTATAGAGATGGCTGTGTAGATATTTCCATGTGTATACAGATGGTAGTGCAGATATTTCCATGTTTATAGAGATGGCGGTGTAGATATTTCCATGTTTATAGAGATAACAGTGTTGATATTTCCATGTTGATAAAGATAGCGGTGTAGATATTTCCATGTTTATAGAGATAGCGGTGTAGATATTTCCACGTTTATACAGATATCGAAGTAGATATTTCCACGTTTATACAGATAGCGGTGTAGATACTTCCAAGTTTATACAGATAGCAGTGTATATATTTCCACGTTTTACAGATAGCGGTGTAGATATTTCCATGTTTATACAGAAGTCAGTGTAGATATTTCCATGTTTATGCAGATGGCGGTGTAGATATTTCCATGTTTTTGCAGACGGCGGTGTCGATATTTCCTAATTTACAGAATGGCGGTGTGGATATTTCCATGTTTATAAAGATAGTGGTGTAGGTATTTCCATGTTTATAGTGATAGCGGTGTAGGTATTTCCATGTTTATACAGATAGTGGTGTAGATATTTCCATATTTATGCGGATAGCGGTGTTCATATTTCCATGTTTATAGGGATAGCGGTTTAGATATTTCCATGTTCATACAGATAGCGGTGTAGGTATTTACATGTTTATACAGATACCGGTGAAGTTATTTCCATGTTTATAGACATGGCTGTGTAGATATTTCCATGTTTGTACAAATGGCAGTGAAGATATTTCCATGTTAATACAGGTTGTGGTGAAGATATTTCCATGTTTATACAGATCACTGTGTAGGTATTTCTATGTTTATACAGATGTCGGATGTAGATATTTTCAGGTTTATACACATAGTGGTGTAGATATTTTTATGTTTGTACAGACAGCGGTGTAGACATTTCCATGTTTTCAGAGATAGCGGTGTAGATATTTCCATATTAATACAGGTAGCGGTGTAGATATTTCCATGTTTATACAGATAGCGGTGTAGGTATTTCCATGTTTTTAGAGATAGCGTTGTATATATTTCCATGTTTATACAGATGGCTGTGTAGATATTTCCACGTGTATACAGATGGCAGTGTAGATATTTCCATGTTTATACAGATGGTGGTGTAAATATTTCCATGTTTACACGGATGACTGTTTAGATATTTCCATGTTTTTACAGACGGCGGTGTAGACATTTCCATGTATATAGAGATAGCGGTGTAGATATTTCCTTGTTTATACAGATAGAATTGATGATATTTCCATGTGTATAAAGATAGCGGTATAGATATTTCCATATTAATACAGATAGCGGTGTAGATATTCCCACGTTTATACAGAGAGTGGTGTAGATATTTCCATGTTTATACAGATGGCTGTGTAGCTATTTCCAAGTTTTTACAGATGGCTGTGTAGATATTTCCGTGATTATACGGATGGCAGTGTAGATATTTCCATCTTTATACAGATGACTGTGTAGATATTTCCATGTTAATACAGATAGCGGCGTATATATCTCTATGTTTATAGAGATGGCGGTGAAGATATTTCCATGTTTATAGAGATAGTGTTGTAGACATTTCCATGTTTATACAGATAGCGGTGTAGATATTTCCATGTTTATTCAGCTCCCGTTGTTGATATTTCCATCTTTTTACTGACGGCAGTGTACATATTTCCATGTTTATACAGATAGTGGGGTGGTTATTTCCATGTTAATACAGATGGCGGTGTAGATAGTTCCATGTTTCTGGAGATGGCGGTGTAGATATTCTCATGTTTATAGAGATGGCGGTGTAGATATTTCTATGTTTATAGAGATGGCGGTGTATATATTTCCATGTTTATACAGATGGCTTTGTAGATATTTCCATGTGTATACAGACGGCAGTGTAGATATTTCCATGTTTATAGAGATGGTGGTGTAGATATTTCCATGTTTATACAGGTGACTCTGTAGATATTTTCATGTTTATACAGATGGCGGTGTAGATATTTCCATGTTTATAGAGATAACAGTGTAGATATTTCCATGTTTATAAAGATAGCGGTGTAGACATTTCCATGTTTATAGAGATAGCGGTGTAGATATTTCCATATTTATACAGATAGCGGTGTAGATATGTCCATGTTTATACACATAGTGGTGTAGACATTTCCATGTTTATACAGATGGTGGTGTAGATATTTCCTTGTTTATGCAGATAGCGGTGTAGATATTTCCATGTTTATAGAGATGGCTGTGTAGGTATTTCCATGTGTATACAGATGGTAGTGTAGATATTTCCATGTTTATAGAGATGGCGGTGTAGATATTTCCATGTTTATAGAGATAACAGTGTTGATATTTCCATGTTGATAAAGATAGCGGTGTAGATATTTCCATGTTTATAGAGATAGCGGTGTAGATATTTCCACGTTTATACAGATATCGAAGTAGATATTTCCACGTTTATACAGATAGCGGTGTAGATACTTCCAAGTTTATACAGATAGCAGTGTATATATTTCCACGTTTTACAGATAGCGGTGTAGATATTTCCATGTTTATACAGAAGTCAGTGTAGATATTTCCATGTTTATGCAGATGGCGGTGTAGATATTTCCATGTTTTTGCAGACGGCGGTGTCGATATTTCCAAATTTACAGAATGGCGGTGTGGATATTTCCATGTTTATAAAGATAGTGGTGTAGGTATTTCCATGTTTATAGTGATAGCGGTGTAGGTATTTCCATGTTTATACAGATAGTGGTGTAGATATTTCCATATTTATGCGGATAGCGGTGTTCATATTTCCATGTTTATAGGGATAGCGGTTTAGATATTTCCATGTTCATACAGATAGCGGTGTAGGTATTTACATGTTTATACAGATACCGGTGAAGTTATTTCCATGTTTATAGACATGGCTGTGTAGATATTTCCATGTTTGTACAAATGGCAGTGAAGATATTTCCATGTTAATACAGGTTGTGGTGAAGATATTTCCATGTTTATACAGATCACTGTGTAGGTATTTCTATGTTTATACAGATGTCGGATGTAGATATTTTCAGGTTTATACACATAGTGGTGTAGATATTTTTATGTTTGTACAGACAGCGGTGTAGACATTTCCATGTTTTCAGAGATAGCGGTGTAGATATTTCCATATTAATACAGGTAGCGGTGTAGATATTTCCATGTTTATACAGATAGCGGTGTAGGTATTTCCATGTTTTTAGAGATAGCGTTGTATATATTTCCATGTTTATACAGATGGCTGTGTAGATATTTCCACGTGTATACAGATGGCAGTGTAGATATTTCCATGTTTATACAGATGGTGGTGTAAATATTTCCATGTTTACACGGATGACTGTTTAGATATTTCCATGTTTTTACAGACGGCGGTGTAGACATTTCCATGTATATAGAGATAGCGGTGTAGATATTTCCTTGTTTATACAGATAGAATTGATGATATTTCCATGTGTATAAAGATAGCGGTATAGATATTTCCATATTAATACAGATAGCGGTGTAGATATTCCCACGTTTATACAGAGAGTGGTGTAGATATTTCCATGTTTATACAGATGGCTGTGTAGCTATTTCCAAGTTTTTACAGATGGCTGTGTAGATATTTCCGTGATTATACGGATGGCAGTGTAGATATTTCCATCTTTATACAGATGACTGTGTAGATATTTCCATGTTAATACAGATGGCGGTGTAGATATTTGCATTTTTATACAGATGGCAGTGTAGATAGTACCATGATTATGGAGATGGCAGTGTAGATATTTTCATGATTATAGAGATGGCAGTGTAGGTATTTCCATGTTTATAGAGATAGCGGTGTAGATATTTCCATGTTTATAGAGATAGCTCTGTAGGTATTTCCATGTTTATAGAGATAGCGGTGTATTTATTTACATGTTTATAGAGATGTCTGTGTAGATATTTCCATGTGAATACAGATGGCAGTGTAGATATTTCCATGTTTATAGAGATGGTGGTGTAGATATTTAAATGTTTATATAGATGACTGTGTAGATATATCCATGTTTTTACAGATGGTGTTGTAGATATTACCATGTTTATGAAGGTAGCGGTGTAGATATTTCCATGTTCATATAGATGGCAGTGTAGATATTTCCTTCTTTATATAGATGGTTGTGTAGGTATTTCCATGTTTATAGAGATGGCAGAGTATATATTTCCAAGTTTGTAGAGATAGCGGTGCTGATATTTTCATGTTTATAGAGATAGCGGTGTAGATATTTCCATGTTTATACAGGTAGCGGTGTTGGTATTTGCAGGTTTATACAGATAGCGGTGTAGATACTTCCTTGTTTATACAGCGGGCGGTGTAGATATTTACATCTTGTTACAGATGGAAGTATAGATATTTCCATGTTTATACAGATGGCGATGTAGATATTCCCATGTTTATACAGACAGTGGTGTAGAGATTTGCATGTTTATACAGATAACGGTGTAGATATTTGCATGTTTATACAGAGAGCAGTGTAGATATTTCCATGTTTATACAGATCACGGTGGAGGTATTTCCATGTTTACACAGATGGCGGTGTAGATATTTCCATGTTTATACAGATAGCGGTGTAGATATTTCCAAGTTTATACAGATAGCGGTGTAGGTATTTCCATGTTTATTCATATAGCGGTGTAGATATTTCCATGTTTATACAGATAACGGTGTAGGAATTTCCATGTTTATAGAGATAGCGGTGTAGATATTTCCATGTTTATACTGATGGCTGTGTAGATATATCCATGTGTATACAGATGGCAGTGTAGATATTTCCATGTTTATACAGATGGTGGTGTAGATATTTCCATGTTTATACTGATGACAGTGTAGATATTTCCATGGTTTCACAGATGGCATTGTAGACATTTCCATGTATATAGAGATAGTGGTGTAGACATTTCCATGTTTATACAGAAGGAAGTGTTTTTATTTCCATGTGTAGAAAGGTAGCGGTGTAGATATTTCCATATTTATACAGATAGCGGTGTAGATATTTCCATGTTTATACAGAAGTCAGTGTAGATATTTCCATGTTTATGCAGATGGCGGTGTAGATATTTCCATGTTTTTGCAGACGGCGGTGTCGATATTTCCAAATTTACAGAATGGCGGTGTGGATATTTCCATGTTTATAAAGATAGTGGTGTAGATATTTCCATGTTTATAGTGATAGCGGTGTAGGTATTTCCATGTTTATACAGATAGTGGTGTAGATATTTCCATATTTATGCGGATAGCGGTGTTCATATTTCCATGTTTATAGGGATAGCGGTTTAGATATTTCCATGTTCATACAGATAGCGGTGTAGGTATTTACATGTTTATACAGATACCGGTGAAGTTATTTCCATGTTTATAGACATGGCTGTGTAGATATTTCCATGTTTGTACAAATGGCAGTGAAGATATTTCCATGTTAATACAGGTTGTGGTGAAGATATTTCCATGTTTATACAGATCACTGTGTAGGTATTTCTATGTTTATACAGATGTCGGATGTAGATATTTTCAGGTTTATACACATAGTGGTGTAGATATTTTTATGTTTGTACAGACAGCGGTGTAGACATTTCCATGTTTTCAGAGATAGCGGTGTAGATATTTCCATATTAATACAGGTAGCGGTGTAGATATTTCCATGTTTATACAGATAGCGGTGTAGGTATTTCCATGTTTTTAGAGATAGCGTTGTATATATTTCCATGTTTATACAGATGGCTGTGTAGATATTTCCACGTGTATACAGATGGCAGTGTAGATATTTCCATGTTTATACAGATGGTGGTGTAAATATTTCCATGTTTACACGGATGACTGTTTAGATATTTCCATGTTTTTACAGACGGCGGTGTAGACATTTCCATGTATATAGAGATAGCGGTGTAGATATTTCCTTGTTTATACAGATAGAATTGATGATATTTCCATGTGTATAAAGATAGCGGTATAGATATTTCCATATTAATACAGATAGCGGTGTAGATATTCCCACGTTTATACAGAGAGTGGTGTAGATATTTCCATGTTTATACAGATGGCTGTGTAGCTATTTCCAAGTTTTTACAGATGGCTGTGTAGATATTTCCGTGATTATACGGATGGCAGTGTAGATATTTCCATCTTTATACAGATGACTGTGTAGATATTTCCATGTTAATACAGATGGCGGTGTAGATATTTGCATTTTTATACAGATGGCAGTGTAGATAGTACCATGATTATGGAGATGGCAGTGTAGATATTTTCATGATTATAGAGATGGCAGTGTAGGTATTTCCATGTTTATAGAGATAGCGGTGTAGATATTTCCATGTTTATAGAGATAGCTCTGTAGGTATTTCCATGTTTATAGAGATAGCGGTGTATTTATTTACATGTTTATAGAGATGTCTGTGTAGATATTTCCATGTGAATACAGATGGCAGTGTAGATATTTCCATGTTTATAGAGATGGTGGTGTAGATATTTAAATGTTTATATAGATGACTGTGTAGATATATCCATGTTTTTACAGATGGTGTTGTAGATATTACCATGTTTATGAAGGTAGCGGTGTAGATATTTCCATGTTCATATAGATGGCAGTGTAGATATTTCCTTCTTTATATAGATGGTTGTGTAGGTATTTCCATGTTTATAGAGATGGCAGAGTATATATTTCCAAGTTTGTAGAGATAGCGGTGCTGATATTTTCATGTTTATAGAGATAGCGGTGTAGATATTTCCATGTTTATACAGGTAGCGGTGTTGGTATTTGCAGGTTTATACAGATAGCGGTGTAGATACTTCCTTGTTTATACAGCGGGCGGTGTAGATATTTACATCTTGTTACAGATGGAAGTATAGATATTTCCATGTTTATACAGATGGCGATGTAGATATTTCCATGTTTATACAGACGGCGATGTAGATATTCCCATGTTTATACAGATAACGGTGTAGATATTTGCATGTTTATACAGAGAGCAGTGTAGATATTTCCATGTTTATACAGATCGCGGTGGAGGTATTTCCATGTTTACACAGATGGCGGTGTAGATATTTCCATGTTTATACAGATAGCGGTGTAGATATTTCCAAGTTTATAAAGATAGCGGTGTAGGTATTTCCATGTTTATTCATATAGCGGTGTAGATATTTCCATGTTTATACAGATAACGGTGTAGGAATTTCCATGTTTATAGAGATAGCGGTGTAGATATTTCCATGTTTATACTGATGGCTGTGTAGATATATCCATGTGTATACAGATGGCAGTGTAGATATTTCCATGTTTATACAGATGGTGGTGTAGATATTTCCATGTTTATACTGATGACAGTGTAGATATTTCCATGGTTTCACAGATGGCATTGTAGACATTTCCATGTATATAGAGATAGTGGTGTAGACATTTCCATGTTTATACAGAAGGAAGTGTTTATATTTCCATGTGTAGAAAGGTAGCGGTGTAGATATTTCCATATTTATACAGATAGCGGTGTAGATATTTCCATGTTTATACAGAAGTCAGTGTAGATATTTCCATGTTTATGCAGATGGCGGTGTAGATATTTCCATGTTTTTGCAGACGGCGGTGTCGATATTTCCAAATTTACAGAATGGCGGTGTGGATATTTCCATGTTTATAAAGATAGTGGTGTAGGTATTTCCATGTTTATAGTGATAGCGGTGTAGGTATTTCCATGTTTATACAGATAGTGGTGTAGATATTTCCATATTTATGCGGATAGCGGTGTTCATATTTCCATGTTTATAGGGATAGAGGTTTAGATATTTCCATGTTCATACAGATAGCGGTGTAGGTATTTACATGTTTATACAGATACCGGTGAAGTTATTTCCATGTTTATAGACATGGCTGTGTAGATATTTCCATGTTTGTGCAAATGGCAGTGAAGACATTTCCATGTTAATACAGGTTGTGGTGAAGATATTTCCATGTTTATACAGATGACTGTGTAGGTATTTCGATGTTTATACAGATGTCGGATGTAGATATTTTCAGGTTTATACACATAGTGGTGTAGATATTTTTATGATTATACAGACAGCGGTGTAGACATTTCCATGTTTTCAGAGATAACGGTGTAGATATTTCCATATTAATACAGGTAGCGGTGTAGATATTTCCATGTTTATACAGATAGCGGTGTACATATTTCCATGTTTATACAGATAGCGGCGTATATATCTCTATGTTTATAGAGATGGCGGTGAAGATATTTCCATGTTTATAGAGATAGTTTTGTAGACATTTCCATGTTTATACAGATAGCGGTGTAGATATTTCCATGTTTATTCAGCTCCCGTTGTTGATATTTCCATCTTTTTACTGACGGCAGTGTACATATTTCCATGTTTATACAGATAGTGGGGTGGTTATTTCCATGTTAATACAGATGGCGGTGTAGATAGTTCCATGTTTCTGGAGATGGCGGTGTAGATATTCTCATGTTTATAGAGATGGCGGTGTAGATATTTCTATGTTTATAGAGATGGCGGTGTATATATTTCCATGTTTATACAGATGGCTTTGTAGATATTTCCATGTGTATACAGACGGCAGTGTAGATATTTCCATGTTTATAGATATGGTGGTGTAGATATTTCCATGTTTATACAGGTGACTCTGTAGATATTTTCATGTTTATACAGATGGCGGTGTAGATATTTCCATGTTTATAGAGATAACAGTGTAGATATTTCCATGTTTATAAAGATAGCGGTGTAGATATTTCCATGTTTATAGAGATAGCGGTGTAGATATTTCCATATTTATACAGATAGCGGTGTAGATATGTCCATGTTTATACACATAGTGGTGTAGACATTTCCATGTTTATACAGATGGTGGTGTAGATATTTCCTTGTTTATGCAGATAGCGATGTAGATATTTCCATGTTTATAGAGATGGCTGTGTAGATATTTCCATGTGTATACAGATGGTAGTGTAGATATTTCCATGTTTATAGAGATGGCGGTGTAGATATTTCCATGTTTATAGAGATAACAGTGTTGATATTTCCATGTTGATAAAGATAGCGGTGTAGATATTTCCATGTTTATAGAGATAGCGGTGTAGATATTTCCACGTTTATACAGATATCGAAGTAGATATTTCCACGTTTATACAGATAGCGGTGTAGATACTTCCAAGTTTATACAGATAGCAGTGTATATATTTCCACGTTTTACAGATAGCGGTGTAGATATTTCCATGTTTATACAGAAGTCAGTGTAGATATTTCCATGTTTATGCAGATGGCGGTGTAGATATTTCCATGTTTTTGCAGACGGCGGTGTCGATATTTCCAAATTTACAGAATGGCGGTGTGGATATTTCCATGTTTATAAAGATAGTGGTGTAGGTATTTCCATGTTTATAGTGATAGCGGTGTAGGTATTTCCATGTTTATACAGATAGTGGTGTAGATATTTCGATATTTATGCGGATAGCGGTGTTCATATTTCCATGTTTATAGGGATAGCGGTTTAGATATTTCCATGTTCATACAGATAGCGGTGTAGGTATTTACATGTTTATACAGATACCGGTGAAGTTATTTCCATGTTTATAGACATGGCTGTGTAGATATTTCCATGTTTGTACAAATGGCAGTGAAGATATTTCCATGTTAATACAGGTTGTGGTGAAGATATTTCCATGTTTATACAGATCACTGTGTAGGTATTTCTATGTTTATACAGATGTCGGATGTAGATATTTTCAGGTTTATACACATAGTGGTGTAGATATTTTTATGTTTGTACAGACAGCGGTGTAGACATTTCCATGTTTTCAGAGATAGCGGTGTAGATATTTCCATATTAATACAGGTAGCGGTGTAGATATTTCCATGTTTATACAGATAGCGGTGTAGGTATTTCCATGTTTTTAGAGATAGCGTTGTATATATTTCCATGTTTATACAGATGGCTGTGTAGATATTTCCACGTGTATACAGATGGCAGTGTAGATATTTCCATGTTTATACAGATGGTGGTGTAAATATTTCCATGTTTACACGGATGACTGTTTAGATATTTCCATGTTTTTACAGACGGCGGTGTAGACATTTCCATGTATATAGAGATAGCGGTGTAGATATTTCCTTGTTTATACAGATAGAATTGATGATATTTCCATGTGTATAAAGATAGCGGTATAGATATTTCCATATTAATACAGATAGCGGTGTAGATATTCCCATGTTTATACAGAGAGTGGTGTAGATATTTCCATGTTTATACAGATGGCTGTGTAGCTATTTCCAAGTTTTTACAGATGGCTGTGTAGATATTTCCGTGATTATACGGATGGCAGTGTAGATATTTCCATCTTTATACAGATGACTGTGTAGATATTTCCATGTTAATACAGATAGCGGCGTATATATCTCTATGTTTATAGAGATGGCGGTGAAGATATTTCCATGTTTATAGAGATAGTGTTGTAGACATTTCCATGTTTATACAGATAGCGGTGTAGATATTTCCATGTTTATTCAGCTCCCGTTGTTGATATTTCCATCTTTTTACTGACGGCAGTGTACATATTTCCATGTTTATACAGATAGTGGGGTGGTTATTTCCATGTTAATACAGATGGCGGTGTAGATAGTTCCATGTTTCTGGAGATGGCGGTGTAGATATTCTCATGTTTATAGAGATGGCGGTGTAGATATTTCTATGTTTATAGAGATGGCGGTGTATATTTTTCCATGTTTATACAGATGGCTTTGTAGATATTTCCATGTGTATACAGACGGCAGTGTAGATATTTCCATGTTTATAGAGATGGTGGTGTAGATATTTCCATGTTTATACAGGTGACTCTGTAGATATTTTCATGTTTATACAGATCGCGGTGTAGATATTTCCATGTTTATACAGATCGCGGTGTAGATATTTCCATGTTTATACAGATCGCGGTGTAGATATTTCCATGTTTATAGAGATAGCGGTGTAGATATTTCCATGTTTATACAGATATCGGTGTAGATATTTCCATGTTTACACAGATTGCGGTGTAGATATTTCCATCTTTCTACAGATGGCATTGTAGATATTTTCATGTTTATACACATGGGTGTGTAGATATTTCATTGTTTATATAGATGGTGGTGTAGATATTACCATGTTTATACAGATAGCGGTGTAGATATTTCCATGTTTATACAGATCGTGGTGAAGGTAATTCCATGTTTATACAGATCGCGGTGTAGATATTTATATGTTTATACAGATCGCGGTGTAGATATTTCCATGTTTATACAGATAGCGGTGTAGATATTTCCATGTTTATACTGATAGCGGTGTAGATATTTCCATGTTTATAGAGATAGCGGTGTAGGTATTTCCATGTTTATAGACATAGCGGTGTAGATGTTTCCATGTTTATATAGATGGCGTTGTAGATATTTCCATGTTTATACCGATAGCGGTGTTGGTATTTCCACGTTTATACTGATAGCGATGAAAATATTTCCATGTTTATACAGCTCGCGGTGCAGATATTTATATCTTTGTACAGATGGCATTGTAGATATTTCCTTATTCACACAGATGGCGGTGTAGATGTTTCCATGTTTATACAGATCGCGGAGTAGTTAGTTCCATATTTACGGAGATGGCAGTGTAGATATTTTCATGTTTATAGAGATGGCGGTGTGGTTATTTCCATGTATATAGAGATAGCAGTGTAGATATTAACATGTTTATACAGATGGCTGTGTAGATATTTCCATGTGTATACAGATGGCATTGTACATATTTCCATGTGTATACAGATGGCATTGTAGATATTTCCATGTTTATGCAGATGACTCTTTAGGTATTTCCATGTTTTTACAGATTGCAGTGCAGATATTTCCATGTTTACAGAGATAGCGGTGTAGATATTTCCATGTGTGTACAGATGGCGGTGTTGATATTTCCATCTATACACAGATGGCCTTGTAGATATTTCCATGTCTATACAGATGGCGGCGTAGATATTTCCATGGACATGCAGATGGCGGTGTAGATATTTCCATGTTTATAGAGATAGCGGTGTAGATATTTCCATGTTTATACAGATAGCGGTGTAGATGTTTCCATGTTTACACAGATGGTGGTGTAGATATTTCCGTGTTTATACACATGGCGGAGTAGATACTTCCATCTTTATGGAGATGGCAGTGTAGATATTTTCATGTTTATAGAGTTGGCGGTGTAGTTATTTCCATATTTATAGAGATAGCGGTGTAGATATTCCCATTTTTCTACAGATGGCAGTGTAGATATTTCCATGTTTCTACAGCTGGCGGTGTAGATATTTCCATATTTATACAGATGTCTGTGTAGATATTTCCATGTGTATACAGATGGTATTGTAGCTATTTCCAAGTTTATACAGATGGTGGTGTAGATATTTCCATGTTTATTCAGATGACTGTGTAGATATTTCTATGTTTTTACAGATGGCAGTGTAGATATTTCAATGTTTATAGAGATGGCGCTGTAGATATTTCCATGTTTATACAGATAACGGTGGAGATTTTTCCATGTTTATACAGACAGCAGTGGAGATATTTCCTGTTTATACACATAGCGGTGTACATATTTCCATGTTTACAGAGACAGCGGTGTAGGTATTTCCATGTTTATACAGATAGCGGTGCAGATATTTCCATGTTTATACAGATGCCTACGCAGATATTTCCATATTTATACAGAGGGCTGTGTAGATATTTCTAACTTTATACAGATGGTAGTGTAGATATTTCCATGTTCCTACACATGACTGTGTAGGTATTTCCATGTTTATACTGATGGCTTTGTGGATATTTACATGTTTATAGAGATAGCAGTGCAGATATTTCCATGTTTATACAGATAGCGTTGTAGATATTTCCATGTTTATACAGATCGTGGTGTAGATATTTCCAAGTTTACACAGATGATGGTGTAGATCTTTCCGTGTTTATACACATTGCGGAGAAGATACTTCCATCTTTATGGAGATGGCAGTGTAGATATTTCCATGTTTATAGAGTCAGCTGTGTAGATATTTCCATGTTTATACAGATAGCGGTGTAGATATTTCCATGTTTATACAGATCGCGGTGTAGATATTTCCATGTTTATACAGATCGCGGTGTAGATATTTCCATGTTTACACAGATGATGGTGTAGATATTTCCGTGTTTATACACATGGCGGAGTTGATACTTCCATTTTTATGGAGATGGCAGTGTAGATATTCCCATGTTTATAGAGTCAGCTGTGTAGATATTTCCATGTTTATACAGATAGCGGTGTAGATATTTCCATGTTTATACAGATAGCGGTGTAGATATTTCCATGTTTATACAGATCGCGGCATAGATATTTCCATGTTTATACAGATAGCGGTGTAGTCATTTCCATGTTTTTACAGATATCGGTGTAGATATTTCCATGTTTACACAGATTGCGGTGTAGATATTTCCATCTTTCTACAGATGGCATTGTAGATATATTCATATTTATACAGATGGCAGTGTAGATATTTCCATGTTTATATAGATGGTGGTGTAGATATTACCATGTTTATACAGATAGCGGTGTAGATATTTCCATGTTTATACAGATAGCGGTGTAGGTATTTCCATGTTTATAGACATAGCGGTGTAGATATTTCCATGTTTATATAGATGGCGTTGTAGATATTTCCATGTTTATACCGATAGTGGTGTTGGTATTTCCACATTTATACAGATAGCTATGTAAATATTTCCATGTTTATACAGCTCGCGGTGCAGATATTTATATCTTTATACAGATGGCATTGTAGATATTTCCTTATTCACACAGATGGCGGTGTAGATGTTTCCATGTTTATACAGAGGGCGGTGTAGTTAGTTCCATGTTCATGGACATGGCAGTATAGATATTTTCATGTTTATGGAGATGGCGGTGTAGTTATTTCCATGTCTACAGAGATAGCAGTGTAGATATTTACATGTTTATATAGATGGCTGTGTAGATATTTCCATGTGTATACAGATGGCATTGTAGATATTTCCATGTTTATACAGATGACTGTATAGGTATTTCCATGTTTTTACATATGTCAGTGCAGATATTTCCATGTTTATAGAAATAGCGGTGTAGATATTTCCATGCGTGTACAGATGGCGGTGTTGATATTTCCATCTATACACAGATGGCCGTGTAGATATATCCATGTTTATACAGATGGCGGCATAGATATTTCCATGGACATGCAGATGGCGGTGTAGATATTTCCATGTTTATACAGATAGCGGTGTAGATATTTCCATGTTTATACAGATAGCGGTGTAGATATTTCCATGTTTACACAGATGATGGTGTAGATATTTCCGTGTTTATACACATGGCGGAGTAGATACTTCCATCTTTATGGAGATGGCAGTGTAGATACTTCCATGTTTATAGAGTCAGCTGTGTAGATATTTCCATGTTTATACAGATAGCGGTGTAGATATTTCCATGTTTATACAGATCGCGGTGTAGATATTTCCATGTTTATACAGATCGCGGTGTAGATATTTCCATGTTTATACAGATAGCGGTGTAGATATTTCCATGTTTATACAGATATCGGTGTAGATATTTCCATGTTTACACAGATTGCGGTGTAGATATTTCCATCTTTCTACAGATGGCATTGTAGATATTTTCATGTTTATACAGATGGGTGTGTAGATATTTCATTGTTTATATAGATGGTGGTGTAGATATTACCATGTTTATACAGATAGCGGTGTAGATATTTCCATGTTTATACAGATCGTGGTGAAGATAATTCCATGTTTATACAGATCGCGGTGTAGATATTTCCATGTTTATACAGATCGCGGTGTAGATATTTCCATGTTTATACAGATAGCGGTGTAGATATTTCCATGTTTATACAGATAGCGGTGTAGATATTTCCATGTTTATAGAGATAGCGGTGTAGGTATTTCCATGTTTACAGAGATAGCCGTGTAGGTATTTCCATGTTTATAGACATAGCGGTGTAGATATTTCCATGTTTATATAGATGGCGTTGTAGATATTTCCATGTTTATACCGATAGCGGTGTTGGTATTTCCACGTTTATACTGATAGCGATGAAAATATTTCCATGTTTATACAGCTCGCGGTGCAGATATTTATATCTTTGTACAGATGGCATTGTAGATATTTCCTTATTCACACAGATGGCGGTGTAGATGTTTCCATGTTTATACAGATGGCGGAGTAGTTAGTTCCATATTTACGGAGATGGCAGTGTAGATATTTTCATGTTTATAGAGATGGCGGTGTAGTTATTTCCATGTATATAGAGATAGCAGTGTAGATATTAACATGTTTATACAAATGGCTCTGTAGATATTTCCATGTGTATACAGATGGCATTGTACATATTTCCATGTGTATACAGATGGCATTGTAGATATTTCCATGTTTATACAGATGACTCTATAGGTATTTCCATGTTTTTACAGATTGCAGTGCAGATATTTCCATGTTTATAGAGATAGCGGTGTAGATATTTCCATGTGTGTACAGATGGCGGTGTTGATATTTCCATCTATACACAGATGGCCTTGTAGATATTTCCATGTCTATACAGATGGCGGCGTAGATATTTCCATGGACATGCAGATGGCGGTGTAGATATTTCCATGTTTATAGAGATAGCGGTGTAGATATTTCCATGTTTATACAGATAGCGGTGTAGATATTTCCATGTTTACACAGATGGTGGTGTAGATATTTCCGTGTTTATACACATGGCGGAGTAGATACTTCCATCTTTATGGAGATGGCAGTGTAGATATTTTCATGTTTATAGAGTTGGCGGTGTAGTTATTTCCATATTTATAGAGATAGCGGTGTAGATATTTCCATTTTTCTACAGATGGCAGTGTAGATATTTCCATGTTTATACAGCTGGCGGTGTAGATATTTCCATATTTATACAGATGTCTGTGTAGATATTTCCATGTGTATACAGATGGTATTGTAGCTATTTCCAAGTTTATACAGATGGTGGTGTAGATATTTCCATGTTTATTCAGATGACTGTGTAGATATTTCTATGTTTTTACAGATGGCAGTGCAGATATTTCAATGTTTATAGAGATGGCGCTGTAGATATTTCCATGTTTATACAGATAACGGTGGAGATTTTTCCATGTTTATACAGACATCAGTGGAGATATTTCCTGTTTATACACATAGCGGTGTACATATTTCCATGTTTACAGAGACAGCGGTGTAGGTATTTCCATGTTTATACAGATAGCGGTGCAGATATTTCCATGTTTATACAGATGCCTACGCAGACATTTCCATATTTATACAGAGGGCTGTGTAGATATTTCTAACTTTATACAGATGGTAGTGTAGATATTTCCATGTTCCTACACATGACTGTGTAGGTATTTGCATGTTTATACTGATGGCTTTGTAGATATTTACATGTTTATAGAGATAGCAGTGCAGATATTTCCATGTTTATACAGATAGCGGTGTAGATATTTCCATGTTTATACAGATCGTGGTGTAGATATTTCCATGTTTACACAGATGATGGTGTAGATATTTCCGTGTTTATACACATTGCGGAGTAGATACTTCCATCTTTATGGAGATGGCAGTGTAGATATTTCCATGTTTATAGAGTCAGCTGTGTAGATATTTCCATGTTTATACAGATAGCGGTGTAGATATTTGCATGTTTATACAGATCACGGTGTATATATTTCCATGTTTATACAGATCGCGGTGTAGATATTTCCATGTTTACACAGATGATGGTGTAGATATTTCCGTGTTTATACACATGGCGGAGTTGATACTTCCATTTTTATGGAGATGGCAGTGTAGATATTTCCATGTTTATAGAGTCAGCTGTGTAGATATTTCCATGTTTATACAGATAGCGGTGTAGATATTTCCATGTTTATACAGATAGCGGTGTAGATATTTCCATGTTTATACAGATCGCGGCGTAGATATTTCCATGTTTATATAGATAGCGGTGTAGTTATTTCCATGTTTTTACAGATATCGGTGTAGATATTTCCATGTTTACAGAGATTGCGGTGTAGATATTTCCATCTTTCTACAGATGGCATTGTAGATATATTCATATTTATACAGATATTTCCATGTTTATACAGATAGCGGTGTAGATATTTCTATGTTTTTACTGATGGCAGTGTAGATATTTCAATGTTTATAGAGATGGCGCTGCAGATATTTCCATGTTTATACAGATAACGGTGCAGATATTTCCATGTTTATACAGAGAGCAGTGGAGATATTTCCATGTTTATACACATAGCGGTGTACATATTTCCATGTTTATAGAGACAGCCTTGTAGGTATTTCCATGTTTATACAGATAGCGGTGCGGATATTTCCATGTTCACACAGATGCCTATGCAAATATTTCCATATTTATACGGAGGGCTGTGTACATATTTCTATGTCGATACAGATGGCTGTGTAGATATTTAAATGTTCCTACACATGACGGTGTAGGTATTTCCATGTTTATACAGATGTCTTTGTAGATATTTCCATGTTTTTAGAGACAGCGGTGCAGATAATTCCATGTTTATTCAGATAGCTATATATATATTTCCATGTTTATATAGATCGTGGTGTAGATATTTCCATGTTTATACAGATACCGGTGTAGATATTTAAATGTTTATACAGACCGCAGTGTAGATATTTCCATGTTTATAGAGATAGCAGTGTAGATATTTCCATGTTTGTATAGATGGCAGTGTTGGTGTTTCCATCTATGCACAGATTGCCGTATAGTTATTTCCATGTGTATACAGATGGCATTGTAGATATTTCCATGTTTATACAGATGGTGGTGTAGATATTTCCATGTTTACACAGAAGACTGTATAGGTATTTCCATGTTTATACAGATGGCGGTGTAGATATTTCCATGTTTGTAGAGATAGCGGTGTAGATATTTCCATATTTATACAGATAATGGTGTAGAAATTTCCATGTTTATACAGATAGCGGTGTAAATACTTCCATGTTTATAGAGATCACGGTGTAGATATTTCCATGTTTATAGAGATAGCGGTATAGATAGTTCCATGTTTATACAGATAGCGGTGTAGATATTTCCATGTTTACACAGACCGCGGTGTAGATAATTCCATGTTTATAAAGATAGCTTTGCAGATATTTCCATGTTTGTACAGATGGCGGTGTTGACATTTCCATCTATACACAGATGACCGTGTAGATATTTCCATGTTTATACAGATGGCGGTGCAGTTATTTCCATGGATATGAAGATGGCGGTGTGGATATTTTCATGTTTATACAGATATCGGTGTAGTTATTTCCATGTTTATATAGATAGCGGTGTAGATATTTCCATGTATATACACATGGCTGTGTAGATATTTCCATGTTTATACAGATGGCGGTGTAGATATTTCCATGTTTATACAGATAACTTTGTAAGTATTTCCATGTTTATACAGATGGCGGTGTAGATATTTCGATGTTTACAGAGATAGTAGTGGAGATATTTCCATGTTTATTCAGATAGCGGTGTAGATATTTCCATGTTTATACAGATAGCGGTGCAGATATTTCCATGTTTGTACAGATGGCGGTGTTGATATTTCCATCTATACAGAGATGACCGTGCATATATTTCCATGTTTATACAGATGGCGGCGCAGATATTTCTATGGATATGTAGATGTTGGTGTTGAGATTTCCATGTATATACAGATAGCGCTGTACTTATTTCCATGTTTATATAGAGAGCGGTGTAGATATTTCCATGTATGTACACATGGCTGTGTAGATATATCCATGTTTATACAGACGGCGGTGTAGATATTTCCATGTTTATACAGATAGGTTTGTAAGTATTTCCATGTTTATACAGTTGGTGGTGTAGATATTTCGATGTTTATAGAGATAGCATTGGAGATATTTCCATGTTTATACAGATAGCGGTGTAGATATTTCCATGTTTATACTGATAGCGGTGTAGATATTTCCATGTTTATAGAGATGGCGGTGTACATATTTCCATGTTCATAGAGATAGCGGTGCTGATTTTCCATGTTTATAGAGATAGCGGTGTGGATATTTCCATGTTTATACAGATAGGGGTGTAGATATTTCCATGTTTTTACAAATATCGGTGTAGATATTTCCATGTTTATACAGATCGCGGTGAAGATATTTCCATGTTTATACAGATCACGGTGTAGATACTTCCATGTTTATACAGATCGCGCTGTAGATATTTCCATGTTTATACAGATCGCGGTGAAGATATTTCCATGTTTATACAGATCGCGGTGTAGATATTTCCATGTTTATACAGATCGCGGTGTAGATATTTCCATGTTTATACAGATAGCGGTGAAGATATTTCCATGTTTATACAGATAGCGGTATAGATATTTCCATGTTTATACAGATAGCGGAGTCGATATTTCCATGTTTATACAGACCGCGGTGTAGATATTTCCATGTTTATACAGATGGCTTTGTAGATATTCCCATGTTTATACAGATGGCTGTATAGATATTTCCATGTTTATACAGATGACTTTGTAGGTATTTCCATGTTTATACAGATGGCGGTTTAGATATTTCCATGTTTATAGAGATAGCTGTGTAGATATTTCCATGTTTATACAGATGGCATTGTAGATATTTCCAAATGTATACAGATGGCAGTGTAGATATTTCCATGTTTATATAGATGGTGGTGTAGATATTACCATGTTTATACAGATAGTGGTGTAGATATTTCCATGTTTATACAGATCGTGGTGAAGATATTTCCATGTTTATACAGATCGCGGTGTAGATATTTCCATGTTTATACAAATCGCAGTGTAGATATTTCCGTGTTTATACAGATCGCGGTGTAGATATTTCCATGTTTATAAAGATAGCAGTGTAGATATGTCCATGTTTGTAGAGATAGCGGTGTAGGTGTTTCCATGTTTGTAGTCATAGCGGTGAAGATATTTCCATGTTTATATAGATGGCGTTGTAGATATTTCCATGTTTATACCGATAGCGGTGTTGGTATTTCCACATTTATACAGATAGCGATGTAGATATTTCCATGTTTATACAGCTCCTGGTGCCGATATTTATATCTTTATACAGATGGCATTGTAGATATTTCCTTATTCACACAGATGGCGGTGTAGATGTTTCCATGTTTATACAGATGGCGAAGTAGTTAGTTCCAGGTTTATGGAGATGGCAGTGTAGATATTTCCATGTTTATAGAGATAGCAGTGTAGATATTTACATGTTTATGGAGATGGCAGTGTAGATATTTCCATGTGTATACAGATGGCATTGTAGATATTTCCATGTTTATACAGATGACTGTATAGATATTTCCATGTTTTTATAGATGGCAGTGTAGATATTTCCATGTTTATAGAGATAGCGATGTAGATATTTCCATGTTTCTACAGATGGCGGTGTTGATATTTCCATCTATACACAGATGACCGTGTAGATATTACCATGTTTATACAGATGGCGGCGTAGATATTTCCATGGACATGCAGATGGTGGTGTAGATATTTCCGTGTTTATACAGATAGCGGTGTAGATATTTCCATGTTTACACAGATGGTGGTGTAGATATTTCCGTGTTTATACACATGGCGGAGTAGATACTTCCATCTTTATGGAGATGGCAGTGTAGATATTTTCATGTTTATAGAGATGGCGGTGTAGATATTTCCATATTTATAGAGATAGCGGTGTACATATTTCCATTTTTCTACAGATGGCAGTTTAGATATTTCGTTGTTTATACAAAAGCGGTGTAGATATTTCCATGTTTATACAGATGGCAGTGGAGATATTTCCATGTTTATAGAGATAGCTGTGTAGATATTTCCATGTTTATACAGATAACGGTGCACATATTTCCATGTTTATACAGATCGCGGTGTAGATATTTCCATGTTTATACAGATGACTGTATAGGTATTTCCATGTTTTTACAGAAGGCATTGTAGATATTTCCTTGTTTATACAGATAGCAGTGTAGATATTTCCATGTTTATACGGATGGCGGTGTAGATATTTCCATGTTTATAGAGATAGCGGTCAAGGTATTTCCATATTTATACAGATAACGGTGTAGATATTTCCATGTTTATACAGATAGTAGTGTAAATATTTCCATGTTTATACAGATCACGGTGTAGATATTTCCATGTTTATAGAGATAGCGGTGTAGATATTTCCATGTCTATACAGATAGCGGTTTAGATATTTCCATGTATATACAGACCGCGGTGTAGATATTTCCATGTTTATGCTGATAGCGGTGTAGATATTTCCATGTATATACAGATGGCTGTGTAGATATTTCCATGTTTATACAGATGGCGGTGTTGATATTTCCATGTTTATACTGATAACTTTGTAAGTATTTCCATGTTTATACAGATGGCGGTGTAGATATTTCGATGTTTATAGAGATAGCAGTAGAGATATTTCCATGTTTATGGAGATAGCGGTGTAGATATTTCCACGTTTATACTGATCGTGGTGAAGATATTTTCATGTTTATAGAGATGGCGGTGTAGATATTTCCATGTTCATAGAGATAGCGGTGTTGATTTTTACATTTTTATAGAGATAGCGGTGGGGATATTTCCATGTTTATACAGATAGGGGTGTAGATATTTCCATGTTTATAGAGATGGCAGTGTAGATATTTCCATGTTTATACAGATCACGGTGTAGATATTTCCATGTTTATACAGATCGCGGTGTAGATATTTCCATGATTATACTGATCATGGTGTAGATATTTCCATGTTTATACAGATCGCGGTGTTGATATTACCATGTTTATACGGACAACGGTGCAAATATTTCCACATTTATGCAGATAGCGGTGTAATTATTAGCATGTTTATAGACATAGCGGTGTAGATATTTCCATGTATAAACAGATGTCTGTGTATATATTTCCATGTTTAAACAGATGGCGGTGTAGATATTTCCTTGTTTATACAAATAGCGGTGTAGTTATTTCCATGTTTATACAGATCACGGTGTAGATATTTCCTTGTTTATACAAATAGTGGTGTAGTTATTACCATGTATATAGAGATAGTGGTGTAGATATTTCCTTGTTTATAAAAATAGCGGTGTAGTTATTTCCATGTCTATACAGATAGCTGTGTAAATATTTCCATGTATATACAGATGGCTGTGTAGATATTTCCATGTTTATACAGACGGCTGTGTAGATATTTCCATGTTTATACAGATGACTTTGTAGGTATTTCCATCTTTATACAGATGGCGGTGTAGATATTTCCATGTTTATAGAGATAACTGTGTAGATATTTCCATGTTTATAGAGATAGTGGTGTAGATATTTCCATGTTTATACAGATGGCGGTGTAGATATTTCCATTTTTCTACAAATGGCAGTGTAGATATTTCCATGTTTATAGAGATAGCGGTGTAGATATTTCCATGTTTATATAGATGGAAATGTAGATATTTTCTTGTTTATGTAGATGGCGTTGTAGATACCTCCATGTTTAAAGAGATGGCGCTGTATATATTTCCATGATGATTTAGATAGCGGTGTAGATATTTCCATCTTTATAGAGATAGCGGTGTAGTTATTTCCATGTTTATAGAGATAGCGGTGTAGATATTTCCATGTTTATATAGATGGCGTTGTAGATATTTCCATGTTTATACCGATAGCGGTGTTCGTATTTCCACGTTTATACAGATAGCTGTGCAGATATTTCCATGTTTATACAGAGGGCTGTGTAGATATTTCTATGTTTATACAGATGGCAGTGTAGATATTTCCATGTTCCTACACATGAATGTGTAGGTATTTCCATGTTTATACAGATGGCTTTGTAGATATTTCCATGTTTATAGAGATCGCGGTGCAGATATTTCCATGTTTATACAGATAGCGGTGTATATATTTCCATGTTTATACAGATCGTGGTGTAGATATTTCTATGTTTATAGAGATAGCGTTGTAGATATTTCCATGTTTGTACAGACAGCGGTGTAGATATTTCCAAGTTTATACAGACTGCGGAGTAGATATTTCCATGTTTATACAGATAGCGGTGCAGATATTTTGATGTTTGTACAGATGGCGGTGTTGATATTTCCATCTATATACAGATGACCGTGAAGATATTTCCATGTTTATACAGATGACGGTGCAGATATTTCCATGAATATGTAGATGGCGGTGTAGATATTTCCATGTTTATACAGATAGCGGTGTAGTTATTTCCATGTTTATATAGATAGCGGTGTAGATATTTCCATGTATGTACACATGGCTGTGTAGATATTTCCATGTTTATACAGATGGCGGTGAAGATATTTCCGTGTTTATTCAGATAACTTTGTAAGTATTTCCATGTTTATACAGATGGCGGTGTAGTTATTTCGATGTTTATAGAGATAGCAGTGGAGTTATTTCCATGTTTATACACATAGCGGTGTAGATATTTCCATGTTTATACTGATCGTGGTGTAGATATTTCCATGTTTATAGAGATGGCGGTGCAGATATTGCCATGTTCATACAGATAGCGGTGTTGATTTTTCCATGTTTATAGAGATAGCGGTGTAGATATTTCCATCTTTCTACAGATGGCAGTGTAGATAATTCCATGTATATACAGATTTCCGTGTAGATATTTCCATATTTATACAGATGTCTGAGTAGATATTTCCATGTGTATACAGATGGTATTGTAGGTATTTCCATCTTTATACAGATGGTGGTGTAGATATTTCCATGTTTATTCAGATGACTCTGTATATATTTCCATGTTTTTACAGATGGCAGTGTAGATTTTTCAATGTTTATAGAGACAGCGCTGTAGATATTTCCATGTTTATACTGATAACGGTGGAGATATTTCCATATTTATACAGAGAACAGTGGAGATATTTCCATGTTTATACACATAGCAGTGTACATATTTCCATTTTTATAGAGACAGCGGTGTAGGTATTTCCATGTTTGGACAGATTGCGGTGTAGATATTTCCATGTTTATACAGATGCCTATGCAGATATCTCCATATTTATACAGAGGGCTTAGTAGATATTTCTATGTTTATACAGATGGCAGTGTTGATATTTCCATGTTCCTACACATGACTGTGTAGGTATTTCCATGTTTATACAGATGGCTTTGTAGATATTTCCATGTCTATAGAGATAGCGGTGCAGATATTTCGAAGTTTATACAGATAGCGGTGTATATATTTCCATGTTTATACAGATAGTGGTGTAGATATTTCCATGTTGATACAGATACCGGTGTAGATATTTCCATGTTTATACAGACCGCAGTTTAGATATTTCCATGTTTATAGAGATAGCAGTGTAGATATTTCCAAGTTTGTACAGATGGAGGTGTTGATGTTTCCATCGATACCCAGATTGCCGTGTAGGTATTTCCATGTGTATACAGATGGCATTGTAGCTATTTCCATGTTTATACAGATGGTGGTGTAGATATTTCCATGTTTACACAGATGACTGTATAGGTATTTCCATGTTTATACAGGTGGCGGTGTAGATATTTCCATGCTTATAGAGATAGCGGTGTAGATATTTCCATATTTATACAGATAACGGTGTAGAAATTTCCATGTTTAAACAGATATCGTTGTAAATATTTCCATGTTTATACAGATCACGGTGTAGGTATTTCCTTTTCTATACAAATAGCGGTGTAGTTATTTCCATGTTTATACAGATAGCGGTGTAGATATTTCCATGTATATACAGATGGCTGTGTAGATATTTCCATGTTTATACAGATGGCTTTGTAGATATTTCCGTGTTTATACAGATGACTTTGTAGGTATTTTCATGTTTCTACAGATGGCGGTGTAGATATTTCCATGTATAGAGAGATAGCTGTGTAGATATTTCCATGTTTATACAGATAGCGGTGTAGATGTTTCCATGTTTATACAGATCACGGTTTAGATATTTCCATGTTTGTAGAGATCGCGGTGTAGATATTTCCATGTTTATACAGATAGCGGTGTAGATATTTCCATGTTTTTACAGATATCGATGTAGATATTTCGATGTTTACACAGATTGCTGTGTAGATATTTCTATCTTTCTACATACGGCATTGTAGATATTTCCATGTTTCTACAGATGGCGGTGTAGATATTTCCATGTTTATATAGATGGTGGTGTAGATATTACCATGTTTATACAGATAGCGGTGTAGATATTTTCATGTTTGTACAGATCGTGGTGAAGATATTTCCATCTTTATACAGATCACGGTGTAGATATTTGTATGTTTATACAGATCGCGGTGTAGATATTTCCATGTTTATACAGAAAGCGGTGTAGATATTTCCTTGCTTATAGAGATAGCGGTGTAGATATTTCCATGTTTATACAGACTGCAGTGTAGATATTTCCATGTTTATGGAGATAGCAGTGTAGATAATTCCAAGTTTGTACAGATGGCGGTGTTGATGTTTCCATCTATAGACAGATTGCAGTGTAGTTATTTCCGTGTGTATACAGATGGCATTGTAGATATTTCCATGTTTATACAGATGGTGGTGTAGATACTTCCATGTTAACACAGATGACTGTATAGGTATTTCCATGTTTATACAGATGGCGGTGTAGTTATTTCCACGTTTATATAGAGAGCGGTGTAGATATTTCCATGTATATACACATGGCTCTGTAGATATTTCCATGTTTATACAGATGGCGGTGTAGATATATCCATCTTTATACAGATAACTTTGTAAGTATTTCCATGTTTATAAAGATGGCGGCGCAGATATTTCTATGGATATGTAGATGGCGGTGTAGATATTTCCATGTATATACAGATAGCGGTGTAGTTATTTCCATGTTTATATAGAGAGCGATGTAGGTATTTCCATGTATGTACACATGGCTGTGTAGTTATTTCCATGTTCATAAAGATGGCGGTGTAGATATTTCCATGTTTATACAGATAAATTTGTTAAGTATTTCCACGTTTATACAGATGGCGGTGTAGATATATCGATGTTTATAGAGATAGCAGTGGAGATATTTCCATGTTTATACAGATAGCGGTGTAGTTATTTCCATGTTTATATAGATAGCGGTGTAGATATTTCTATGTATATACACACGGCTGTGTAGATATTTAAATGTTTATACAGATGGCGGTGTAGATATTTCCATGTTTGTACAGATAACTTTGTAAGTATTTCCATGTTTATACAGATGGCGGTGTAGACATTTCGATGTTTATAGAGATAGCAGTGGAGATATTTCCATGTTTATACAGATAGCGGTGTAGGTATTTCCATGTTTATACTGATCACGGTGTAGATATTTCCATGTTTATAGAGATGGCGGTGTAGATATTTCCATGTTCATAGAGATAGCGGTGTTGATTTTTCCATGTTTACAGAGATAGCTTTGTGCATATTTCCATGTTTATACAGGTAGGGGTGTAGAAATTTCCATGTTTATAGGGATGGTGGTGTAGATATTTCCATGTTTATACAGATCACAGTGTAGATATTTCCATGTTTATACAGACCGCGGTGTAGATATTTCCATGTTTATACAGATCATGGTGTAGATATTTCCATGTTTATACAGATCGCGGTGTCGATATTACCTTGTTTATAGGGATAGCGGTGCAAATATTTCCACATTTATACAGATAGCGGTGTAGTTATTAGCATGTTTATACAGATAGCGGTGTAGATATTTCCATGTATAAACACATGTCTGTGTATATATTTTCATGCTTAAACAGATGGTGGTGGATATATTTCCTTGTTTATACCAATAGCAGTGTAGTTATTTCCATGTTTATACAGATAGCGGTGTAGATATTTCCATGTATATACAGATGGCTGTGTAGATATTTCCATGTTTATACAGATGGCTGTGTAGATATTTCCATGTTTAAACACATAGCGGTGTACATATTTCCATGTTTCTAGAGACAGCGGTGTAGGTATTTCCATGTTTATACAGATAGCGGTGCAGATATTTCCATGTATATACAGATGCCTATGCAGATATTTCCATATTTATGCAGAGGGCTGTGTAGGTATTTCCATGTTTATACAGATGGCAGTGTAGATACTTCCATGTTGTTACACATGACTGTGTAGGTATTTCAATGTTTATACAGATGGCTTTGTAGATATTTCCATGTTTATAGAGATAGCGGTGCAGATATTTCGATGTTTATACAGATAGCGGTGTAAATATTTCCATGTTTATACAGATCGCGGTGTAGATATTTCCATGTTTATACAGATACCGGTGTAGATATTTCCATGTTTATACAGACCGCAGTGTAGATATTTCCATGTTTATAGAGATAGCGGTGTAGATATTTCCATGTTTGTACACATGGCGGTGTTGCTGTTTCCATCTATACACAGATTGCCGTGTAGGTATTTCCATGTGTATACAGATTGCATTGTAGTTATTTCCATGTTTATACAGATGGTCTTGTAGATATTTTCATGTTTATACAGATGACTGTATAGGTATTTCCATGTTTTTACAGATGGCATTGTAGATATTTCCATGTTAATAGAGATAGCAGTGTAGATATTTCTATGTTTATACAGATGGCGGTGTAGATATTTCCATGTTTATAGAGATAGCGGTGTAGATATTTCCATATTTATACAGATAACGGTGTAGATATTTCCATGTTTATACAGATACCCGTGTAATTATGTCCAAATTTATACAGATCACGGTGTAAATATTTCCATGTTTATAGAGATAGCGGTGTAGATATTTCCATGTTTATACAGATAACGGTGTAGATATTTCCATGTTTATACAGACAGCGGTGCAGATATTTCCATGTTTGTACAGATGGCGGTGTTATTTCCATCTATACACAGATGACCGTGTAGATATTTCCATGTTTATACAGATGGCGGCGCAGATATTTCCATGGAGATGTAGATGGCGGTGTACATATTTCCATGTTTACGCAGAAAGTGGTGTAGTTATTTCCATGTTTATATAGATAGCGGTGTAGATATTTCCATGTATATACACATGGCTGTGTAGATATTTCCATGTTTATACAGATGGCAGTGTAGATATTTCCATGTTTTTACAGATGGCGGTGTAGATATTTCCATGTTTATACAGATCACGGTGTAGATTTTTCCATGTTTATACAGATCACGGTGTAGGTATTTCCATGTTTATACAGATCGCGGTGTTGATATTACCATGTTTATAGTGACAGCGGTGCAAATATTTCCACATTTATACAGATAGCGGTGTAGTTTTTAGCATGTTTATACAGATAGCGGTGTAGATATTTCCATGTATAAACAGATGTCTGTGTATATATTTCCACGTTAAAACAGATGGCGGTGTAGATATTTCCTTGTTTATACAGATAGCGGTGTAGTTATTTCCATGTTTATACAGATAGCGGTTTAGATATTTCCATGTTTTTACAGATATCGGTGTAGATATTTCCAAGTTTACACAGATTGCGGTCTAGATATTTCCATCTTTCTACAGATGGCATTGTAGATATTTCCATGTTTATACAGATGGCGGTGTAGTTATTTCCATGTTTATACAGATGCTGGTGTAGATATTACCATGTTTACACAGATAGCGGTGTAGATATTTCCATGTTTATACAGATCGTGGTGAAGATATTTCCATGTTTATACAGATTGCGGTGTAGATATTTCCATGTTTATACAGATCGCGGTGTAGATATTTCCATGTTTATATAGATAGCGCTGTAGGAATATCCATGTTTATAGACATAGCAGTGTAGATATTTCCATGTTTATATAGAGGGCGTTGTAGATATTTCCATGTTTATACCGATAGCGTTGTTTGTATTTCCACATTTATACAGATAGCGATGTGGATATTTCCATGTTTATACAGACAGCGGTGTAGACATTTCCATGTTTATAGAGATAGCATTGTAGATATTTCCAGGTTTATAGAAATAGCGGTGCAGATATTTCCATGTTTATACAGATAGCGGTGTAGATATTTCCATGTTTACAGAGATAGAGGTGTAGATATTTCCATATTTGCACAGATTGCAGTGTACATATTTCCACGTTTATACAGATAGCGGTGTAGATATTTCCATGTTTATAGAGATAGCGGTGGAGATATTTCCATGATTAGACAGATAGCGATGGAGATATTTCAATGTTTATAGAGATGACTGTGTAGATATTTCCATGTGTATACAGATGGCAGTGTAGATATTTCCATGTTTATGCAGATGGCAGTGTAGATATTTCCATGTTTATACAGATTGCGGTGTGGCTATTTCCATGTTTATAGAAATAGCAGTGTACGTATTTCCATGTTTATAGAGATGGCTGTGTAGATATTTCCATGTTTACACAGATGACTGTGTAGGTTTTTCCATGTATATCCAGAAGGCAGTGTTGATATTTCAATGTTTATAGAGATAGCGGTTTAGTTATTTCCATGTTTATACAGATGGCAGTGTAGATATTTCCATGTTTATACTGATCGTGGTGTAGATATTTCCATGTATAAACAGATGTCTGTGTATATATTTCCATGTTTAAACAGATGGCGGTGTAGATATTTCCTTGTTTATACAAATAGCGGTGTAGTTATTTCCATGTTTATACAGATAGCTGTGTAGATATTTCCATGTATATACAGATGGCTGTGTAGATATTTCCATGTTTATACAAATGGCAGTGTAGATATTTCCATGTTCCTACACATGACTGTGTAGGTATTTCCATGTTTATACAGATGGCTTTGTAGATATTTCCATGTTTATAGAGATAGCGGTGCAGATATTTCCATGTTTATACAGATAGCGGTGTAAATATTTCCTTGTTTATACAGATCGTGGTGTAGATATTTCCATGTTTATACAGATACCGGTGTAGATATTTCCATGTTTGTACAGACCACATTGTAGATATTTCCATGTTTATAGAGATAGCGGTGTAGATATTTCCATATTTATACAGATCACGGTGTAGATATTTCCATGTTTATACAGATAGCGGTGTAAATATTTCCAAGTTTATACAGATCATGGTGTAGTTATTTCCATGTTTATAGAGATAGAGATGTAGATATTTCCGTGTTTATACAGACTGCAGTGTAGTTATTTCTATGTTTATACAGATAGCGGTGTAGATATTTCCATGTTTGTACAGATGGCGGTGTTGATATTTCCAACTTTAAACAGATTGCCGTGTAGATATTTCCATCTATACACAGATGAACGTGTAGATATTTCCATGTTTATACAGATGGCGGCACAGATATTTCCATGGATATGTAGATGGCGGTGTAGATATTTCCATGTTTATACAGATAGCGGTGTAATTATTTCCGTGTTTATATAGATAGGGGTGTAGATATTTCCATGTATATACACATGGCTGTGTAGATATTTCCAAGTTTATACAGATGGCGGTGTAGATATTTCCATGTTTATACAGATAACTTTGTAAGTTTTTCCATGTTTCTACAGATGGCGGTATAGATATTTCGATGTTTATAGAGATAGCAGTGGAGATATTTCCATGTTTATGCAGATAGCGGTGTAGATATTTCCATGTTTATACTGATCACGGTGTAGATATTTCCATGTTTATAGAGATACCGGTGTTGGTTTTTCCATGTTTATAGAGATAGCGGTGTGGATATTTCCATGTTTATAGAGATAGCATTGTAGATATTTCCATGTTTGTACAGATGGCGGTGTTGATGTTTCCATCTATACACAGATTGCCGTGTAGGTATTTCCATGTGTATACAGATGGCATTGTAGATATTTCCATGTTTATGGAGATAGCGGTTTAGATATTTCCATGTTTGTACAGACTGCAGGGTAGATATTTCCATGTTTATAGAGATAGCAGTGTATATATTTCCATGTTTGTACAGATGGCGATGTTGATGTTTCCATCTATACACAGATTGCCGTGTAGTTATTTCCATGTGTATACAGATGGCATTGTAGATATTTCCAGGTTTATACAGATGGTGGTGTAGATATTTCCATGTTTACACAGATGAGTGTATAGGTATTTCCATGTTTATACAGATGGCGGTGTAGATATTTCCAGGTTTATAGAGATAGCGGTGTAGATATTTCCATATTTATACAGATAACGGTGTGGAAATTTCCATGATTATACAGATATCGGTGTAAATATTTCCACGTTTATACAGATCACATTGTAGATATTTCCATGTTTATAGAGATAGCGGTGTATATATTTCCATGTTTATACAGATAGCGGTGTAGATATTTCCATGTTTATACAGACCACGGTGTAGATATTTCCATGTTTATACAGATAGCGGTGCAGATATCTCCATGTTTGTTCACATGGCGGTGTTGTTATTTCCACCTATACAGAGATGACCGTGTAGATATTTCCATGTTTATACAGATGGCAGCGCAGATATTTCTATGGATATATAGATCGCGGTGTAGATATTTCCATGTATATACAGATAGCGGTGTAGTTATTTCCATGTTTATATAGAGAGCGGTGTAGGTATTTCCATGTTTGTACACATGGCTGTGTAGGTATTTCCATGTTTATACAGATGGCGGTGTAGATATTTCCATGTTTATACAGATAACTTTGTAAATATTTCCATGTTTATACAGATGGCGGTGTAGATAGTTCGATATTTATAGAGTTAGCAGTGGAGATATTTCCATGTTTATACAAATAGCGGTGTAGTTATTTCTATGTTTATATAGATAGCGGTGTAGATATTTCCATGTATATACACATGGCTGTGTAGATATTTCCATTGTTATACAGATGGCGGTGTAGATATTTCCATGTTTATACAGATAGCTTTGTAAATATTTCCATGTTTATACAGATTGCGGTGTAGATATTTCGATGTTTATAGAGATAGCATTGGAGATATTTCCATGTTTATACAGATAGCGGTGAAGATATTTCCATGTTTATAGAGATCGCGGTGTAGATATTTCCATGTTCATAGAGATAGCGGTGTTGATTTTTCCATGTTTATAGAGATAGCTGTGTGGATATTTCCATGTTTATACAGATAGGGGTGTAGATATTTCCATGTTTATAGAGATGGCGGTGAAGATATTTCCATGTTTATTCAGATCACGGTGTAGATATTTCCATGTTTATACAGATCGCGGTGTAGATATTTCCATGTTTATACAGATCATGGTGTAGATATTTCCATGTTTATACAGATCGCGGTGTTGATATTACCATGTTTATTGGGATAGCGGTGAAAATATTTCCACATTTATACAGATAGCGGTGTAGTTATTAGCACGTTTATACAGATAGCGGTGTAGATATTTCCATGTATAAACAGATGTCTGTGTATATATTTCCATGTTTAAACAGATGGCGGTGTAGATATTTCCTTGTTTATACAAATAGCGGTGTAGTTATTTCCATGTTTATACAGAGAGCGGTGTAGATATTTCCATGTATATACAGATGGCTGTGTAGGTATTTCTATGTTTATACAGATGGCTGTGTAGATATTTCCATGTTTATACAGATGACTTTGTAGGTATTTCCATGTTTATACAGATGGCGGTGTAGGTATTTCCATGTTTATAGAGATAGCTGTGTAGATATTTCCATGTTTATACAGATAGCGGTTTAGATATTTCCATGTTTATACAGATCGCGGTGTAGATATTTCCATGTTCATACAGACAGCAGTGGAGATTTTTCCATGTTTATACACATAGCGGTGTACATATTTCCATGTTTATAGAGACAGCGGTGTAGGTATTTCCATGTTTATACAGATAGCGGTGCAGATATTTCCATGTTTATACAGATGCCTATGTAGATATTTCCATATTTATACAGAGGACTGTGTAGATGTTTCCATGTTTATACAGATGGCGGTGTAGGTATTTCCATGTTTATAGAGATAGCTGTGTAGATATTTCCATGTTTATACAGATACCGGTGTAGATATTTCCATGTTTATACAGACCGCAGTGTAGATATTTCCATGTTTAAAGAGATAGTGGTGTAGATATTTCCATGTTTGTACAGATGGCGGTGTTGATGTTTCCATCTATACACAGATTGCCGTGTAGGTATTTCCATGTGTATACAGATGGCATTGTAGATACTTCGATGTTTATACAGATGGTGGTGTAGATGTTTCCATGTTTATACAGATGACTGTATAGGTATTTCCATGTTTTTACAGATGGCATTGTAGATATTTCCATGTTTATAGAGATAGCAGTGTAGATATTTCCATGTTTATACAGATGGCGGTGTACATATTTCCATGTTTATAGAGATAGCGGTGTAGGTATTTCCATATTTATACCGATAACGGTGTAGATATTTCCATGTTTACACAGATAGCGTTGTAAATATTTCCGTGTTTATACAGATCACGGTGTAGTTATTTCCATGTTTATAGAGATAGCATTGTAAATATTTCCATGTTTATACAGATAGCGGTTTAGATATTTCCATGCTTATACAGACCGCGGTGTAGATAATTCCATGTTTATACAGATAGCGGTGTAGATATATCCATGTATAAACGGAAGTCTGTGTATATATTTCCATGTTTAAACAGATGGCAGTGTAGATATTTCCATGTATATACAGATGGCTGTGTAGATATTTCCATGTTTATACAGATGGCTGTGTAGATGTTTCCATGTTTATACAGATGACTTTGTAGTTATTTCCATGTTTATACAAATGGCGGTGTAGGTATTTCCATATTTATATAGATAGCTGTGTAGATATTTCCATGTTTATACAGATACCGGTGTAGATATTTCCATGTTTATACAGATCGCGGTGTAGATATTTCCATGTTTATACAGACAGCAGTGGAGATATATCCATATTTATACACATAGCGGTGTACATATTTCCATGTTTATAGAGACAGCGTTGTAGGTATTTCCATGTTTATACAGATAGCGGAGCAGATATTTCCATGTTTATACAGATGCCTATGCAGATATTTCCATATATATACAGAGGGCTGTGTAGATATTTCCATGTTTATACAGATGGCAGTGTAGATATTTCCATGTTTATACAGATAGCGGTGTAGATATTTCCATGTTCAAGCAGATGGCGGTGTAGATATTTCCATGTTTATACAGATAGCGGTGTAGATATTTCCATGTTTACACAGATGGTGGTGTAGATATTTCCGTGTTTATACACATGGCGGAGTAGATAATTCCATCTTTATGGAGATGGCAGTGTAGATATTTTCATGTTTATAGAGATGGCGGTGTAGATATTTCCATATTTATAGAGATAGCGGTGTAGATATGTCCATCTTTCCACAGATGGCAGTGTAGATATTTCCATGTTTGTACAGATGGCGGTGTTGATATTTCCATCTATACACAGATGTCCGTGTAGATATTTCCATGTTTATACAGATGGCGGCGTAGATATTTCCATGGACATGCAGATGGCGGTGTAGATATTTCCAAGTTTATACAGATTTCGGTGTAGATATTTCCATGTTTACACAGATGGTGGTGTAGATATTTCCGTGTTTATACACATGGCGGAGTAGATACTTCCATCTTTATAGAAATGGCAGTGTAGATATTTTCATGTTTATAGAGATGGCGGTGTAGATATTTCCATATTTATAGAGATAGCGGTGTAGATATTTCCATCTTTCTACAGATGGCAGTGTAGATATTTCCATGTTTATACAGATGGCCGTGTAGATATTTCCATATTTATACAGATGTCTGTGTAGTTATTTCCATGTGTATACAGATGGTATTGTAGGTATTTCCATGTTTATACAGATGGTGGTGTAGATATTTCCATGTTTATTCAGATGACTGTGTAGATATTTCCATGTTTTTACAGATGGCAGTGTAGATATTGCAATGTTTATAGAGATGGCGCTGTAGATATTTCCATGTTTATACAGATAACGTTGGAGATATTTCCATGTTTATACAGACAGCAGTGGAGATATTTCCATGTTTATACACATAGCGGTGTACATATTTCCATGTTTATAGAGACAGCGGTGTAGGTATTTCCATGTTTATACAGATAGCGGTGCAGATATTTCCATGTTTACACAGATGCCTATGCAGATATTTACATATTTATACAGAGGGCTGTGTAGATATTTCTATGTTTATACAGATGGCAGTGTAGAAATTTAAATGTTCCTACACATGACTGTGTAGGCATTTCCATGTTTATACAGATGGCTTTGTAGATATTTCCATGTTTATAGAGATAGCGGTGCAGATATTTCCATGTTTACACAGATGCCTATGCAGATATTTCCATATTTATACAGAGGGCTGTGTAGATATTTCCATGGACATGCAGATGGCGGTGTAGATATTTCCATGTTTATACAGATTGCGGTGTAGATATTTCCATGTTTACACAGATGGTGGTGTAGATATTTCCGTGTTTATACACATGGGGGAGTAGATACTTCCATCTTTATGGAGATGGCAGTGTAGACATTTTCATGTTTATAGAGATGGCGGTGTAGATATTTCCATATTTATAGAGATAGCGGTGCAGATATTTCCATCTTTCTACAGATGGCAGTGTAGATATTTCCATGTTTATAGAGATGGCCGTGTAGATATTTCCATATTTATACAGACACCGGTGTAGATATTTCCATGTTTATACAGACCGCAGTGTAGATATTTCCATGTTTATAGAGATATCAGTGTAGATATTTCCATGTTTGTACAGATGGCGGTGTTGATGTTTCCATGTATACACAGATTTCCGTGTAGGTATTTCCATGTGTATACAGATGGCATTGTAGATATTTCCATGTTTATACAGATGGTGGTGTAGATATTTCCATGTTTACACAGATGAGTGTATAGGTATTTCCATGTTTATACAGATGGCGGTGTAGGTATTTCCAAGTTTATAGAGATGGCGGTGTAGATATTTTCATATTTATACAAATAACGGTGTACAAGTTTCCATGTTTATACAGATAGCGGTGTAAATATTTCCATGTTTATACAGATCACGGTGTAGATATTTCCATGTTTATAGAAATAGCGGTGTAGATATTTCCATGTTTTTACAGATATCGGTGTAGATATTTCCATGTTTACACAGATTGCGGTGTAGATATTTCCATCTTTCCACAGATGGCATTGTAGATATTTCCATGTTTATACAGATGGCGGTGTAGATATTTCCATGTTTATATAGATGGTGGTGTAGATATTACCATGTTTATACAGATAGCGGTGTAGTTATTTCCATGTTTATACAGATCACGGTGAAGATATTTCCATGTTTATACAGATCGCGGTGTAGATATTTCCATGTTTATACAGATAGCGGTGTAGATATTTCCATGTTTATAGAGATAGCGGTGTAGGTATTTCCATGTTTATAGACATAGCGGTGTAGTTATTTCCATGTTTATATAGATGGCGTTGTAGATATTTCCATGTTTATACTGATAGCGGTGTTGGTATTTCCACGTTTATACAGAGAGCGATGTAGATATTTCCATGTTTATAGAGCTCGCGGTGCAGATATTTATACCTTTATACAGATGGCATTGTAGATATTTCCTTATTCACACAGATGGCGGTGTAGATGTTTCCATGTTTATACAGATGGCGGAGTAGTTAGTTCCATGTTTATGGAGATGGCAGTGTAGATATTTCCATGTTTATAGAGATGGCGGTGTAGATATTTCCATGTTTATAGAGATAGCAGTGTAGATATTTACATGTTTATACAGATGGCTGTGTAGATATTTCCATGTGAACACAGATGGCATTGAAGATATTTCCATGTTTATACAGATGACTGTATAGGTATTTCCATGTTTTTACAGATGACAGTTGAGATATTTCCATGTTTATTCAGATGACTGTGTAGATATTTCCATGTTTTTACAGATGGCAGTGTAGATATTTCAATGTTTATAGAGATGGCGCTGTAGATATTTCCATGTTTATACAGTTAACGGTGGAGATATTTCCATGTTTATACAGAGAGCAGTGGAGATATTTCCATGTTTATACACATAGCGGTGTACATATTTCCATGTTTATAGAGACAGCGGTGTAGGTATTTCCATGTTTATACAGATAGCGGTGCAGATATTTCCATGTTTACAATGATGCCTATGCAGATATTTCCATATTTATACAGAGGGCTGTGTAGATATTTCCATGTTTATACAGATGGCTTTGTAGATATTTCCATGTTTATAGAGATAGAGGTGCAGATATTTCCACGTTTCTACTGATAGCGGTGTATATATTTCCATGTTTATACAGATCATGGTGCAGATATTTCCATGTTTATACAGATACCGGTGTAGATATTTCCATGTTTATACATACCGCAGAGTAGATATGTCCATGTTTATAGAGATAGCAGTGTAGATATTTCCATGTTTGTACAGATGGCGGTTTTAATGTTTCCATCTATACACAGATTGTGTTGTAGGTATTTCCATGTGTATACAGATGGCATTGTAGATATTTCCATGTTTACACAGATGACCTTATAGGTATTTCCATGTTTATACAGATGGCGGTGTAGTTATTTCCATGTTTATAGAGATAGTGGTGTAGATATTTCCATATTTATACAGATAACGGTGTAGAAATTTCCATGTTTATACACATAGCGGTGTAAATATTTCCATGTTTATACAGATCACTGTGTAGATATTTCCATGTTTATAGAGATAGCGGTGTAGATATTTCCATGTTTATACAGATAGCGGTGTAGATATTTCCATGTTTATACAGACCGCGGTGTAGATATTTCCATGTTTATACAGATAGCGGTGCAGATATTTCCATGTTTGTACAGATGGCGGTGTTGATATTTCCATCTATACAAAGATGACCGTGTAGATATTTCCATGTTTATACAGATGGCGGCACAGTTATTTCCATGGACATGTAGATGGCGGTGTAGATATTTCCATGTTTATACAGATAGCAGTGTAGTTATTTCCATGTTTATATAGATAGCGTTGTAGATATTTCCATGTATATACACATGGCTTTGTAGATATTTCCATGTTTATACACATGGCGGTGTAGATATTTCCATGTTTATGCAGATAAATTTGTAAGTATTTCCATGTTTATACAGATGGCGTTGTAGATATTTCGATGTTTATAGAGATAGCAGTGGAGATATCTCCATGTTTATACAGATAGCGGTGTAGATATTTCCATGTTTATACTGATCGTGGTGTAGATATTTCCATGTTTATACAGATGGCGGTGTAGATATTTCCATGTTCAAAGAGATAGCGGTGTTAATTTTTCCATGTTTATAGAGATAGCGGTGTGGATATTTCCATGTTTATACAGATAGGGTTGTAGATATTTCCATGTTTATAGAGATGGCAATGTAGATATTTCCATGTTTATACAGATCACGGTGTAGTTATTTCCTTGTTTATACAAATAGCGGTGTAGATATTTCCATGTTTAAAGAGATAGCGGTGTATATATTTCCATGTTTATACAGATCGTGGTGTAGATATTTCCATGTTTATACAGATACCGGTGTAGATATTTCCATGTTTATACAGGTAGCGGTGTAGATATTTCCATCTTTATACAGATCGCGGTGAAGTTATTTCCATCTTTATACAGATCGCGGTGTAGATATTTCCATGTTTATACAGATAGCGGTGTAGATATTTCCATGTTTTTACAGATATCGGTGTAGATATTTCCATGTTTACACAGATTGCGGTGTAGATATTTCCATCTTTCCACAGATGGCATTGTAGATATTTCCATGTTTATACAGATGGCGGTGTAGATATTTCCATGTTTATATAGATGGTGGTGTAGATATTACCATGTTTATACAGATAGCGGTGTAGTTATTTCCATGTTTATACAGATCACGGTGAAGATATTTCCATGTTTATACAGATCGCGGTGTAGATATTTCCATGTTTATACAGATAGCGGTGTAGATATTTCCATGTTTATAGAGATAGCGGTGTAGGTATTTCCATGTTTATAGACACAGCGGTGTAGTTATTTCCATGTTTATATAGATGGCGTTGTAGATATTTCCATGTTTATACTGATAGCGGTGTTGGTATTTCCACGTTTATACAGAGAGCGATGTAGATATTTCCATGTTTATAGAGCTCGCGGTGCAGATATTTATACCTTTATACAGATGGCATTGTAGATATTTCCTTATTCACACAGATGGCGGTGTAGATGTTTCCATGTTTATACAGATGGCGGAGTAGTTAGTTCCATGTTTATGGAGATGGCAGTGTAGATATTTCCATGTTTATAGAGATAGCAGTGTAGATATTTACATGTTTATACAGCTGGCTGTGTAGATATTTCCATGTGAACACAGATGGCATTGAAGATATTTCCATGTTTATACAGATGACTGTATAGGTATTTCCATGTTTTTACAGATGACAGTTGAGATATTTCCATGTTTATTCAGATGACTGTGTAGATATTTCCATGTTTTTACAGATGGCAGTGTAGATATTTCAATGTTTATAGAGATGGCGCTGTAGATATTTCCATGTTCATACAGTTAACGGTGGAGATATTTCCATGTTTATACAGAGAGCAGTGGAGATATTTCCATGTTTATACACATAGCGGTGTACATATTTCCATGTTTATAGAGACAGCGGTGTAGGTATTTCCATGTTTATACAGATAGCGGTGCAGATATTTCCATGTTTACAATGATGCCTATGCAGATATTTCCATATTTATACATAGGGCTGAGTAGATAATTCTATGTTTATATAGATGGCAGTGTAGATATTTAAATGTTCCTACACATGACTGTGTAGGCATTTCCATGTTTATACAGATGACTTTGTAGATATTTCCATGTTTATAGAGATAGCGGTGCAGATATTTCCATGTTTACACAGATGCCTATGCAGATATTTCCATATTTATACAGAGGGCTGTGTAGATATTTCCATGTTTATACAGATGGCAGTGTAGATATTTAAATGTTCCTACACATGACTGTGTAGGCATTTCCATGATTATACAGATGGCTTTGTAGATATTTCCATGTTTATAGAGATAGCGGTGCACATATTTCCATGTTTACACAGATGCCTATGCAGATATTTCCATATTTATACAGAGGGCTGTGTAGATATTTCCATGTTTATACAGATGGCTTTGTAGATATTTCCATGTTTATAGAGATAGAGGTGCAGATATTTCCACGTTTCTACAGATAGCGGTGTATATATTTCCATGTTTATACAGATCATGGTGCAGATATTTCCATGTTTATACAGATACCGGTGTAGATATTTCCATGTTTATACATACCGCAGAGTAGATATGACCATGTTTATAGAGATAGCAGTGTAGATATTTCCATGTTTGTACAGATGGCGGTTTTAATGTTTCCATCTACACACAGATTGTGTTGTAGGCATTTCCATGTGTATACAGATGGCATTGTAGATATTTCCATGTTTACACAGATGACCTTATAGGTATTTCCATGTTTATACAGATGGCGGTGTAGTTATTTCCATGTTTATAGAGATAGTGGTGTAGATATTTCCATATTTATACAGATAACGGTGTAGAAATTTCCATGTTTATACACATAGCGGTGTAAATATTTCCATGTTTATACAGATCACTGTGTAGATATTTCCATGTTTATAGAGATAGCGGTGTAGATATTTCCATGTTTATACAGATAGCGGTGTAGATATTTCCATGTTTATACAGACCGCGGTGGAGATATTTCCATGTTTATACAGATAGCGGTGCAGATATTTCCATGTTTGTACAGATGGCGGTGTTGATATTTCCATCTATACAAAGATGACCGTGTAGATATTTCCATGTTTATACAGATGGCGGCACAGTTATTTCCATGGACATGTAGATGGCGGTGTAGATATTTCCATGTTTATACAGATAGCCGTGTAGTTATTTCCATGTTTATATAGATAGCGTTGTAGATATTTCCATGTATATACACATGGCTTTGTAGATATTTCCATGTTTATACAGATGGCGGTGTAGATATTTCCATGTTTATGCAGATAAATTTGTAAGTATTTCCATGTTTATACAGATGGCGGTGTAGATATTTCGATGTTTATAGAGATAGCAGTGGAGATATTTCCATGTTTATACTGATCATGGTGTAGATATTTCCATGTTTATACAGATGGCGGTGTAGATATTTCCATGTTCAAAGAGATAGCGGTGTTAATTTTTCCATGTTTATAGAGATAGCGGTGTGGATATTTCCATGTTTATACAGATAGGGTTGTAGATAGTTCCATGTTTATAGAGATGGCTGTGTAGATATTTCCATGTTTATACAGATCACGGTGTAGTTATTTCCTTGTTTATACAAATAGCGGTGTAGATATTTCCATGTTTAAAGAGATAGCGGTGTATATATTTCCATGTTTATACAGATCGTGGTGTAGATATTTCCATGTTTATACAGATACCGGTGTAGATATTTCCATGTTTATACAGATAGCGGTGTAGATATTTCCATCTTTATACAGATCGCGGTGAAGATATTTCCATCTTTATACAGATCGCGGTGTAGATATTTCCATGTTTATACAGATAGCAGTGTAGATATTTCCATGTTTTTACAGATATCGGTGTAGATATTTCCATGTTTACACAGATTGCGGTGTAGATATTTCCATCTTTCCACAGATGGCATTGTAGATATTTCCATGTTTATACAGATGGCGGTGTAGATATTTCCATGTTCATATAGATGGTGGTGTAGATATTACCATGTTTATACAGATAGCGGTGTAGTTATTTCCATGTTTATACAGATCGCGGTGAAGATATTTCCATGTTTATACAGATCGCGGTGTAGATATTTCCATGTTTATACAGATAGCGGTGTAGATATTTCCATGTTTATACAGATAGCGGTGTAGGTATTTCCATGTTTATACAGATAGCGGTGTAGGTATTTCCATGTTTATAGACATAGCGGTGTAGATATTTCCATGTTTATATAGATGGCGTTGTAGATATTTCCATGTTTATACTGATAGCGGTGTTGGTATTTCCACGTTTATACAGATAGCGATGTATATATTTCCATTTTTATAGAGCTCGCGGTGCAGATATTTATATCTTTATACAGATGGCAATGTAGATATTTCCTTATTCACACAGATGGCGGTGTAGATGTTTCCATGTTTATACAGATGGCGGAGTATTTAGTTCCATGTTTATGGAGATGGCAGTGTAGATATTTTCATGCTTATAGAGATGGCGGTGTAGATATTTCCATGTTTATAGAGATAGCAGTGTAGATATTTACATGTTTATACAGATGGCTGTGTAGATATTTCCATGTGAATACAGATGGTGTTGTAGATATTTCCAAGTTTAAACAGATGACTGTATAGGTATTTCCATGTTTTTACAGATGGCAGTGGAGATATTTCCATGTCTATAGAGATAGCGGCGTAGATATTTCCATGTTTGTACAGATGGCGGTGTTGATATTTCCATCTATACACAGATGGCCATGTAGATATTTCCATGTTTATACAGATGGCGGCGTAGGTATTTCCATGGACATGCAGATGGCGGTGTAGATATTTCCATGTTTATACAGATAGCGGTGTAGATATTTCCATGTTCAAGCAGATGGCGGTGTAGATATTTCCATGTTTATACAGATAGCGGTGTAGATATTTCCATGTTTACACAGATGGTGGTGTAGATATTTCCGTGTTTATACACATGGCGGAGTAGATAATTCCATCTTTATGGAGATGGCAGTGTAGATATTTTCATGTTTATAGAGATGGCGGTGTAGATATTTCCATATTTATAGAGATAGCGGTGTAGATATGTCCATCTTTCCACAGATGGCAGTGTAGATATTTCCATGTTTGTACAGATGGCGGTGTTGATATTTCCATCTATACACAGATGTCCGTGTAGATATTTCCATGTTTATACAGTTAACGGTGGAGATATTTCCATGTTTATACAGAGAGCAGTGGAGATATTTCCATGTTTATACACATAGCGGTGTACATATTTCCATGTTTATAGAGACAGCGGTGTAGGTATTTCCATGTTTATACAGATAGCGGTGCAGATATTTCCATGTTTACAATGATGCCTATGCAGATATTTCCATATTTATACAGAGGGCTGTGTAGATATTTCCATGTTTATACAGATGGCTTTGTAGATATTTCCATGTTTATAGAGATAGAGGTGCAGATATTTCCACGTTTCTACTGATAGCGGTGTATATATTTCCATGTTTATACAGATCATGGTGCAGATATTTCCATGTTTATACAGATACCGGTGTAGATATTTCCATGTTTATACATACCGCAGAGTAGATATGTCCATGTTTATAGAGATAGCAGTGTAGATATTTCCATGTTTGTACAGATGGCGGTTTTAATGTTTCCATCTATACACAGATTGTGTTGTAGGTATTTCCATGTGTATACAGATGGCATTGTAGATATTTCCATGTTTACACAGATGACCTTATAGGTATTTCCATGTTTATACAGATGGCGGTGTAGTTATTTCCATGTTTATAGAGATAGTGGTGTAGATATTTCCATATTTATACAGATAACGGTGTAGAAATTTCCATGTTTATACACATAGCGGTGTAAATATTTCCATGTTTATACAGATCACTGTGTAGATATTTCCATGTTTATAGAGATAGCGGTGTAGATATTTCCATGTTTATACAGATAGCGGTGTAGATATTTCCATGTTTATACAGACCGCGGTGTAGATATTTCCATGTTTATACAGATAGCGGTGCAGATATTTCCATGTTTGTACAGATGGCGGTGTTGATATTTCCATCTATACAAAGATGACCGTGTAGATATTTCCATGTTTATACAGATGGCGGCACAGTTATTTCCATGGACATGTAGATGGCGGTGTAGATATTTCCATGTTTATACAGATAGCAGTGTAGTTATTTCCATGTTTATATAGATAGCGTTGTAGATATTTCCATGTATATACACATGGCTTTGTAGATATTTCCATGTTTATACACATGGCGGTGTAGATATTTCCATGTTTATGCAGATAAATTTGTAAGTATTTCCATGTTTATACAGATGGCGTTGTAGATATTTCGATGTTTATAGAGATAGCAGTGGAGATATCTCCATGTTTATACAGATAGCGGTGTAGATATTTCCATGTTTATACTGATCGTGGTGTAGATATTTCCATGTTTATACAGATGGCGGTGTAGATATTTCCATGTTCAAAGAGATAGCGGTGTTAATTTTTCCATGTTTATAGAGATAGCGGTGTGGATATTTCCATGTTTATACAGATAGGGTTGTAGATATTTCCATGTTTATAGAGATGGCAATGTAGATATTTCCATGTTTATACAGATCACGGTGTAGTTATTTCCTTGTTTATACAAATAGCGGTGTAGATATTTCCATGTTTAAAGAGATAGCGGTGTATATATTTCCATGTTTATACAGATCGTGGTGTAGATATTTCCATGTTTATACAGATACCGGTGTAGATATTTCCATGTTTATACAGGTAGCGGTGTAGATATTTCCATCTTTATACAGATCGCGGTGAAGTTATTTCCATCTTTATACAGATAGCGGTGTAGATATTTCCATGTTTTTACAGATATCGGTGTAGATATTTCCATGTTTACACAGATTGCGGTGTAGATATTTCCATCTTTCCACAGATGGCATTGTAGATATTTCCATGTTTATACAGATGGCGGTGTAGATATTTCCATGTTTATATAGATGGTGGTGTAGATATTACCATGTTTATACAGATAGCGGTGTAGTTATTTCCATGTTTATACAGATCACGGTGAAGATATTTCCATGTTTATACAGATCGCGGTGTAGATATTTCCATGTTTATACAGATAGCGGTGTAGATATTTCCATGTTTATAGAGATAGCGGTGTAGGTATTTCCATGTTTATAGACACAGCGGTGTAGTTATTTCCATGTTTATATAGATGGCGTTGTAGATATTTCCATGTTTATACTGATAGCGGTGTTGGTATTTCCACGTTTATACAGAGAGCGATGTAGATATTTCCATGTTTATAGAGCTCGCGGTGCAGATATTTATACCTTTATACAGATGGCATTGTAGATATTTCCTTATTCACACAGATGGCGGTGTAGATGTTTCCATGTTTATACAGATGGCGGAGTAGTTAGTTCCATGTTTATGGAGATGGCAGTGTAGATATTTCCATGTTTATAGAGATAGCAGTGTAGATATTTACATGTTTATACAGCTGGCTGTGTAGATATTTCCATGTGAACACAGATGGCATTGAAGATATTTCCATGTTTATACAGATGACTGTATAGGTATTTCCATGTTTTTACAGATGACAGTTGAGATATTTCCATGTTTATTCAGATGACTGTGTAGATATTTCCATGTTTTTACAGATGGCAGTGTAGATATTTCAATGTTTATAGAGATGGCGCTGTAGATATTTCCATGTTCATACAGTTAACGGTGGAGATATTTCCATGTTTATACAGAGAGCAGTGGAGATATTTCCATGTTTATACACATAGCGGTGTACATATTTCCATGTTTATAGAGACAGCGGTGTAGGTATTTCCATGTTTATACAGATAGCGGTGCAGATATTTCCATGTTTACAATGATGCCTATGCAGATATTTCCATATTTATACATAGGGCTGAGTAGATAATTCTATGTTTATATAGATGGCAGTGTAGATATTTAAATGTTCCTACACATGACTGTGTAGGCATTTCCATGTTTATACAGATGACTTTGTAGATATTTCCATGTTTATAGAGATAGCGGTGCAGATATTTCCATGTTTACACAGATGCCTATGCAGATATTTCCATATTTATACAGAGGGCTGTGTAGATATTTCCATGTTTATACAGATGGCAGTGTAGATATTTAAATGTTCCTACACATGACTGTGTAGGCATTTCCATGATTATACAGATGGCTTTGTAGATATTTCCATGTTTATAGAGATAGCGGTGCACATATTTCCATGTTTACACAGATGCCTATGCAGATATTTCCATATTTATACAGAGGGCTGTGTAGATATTTCCATGTTTATACAGATGGCTTTGTAGATATTTCCATGTTTATAGAGATAGAGGTGCAGATATTTCCACGTTTCTACAGATAGCGGTGTATATATTTCCATGTTTATACAGATCATGGTGCAGATATTTCCATGTTTATACAGATACCGGTGTAGATATTTCCATGTTTATACATACCGCAGAGTAGATATGACCATGTTTATAGAGATAGCAGTGTAGATATTTCCATGTTTGTACAGATGGCGGTTTTAATGTTTCCATCTACACACAGATTGTGTTGTAGGCATTTCCATGTGTATACAGATGGCATTGTAGATATTTCCATGTTTACACAGATGACCTTATAGGTATTTCCATGTTTATACAGATGGCGGTGTAGTTATTTCCATGTTTATAGAGATAGTGGTGTAGATATTTCCATATTTATACAGATAACGGTGTAGAAATTTCCATGTTTATACACATAGCGGTGTAAATATTTCCATGTTTATACAGATCACTGTGTAGATATTTCCATGTTTATAGAGATAGCGGTGTAGATATTTCCATGTTTATACAGATAGCGGTGTAGATATTTCCATGTTTATACAGACCGCGGTGGAGATATTTCCATGTTTATACAGATAGCGGTGCAGATATTTCCATGTTTGTACAGATGGCGGTGTTGATATTTCCATCTATACAAAGATGACCGTGTAGATATTTCCATGTTTATACAGATGGCGGCACAGTTATTTCCATGGACATGTAGATGGCGGTGTAGATATTTCCATGTTTATACAGATAGCCGTGTAGTTATTTCCATGTTTATATAGATAGCGTTGTAGATATTTCCATGTATATACACATGGCTTTGTAGATATTTCCATGTTTATACAGATGGCGGTGTAGATATTTCCATGTTTATGCAGATAAATTTGTAAGTATTTCCATGTTTATACAGATGGCGGTGTAGATATTTCGATGTTTATAGAGATAGCAGTGGAGATATTTCCATGTTTATACTGATCATGGTGTAGATATTTCCATGTTTATACAGATGGCGGTGTAGATATTTCCATGTTCAAAGAGATAGCGGTGTTAATTTTTCCATGTTTATAGAGATAGCGGTGTGGATATTTCCATGTTTATACAGATAGGGTTGTAGATAGTTCCATGTTTATAGAGATGGCTGTGTAGATATTTCCATGTTTATACAGATCACGGTGTAGTTATTTCCTTGTTTATACAAATAGCGGTGTAGATATTTCCATGTTTAAAGAGATAGCGGTGTATATATTTCCATGTTTATACAGATCGTGGTGTAGATATTTCCATGTTTATACAGATACCGGTGTAGATATTTCCATGTTTATACAGATAGCGGTGTAGATATTTCCATCTTTATACAGATCGCGGTGAAGATATTTCCATCTTTATACAGATCGCGGTGTAGATATTTCCATGTTTATACAGATAGCAGTGTAGATATTTCCATGTTTTTACAGATATCGGTGTAGATATTTCCATGTTTACACAGATTGCGGTGTAGATATTTCCATCTTTCCACAGATGGCATTGTAGATATTTCCATGTTTATACAGATGGCGGTGTAGATATTTCCATGTTCATATAGATGGTGGTGTAGATATTACCATGTTTATACAGATAGCGGTGTAGTTATTTCCATGTTTATACAGATCGCGGTGAAGATATTTCCATGTTTATACAGATCGCGGTGTAGATATTTCCATGTTTATACAGATAGCGGTGTAGATATTTCCATGTTTATACAGATAGCGGTGTAGGTATTTCCATGTTTATACAGATAGCGGTGTAGGTATTTCCATGTTTATAGACATAGCGGTGTAGATATTTCCATGTTTATATAGATGGCGTTGTAGATATTTCCATGTTTATACTGATAGCGGTGTTGGTATTTCCACGTTTATACAGATAGCGATGTATATATTTCCATTTTTATAGAGCTCGCGGTGCAGATATTTATATCTTTATACAGATGGCAATGTAGATATTTCCTTATTCACACAGATGGCGGTGTAGATGTTTCCATGTTTATACAGATGGCGGAGTATTTAGTTCCATGTTTATGGAGATGGCAGTGTAGATATTTTCATGCTTATAGAGATGGCGGTGTAGATATTTCCATGTTTATAGAGATAGCAGTGTAGATATTTACATGTTTATACAGATGGCTGTGTAGATATTTCCATGTGAATACAGATGGTGTTGTAGATATTTCCAAGTTTAAACAGATGACTGTATAGGTATTTCCATGTTTTTACAGATGGCAGTGGAGATATTTCCATGTCTATAGAGATAGCGGCGTAGATATTTCCATGTTTGTACAGATGGCGGTGTTGATATTTCCATCTATACACAGATGGCCATGTAGATATTTCCATGTTTATACAGATGGCGGCGTAGGTATTTCCATGGACATGCAGATGGCGGTGTAGATATTTCCATGTTTATACAGATAGCGGTGTAGATATTTCCATGTTCAAGCAGATGGCGGTGTAGATATTTCCATGTTTATACAGATAGCGGTGTAGATATTTCCATGTTTACACAGATGGTGGTGTAGATATTTCCGTGTTTATACACATGGCGGAGTAGATAATTCCATCTTTATGGAGATGGCAGTGTAGATATTTTCATGTTTATAGAGATGGCGGTGTAGATATTTCCATATTTATAGAGATAGCGGTGTAGATATGTCCATCTTTCCACAGATGGCAGTGTAGATATTTCCATGTTTGTACAGATGGCGGTGTTGATATTTCCATCTATACACAGATGTCCGTGTAGATATTTCCATGTTTATACAGATGGCGGCGTAGATATTTCCATGGACATGCAGATGGCGGTGTAGATATTTCCAAGTTTATACAGATTTCGGTGTAGATATTTCCATGTTTACACAGATGGTGGTGTAGATATTTCCGTGTTTATACACATGGCAGAGTAGATACTTCCATCTTTATAGAAATGGCAGTGTAGATATTTTCATGTTTATACAGATGGCGGTGTAGATATTTCCATATTTATAGAGATAGCGGTGTAGATATTTCCATCTTTCTACAGATGGCAGTGTAGATATTTCCATGTTTATACAGATGGCCGTGTAGATATTTCCATATTTATACAGATGTCTGTGTAGTTATTTCCATGTGTATACAGATGGTATTGTAGGTATTTCCATGTTTATACAGATGGTGGTGTAGATATTTCCATGTTTATTCAGATGACTGTGTAGATATTTCCATGTTTTTACAGATGGCAGTGTAGATATTGCAATGTTTATAGAGATGGCGCTGTAGATATTTCCATGTTTATACAGATAACGTTGGAGATATTTCCATGTTTATACAGACAGCAGTGGAGATATTTCCATGTTTATACACATAGCGGTGTACATATTTCCATGTTTATAGAGACAGCGGTGTAGGTATTTCCATGTTTATACAGATAGCGGTGCAGATATTTCCATGTTTACACAGATGCCTATGCAGATATTTCCATATTTATACAGAGGGCTGTGTAGATATTTCTATGTTTATACAGATGGCAGTGTAGAAATTTAAATGTTCCTACACATGAGTGTGTAGGCATTTCCATGTTTATACAGATGGCTTTGTAGATATTTCCATGTTTATAGAGATAGCGGTGCAGATATTTCCATGTTTACACAGATGCCTATGCAGATATTTCTATATTTATACAGAGGGCTGTGTAGATATTTCCATGGACATGCAGATGGCGGTGTAGATATTTCCATGTTTATACAGATTGCGGTGTAGATATTTCCATTTTTACACAGATGGTGGTGTAGATATTTCCGTGTTTATACACATGGCGGAGTAGATACTTCCATCTTTATGGAGATGGCAGTGTAGACATTTTCATGTTTATAGAGATGGCGGTGTAGATATTTCCATATTTATACAGACACCGGTGTAGATATTTCCATGTTTATACAGACCGCAGTGTAGATATTTCCATGTTTATAGAGATATCAGTGTAGATATTTCCATGTTTGTACAGATGGCGGTGTTGATGTTTCCATCTATACACAGATTTCCGTGTAGGTATTTCCATGTGTATACAGATGGCATTGTAGATATTTCCATGTTTATACAGATGGTGGTGTAGATATTTCCATGTTTACACAGATGAGTGTATAGGTATTTCCATGTTTATACAGATGGCGGTGTAGGTATTTCCAAGTTTATAGAGATAGCGGTGTAGATATTTTCATATTTATACAAATAACGGTGTAGAAGTTTCCATGTTTATACAGATAGCGGTGTAAATATTTCCATGTTTATACAGATCACGGTGTAGATAATTCCATGTTTATAGAAATAGCGGTGTAGATATTTCTATGTTTATACAGATAGCGGTGCAGATATTTCCATGTTTATACAGACTGCGGTGTAGATATTTCCATGTTTATACAGATAGCGGTGCAGATATTTCCATGTTTGTACAGATGGCGGTGTTGATATTTCCATCTATACACAGATGACGTGTAGATATTTCCATGTTTATACAGATGGCGGCGCAGATATTTCCATGGATATGTAGATGGCGGTGTAGATATTTACATGTTTATCCAGATAGCGGTGTAGTTAATTCCATGTTTATATAGATAGCGGTGTAGATATTTCCATGTATATACACATGGCTGTGTAGATATTTCCATGTTTATACAGATGGCGGTGTAGATATTTCCATGTTTGTACAGATAACTTTGTAAGTATTTCCATGTTTATACAGATGGCGGTGTAGGTATTTCAATGTTTATAGAGATAGCAGTGGAGATATTCCCATGTTTATACAGATAGCGGTGTAGATATTTCCATGTATATACAGATGGCTGTGTAGATATTTCCATGTTTATACAGATGGCTGTGTAGATATTTCCATGTTTATAGAGATGACTTTGTAGGTATTTCCATGTTTATACAGATGGCGGTGTAGATATTTCCATGTTTATAGAGATAGCTGTGTAGATATTTCCATGTTTACAGAGATAGCGGTCTAGATATTTCCATGTTTATACAGATCGCGGTGTAGATATTTCCATGTTTATACAGATCGCGGTGTAGATATTTCCATGTTTATAGGGTTAGCGGTGTAGATATATCCAGGTTCATAGAGATAGCAGTGAGGATATTTCCATGTTTATACAGATAGCAGTGTAGATATTTCCACTTTTATAGAGATAGCGGTTAAGATATTTCATATTTATACATAAAGCGGTGTAGATATTTCCATGTTTATAGAGATTGCGGTGTAGATATTTCCATGTTTATACAGATAGCTGTGTAGATATTTCCACGTTTATATAGATGGCGGTGTAGATATTTCCATCTTTCTACAATTGGCAGTGTAGATATTTCCATGTTTACAGAGATGGCGGTGTAGATATTTACATGTTTATACAGATGGCAGTGTAGATATTTTCTTGTTTATGTAGATGGCGTTGTAGATACCTACATGTTTAAAGAGATGGCGGTGTGTATATTTCCATTTTGATGGAGATAGTGGTGTAGATATTTCCATGTTTATAGAGATAGCGGTGTAGTTATTTCCATGTTTATAGAGATAGCGGTGTAGATATTTCCATGTTTATACAGATGGCTGTTAAGATATTTCCATGTGTGTACAGATGGCAGTGTAGATATTTCCATGTTTATACAGATATCGGTGTAGATATTTCCATGTTTACAGAGATTGTGGTGTAGGTATTTCCATCTTTGCACAGATTGCGGTGTAGGTATTGTCAAATTTACACAGATAGCGGTGTAGATATTTCCATGTTTACACAGATAGCTTTGTAGATATTTCCATGTTTACACAGATAGCTGTGTAGATATTTCCATGTTTACAGAGATAGCATTGTAGATGTTTCCGTGTTTATACTGATTGCGGTGTAGTTATTTTCATGTTGATACAGATATCGGTGTAGATATTTCCATGTTTATACAGGTAGCGATTTAGAAATTCCCATGTTTATACAGATCGCTTTGTAGACATTTCCATTTTTCTACAGATGTCAGTGTAGATATTTCCAAGTTTATACAGATGGCAGTGTAGATATTTCCATGTTTATACAGATGTCTGTGTAGATATTTCCATGTTTATTCAGATGGCGGTGTAGATATTTCCATGTTTATAGAGATGGCGCTGTAGTTATTTCTATGTTTATAGAGATAGCGGTGTAAATATCTCCATGTTATAGAGATGGTGGTGTAATATTCTCATGTTTATAGAGATAGCGGTGTAGATATTTCAATATTTCTACTGATGACTGTGTAGATATTTCCATGTTTTTACAGACGGCAGTGTAGATATTTCCATGTTTATACAGATAGCGGTGTAGATATTTTCATGTTTACAGATTGCGGTGGAGATATGTCCATGTTTATACAAATAGCGGTGTAGATATTTCCATGTTTATAGAGATAGCGGTGTAGGTATTTCCATGTTTATAGACATAGCGGTGTAGATATTTCCATGTTTATATAGATGGCGTTGTAGATATTTCCATGTTTATACCGATAGCGGTGTTGGTATTTCCGTGTTTATACAGATAGGGATGTAGATATTTCCATGTTTATACAGCTTGCGGTGCAGATATTTATATGTTCATACAGATGGCATTGTAGATATTTCCTTATTCACACAGATGGCGGTGTAGATGTTTCCATGTTTATACAGATGGGGGTTTAGTTAGTTCCATGTTTATGGAAATGGCAGTGTAGATAATTTCATGTTTATAGAGATGGCGGTGTAGATATTTCCTTGTTTATAGAGATAGCTGTGTAGATATTTCCATTTTTATACAGATAGTGGTGTAGATATTTCCATGTTTATACAGATCGCGATGTAGATATTTCCATGTTTATACAGACAGCAGTGGAGATATTTCCATGTTTATACACATAGCGGTGTACATATTTCCATATTTATAGAGACAGCGGTGTAGGTATTTCCATGTTTATACAGATGCCTATGCAGATATTTACTTATTTATACAGAGGGCTGTGTAGATATTTCCATGTTCATACAGATGGCAGTGTAGATATTTCCATGTTCCTACACATGACTGTGTAGGTATTTCCATGTTTATACAGATGGCTTTGTAGATATTTCCATGTTTATAGAGATAGCGGTGCAGATATTTCCATGTTTATACAGACAGCGGTGTAGATATTTCCATGTTTATACAGATACCGGTGTAGATAACTCCATGTATATACAGACCGCAGTGTAGATATTTCCATGTTTATACAGATAGCGGTGTAGATATTTCCATGTTTGTACAGATGGCGGTGTTGTTGTTTCCATCTATACAGAGATTGCCGTGTAGGTATTTCCATGTGTATACAGATGGCATTGTAGATATTTCCATGTTTATACAGATGGTGGTGTAGATATTTCCATGTTTATACAGATGACTGTATAGGTATTTCCATGTTTTTACAGATGGCATTGTAGATATTTCCATGTTTATAGAGATTGCAGTGTAGATATTTCCATGTTTATACAGATGGCGGTGTAGATATTTCAATGTTTATAGAGATAGCGGTGTAGATATTTCCATATTTATACAGATAACGGTGTAGATATTTCCATGTTCATACAGATAGCCGTGTAATTATTTCCATGTTTATACAGATCACGGTGTAGATATTTCCATGTTTATAGAGATAGCGGTGTAGATATTTCCATGTTTATACAGATAGCGATGTAGATATTTCCATGTTTATACAGACCACGGAGTAAATATTTCCATGTTTATACGGATAGCGTTGCAGATATTTCCATGTTTGTACAGATGGCGGTGTTGATATTTCCATCTATACACAGATGACCGTGTAGATATTTCCATGTTTATACAGATGGCGGTGCAGATATTTATATGGATATGTAGATGGCGGTGTAAATATTTCCATGTTTATACAGAAAGCGGTGTAGTTATTTCCATGTTTATATAGATAACGGTACAGATATTTCCATGTATATACACATGGCTTTGTAGATATTTCCATGTTTATACAGATGGCGGTGTAGATATTTCCATGTTTATACAGATAACGTTGTAAGTATTTCCATGTTTATACAGGTGGCGGTGTAGATATTTCGATGTTTATAGAGATAGCAGTGGAGATATTTAAATGTTTATACAGATAGCGGTGTAGATATTTCCATGTTTATACTGATCGCGGTGTAGATATTTCCATGTTTATCGAGATGGCGGTGTAGATATTTCCATGTTCATAGAGATAGCGGAGTTGATTTTTCCATGTTTATAGAGATAGCGGTGTGGATAATTCCATGTTTATACAGATAGGGTTGTAGATATTTCCATGTTTATAGAGATGGCGGTGTAGATATTTCCATGTTTATACAGATCACGGTGTAGATGTTTCCATGTTTATACAGATCATGGTGTAGATATTTCCATGTTTATACAGATCGCGGTGTTGATATTACCATGTTTATAGGGATAGCGGTGCAAATATTTCCATGTATATACAGATAGCGGTGTAGATATTAGCATGTTTATATAGATAGCGGTGTAGGTATTTCCATGTATAAACAGATGTCTGTGTATATATTTCCCTGTTTAAACAGATGGCGGTGTAGATATTTCCTTGTTTATACAAATAGCGGTGTAGTTATTTCCCTGTTTATACAGATTCCGGTGTAGATATTTCCACGTATGTACAGATGGCAGTGTAGATATTTCAATGTTTATAGAGATGGCGCTGTAGATATTTCCATGTTTATACAGATGGCAGTGTAGATAGTTCCATGTTCCTACACATGACTGTGTAGTTATTTCCATGTTAATACAGATGGCTTTGCAGGTATTTCCTTGTTTATAGAGATAGCGGTGTAGATATTTCCATGTTTATACAGATAGCGGTGTAAATATTTCCATGTTTTATACAGATCGTGGTGTAGATATTTCCATGTTTATACAGATACCGGTGTAGATATTTCCATGTTTATACAGACAGCAGTGTAGATATTTCCATGTTTATACAGATAGCGGTGTAGATATTTCCATGTCTGTACAGATGGCGGTGTTGATGTTTCCATCTATACACAGATTGCCGTGTAGGTATTTCCGTGTGTATACAGATGGCATTGTAGATATTTCCATGTTTATACAGATGGTGGTATAGATATTTCCATGTTTCTGCAGATGGCGTTGTAGGTATTTCCATGTTTATACAGATAGCAGTGGAGATATTTCCATGTTTATAGACACAGCGGTATAGATATTTCCATGTTTATACAGATAGCGGTGTAGATATTTCCATGTCTATAGAGATAGCGGTGTAGGTATTTCCATATTTTTACAGATTGCGGTGTAGATATTTCCATCTTTACACAGATGGCGGTGTAGATATTTCCATGTTTATACAGATGGCAGTGAAGACATTTCCATGTTTATACAGATAGTGGTGTAGATATTTCCATGTTTATACAGATGGCGGTGTAGGAACATCCATGTTTCTGAAGATGGCGGTGTAGTTATTTTCATGTTTATAGAGATGGCGGTGTAGATATTTCCATGTTTATACAGACGTCTGTGTAGATATTTCCATGTTTAAGAACATAGAGGTGTAGATATTTCCATGTTTATAGAGATGGCGGTCTACTTATTTCTAAATTTATAGAGACAGCTGTGTAAATATTTCCATGTTTATAGAGATGGTGGTATAAGTATTTTCATGTTTATAGAGATAGCGTTGTAGATATTTCCATGTTTATACAGATAGCGGTGTTGGTATTTCCCTGTTTATAAAGATGGCGGTGTAGATATTTCCATGTTTATACAGCTCGCGGTGTAGATATTTCCATCTTTATACAGATGGCAGTGTAGATATTTCCATGTTTATACAGATAGCGGTGTAGATATTTCCATGTCTATAGAGATAGCGTTGTAGTTATTTCCATATTTATACAGATTGCGGTGAAGATATTTCCATCTTTATACAGATGGTGGTGTAGATATTTCCATGTTTATACAGATGGCAGTGAAGATATTTCCATGTTTATACAGATAGTGGTGTAGATATTTCCATGTTTATACAGATTGCGGTGTAGATACATCCATGTTTCTGAAGATGCCGATGTAGATATTTTCATGTTTATAGAGATGGAGGTGTAGATATTTCCATGTTTATACAGACGTCTGTGTAGATATTTCCAGGTTTATGCAGATAGCGGTGTAGATATTTCCATGTTTATAGAGATGGCAGTCTAGTTATTTCTAAGTTTATAGGGATAGCGGTGTAAATATTTCCATGTTTATAGAGATGGTGGTGTAAGTATTTTCATGTTTATAGAGATAGCGGTGTAGATATTTACATGTTTATACAGATAGCGGTGTTGGTATTTCCATGTTTATACAGATAGCGGTGTAGATATTTCCATGTTTATACAGACGGCGGTGTAGATATTTCCATGTCTATAGAAATAGCGGTGTAGTTATTTCCAAATTTATACAGATTGCGGTGTAGATATTTCCATCTTTATACAGATGGCGGTGTAGATATTTCCATGTTTATACAGATGGCTGTGAAGATATTTCCATATTTATACAGATAGTGGTGTAGATATTTCCATGTTTATACAGATGGCGGTGTAGATACATCCATGTTTCTGAAGATGGCGGTGTAGATATTTTCATCTTTATAGAGATGGAGGTGTAGATATTTCCATGTTTATAGAGATAGCATTGTAGATATTTTCATGTTTATAGAGAAATTGGTGTAGGTATTTCCATGTTTATACAGATGGCAGTGTAGATATTTCCATGTTTAAACACATATCGGTGTAGATATTTCCATGTTTATACAGATAGCAGTGTAGATATTTCCATGTTTGTACAGATGGCGTTGTTGATGTTTCCATATATACACAGATGGCCGTGTAGGTATTTCCATTTGTATAGAGATGGCATTGTGGATATTTCCATGTTTATGCAGATAGCAGTGTAGGTATTTCCATGTTTATACAGATAGCAGTGGAGATATTTCCATGTTTATAGACACAGCGGTATAGATATTTCCATGTTTATACAGATAGCTGTGTAGATATTTCCATGTCTATAGAGATAGCGGTGTAGGTATTTCCATATTTTTACAGATTGCGGTGTAGATATTTCCATCTTTACAGAGATGGCGGTGTAGATATTTCCATGTTTATACAGATGGCAGTGAAGATATTTCCAGGTTTATACAGATAGTGGTGTAGATATTTCCATGTTTATACAGATGGCGGTTTAGAAACATCCATGTTTCTGAAGATGGCGGTGTAGTTATTTTCATGTTTATAGAGATGGCGGTGTAGATATTTCCATGTTTATACAGACGTCTGTGTAGATATTTCCATGTTTATGCACATAGAGGTGTAGATATTTCCATGTTTATAGAGATGGCGGTCTACTTATTTCTAAATTTATAGAGATAGCTGTGTAAATATTTCCATGTTTATAGAGATGGTGGTGTAAGTATTTTCATGTTTATAGAGATAGCGTTGTAGATATTTCCATGTTTATACAGATAGCGGTGTTGGTATTTCCATGTTTATACAGATGGCGGTGTAGATATTTCCATGTTTATACAGCTCGCGGTGTAGATATTTCCATCTTTATACAGATGGCAGTGTAGATATTTCCATGTTTATACAGATAGCGGTGTAGATATTTCCATGTCTATAGAGATAGCGGTGTAGTTATTTCCATATTTATACAGATTGCGGTGAAGATATTTCCATCTTTATACAGATGGCGGTGTAGATATTTCCATGTTTATACAGATGGCAGTGAAGATATTTCCATGTTTATACAGATAGTGGTGTAGATATTTCCATGTTTATACAGATTGCGGTGTAGGTACATCCATGTTTCTGAAGATGCCGGTGTAGATATTTTCATGTTTATAGAGATGGAGGTGTAGATATTTCCATGTTTATACAGATGTCTGTGTAGATATTTCCAGGTTTATGCAGATAGCGGTGTAGATATTTCCATGTTTATAGAGATGGCAGTCTAATTATTTCTAAGTTTATAGGGATAGCGGTGTAAATATTTCCATGTTTATAGAGATGGTGGTGTAAGTATTTTCATGTTTATAGAGATAGCGGTGTAGATATTTACATGTTTATACAGATAGCGGTGTTGGTATTTCCATGTTTATACAGATAGCGGTGTAGATATTTCCATGTTTATACAGACGGCGGTGTAGATATTTCCATGTCTATAGAGATAGCGGTGTAGTTATTTCCAAATTTATACAGATTGCGTTGTAGATATTTCCATCTTTATACAGATGGCGGTGTAGATATTTCCATGTTTATACAGATGGCTGTGAAGATATTTCCATATTTATACAGATAGTGGTGTAGATATTTCCATGTTTATACAGATGGCGGTGTAGATACATCCATGTTTCTGAAGATGGCGGTGTAGATATTTTCATCTTTATAGAGATGGAGGTGTAGATATTTCCATGTTTATAGAGATAGCAGTGTAGATATTTTCATGTTTATAGAGAAATTGGTGTAGGTATTTCCATGTTTATACAGATGGCAGTGTAGATATTTCCATGTTTATACACATATCGGTGTAGATATTTCCATGTTTATACAGATAGCAGTGTAGATATTTCCATGTTTGTACAGATGGCGTTGTTGATGTTTCCATCTATACACAGATGGCCGTGTAGGTATTTCCATTTGTATACAGATGGCATTGAAGATATTTCCATGTTTATACAGATAGCAGTGTAGGTATTTCCATGTTTATACAGATAGCAGTGGAGATATTTCCATGTTTATAGACACAGCGGTATAGATATTTCCATGTTTATACAGATAGCTGTGTAGATATTTCCATGTCTATAGAGATAGCGGTGTAGGTATTTCCATATTTTTACAGATTGCGGTGTAGATATTTCCATCTTTACACAGATGGCGTTGTAGATATTTCCATATTTATACAGATGGCAGTGAAGATATTTCCATGTTTATACAGATAGTGGTGTAGATATTTCCATGTTTATACAGATGGCGGTGTAGAATCATCCATGTTTCTGAAGATGGCGGTGTAGTTATTTTCATGTTTATAGAGATGGCGGTGTAGATATTTCCATGTTTATACAGACGTCTGTGTAGATATTTCCATGTTTATGCACATAGAGGTGTAGATATTTCCATGTTTATAGAGATGGCGGTCTACTTATTTCTAAATTTATAGAGATAGCTGTGTAAATATTTCCATGTTTATAGAGATGGTGGTGTAAGTATTTTCATGTTTATAGAGATAGCGTTGTAGATATTTCCATGTTTATACAGATAGCGGTGTTGGTATTTCCATGTTTATACAGATGGCGGTGTAGATATTTCCATGTTTATACAGCTCGCGGTGTAGATATTTCCATCTTTATACAGATGGCAGTGTAGATATTTCCATGTTTATACAGATAGCGGTGTAGATATTTCCATGTCTATAGAGATAGCGGTGTAGTTATTTCCATATTTATACAGATTGCGGTGAAGATATTTCCATCTTTATACAGATGGCGGTGTAGATATTTCCATGTTTATACAGATGGCAGTGAAGATATTTCCATGTTTATACAGATAGTGGTGTAGATATTTCCATGTTTATACAGATTGCGGTGTAGATACATCCATGTTTCTGAAGATGCCGGTGTAGATATTTTCATGTTTATAGAGATGGAGGTGTAGATATTTCCATGTTTATACAGACGTCTGTGTAGATATTTCCAGGTTTATGCAGATAGCGGTGAAGATATTTCCATGTTTATAGAGATGAAAGTCTAGTTATTTCTAAGTTTATAGGGATAGCGGTGTAAATATTTCCATGTTTATAGAGATGGTGGTGTAAGTATTTTCATGTTTATAGAGATAGCGGTGTAGATATTTACATGTTTATACAGATAGCGGTGTTGGTATTTCCATGTTTATACAGATAGCGGTGTAGATATTTCCATGTTTATACAGACGGCGGTGTAGATATTTCCATGTCTATAGAGATAGCGGTGTAGTTATTTCCAAATTTATACAGATTGCGTTGTAGATATTTCCATCTTTATACAGATGGCGGTGTAGATATTTCCATGTTTATACAGATGGCTGTGAAGATATTTCCATATTTATACAGATAGTGGTGTAGATATTTCCATGTTTATACAGATGGCGGTGTAGATACATCCATGTTTCTGAAGATGGCGGTGTAGATATTTTCATCTTTATAGAGATGGAGGTGTAGATATTTCCATGTTTATAGAGATAGCAGTGTAGATATTTTCATGTTTATAGAGAAATTGGTGTAGGTATTTCCATGTTTATACAGATGGCAGTGTAGATATTTCCATGTTTATATACATATCGGTGTAGATATGTCCATGTTTAAAGAGATAGCGGTGTAGTTATTTCTATCTTTGCACAGATTGCGGTGTAGTTATTGCCAAACTTACAGAGATAGCGGTGTAGATATTTCCAAGTTTACACAGATAGCTGTGTAGATATTTCCATGTTTACAGAGATAGCATTGTAGATATTTCCATGTTTATACAGATTGCGGTGTAGTTATTTCCATGTTGATACAGATAGCCGTGTACATATTTCCATGTTTATACAAGTAGCGGTGTAGAAATACCCATGTTTATACAGATCGCTTTGTAGACATTTCCATCTTTCTACAGATGTCAGTGTAGATGTTGCCAAGTTTATACACATGGCAGTGTAGATATTTCCATGTTTATACAGATGTCTGTGTAGATATTTCCATGTTTATTCAAATGGCGGTGTAGATATTTCCATGTTTACAGAGATGGCGGTGTAGTTTTTTCTAAGTTTATAGAGATAGCAGTGTAAATATTTCCATGTTTATAGACATGGTGGTGTAAGTATTTCCATGTTTATAGAGATAGCGGTGTAGATATTTCCATGTTTATAGAGATAACGGTGTATATATTTCCATATTTATACAGATAGCGGTGTTCATATTTCCATGTTTATACAGATAGCGTTGTAGATATTTCTATGTTTATGCAGCTCACGGTGTAAATATTTCCATCTTTATACAGATGGCAGTGTAGATATTTCCATGTTTATACAGATAACGGTGTAGATATTTCCTTGTCTATAGAGATAGCGGTGTAGTTATTTCCATATTTATACAGATTGCGGTGTAGATATTTCCATCTTTATACAGATGGCGGTGTAGATATTTCCATGCTTATACAGATGGCAGTGAAGATATTTCCATGTTTATACAGATAGTGGTGTAGATATTTCCATGTTTATACAGATAGCGGTGTAGATACATCCATGTTTCTGAAGATGGCGGTGTAGATATTTTCATGTTTATGGAGATGGAGGTGTAGATATTTCCATGTATATAGAGATAGCAGTGTAGGTATTTTCATGTTTATAGAGAAAGCGGTGTAGGTATTTCCATGTTTGTAGAGATAGCGGTGTAGATATTTCCATATTTATACAGATAGCGGTGTAGGTATTTCCATGTTTATACAGATTGCAGTGTAGATATTTCCATGTTTCTACAGATGGCGGTGTAGATATTTCCTTGTTTATAGAGACTGCGGTATAGACATTTCCATGTTTATACAGATAGCGGTGTAGATATTTCCATGTTTACAGAGATAGCGGTGTAGATATATCCATCTTTGCACAGATTGCTGTGTAGATATTTCCATTTTTACACAGATAGCTGGGTAGATATTTCCAAGTTTACACAGATAGCTGTGTCGATATTTCCATGTTTACACAGATAGCATTGTATATATTTCCATGTTTTTACAGATAGCGGTGTAGATATTTCCATGTTTATACACATATCGGTGTAGATATTTCCATGTTTATACAGATAGCGGTGGAGATATTTCCCTGTTTATACAGATAGCGATGTAGATATTTCCATGTTTATACAGATAGCGGTGTAGATATTTCCATGTTTCTAGAGATAGCGGTGTAAATATTTCGATGTTTATACAGATGGCTGTGTAGATATTTCCATGTGTGTCCAGATGGCAGTGTAGATATTTCCATGTTTATACAGATGGCGCTGTAGATATTTCCATGTTTTTAGAGATGGCAGTGTAGATATTTCCATGTTTATACAGATAGCGGTGTAGGTATTTTCATGTTTACAGATATAGCGGTGTAGATATTTCCATCTTTGCACAGACTGCGGTGTAAGTATTGCCAAATTTACACATATAGCGGTGTAGATATTTCCAAGTTTACACAGATAGCTGTGTAGATATTTCCATGTTTACAGAGATAGCATTGTAGATATTTCCATGTTTATACAGATTGCAGTGTAGTTATTTCCATGTTGATACAGATAGCGGTGTAGATATTTCCATGTTTCTACAGGTAGTGGTGTAGAAATTCCCATGTTTATTCAGATCGTTTTTTATACATTTCCATCTTTCTACAGATGTCAGTGTAGATATTTCCAAGTTTATACAGATGGCAGTGTAGATATTTCCATGTTTATACAGATGTCTGTGTAGATATTTCCATGTTTATGCAGATGGCGGTGGAGATATTTCCATGTTTATACAGATGGCGGTTTAGATATTTCCACGTTTATACAGATGGCAGTGAAGATATTTCCATATTTATACTGATAGTGGTGTAGTTATTTCCATGTTTATTCAGATGGCGGTGTAGATATTTCCATGCTTATACAGATGGCAGTGAAGATATTTCCATGTTTATACAGATAGTGGTGTAGATATTTCCATGTATATAGAGATAGCAGTGTAGATATTTTCATGTTTATACAGAAAACGGTGTAGGTATTTCCATGTTTAAACAGATGGCAGTGTACATATTTCCATGTTTATACAGATATCGGTGTAGATATTTCCATGTTCATAGAGATTGCGGTGTAGGTATTTCCATCTTTGCACAGATTGCGGTGTAGGTATTTCCATCTTTATACAGATGGCGGTGTAGATATTTCCATGCTTATACAGATGGCAGTGAAGATATTTCCATGTTTATACAGATAGTGGTGTAGATATTTCCATGTTTATACAGATGGCGGTGTAGATACATCCATTTTTCTGAAGATGGCGGTGTAGATATTTTCATGCTTATAGAGACTGCAGTGTAGATATTTCCATGTTTATAGAGAAATCGGTGTAGGTATTTCCATGTTTATAGAGATAGCGGTGTGGATATTTCCATATTTATACATATAGCGGTGTAAGTGTTTCCATGTTCATACAGATGGCGGTGTAGATATTTCCTTGTTTATACAGATATCGGTGTAGATATTTCCAGGTTTATATAGAGAGTGGTGTAGATATTTGCACGTTTTAAAGATAGTGGTGTAGATATTTCCATCTTTATACAGATAGCGGTGCAGATATTTCCATGTATACACAAATAGCCGTGTAGATATTTCTATGTTTACACAGATAGAGTTGCAGATATTTAAATGTTTATAAAGATAGCGGTGCAGATATTTCCATGTTTATGCAGGTAGCGGTGTGGCTATTTCCATGTTTATACAGATAGCGGTGTGGGTATTTCCATGTTTATACAGATAGCGGTATAGATATTTCCATGTTTATTGAGATGACTGTCTAGATATTTCCATGTTTATACAGCTTTCCATGTAGATATTTCCATGTTTATACAGACGGTGGTGTAGATATTTCCATGTTTATACAGATGACTGTGAAGTTATTTCCATGTTTATACAGATGTCAGTGTAGATATTTTCATGTTTATAGAGATAACGATGTAGATATTTCCATGTTTATACAGATAGCGGTGTAGACATTTCCATGTTTAGAGAGATAGCGTTGTAGTTATTTCCATATTTATACAGATAGCGGTGTAGATCTTTCCAGGTTTATACAGATAGCGGTGTAGGTATTTTCATCTTTATACAGATAGCGGTGTAGATATTTCCATATTTATAGAGATGGCGTTGTAGGTATTTCCATGTTTAGAGATAGCGGTGTAGATATTTCCATGTTTATACAACTCGCAGTGCAGATATTTCCATCTTTATACAGATGGCAGTGAAGATTTTTCCATGTTTATAGAGATTGCGATGTAGATATTTCCATGTTTATAGAGAAAGCGGTGTTGGTATTTCCATGTTTATAGAGATAGCGGTGTAGATATTTCCACATTTCTACAGATAGCGGTGTAGGTATTTCCATGTTTATACAGATCGCGGTGAAGATATTTCCATGTTTCTACAGATGGCGGTGTAGATATTTCCTTGTTTATACCGATAGCGGTGTATATATTTCCATGTTTATACACATAGCGGTGGACATATTTTCAAGTTTATACAGATAGCGGTGGACATATTTTCATGTTTATAGAGATGGCAGTGTAGATATTTCCAAGTTTATACAGATAGCGGTGTAGATATTTCCATGTTTTCAGAGATAGCGGTGTAGATATTTCCCTCTTTGCACAGATTGCCGTGTAGATATTTCCATTTTTACACAGATACCTGTGTAGATATTTCCAAGTTTACACAGATAGCTGTGTAGATATTTCCATGTTTACACAGATAGCGTTGTAGTTATTTCCATGTTTATACAGATAGCGGTGTAGATATTTCCATGTTTATACAGATAGCAGTGTAGATATTTCCATGTTTATACAGATAGCAGTGTAGATATTTCCCTGTTTATACAGATAGCGATGTAGATATTTCCATGTTTATACAGATAGCGGTGTAGATATTTCCATGTTTATAGAGATAGCAGTGTAGATATTTCCATGTTTATACAGATGGCTGTGTAGATATTTCCATGTTTATAGAGATAGCGGTGTTGATATTTCCATCTTTATACAGATAGCGGTGTAGAATTTCCATGTTTATACAGATGGCGGTGTAGATAGTTCCATGTTTTTGGAGATGGCGGTGTAGATATTTTCATGTTTATATAGATGGCGGTGTAGATATTTCCATGTTTGTAGAGATTGTGGTGTTGATATTTCCATGTTTATAGAGATAGCGCTGTCGGTATTTCCTTGTTTATACAGATAGTTGTGTAGATACATCCATGTTTATACAGATGGCTGTGTAAATATTTCCATGTGTATACAGATGACTGTAGATATTTGTATGTTTACACAAATGGCGGTGCAGATATTTCCATATGTATACAGATAGCGGTGTAGATATTTTCATGTTTATACAGATAACGGTGTAGATATATCCATGTTTATACAGATAGCGATGTAGATATTTCCATGTTTATACGGATAGTGGTGTAGATATTTCCATGTTTACAGAGATAGCGGTGCAGATATTTCCATCTTTTCACACATTACGGTGAATATATTTCCATTTTTACACAGATACCTGTGTAGATATTTCCAAGTTTACACAGATAACTGTGTAGATATTTCCATGTTTACACAGATAGCGTTGTAGATATTTCCATGTTTATACAGATAGCAGTGTAGATATTTCCATGTTTATACAGAGAGCGGTGTAGATATTTCCATGTTTATACAGATAGCGGTGGAGATATTTCCCTGTTTATTCAGATAGCGATGTAGATATTTTCATGTTTATACAGATAGCGGTGTAGATATTTCCATGTTTATAGAGATAGCGGTGTAGATATTTCCATCTTTATACAGATAGTGGTGTAGGAATTTCCATGTTTATACAGATGGCGGTGTAGATAGTTCCATGTTTTTGGAGATGGCGGTGTAGATATTTTCATATTTATAGAGATGGCGGTGTAGATATTTCCATGTATATAGAGATTGCAGTGTAGATATTTCCATGTTTATAGAGAAATCGGTGTAGGTGTTTCCATGTTTTTAGAAATAGCGAAGTGGATATTTCCATATTTATACAGATAGCGGTGTAGGTTTTTCCATGTTTATACAGATGGCGGTGTAGATATTTCCTTGTTTATACAGATATCGGTGTAGATATTTCCAGGTTTATACAGACAGCTGTGTAGATATTTCCCCGTTTTACAGATAGTGGTGTAGATATTTCCATCTTTATACAGATAGCGGTGCAGATATTTCCATGTTTACACAAATAGCCGTGTAGATATTTCTATGTTTACACAGATAGAGTTGCAGGTATTTCCATGTTTATAAAGATAGCTGTGCAGATATTTCCATGTTTATACAGATAGCGGTGTGGCTATTTCCATGTTTATACAGATAGCGGTGTGGGAATTTCCATGTTTATACAGATAGCGGTATAGATATTTCCATGTTTATAGAGATGACTGTCTAAATATTTCCATGTTTTTACAGCTTTCCATGTAGATATTTCCATGTTTATACAACTCGCAGTGCAGATATTTCCATCTTTATACAGATGGCAGTGAAGGTTTTTCCATGTTTATACAGATGGTGGTGTAGATATTTCCATGTTTATACAGATGGCGGTGTAGATACAGCCATGTTTCTGAAGATGGCGGTGTACATATTTTCATGTTTATAGAGACGGCGGTGTAGATAATTCCATGTTTATAGAGATTGCGATGTAGATATTTCCATGTTTATAGAGAAAGCGTTGTTGGTATTTCCATGTTTATAGAGATAGCGATGTAGATATTTCCATATTTCTACAGATAGCCGTGTAGTTATTTCCATGTTTATACAGATGGCGGTGTAGATATTTCCATGTTTCTACAGATGGCGGTGTAGATATTTCCTTTTTTATACAGATAGCGGTGCAGATATTTCCATGTTTATACAGATAGCGGTGTAGATATTTCCATGTTTTCAGAGATAGCGGTGTAGATATTTCCCTCTTTGCACAGATTGACATGTAGATATTTCCATTTTTACACAGATACCTGTGTAGATATTACCAAGTTTACACAGATAGCTGTGTAGATATTTCCATGTTTACACAGATAGCGGTGTAGGTATTTCCATGTTTATACAGATAGCGGTGTAGATATTTCCACGTTTATGCATATAGCGGTGTAGATATTTCCATGTTTATACAGATAGCGGTGGAGATATTTCCCTGTTTATACAGATGGCTGTGTAGATATTTCCATGTTTATAGAGATAGCGGTGTAGATATTTCCATCTTTATACAGATAGTGGTGTAGATATTTCCATGTTTATACAGATGGCGGTGAAGGTAGTTCCATGTTCATGGAGATGGCGGTGTAGATATTTTCATGTTTGTAGAGATTGTGGTGTTGATATTTCCATGTTTATAGAGATAGCGCTGTAGGTATTTCCTTGTTTATACAGATAGTTGTGTAGATACATCCATGTTTATACAGATGGCTGTGTAGATATTTCGATGTGTATAAAGATGACTCTGTAGATATTTGTAAGTTTTCACAAATGGCGGTGCAGATATTTCCATATTTATACAGATAGCGGTGTAGATATTTCCATGTTTATACAGATAACGGTGTAGATATATCCATGTTTATACAGATAGCGATGTAGATATTTCCATGTTTGTACGGATAGTGGTGAAGATACTTCCATGTTTATACAGATAGCGGTGTAGATATTTCCATCTTTGCACAGATTGCGGTGTAGATATTTCCATCTTTACACGGATAGCGGTGTAGATATTTTCATATTTATACAGATCGTGGTGTAGATATTTCCATCTTTCCACAGATGGCAGTTTAGATATTTCCATGTTTATACAGATGACAGTGTAGATATTTCCATGTTTAAACAGATAGCGATGTAGATATTTCCATGTTCATGCAGATGGCAGTGTAGATATTTCCATGTTTATAGAGATGGCGGTGTAGATATTTCTATGTTTATAGAGATAGCGGTGTGGATATTTCTATGTGTATAGAGATGGCGGTGTAGGTATTTCCATGTTTATAGAGATAGTTGTGTAGATATTTCCACGATTATACAGATGGCGGTGTATGTATTTCCATGTTTATTCAGATAGCGGTGTTGGTATTTCCATGTTTATACAACTAGCATTGTAGATATTTCCATGTTAATACAGCTGGCGGTGTAGATATCTCCATGTTTACACAGATTGCGGTGTAGATATTTCCATCTTTCTACAGATGGCATTGCAGATATTTCCATGTTTATACAGATGGCGGTGTAGATATTTCCATGTTTATATACATGGCGGTGTAGATATTACCATGTTTTTACAGATAGCGGTGTAGATATTTCCATGTTTATACAGATCGGGGTGAAGACATTTCCATGTTTATACAGATTGCGGTGTAGATATTTCCATGTTTATACAGATAGCGGTGTAGATATTTCCATGTTTATACAGATGGCGGTGTAGATATTTCCATGTTTATACAGATGGCGCTGTAGATAATTCCATGTTTATAGAGATGGCAGTGTAGATATTTCCATGCTTATTTAGATAGCGGTGTAGATATATCCATCTTCATAGAGGTAGCAGTGAGGATATTTCCATGTTTATACAGATAGCAGTGTAGATATTTCCATTTTTATAGAGATAGCGGTTTAGATATTTCATACTTATACAGATAGTGGTGTAGATATTTCCATGTTTAAACAGATGGCGGTGTAGATATTTCCATCTTTCTACAAATGGCAGTGTAGATATTTCCATCTTCATAGAGATGGCGGTGTAGATATTTCCATGTTTATATAGATGGAAGTGTAGATATTTTCTTGTTTATGTAGATGGCGTTCTAGATATCTCCATGTTTAAAGAGATGGCGGTGTATATATATCCATGTTGATGGAGATAGCGGTGTTGATATTTCCATGTTTATAGAGATAGCGGTGTAGTTATTTCCATGTTTATAGAGATAGCGGGGTAGATATTTGCATGTTTCTACAGATACCTGTGTAGATATTTCCATGTTTGTACAGATGGCATTGTAGATATTTCCATGTTTATAGAGATAGCGGTGTAGATATTTTCATGTTTATACAGATTGCGGTGGAGATATGTCCATGTTTATACAGATAGCAATGGAGATATTTCCACGTTAATACACATAGCGGTGTAGATATTTCCATGTTTATACAGATAGCGGTGTAGATATTTCCATATTTATACAGATGGCTGTGCAGATATTTCCATGAATATACAGAGTTCTCTGTAGATATTTCCATGTTTATATAGATGACAATGTAGATATTTCCAGGTTTATACAGATGACTGTGTAGATATTTCCATGTTAATACAGATGTCGGTGTAGATATTTCCATGTTTATAGAGATAGCGGTGTAGATATTTCCAAGTTTATAGAGATAGCGGTGTAAATATTTCCATATTTATACAGATAGTGGTGTAGATATTTCCATGTTTATACTGATCGTGGTGTTGATATTTCCATGTTTATACAGATTGCGGTGTAGATATTTCCATCTTTATTCAGAGAGTGCTGTACATATTTCCATGTTTATACAGATCAATGTGTAGATATTTCCATGTTTATATAGATAACGTTGTAGATATTTCCTTCTTTATACAAACGGTGGTGTAGATATTTCCATGTTCCTACACATGACTGTGTAGTTATTTCCATGTTTATACAGATGGCGGTGTAGATATTTCCATATTTATAGAGATAGCAGTGTAGATTTTTCCAGATTTATACAGATAGCGGTGTAAATATTTCCATGTTTATACAGATCGTGGTGTAGATATTTCCATGTTTATACAGATACCGGTGTAGATATTTCCATGTTTATACAGACTGCAGTGTAGATATTTCTATGTTTATACAGATAGCGGTGTAGATATTTCCATGTTTGTACAGATGGCGGTGTTGATATTTCCATCTGTACACAGATTGCCGTGTAGATATTTCCATTTTTATACAGATGGCGTTGTTGATATGTCCATGGATATGCAGATGGCGGTGTGGATGTTTCCATGTTTGTAGAGATAGCGGTGTAGGTATTTCCATGTTTATATAGATGGCGTTGTAGATATTTCCATGTTTATACCGATAGCGCTGTTGATATTTATACGTTTATACAGATAGTGATGTAGATATTTGCATGTCTATACATCTCGCGGTGCAGATATTTATATCTTTATACAGATGGCATTGTAGATATTTCCTTATTCACACAGATGGCGGTGTACATGTTTCCATGGTTATACAGATGGCGGAGTAGATAGTTCCATGTTTATGGAAATGGCAGTGTAGATATTTTCATGTTTATAGAGATGGCGGTGTGGATATTTCCATGTTTATAGAGATAGCAGTGTAGATATTTACATGTTTATACAGATGGCTGTGTAGATATTTCCAAGTGTATACAGATGGCATTGTAGATATTTCCATGTTTATACACGTGACTGTGTAGGTATTTCCATGTTTTTATAGATGGCAGTGCAGGTATTTTCATGTTTATAGAGATGGCGGTGTAGATATTTCCATGTTTATAGAGATAGCGGTGTCTATATCTCCATGTTTCTACATATGGCGGTGTTGATATTTCCATCTATACACAGATGGCCGTGTAGATATTTCCATGTTTATACAGATGGCGGCGTAGATATTTCCATGGATATGCAGATGGTGGTGAAGATATTTCCATGTTTATACATATAGCGGTGTAGATTTTTCCATGTTTACACAGATGGTGGTGTAGATATTTCCGTGTTTATACACATGGCGGAGTAGATACTTCCAACTTTATGGAGATGGCAGTGTAAATATTTTCATGATTATAGAGATGGCGGTGTAGATATTTCCATATTTATAGACATAGCGGTGTAAATATTTCCATCTTTCTACAGATGGCAGTGTAGATATTTCCATGTTTATACAGATGGCGGTGTAGATATTTCCATATTTATATAGATGTCTGCGTAGATATTTCCATGTGTATACAGGTGGTATTGTAGGTATTTCCATGATTAAAGAGATGGTGGTGTAGATATTTCCATGTTTATTCAGATGACTGTGCAGATATTTCCATGTTTTTCCAGATGGCAGTGTAGATATTTCAATGTTTATAGAGATGGCGCTGTAGATATTTCCATATTTATACTGATAACGGTGGAGATATTTCCATGTTTATGCAGAGAGCAGTGGAGATATTTCCATGTTCATACACATAGCGGTGTACATATTTCCATGTTTATAGAGACAGCGGTGTAGATATTTCCATGTTTATACAGATAGCGGTGCAGATTTTTCCATGTTCCTACACATGACTGTGTAGGTATTTCCATGTTTATACAGATGGCTTTGTAGATATTTCCATGTTTATAGAGATAGCGGTGTAGATATTTCCATGTTTATACAGATAGCGGTGTAGATATTTCCATGTTTATACAGATCGTGGTGTAGATATTTCCATGTTTATACAGATACCGGCGTAGATATTTACATGTTTATACAGACCGCAGTGTAGGTATTTCCATGTTTATACAGATAGCGGTGTAGATATTTCCATGTTTGTACAGATGGCGGTGTTGATGTTTCCATCTATACACAGATTGCCGTGTAGGTATTTCCATGTGTATGCAGATGGCATTGTAGATATTTCCATGTTTATACAGATGGTTGTGTAGATATTTCCATGTTTATACAGATGACTGTATAGGTGTTTCCATGTTTTTATAGATGGCATTGTAAATATTTCCATGTTTATAGAGATAGCAGTGTAGATATTCCCATGTTTATACAGATTGCGGTGTAGATATTTCCATGTTTATACACATAGCGGTGTAGATATTTCCATGTTTATACAGATGGCGGTGTAGATATTTCCATGTTTATACAGATGGCGCTGTAGATAATTCCATGTTTATAGAGATGGCAGTGTAGATATTTCCATGCTTATTTAGATAGCGGTGTAGATATATCCATCTTCATAGAGGTAGCAGTGAGGATATTTCCATGTTTATACAGATAGCAGTGTAGATATTTCCATTTTTATAGAGATAGCGGTTTAGATATTTCATACTTATACAGATAGTGGTGTAGATATTTCCATGTTTAAACAGATGGCGGTGTAGATATTTCCATCTTTCTACAAATGGCAGTGTAGATATTTCCATCTTCATAGAGATGGCGGTGTAGATATTTCCATGTTTATATAGATGGAAGTGTAGATATTTTCTTGTTTATGTAGATGGCGTTCTAGATATCTCCATGTTTAAAGAGATGGCGGTGTATATATATCCATGTTGATGGAGATAGCGGTGTTGATATTTCCATGTTTATAGAGATAGCGGTGTAGTTATTTCCATGTTTATAGAGATAGCGGGGTAGATATTTGCATGTTTCTACAGATACCTGTGTAGATATTTCCATGTTTGTACAGATGGCATTGTAGATATTTCCATGTTTATAGAGATAGCGGTGTAGATATTTTCATGTTTATACAGATTGCGGTGGAGATATGTCCATGTTTATACAGATAGCAATGGAGATATTTCCACGTTAATACACATAGCGGTGTAGATATTTCCATGTTTATACAGATAGCGGTGTAGATATTTCCATATTTATACAGATGGCTGTGCAGATATTTCCATGAATATACAGAGTTCTCTGTAGATATTTCCATGTTTATATAGATGACAATGTAGATATTTCCAGGTTTATACAGATGACTGTGTAGATATTTCCATGTTAATACAGATGTCGGTGTAGATATTTCCATGTTTATAGAGATAGCGGTGTAGATATTTCCAAGTTTATAGAGATAGCGGTGTAAATATTTCCATATTTATACAGATAGTGGTGTAGATATTTCCATGTTTATACTGATCGTGGTGTTGATATTTCCATGTTTATACAGATTGCGGTGTAGATATTTCCATCTTTATTCAGAGAGTGCTGTACATATTTCCATGTTTATACAGATCAATGTGTAGATATTTCCATGTTTATATAGATAACGTTGTAGATATTTCCTTCTTTATACAAACGGTGGTGTAGATATTTCCATGTTCCTACACATGACTGTGTAGTTATTTCCATGTTTATACAGATGGCGGTGTAGATATTTCCATATTTATAGAGATAGCAGTGTAGATTTTTCCAGATTTATACAGATAGCGGTGTAAATATTTCCATGTTTATACAGATCGTGGTGTAGATATTTCCATGTTTATACAGATACCGGTGTAGATATTTCCATGTTTATACAGACTGCAGTGTAGATATTTCTATGTTTATACAGATAGCGGTGTAGATATTTCCATGTTTGTACAGATGGCGGTGTTGATATTTCCATCTGTACACAGATTGCCGTGTAGATATTTCCATTTTTATACAGATGGCGTTGTTGATATGTCCATGGATATGCAGATGGCGGTGTGGATGTTTCCATGTTTGTAGAGATAGCGGTGTAGGTATTTCCATGTTTATATAGATGGCGTTGTAGATATTTCCATGTTTATACCGATAGCGCTGTTGATATTTATACGTTTATACAGATAGTGATGTAGATATTTGCATGTCTATACATCTCGCGGTGCAGATATTTATATCTTTATACAGATGGCATTGTAGATATTTCCTTATTCACACAGATGGCGGTGTAGATGTTTCCATGTTTATACAGATGGCGGAGTAGATAGTTCCATGTTTATGGAAATGGCAGTGTAGATATTTTCATGTTTATAGAGATGGCGGTGTGGATATTTCCATGTTTATAGAGATAGCAGTGTAGATATTTACATGTTTATACAGATGGCTGTGTAGATATTTCCAAGTGTATACAGATGGCATTGTAGATATTTCCATGTTTATACACGTGACTGTGTAGGTATTTCCATGTTTTTATAGATGGCAGTGCAGGTATTTTCATGTTTATAGAGATGGCGGTGTAGATATTTCCATGTTTATAGAGATAGCGGTGTCTATATCTCCATGTTTCTACATATGGCGGTGTTGATATTTCCATCTATACACAGATGGCCGTGTAGATATTTCCATGTTTATACAGATGGCGGCGTAGATATTTCCATGGATATGCAGATGGTGGTGAAGATATTTCCATGTTTATACATATAGCGGTGTAGATTTTTCCATGTTTACACAGATGGTGGTGTAGATATTTCCGTGTTTATACACATGGCGGAGTAGATACTTCCAACTTTATGGAGATGGCAGTGTAAATATTTTCATGATTATAGAGATGGCGGTGTAGATATTTCCATATTTATAGACATAGCGGTGTAAATATTTCCATCTTTCTACAGATGGCAGTGTAGATATTTCCATGTTTATACAGATGGCGGTGTAGATATTTCCATATTTATATAGATGTCTGCGTAGATATTTCCATGTGTATACAGGTGGTATTGTAGGTATTTCCATGATTAAAGAGATGGTGGTGTAGATATTTCCATGTTTATTCAGATGACTGTGCAGATATTTCCATGTTTTTCCAGATGGCAGTGTAGATATTTCAATGTTTATAGAGATGGCGCTGTAGATATTTCCATATTTATACTGATAACGGTGGAGATATTTCCATGTTTATGCAGAGAGCAGTGGAGATATTTCCATGTTCATACACATAGCGGTGTACATATTTCCATGTTTATAGAGACAGCGGTGTAGATATTTCCATGTTTATACAGATAGCGGTGCAGATTTTTCCATGTTCCTACACATGACTGTGTAGGTATTTCCATGTTTATACAGATGGCTTTGTAGATATTTCCATGTTTATAGAGATAGCGGTGTAGATATTTCCATGTTTATACAGATAGCGGTGTAGATATTTCCATGTTTATACAGATCGTGGTGTAGATATTTCCATGTTTATACAGATACCGGCGTAGATATTTACATGTTTATACAGACCGCAGTGTAGGTATTTCCATGTTTATACAGATAGCGGTGTAGATATTTCCATGTTTGTACAGATGGCGGTGTTGATGTTTCCATCTATACACAGATTGCCGTGTAGGTATTTCCATGTGTATGCAGATGGCATTGTAGATATTTCCATGTTTATACAGATGGTTGTGTAGATATTTCCATGTTTATACAGATGACTGTATAGGTGTTTCCATGTTTTTATAGATGGCATTGTAGATATTTCCATGTTTATAGAGATAGCAGTGTAGATATTCCCATGTTTATACAGATTGCGGTGTAGATATTTCCATGTTTATACAGATAGCGGTGTAGATATTTCCATGTTTATACAGATGGCGGTGTAGATATTTCCATGTTTATACAGATGGCGCTGTAGATAATTCCATGTTTATAGAGATGGCAGTGTAGATATTTCCATGCTTATTTAGATAGCGGTGTAGATATATCCATCTTCATAGAGGTAGCAATGAGGATATTTCCATGTTTATACAGATAGCAGTGTAGATATTTCCATTTTTATAGAGATAGCGGTTTAGATATTTCATACTTATACAGATAGTGGTGTAGATATTTCCATGTTTAAACAGATGGCGGTGTAGATATTTCCATCTTTCTACAAATGGCAGTGTAGATATTTCCATCTTCATAGAGATGGCGGTGTAGATATTTCCATGTTTATATAGATGGAAGTGTAGATATTTTCTTGTTTATGTAGATGGCGTTCTAGATATCTCCATGTTTAAAGAGATGGCGGTGTATATATATCCATGTTGATGGAGATAGCGGTGTAGATATTTCCATGTTTATAGAGATAGCGGTGTAGTTATTTCCATGTTTATAGAGATAGCGGGGTAGATATTTGCATGTTTCTACAGATACCTGTGTAGATATTTCCATGTTTGTACAGATGGCATTGTAGATATTTCCATGTTTATAGAGATAGCGGTGTAGATATTTTCATGTTTATACAGATTGCGGTGGAGATATGTCCATGTTTATACAGATAGCAATGGAGATATTTCCACGTTAATACACATAGCGGTGTAGATATTTCCATGTTTATACAGATAGCGGTGTAGATATTTCCATATTTATACAGATGGCTGTGCAGATATTTCCATGAATATACAGAGTTCTCTGTAGATATTTCCATGTTTATATAGATGACAATGTAGATATTTCCAGGTTTATACAGATGACTGTGTAGATATTTCCATGTTAATACAGATGTCGGTGTAGATATTTCCATGTTTATAGAGATAGCGGTGTAGATATTTCCAAGTTTATAGAGATAGCGGTGTAAATATTTCCATATTTATACAGATAGTGGTGTAGATATTTCCATGTTTATACTGATCGTGGTGTTGATATTTCCATGTTTATACAGATTGCGGTGTAGATATTTCCATCTTTATTCAGAGAGTGCTGTACATATTTCCATGTTTATACAGATCAATGTGTAGATATTTCCATGTTTATATAGATAACGTTGTAGATATTTCCTTCTTTATACAAACGGTGGTGTAGATATTTCCATGTTCCTACACATGACTGTGTAGTTATTTCCATGTTTATACAGATGGCGGTGTAGATATTTCCATATTTATAGAGATAGCAGTGTAGATTTTTCCAGATTTATACAGATAGCGGTGTAAATATTTCCATGTTTATACAGATCGTGGTGTAGATATTTCCATGTTTATACAGATACCGGTGTAGATATTTCCATGTTTATACAGACTGCAGTGTAGATATTTCTATGTTTATACAGATAGCGGTGTAGATATTTCCATGTTTGTACAGATGGCGGTGTTGATATTTCCATCTGTACACAGATTGCCGTGTAGATATTTCCATTTTTATACAGATGGCGTTGTTGATATGTCCATGGATATGCAGATGGCGGTGTGGATGTTTCCATGTTTGTAGAGATAGCGGTGTAGGTATTTCCATGTTTATATAGATGGCGTTGTAGATATTTCCATGTTTATACCGATAGCGCTGTTGATATTTATACGTTTATACAGATAGTGATGTAGATATTTGCATGTCTATACATCTCGCGGTGCAGATATTTATATCTTTATACAGATGGCATTGTAGATATTTCCTTATTCACACAGATGGCGGTGTACATGTTTCCATGGTTATACAGATGGCGGAGTAGATAGTTCCATGTTTATGGAAATGGCAGTGTAGATATTTTCATGTTTATAGAGATGGCGGTGTGGATATTTCCATGTTTATAGAGATAGCAGTGTAGATATTTACATGTTTATACAGATGGCTGTGTAGATATTTCCAAGTGTATACAGATGGCATTGTAGATATTTCCATGTTTATACACGTGACTGTGTAGGTATTTCCATGTTTTTATAGATGGCAGTGCAGGTATTTTCATGTTTATAGAGATGGCGGTGTAGATATTTCCATGTTTATAGAGATAGCGGTGTCTATATCTCCATGTTTCTACATATGGCGGTGTTGATATTTCCATCTATACACAGATGGCCGTGTAGATATTTCCATGTTTATACAGATGGCGGCGTAGATATTTCCATGGATATGCAGATGGTGGTGAAGATATTTCCATGTTTATACATATAGCGGTGTAGATTTTTCCATGTTTACACAGATGGTGGTGTAGATATTTCCGTGTTTATACACATGGCGGAGTAGATACTTCCAACTTTATGGAGATGGCAGTGTAAATATTTTCATGTTTATAGAGATGGCGGTGTAGATATTTCCATATTTATAGACATAGCGGTGTAAATATTTCCATCTTTCTACAGATGGCAGTGTAGATATTTCCATGTTTATACAGATGGCGGTGTAGATATTTCCATATTTATATAGATGTCTGCGTAGATATTTCCATGTGTATACAGGTGGTATTGTAGGTATTTCCATGATTAAAGAGATGGTGGTGTAGATATTTCCATGTTTATTCAGATGACTGTGCAGATATTTCCATGTTTTTCCAGATGGCAGTGTAGATATTTCAATGTTTATAGAGATGGCGCTGTAGATATTTCCATATTTATACTGATAACGGTGGAGATATTTCCATGTTTATGCAGAGAGCAGTGGAGATATTTCCATGTTCATACACATAGCGGTGTACATATTTCCATGTTTATAGAGACAGCGGTGTAGATATTTCCATGTTTATACAGATAGCGGTGCAGATTTTTCCATGTTCCTACACATGACTGTGTAGGTATTTCCATGTTTATACAGATGGCTTTGTAGATATTTCCATGTTTATAGAGATAGCGGTGTAGATATTTCCATGTTTATACAGATAGCGGTGTAGATATTTCCATGTTTATACAGATCGTGGTGTAGATATTTCCATGTTTATACAGATACCGGCGTAGATATTTACATGTTTATACAGACCGCAGTGTAGGTATTTCCATGTTTATACAGATAGCGGTGTAGATATTTCCATGTTTGTACAGATGGCGGTGTTGATGTTTCCATCTATACACAGATTGCCGTGTAGGTATTTCCATGTGTATGCAGATGGCATTGTAGATATTTCCATGTTTATACAGATGGTTGTGTAGATATTTCCATGTTTATACAGATGACTGTATAGGTGTTTCCATGTTTTTATAGATGGCATTGTAGATATTTCCATGTTTATAGAGATAGCAGTGTAGATATTCCCATGTTTATACAGATTGCGGTGTAGATATTTCCATGTTTATACAGATAGCGGTGTAGATATTTCCATGTTTATACAGATGGCGGTGTAGATATTTCCATGTTTATACAGATGGCGCTGTAGATAATTCCATGTTTATAGAGATGGCAGTGTAGATATTTCCATGCTTATTTAGATAGCGGTGTAGATATATCCATCTTCATAGAGGTAGCAGTGAGGATATTTCCATGTTTATACAGATAGCAGTGTAGATATTTCCATTTTTATAGAGATAGCGGTTTAGATATTTCATACTTATACAGATAGTGGTGTAGATATTTCCATGTTTAAACAGATGGCGGTGTAGATATTTCCATCTTTCTACAAATGGCAGTGTAGATATTTCCATCTTCATAGAGATGGCGGTGTAGATATTTCCATGTTTATATAGATGGAAGTGTAGATATTTTCTTGTTTATGTAGATGGCGTTCTAGATATCTCCATGTTTAAAGAGATGGCGGTGTATATATATCCATGTTGATGGAGATAGCGGTGTAGATATTTCCATGTTTATAGAGATAGCGGTGTAGTTATTTCCATGTTTATAGAGATAGCGGGGTAGATATTTGCATGTTTCTACAGATACCTGTGTAGATATTTCCATGTTTGTACAGATGGCATTGTAGATATTTCCATGTTTATAGAGATAGCGGTGTAGATATTTTCATGTTTATACAGATTGCGGTGGAGATATGTCCATGTTTATACAGATAGCAATGGAGATATTTCCACGTTAATACACATAGCGGTGTAGATATTTCCATGTTTATACAGATAGCGGTGTAGATATTTCCATATTTATACAGATGGCTGTGCAGATATTTCCATGAATATACAGAGTTCTCTGTAGATATTTCCATGTTTATATAGATGACAATGTAGATATTTCCAGGTTTATACAGATGACTGTGTAGATATTTCCATGTTAATACAGATGTCGGTGTAGATATTTCCATGTTTATAGAGATAGCGGTGTAGATATTTCCAAGTTTATAGAGATAGCGGTGTAAATATTTCCATATTTATACAGATAGTGGTGTAGATATTTCCATGTTTATACTGATCGTGGTGTTGATATTTCCATGTTTATACAGATTGCGGTGTAGATATTTCCATCTTTATTCAGAGAGTGCTGTACATATTTCCATGTTTATACAGATCAATGTGTAGATATTTCCATGTTTATATAGATAACGTTGTAGATATTTCCTTCTTTATACAAACGGTGGTGTAGATATTTCCATGTTCCTACACATGACTGTGTAGTTATTTCCATGTTTATACAGATGGCGGTGTAGATATTTCCATATTTATAGAGATAGCAGTGTAGATTTTTCCAGATTTATACAGATAGCGGTGTAAATATTTCCATGTTTATACAGATCGTGGTGTAGATATTTCCATGTTTATACAGATACCGGTGTAGATATTTCCATGTTTATACAGACTGCAGTGTAGATATTTCTATGTTTATACAGATAGCGGTGTAGATATTTCCATGTTTGTACAGATGGCGGTGTTGATATTTCCATCTGTACACAGATTGCCGTGTAGATATTTCCATTTTTATACAGATGGCGTTGTTGATATGTCCATGGATATGCAGATGGCGGTGTGGATGTTTCCATGTTTGTAGAGATAGCGGTGTAGGTATTTCCATGTTTATATAGATGGCGTTGTAGATATTTCCATGTTTATACCGATAGCGCTGTTGATATTTATACGTTTATACAGATAGTGATGTAGATATTTGCATGTCTATACATCTCGCGGTGCAGATATTTATATCTTTATACAGATGGCATTGTAGATATTTCCTTATTCACACAGATGGCGGTGTACATGTTTCCATGGTTATACAGATGGCGGAGTAGATAGTTCCATGTTTATGGAAATGGCAGTGTAGATATTTTCATGTTTATAGAGATGGCGGTGTGGATATTTCCATGTTTATAGAGATAGCAGTGTAGATATTTACATGTTTATACAGATGGCTGTGTAGATATTTCCAAGTGTATACAGATGGCATTGTAGATATTTCCATGTTTATACACGTGACTGTGTAGGTATTTCCATGTTTTTATAGATGGCAGTGCAGGTATTTTCATGTTTATAGAGATGGCGGTGTAGATATTTCCATGTTTATAGAGATAGCGGTGTCTATATCTCCATGTTTCTACATATGGCGGTGTTGATATTTCCATCTATACACAGATGGCCGTGTAGATATTTCCATGTTTATACAGATGGCGGCGTAGATATTTCCATGGATATGCAGATGGTGGTGAAGATATTTCCATGTTTATACATATAGCGGTGTAGATTTTTCCATGTTTACACAGATGGTGGTGTAGATATTTCCGTGTTTATACACATGGCGGAGTAGATACTTCCAACTTTATGGAGATGGCAGTGTAAATATTTTCATGTTTATAGAGATGGCGGTGTAGATATTTCCATATTTATAGACATAGCGGTGTAAATATTTCCATCTTTCTACAGATGGCAGTGTAGATATTTCCATGTTTATACAGATGGCGGTGTAGATATTTCCATATTTATATAGATGTCTGCGTAGATATTTCCATGTGTATACAGGTGGTATTGTAGGTATTTCCATGATTAAAGAGATGGTGGTGTAGATATTTCCATGTTTATTCAGATGACTGTGCAGATATTTCCATGTTTTTCCAGATGGCAGTGTAGATATTTCAATGTTTATAGAGATGGCGCTGTAGATATTTCCATATTTATACTGATAACGGTGGAGATATTTCCATGTTTATGCAGAGAGCAGTGGAGATATTTCCATGTTCATACACATAGCGGTGTACATATTTCCATGTTTATAGAGACAGCGGTGTAGATATTTCCATGTTTATACAGATAGCGGTGCAGATTTTTCCATGTTCCTACACATGACTGTGTAGGTATTTCCATGTTTATACAGATGGCTTTGTAGATATTTCCATGTTTATAGAGATAGCGGTGTAGATATTTCCATGTTTATACAGATAGCGGTGTAGATATTTCCATGTTTATACAGATCGTGGTGTAGATATTTCCATGTTTATACAGATACCGGCGTAGATATTTACATGTTTATACAGACCGCAGTGTAGGTATTTCCATGTTTATACAGATAGCGGTGTAGATATTTCCACGTTTGTACAGATGGCGGTGTTGATGTTTCCATCTATACACAGATTGCCGTGTAGGTATTTCCATGTGTATGCAGATGGCAGTGTAGATATTTCCATGTTTATACAGATGGTTGTGTAGATATTTCCATGTTTATACAGATGACTGTATAGGTGTTTCCATGTTTTTATAGATGGCATTGTAGATATTTCCATGTTTATAGAGATAGCAGTGTAGATATTCCCATGTTTATACAGATGGCGGTGTAGACATTTCCATGCTTATAGAGATAGCGGTGTAGATATTTCCATGTTTATACAGATGGCGGTGTAGATATTTCCATGTTTATACAGATGGCGCTGTAGATAATTCCATGTTTATAGAGATGGCAGTGTAGATATTTCCATGCTTATTTAGATAGCGGTGTAGATATATCCATCTTCATAGAGGTAGCAGTGAGGATATTTCCATGTTTATACAGATAGCAGTGTAGATATTTCCATTTTTAGAGAGATAGCGGTTTAGATATTTCATACTTATACAGATAGTGGTGTAGATATTTCCATGTTTAAACAGATGGCGGTGTAGATATTTCCATCTTTCTACAAATGGCAGTGTAGATATTTCCATCTTTATAGAGATGGCGGTGTAGATATTTCCATGTTTATATAGATGGAAGTGTAGATATTTTCTTGTTTATGTAGATGGCGTTCTAGATATCTCCATGTTTAAAGAGATGGCGGTGTATATATATCCATGTTGATGGAGATAGCGGTGTAGATATTTCCATGTTTATAGAGATAGCGGTGTAGTTATTTCCATGTTTATAGAGATAGCGGGGTAGATATTTGCATGTTTCTACAGATACCTGTGTAGATATTTCCATGTTTGTACAGATGGCATTGTAGATATTTCCATGTTTATAGAGATAGCGGTGTAGATATTTTCATGTTTATACAGATTGCGGTGGAGATATGTCCATGTTTATACAGATAGCAATGGAGATATTTCCACGTTAATACACATAGCGGTGTAGATATTTCCATGTTTATACAGATAGCGGTGTAGATATTTCCATATTTATACAGATGGCTGTGCAGATATTTCCATGAATATACAGAGTTCTCTGTAGATATTTCCATGTTTATATAGATGACAATGTAGATATTTCCAGGTTTATACAGATGACTGTGTAGATATTTCCATGTTAATACAGATGTCGGTGTAGATATTTCCATGTTTATAGAGATAGCGGTGTAGATATTTCCAAGTTTATAGAGATAGCGGTGTAAATATTTCCATATTTATACAGATAGTGGTGTAGATATTTCCATGTTTATACTGATCGTGGTGTTGATATTTCCATGTTTATACAGATTGCGGTGTAGATATTTCCATCTTTATTCAGAGAGTGCTGTACATATTTCCATGTTTATACAGATCAATGTGTAGATATTTCCATGTTTATATAGATAACGTTGTAGATATTTCCTTCTTTATACAAACGGTGGTGTAGATATTTCCATGTTCCTACACATGACTGTGTAGTTATTTCCATGTTTATACAGATGGCGGTGTAGATATTTCCATATTTATAGAGATAGCAGTGTAGATTTTTCCAGATTTATACAGATAGCGGTGTAAATATTTCCATGTTTATACAGATCGTGGTGTAGATATTTCCATGTTTATACAGATACCGGTGTAGATATTTCCATGTTTATACAGACTGCAGTGTAGATATTTCTTTGTTTATACAGATAGCGGTGTAGATATTTCCATGTTTGTACAGATGGCGGTGTTGATATTTCCATCTGTACACAGATTGCCGTGTAGATATTTCCATTTTTATACAGATGGCGTTGTTGATATGTCCATGGATATGCAGATGGCGGTGTGGATGTTTCCATGTTTGTAGAGATAGCGGTGTAGGTATTTCCATGTTTATATAGATGGCGTTGTAGATATTTCCATGTTTATACCGATAGCGCTGTTGATATTTATACGTTTATACAGATAGTGATGTAGATATTTGCATGTCTATACATCTCGCGGTGCAGATATTTATATCTTTATACAGATGGCATTGTAGATATTTCCTTATTCACACAGATGGCGGTGTAGATGTTTCCATGTTTATACAGATGGCGGAGTAGATAGTTCCATGTTTATGGAAATGGCAGTGTAGATATTTTCATGTTTATAGAGATGGCGGTGTGGATATTTCCATGTTTATAGAGATAGCAGTGTAGATATTTACATGTTTATACAGATGGCTGTGTAGATATTTCCAAGTGTATACAGATGGCATTGTAGATATTTCCATGTTTATACACGTGACTGTGTAGGTATTTCCATGTTTTTATAGATGGCAGTGCAGGTATTTTCATGTTTATAGAGATGGCGGTGTAGATATTTCCATGTTTATAGAGATAGCGGTGTCTATATCTCCATGTTTCTACATATGGCGGTGTTGATATTTCCATCTATACACAGATGGCCGTGTAGATATTTCCATGTTTATACAGATGGCGGCGTAGATATTTCCATGGATATGCAGATGGTGGTGAAGATATTTCCATGTTTATACATATAGCGGTGTAGATTTTTCCATGTTTACACAGATGGTGGTGTAGATATTTCCGTGTTTATACACATGGCGGAGTAGATACTTCCAACTTTATGGAGATGGCAGTGTAAATATTTTCATGTTTATAGAGATGGCGGTGTAGATATTTCCATATTTGTAGACATAGCGGTGTAAATATTTCCATCTTTCTACAGATGGCAGTGTAGATATTTCCATGTTTATACAGATGGCGGTGTAGATATTTCCATATTTATATAGATGTCTGTGTAGATATTTCCATGTGTATACAGGTGGTATTGTAGGTATTTCCATGATTAAAGAGATGGTGGTGTAGATATTTCCATGTTTATTCAGATGACTGTGCAGATATTTCCATGTTTTTCCAGATGGCAGTGAAGATATTTCAATGTTTATAGAGATGGCGCTGTAGATATTTCCATATTTATACTGATAACGGTGGAGATATTTCCATGTTTATGCAGAGAGCAGTGGAGATATTTCCATGTTCATACACATAGCGGTGTACATATTTCCATGTTTATAGAGACAGCGGTGTAGATATTTCCATGTTTATACAGATAGCGGTGCAGATTTTTCCATGTTCCTACACATGACTGTGTAGGTATTTCCATGTTTATACAGATGGCTTTGTAGATATTTCCATGTTTATAGAGATAGCGGTGTAGATATTTCCATGTTTATACAGATAGCGGTGTAGATATTTCCATGTTTATACAGATCGTGGTGTAGATATTTCCATGTTTATACAGATACCGGCGTAGATATTTACATGTTTATACAGACCGCAGTGTAGGTATTTCCATGTTTATACAGATAGCGGTGTAGATATTTCCACGTTTGTACAGATGGCGGTGTTGATGTTTCCATCTATACACAGATTGCCGTGTAGGTATTTCCATGTGTATGCAGATGGCAGTGTAGATATTTCCATGTTTATACAGATGGTTGTGTAGATATTTCCATGTTTATACAGATGACTGTATAGGTGTTTCCATGTTTTTATAGATGGCATTGTAGATATTTCCATGTTTATAGAGATAGCAGTGTAGATATTCCCATGTTTATACAGATGGCGGTGTAGACATTTCCATGCTTATAGAGATAGCGCTGAAATATTTCCATATTTATACAGATAACTGTGTAGATATTTCCATGTTTAAACAGATAGCGATGTAAATATTTCCATGTTTATACAGATCATGGTGTAGATATTTCCATGTTTATAGAGATAGCGGTGTAGATATTTCCATGTTTATAGAGATAGCGGTGTAGATATTTCCATGTTTATACAGACCGCGGTGTAGATATTTCCATGTTTATACAGATAGCGGTGCAGATATTTCCATTTTTGTACAGATGGCGGTGTTGATATTTCCATCTATACACAGATGACCGTGTAGATATTTCCATGTTTATACAGATGGCGGCACTGATATTTCTGTGGATTTGTAGATGGCGGTGTAGATATTTCCATGTTTATACAGAGAGCGGTGTAGTTATTTCCATGTGTATATAGATAGCGGTGAGGATATTTCCATCTATATACACAAGGCTGTGTAGATATTTCCATGTTTATACAGATGGCGGTGTAGATATTTCCATGTTTATACAGATAACTTTGTAAGTATTTCCATGTTTGTACAGATGGCGGTGTAGATATTTCCATGTTTATACCGATAACTTTGTAAGTATTTCCATGTTTATACAGATGGCGGTGTAGATATTTCGATGTTTATACAAATAGCAGTGGAGATATTTCCATGTTTATACAGATAGCGGTGTAGATATTTCCATGTTTATACTGATCGCGGTGTAGATATTTCCATGTTTATACACATGGCGGTGTAGATATTTCTATATTTATACAGATGTCTGTGTAGATATTTCCATGTGTATACAGATGGTATTGTTGGTATTTCAATGTTTATACAGATGGTGGTGTAGATATTTCCATGTTTATTCGGATGACTGTGAAGATATTTCCATGTATTTACAGATGGCAGTGTAGATATTTCAATGTTTATAGAGATGGCGCTGTAGATATTTCCATGTTTATACAGATAAAGGTGGAGATATTTCCATGTTTATACAGACAGCAGTGGAGATATTACCATGTTTATACACATAGCGGTGTACATATTTCCATGTTTATAGAGAGAGCGGTGTAGGTATTTCCATGTTTATACAGATAGCGGTGCGGATATTACCATGTTTATACAGATGCCTATGCAGATATTTCCATATTTATACAGAGGGCTGTGTAGATATTTATACGTTTATACAGATGGCAGTACAGATATATCCATGTTCCTACACATAACTGTGTACTTATTTCCATGTTTATACAGATGGCTTTGCAGGTATTTCCTTGTTTATAGAGATAGCGGTGTAGATATTTCCATGTTTATACAGATAGCGGTGTAACTATTTCCATGTTTTATACAGATCGTGGTGTAGATATTTCCATGTTTGTACAGATACCGGTGTAGATATTTCCATGTTTATACAGACTGCAGTGTAGATATTTCCATGTTTATACAGATAGCGGAGTAGATATTTCCATGTGTGCACAGATGGCGGTGTTGATGATTCCATCTATACACAGATTGCCGTGTAGGTATTTCCTTGTGTATACAGATGGCATTGTAGATATTTCCATGTTTATACAGATGGTGGTGTAGATATTTCCATGTTTCTACAGATGGCGTTGTAGGTATTTCCATGTTTATACTGATAATGGTGTAGATATTTCCATGTTTATACAGATAGCGGTGTAAATATTTCCATGTTTATACAGATCACGGTGTAGATATTTCCATGTTTATAGAGATAGTGGTGTAGATATTTCCATGTTTATACAGATAGCCATTTAGATATTTCCATGTTTATACAGACCGCGGTGTAGATATTTCCATGTTTATACAGATTGAGGTGCAGATATTTCCATGTTTGTACAGATGGGGGTGTTGATATTTCCATCTATACACAGATGACCGTGTAGATATTTCCATGTTTATACAGATGGCGGCGCAGATACTTCCATGGATATGTACATGGCGGTGTAGTTATTTCCGTCTTTATACAGATAGCGGTGTAGTTATTTCCATGTTTATATAGATAGCGGTGTAGATATTTCCATGTATATACACACGGCTGTGTAGATATTTCCATGTTTATACAGATGGCGGTGTAGATATTTCCATGTTTATACAGATAACTTTGTAAGTATTTCCATGTTTATACTGATGGCGGTGTAGATATTTCGATGTTTACAGAGATAGCAGTGGAGATATTTCCATGTTTATACAGATAGCGGTGTAGATATTTCCATGTTTATACTGATCGTGGTGTTGATATTTCCATGTTTATAGAGATGGTGGTGTAGATATTTCCATGTTCATAGAGATAGCGGTGTTGATTTTTCCATGTTTATACAGATAGCGGTGTGGATATTTCCATATTTATACAGATATGGGTGTAGATATTTCCGTGTTTATAGAGATGGCTGTGTAGATATTTCCATGTTTATACGGATCACGGTGTAGATATTTCCTTGTTTATACAAATAGCGGTGTAGTTATTTCCATGTTTATACAGATAGCAGTGTAGATATTTCCATGTATATACGGATGGCTGTGTAGATATTTCCATGTTTATACAGATGGCTATGTAGATATTTCCATGTTTATACAGATGACTTTGTAGGTATTTCCATGTTTATACAGTTGGCGGTGTAGATATTTCCATGTTTATACAGATAGCGGTGTAGATATTTCCACGTTTATACAGTCGCGGTGTAGATATTTCCCTGTTTATACAGATCGCGGTGTAGATATTTCCATGTTTATACAGATCGCGGTGTAGATATTTCCATGTTTATACAGATAGCGGTGTTGATATTTCCATGTTTTTACAGATATCGGTGTAGATATTTCCATGTTTCCTCAGATTGCGGTGTAGATATTTCCATCTTTCTACAGTTGGCATTGTAGATATTTCCATGTTTATACAGAGGGCGGTGTAGATATTTCCATGTTTATATAGATGGTGGTGTAGATATTACCATGTTTATACAGATAGCGGTGTAGATATTTCCATGTTTATACAGATCTCGGTGAAGATATTTCCATGTTTATACAGATCGCGGTGTAGATATTTCCATGTTTATACAGATCGCGGTGTAGATATTTCCATGTTTATACAGATAGCGGTGTAATTATTTCCATGTTTATACAGATAGCGGTGTAGACATTTCCATGTTTATAGAGATAGCGGTGTAGGTATTTCCATGTTTATAGACATAGCGGTGTAGATATTTCCATGTTTATATAGATGGCGTTGTAGATATTTCCATGTTTATACCGATAGCGGTGTTGGTATTTCCACGTTTATGCAGAGTGCGACGTAGGCATTTCCATGTTTGTACAGCTCGCGGTGCAGATATTTATATCTTTATACAGATGGCATTGTAGATATTTCCTTATTCACACTGATGGCGGTGTAGATATTTCCATGTTTACACAGATGGCGGAGTAGTTAGTTCCATGTTTATGGAGATGGCATTGTAGATGTTTACATGTTTATACAGATGGCTGTGTAGATATTTCCATGTGTATACAGATGGCAGTGTAGATATTTCCATATTTATACAGATGTCTGTGTAGATATTTCCATGTGTATACAGATGGTATTGTAGTTATTTCCATGTTTATACAGATGGTGGTGTAGATATTTCCATGTTTATTCAGATGACTGTGTAGATATTTCCATGTTTTTACAGATGGCAGTGTAGATATTTCAATGTTTATAGAGATGGCGCTGTAGATATTTCCATGTTTATACAGATAACGGTGGAGATATTTCCATGTTTACACAGACAGCAGTGGAGATATTTCCATGTTTATACACATAGCGGTGTACATATTTCCATGTTTATAGAGACAGCGGTGTACGTATTTCCATGTTTATACATATAGCGGTGCAGATATTTCCATGTTTATACAGATGCCTATGTAGATATCTCCATATTTATGCAGAGGGTTGTGTAGGTATTTCTTTGTTTATACAGATGGCAGTGTAGTTATTTCCATGTTCCTACACATGTCTGTGTAGGTATTTCCATGTTTATACAGATGGCTTTGTAGCTATTTCCATGTCTATAGAGATAGCGGTGCAGATATTTCCATGATTATACACATAGCGGTGTATATATTTCCATGTTTATACAGATCGTGGTGTAGATATTTCCATGTTCATACAGATACCGGTGTAGATATTTCCATGTTTATACAGACCGCAGTGTAGGTATTTCCACGTTTATAGAGATAGCAGTGTAGATATTTCCATGTTTGTACAGATGGCGGTGTTGATGTTTCCATCTATACACAGATGGCCGTGTTGGTATTTCCATGTGTATACAGATGGCATTGCAGATATTTCCATGTTTATACAGATGGTGGTGTAGATATTTCCATGTTTACACAGATGACTGTATAAGTATTTCCATGATTATACAGATGGCGGTGTAGATATTTCCATATTTATAGAGATAGCGGTGTAGATATTTCCATATTTATACAGATAACGGAGTAGAAATTTCCATGTTTATACAGATAGCGGTGTGAATAATTCCATGTTTATACAGATCACTGTGTAGATATTTCCTTGTTTATACAAATAGCGGTGTAGTTATTTCCATGTTTATACAGATAGCGGTGTAGTTATTTCCATGTATATACAGATGGCTGTGTAGATATTTCCATGTTTATACAGATGGCTTTGTAGATATTTCCATGTTTATACAGATGACTTTGTAGGTATTTCCATGTTTATACAGATGGCGGTGCAGATATTTCCATGTTTATAGAGATAGCTGTGTAGATATTAACATGTTTATACAGATAGCGGTGTAGATATTTCCATGTTTATACAGAGGGCGGTGTAGATATTTCCATGTTTATACAGAGGGCGGTGTAGATATTTCCATGTTTATATAGATGGTGGTGTAGATATTACCATGTTTATACAGATAGCGGTGTAGATATTTCCACGTTCATACAGATCTCGGTGAAGATATTTCCATGTTTATACAGATCGCGGTGTAGATATTTCCAAGTTTATACAGATCGCGGTGTAGATATTTCCATGTTTATACAGATAGCGGTGTAGATATTTCCATGTTTATACAGATAGCGCTGTAGACAATTCCATGTTTATAAAGATAGCGGTGTAGGTATTTCCGTGTTTATAGACATAGCGGTGTAGATATTTCCATGTTTATATAGATGGCGTTGTAGATATTTCCATGTTTATACCGATAGCGGTGTTGGTATTTCCACGTTTATGCAGAGAGCGACGTAGATATTTCCATGTTTGTACAGTTCGCGGTGCAGATATTTATATCTTTATACAGATGGCATTGTAGATATTTCCTTATTCACACTGATGGCGGTGTAGATATTTCCATGTTTACACAGATGGCGGAGTAGTTAGTTCCATGTTTATGGAGATGGCATTGTAGATATTTACATGTTTATACAGATGGCTGTGTAGATATTTCCATGTGTATACAGATGGCAGTGTAGATATTTCCATATTTATACAGATGTCTGTGTAGATATTTCCATGTGTATACAGATAGTATTGTAGTTATTTCCATGTTTATACAGATGGTGCTGTAGATATTTCCATGTTTATTCAGATGACTGTGTAGATATTTCAATGTTTTTACAGATGGCAGTGTAGATATTTCAATGTTTATAGAGATGGCGCTGTAGATATTTCCATGTTTATACAGACAGCAGTGGAGATATTTCCATGTTTATACACATAGCTGTGTACATATTTCCATGTTTATAGAGACAGCGGTGTAGGTATTTCCATGTTTATACAGATAGCGGTGCAGATATTTCCATGTTTATACAGATGCCTATGCAGATATCTCCATATTTATGCAGAGGGCTGTGTAGATATTTCTTTGTTTATACAGATGGCAGTGTAGTTATTTCCATGTTCCTACACATGTCTGTGTAGGTATTTCCATGTTTATACAGATGGCTTTGTAGCTATTTCCATGTCTATAGAGAAAGCGGTGCATATATTTCCATGATTATACAGATAGCGGTGTATATGTTTCCATGTTTATACAGATCGTGGTGTAGATATTTCCATGTTTATACAGATACCGGTGTAGATATTTCTATGTTTATACAGAACGCAGTGTAGATATTTCCACGTTTATAGAGATAGCAGTGTAGATATTTCCAAGTTTGTACAGATGGCGGTGTTGATGTTTCCATCTATACACAGATTGCCGTGTTGGTATTTCCATGTGTATACAGATGGCATTGCAGATATTTCCATGTTTATACAGATGGTGGTGTAGATGTTTCCATGTTTACACAGATGACTGTATAAGTATTTCCATGTTTATACAGATGGCGGTGTAGATATTTCCATATTTATAGAGATTGCGGTGTAGATATTTCCATATTTATACAGATAACGGTGTAGAAATTTCCATGTTTATACAGATAGCGGTGTAAATAATTCCATGTTTATACAGATCACTGTGGAGATATTTCCTTGTTTATACAAATAGCGGTGTAGTTATTTCCATGTTTATACAGATAGCGGTGTAGTTATTTCCATGTATATACAGATGGCTGTGTAGATATTTCCATATTTATACTGATGGCTTTGTAGATATTTCCATGTTTATACAGATGACTTTGTAGGTATTTCCATGTTTATACAGATGGCGGTGTAGATATTTCCATGTTTATAGAGATAGCTGTGTAGATATTTCCATGTTTATACAGATAGCGGTGTAGATATTTCCATGTTTATACAGAGAGCAGTGTAGATATTTCCATGTTTATACAGATCGCGGTATAGATATTTCCATGTTTATACAGATCGCGGTGTAGATATTTCCATGTTTATACAGATAGCGGTGTTGATATTTCCATGTTTTTACAGATATCGGTGTAGATATTTCCATGTTTACACAGATTGCAGTGTAGATATTTCCATCTTTCTACAGTTGGCATTGTAGATATTTCCATGTTTATACAGATAGCGGTGTAGATATTTCCATGTTTATACAGATAGCGGTGGATATATTTCCATGTTTATAGAGATAGTGGTGTAGGTATTTCCATGTTTATTGACATAGCGGCGTAGATATTTCCATGTTTATCTAGATCGCGTTGTAGATATTTCCATGTTTATACCGATAACGGTGTTGGTATTTCCACGTTTATGCAGATAGCGATGTAGATATTTCCATGTTTATACAGCTCGCGTTGCATATATTTATATCTTTATAAAGATGGAATTGTAGATATTTCCTTATTCACACTGATGGCGGTGTAGATGTTTCCATGTTTATACAGATGACGGAGTAGTTAGTTCCATGTTTATGGAGATGGCAGTGTAGATATTTTCATGTTTATAGAGATGGCGGTGTAGATATTTCCATGTTTATAGAGATAGCAGTGTAGATATATACATGCTTATACAGATGGCTGTGTATATATTTCCATGTGTATACAGATGGAATTGTAGATATTTCCATGTTTATACAGATAACTGTATAGGTATTTCCATGTTTTTACAGATGGCAGTGAAGTTATTTCCCTGTTTATAGAGATAGCGGTGTAGATATTTCCATGTTTGTACAGATACCGGTGTTGATATTTCCATGTTTACGGAGATAGCGGTGCAGATATTTCCATCTTTGCACAGATTGCTGTGTAGATATTTCCATTTTTACACAGATAGCTGGCTAGATATTTCCAAGTTTACACAGATAGCTGTGTAGATATTTCCATGTTTACACAGATAACATTGTATATATTTTCATGTTTATACAGATAGCGGTGTAGATATTTCCATGTTTATACAGATAGCGGTGGAGATATTTCCCTGTTTATACAGATAGCGATGTGGATATTTCCATATTTATACAGATAGCGGTGTAGATATTTCCATGTTTATAGAGATAGCGGTGTAGATATTTCCATGTTTATACAGATGGCGCTGTAGATATTTCCATGTTTATACAGATGGCAGTGTAGATATTTCCATGTTTATACAGATAGCGGTGTAGATATTTCCATGTTTACACAGATAGTGTTGTAGATATTTCCATCTTTGCACAGATTGCGATGTAAGTATTGCCAAATTTACACAGATAGCGGTGTAGATATTTGCAAGTTTACACAGGTAGCTGTGTAGATATTTCCATGTTTACAGAGATAGCATTGTAGATATTTCCATGTTTATACAGATTGCGGTGTAGTTATTTCCATGTTGATACAGATAGCGGTGTAGATATTTCCATGTTTATGCAGATTGTGGCGTAGATATTTACATGTTTATACAGATAGTGGTATAGTTATTAACATGTTTATACAGACTGCGGTGTAGATATTTCCATGTTTACACACATAGCGTGATAGGTATTTCCCTGTTTATACAGATTGCGGTGTAGATATGTCCATGATTATACAGATAGCGGTGTAGATATTTTCATGTTTATACAGATAGCGGTGGAGATATTTCCATGTTTATAGAGAATGCGGTATAGATATTTCCATGTTTATACAGATAGCGGTGTAGATATTTCCATGTTTACGGAGATAGCGGTGTAGATATTTCCATCTTTGCAGAGATTGTTGTGTAGATATTTCCATTTTTACACAGATAGCTGGGTAGATATTTCCAAGTGTACACAGATAGCTGTTTAGATATTTCCATGTTTACACAGATAGCATTGTATATATTTCCATTTTTATACAGATAGCGGTGTAGATATTTCCATGTTTATACAGATAGCGGTGTAGATATTTCCATGTTTATACAGATATCGGTGTAGATATTTCCATGTTTATAGAGATAGCGTTGTAGATATTTCCATGTTTATACAGATGGCTGTGTAGATATTTTCATGTGTGTACAGATGGCAGTGTAGATATTTCCATGTATATACAGATGGCAGTGTAGTTATTTCCATGTTTATAGAGATAGCGGTGTATATATTCCCATGTTTACAGAGATAGCAGTGTAGATATTTCCATCTTTGCACAGATTGCGGTGTAATTATTGCCAAATTTACACAGGTAGCAGTGTAGATATTTCCAAGCTTACAAAGATAGCTGTGTTGATATTTCCATGTTTACAGAGATAGCATTGTAGATATTTCCATGTTTATACAGATTGCGGTGTAGTTATTTCCATGTTGATACAGATAGCGGTGTAGATATTTCCATGTTTATACAGGTAGCGGTGTAGAAATTCCCATGATTGTACAGATCGCTTTGTAGACATTTCCATCTTTCTACAGATGTCAGTGTAGTTATTTCCAAGTTTATACAGATGGCATTGTAGATATTTCCATGTTTATACAGATGTCTGTGTAGATATTTCCATGTTTATGCAGATGGCGGTGTAGATATTTCCATGTTTGTAGGGATGGCGGTGTAGTTATTTCTATGTTTATAGAGATAGCGGTGTAAATATTTCCATGCTTATAGAGATGGTGGTGTAAGTATTTTCATGTTTATAGAGATAACGGTGTAGATATTTCCATGTTTATACAGATAACGGTGTTGGTATTTCCATGTTTATACAGATAGCGGTGTAGATGTTTCCATGTTTATACAGCTCGCGGTGAAGAAATTTCCATCTTTATTCAGATGGCAGTGTAGATATTTCCATGTTTATACAGATAGCGTTGTAGATATTTACATGTCTATAGAGGTAGCGGTGTAGGTATTTCCATATTTATACAGATTGCAGTGCAGATATTTCCATGTTTGTACAGACGGCGGTGCAGAAATTTCCATGGATATGTAGATGGCGGTGTATATATTTCCATCTTTATACAGATAGTGATGTAGTTATTTCCATGTTTATATAGATAGCGGTGTAGATATTTCCATGTATATACACATGGCTGTGTAGATATTTCCGTGTTTATACAGATGGCGGTGTAGATATTTCTATGTTTATAGAGATAGCTGTGTAGATATTTCCATGTTTATACAGATAGCGGTGTAGATATTTCCATGTTTATGCAGATCACGGTGTAGATATTTCCATGTTTATACAGATGGCAGTGTAGATATTTCAATGCTTATAGAGATGGCGCTGTAGATATTTCCATGTTTATACAGATCGCGGTGTAGATATTTCCATGTTTATACAGATAGCGGTGTAGATATTTCCATGTTTTTACAGATATTGGTGTAGATGTTTCCATGTTTACACAGATTGCCGTGTAGGTATTTCCATGTGTATACAGATGGCATTGTAGATATTTTCATGTTTATACAGATGGTGGTGTAGATATTTCCATGTTTACACAGATGACTGTATAGTTATTTCCATGTTTATACAGATGGCGGTGTAGATATTTCCATGTTAATAGAGACAGCGGTGTAGATCTTTGCATATTTATACAGATAACGGTGTAGAAATTTCCATGTTTATACAGGTAGCGGTGTAAAAATTTCCTTGTTTATACAGATCACGGTGTAGGTATTTCCTTGTTTATACAAATAGCGGTGTAGTTATTTCCATGTTTATACAGATAGCGGTGTAGATATTTCCATGTTTATACAGATCGCGGTGTAGATATTTCCATGTTTATACAGATCGTGTTGTAGATATTTCCATGTTTATACAGATAGCGCTGTTGATATTTCCATGTTTTTACAGATAGAGGTGTAGATATTTCCATGTTTACACAGATTGCGGTGCAGATATTTCCATCTTTCTACAGATGGCATTGTAGATATTTCCATGTTTATACAGATGGCGGTGTAGATTTTCCATGTTTATATAGATGGTGTTGTAGATATTACCATGGTTATACAGATAGCGGTGTAGATATTTCCATGTTTATACAGATCGTGGTGAAGCTATTTCCATGTTTATACAGATTGCGGTGTAGATATTTCCATGTTTATACTGATCGCGGTGTAGATATTTCCATGTTGATACAGATAGCGGTGTAGATATTTCCATGTTTATACAGATAGCGGTGTAGATATTTCCATGTTTATAGAGATAGCGGTGAAGGTATTTCCATGTTTGTACAGATGGCGGTGTTGATGTTTCCATCTATACACAGATTGCCGTGTTGGTATTTCCATGTGTATGCAGATGGCATTGCAGATATTTCCATGTTTATACAGATGGTGGTGTAGATATTTCCGTGTTTACACAGATGACTGTATAAGTATTTCCATGTTTATACAGATGGCGGTGTAGATATTTCCATATTTATAGAGATAGCGGTGTAGATATTTCCATATTTATACAGATAACGGTGTAGAAATTTCCATGTTTATACAGATAGCGGTGTAAATAATTCCATGTTTATACAGATCACTGTGTAGATATTTCCTTGTTTATACAAATAGCGGTGTAGTTATTTCCATGTTTATACAGATAGCGGTGTAGTTATTTCCATGTATATACAGATGGCTGTGTAGATATTTCCATGTTTATACAGATGGCTTTGTAGATATTTCCATGTTTGTACAGATGAATTTGTAGGTATTTCCATGTTTATACAGATGGCGGTGCAGATATTTCCATGTTTATAGAGATAGCTGTGTAGATATTAACATGTTTATACAGATAGCGGTGTAGATATTTCCATGTTTATACAGAGGCCGGTGTAGATATTTCCATGTTTATATAGATGGTGGTGTAGATATTACCATGTTTATACAGATAGCGGTGTAGATATTTCCACGTTCATACAGATCTCGGTGAAGATATTTCCATGTTTATACAGATAGCGGTGTAGATATTTCCAAGTTTATACAGATCGCGGTGTAGATATTTCCATGTTTATACAGATAGCGGTGTAGATATTTCCATGATTATACAGATAGCGCTGTAGACATTTCCATGATTATAGAGATAGCGGTGTAGGTATTTCCGTGTTTATAGACATAGCGGTGTAGATATTTCCATGTTTATATAGATGGCGTTGTAGATATTTCCATGTTTATACCGATAGCGGTGTTGGTATTTCCACGTTTATGCAGAGAGCGACGTAGATATTTCCATGTTTGTACAGCTCGCGGTGCAGATATTTATATCTTTATACAGATGGCATTGTAGATATTTCCTTATTCACACTGATGGCGGTGTAGATATTTCCATGTTTACACAGATGGCGGAGTAGTTAGTTCCATGTTTATGGAGATGGCATTGTAGATATTTACATGTTTATACAGATGGCTGTGTAGATATTTCCATGTGTATACAGATAGCAGTGTAGATATTTCCATATTTATACAGATGTCTGTGTAGATATTTCCATGTGTATACAGATGGTATTGTAGTTATTTCCATGTTTATACAGATGGTGCTGTAGATATTTCCATGTTTATTCAGATGACTGTGTAGATATTTCCATGTTTTTACAGATGGCAGTGTAGATATTTCAATGTTTATAGAGATGGCGCTGTAGATATTTCCATGTTTTTACAGACAGCAGTGGAGATATTTCCATGTTTATACACATAGCTGTGTACATATTTCCATGTTTATAGAGACAGCGGTGTAGGTATTTCCATGTTTATACAGATAGCGGTGCAGATATTTCCATGTTTATACAGATGCCTATGCAGATATCTCCATATTTATACAGAGGGCTGTGTAGATATTTCTTTGTTTATACAGATGGCAGTGCAGTTATTTCCATGTTCCTACACATGTCTGTGTAGGTATTTCCATGTTTATACAGATGGCTTTGTAGCTATTTCCATGTCTATATAGAAAGCGGTGCATATATTTCCATGATTATACAGATAGCGGTGTATATGTTTCCATGTTTATACAGATCGTGGTGTAGATATTTCCATGTTTATACAGATACCGGTGTGGATATTTCTATGTTTATACAGACCGCAGTGTAGATATTTCCACGTTTATAGAGATAGCAGTGTAGATATTTCCAAGTTTGTACAGATGGCGGTGTTGATGTTTCCATCTATACACAGATTGCCGTGTTGGTATTTCCATGTGTATACAGATGGCATTGCAGATATTTCCATGTTTATACAGATGGTGGTGTAGATATTTCCATGTTTACACAGATGACTGTATAAGTATTTCCATGTTTATACAGATGGCGGTGTAGATATTTCCATATTTATAGAGATTGCGGTGTAGATATTTCCATATTTATACAGATAACGGTGCAGAAATTTCCATGTTTATACAGATAGCGGTGTAAATAATTCCATGTTTATACAGATCACTGTGTAGATATTTCCTTGTTTATACAAATAGCGGTGTAGTTATTTCCATGTTTATACAGATAGCTGTGTAGTTATTTCCATGTATATACAGATGGCTGTGTAGATATTTCCATATTTATACAGATGGCTTTGTAGATATTTCCATGTTTATACAGATGACTTTGTAGGTATTTCCATGTTTATACAGATGGCGGTGTAGATATTTCCATGTTTATAGAGATAGCTGTGTAGATATTTCCATGTTTATACAGATAGCGGTGTAGATATTTCCATGTTTATACAGAGAGCAGTGTAGATATTTCCATGTTTATACAGATCACGGTATAGATATTTCCATGTTTATACAGATCGCGGTGTAGATATTTCCATGTTTATACAGATAGCGGTGTTGATATTTCCATGTTTTTACAGATATCGGTGTAGATATTTCCATGTTTACACAGATTGCGGTGTAGATATTTCCATCTTTCTACAGTTGGCATTGTAGATATTTCCATGTTTATACAGATGGCGGTGTAGATATTTCCATGTTTATACAGATAGCGGTGTATATATTTCCATGTTTATAGAGATAGCGGTGTAGGTATTTCCATGTTTATTGACATAGCGGTGTAGATATTTCCATGTTTATCTAGATCGTGTTGTAGATATTTCCATGTTTATACCGATAACGGTGTTGGTATTTCCACGTTTATGCAGTTAGCGATGTAGATATTTCCATGTTTATACAGCTCGCGTTGCATATATTTATATCTTTATAAAGATGGAATTGTAGATATTTCCTTATTCACACTGATGGCGGTGTAGATGTTTCCATGTTTATACAGATGACGGAGTAGTTAGTTCCATGTTTATGGAGATGGCAGTGTAGATATTTTCATGTTTATAGAGATGGCGGTTTAGATATTTCCATGTTTATAGAGATCGCAATGTAGATATATACATGCTTATACAGATGGCTGTGTAGATATTTCCATGTGTATACAGATGGCATTGTAGATATTTCGATGTTTATACAGATAACTGTATAGGTATTTCCATGTTTTTACAGATGGCAGTGCAGTTATTTCCCTGTTTATAGAGATAGCGGTGTAGATATTTCCATGTTTGTACAGATACCGGTGTTGATATTTCCATGTTTACGGATATAGCGGTGCAGATATTTCCATCTTTGCACAGATTGCTGTGTAGATATTTCCATTTTTACACAGATAGCTGGCTAGATATTTCCAAGTTTACACAGATAGCTGTGTAGATATTTCCATGTTTACACAGATATCATTGTATATATTTCCATGTTTATACAGATAGCGGTGTAGATATTTCCATGTTTATACAGATAGCGGTGGAGATATTTCCCTGTTTATACAGATAGCGATGTGGATATTTCCATATTTATACAGATAGCGGTGTAGATATTTCCATGTTTATAGAGATAGCGGTGTAGATATTTCCATGTTTATACAGATGGCGCTGAAGATATTTCCATGTTTATACAGATGGCAGTGTAGATATTTCCATGTTTATACAGATAGCGGTGTAGATATTTCCATGTTTACACAGATAGCGTTGTAGATATTTCCATCTTTGCACAGATTGCGGTGTAAGTATTGCCAAATTTACACAGATAGCGATGTAGATATTTGCAAGTTTACACAGGTAGCTGTGTAGATATTTCCATGTTTACAGAGATAGCATTGTAGATATTTCTATGTTTATACAGATTGCGGTGTAGTTATTTCCATGTTGATACAGATAGCGGTGTAGATATTTCCATGTTTATGCAGATTGTGGCGTAGATATTTACATGTTTAGACAGATAGTGGTATAGATATTAACATGTTTATACAGACTGCGGTGTAGATATTTCCATGTTTACACACATAGCGTGATAGGTATTTCCCTGTTTATACAGATTGCGGTGTAGATATGTCCATGATTATAGAGATAGCGGTGTAGATATTTCCATGTTTATACAGATAGCGTTGTAGATATTTACATGTCTATAGAGGTAGCGGTGTAGATATTTCCATATTTATACAGATAGCGGTGTAGGTATTTCCATGTTTATACAGATTGCGGTGTAGATATTTCCATGTTTCTACAGATGGCAGTGTAGATATTTCCTTGTTTATACAGACAGCGGTGCAGATATTTCCATGTTTATACAGGTAGCGGTGTAGATATTTCCTTGTTTACAGAGATAGCGGTGTAGTTATTTCCATCTTTGCACAGATTGCCGTGTAGATATTTCCATGTTTACGCAGATAGCTGTGTAGATATTTCCAGGTTTACACAGATAGCTGTGTAGATATTTCCATGTTTACACACATAGTGTTGTAGATATTTCCATGTTTATACAGATTGCAGTGTAGATATGTCCATGTTTATACAGAAAGCAGTGTAGATATTTTCATGTTCATACAGATATCGGTGGAGCTATTTCTATGTTCATAGAGACTCCGGTATAGATATTTCCATGTTTATACAGATAGCGGTGCAGATATTTCCATGTTTATACAGATGCCTATGCAGAGAGATAGCGGTGTAGATGTTTCCATCTTTCTACAGATGGCAGTGTAGATATTTTCATGTTTATACAGATGGCGGTGTAGATATTTCCATGTTTATACAGATGACTGTGTAGATATTTCCATGTCTATACAGATGATATTTTAGTTATTTCCATGTTTATACAGATGGTGGTGTAGATATTTCCATATTTATTCAGATGACTGTGGAGATATTTCCATGTTTTTACAGATGGCATTGTAGATATTTCAATGTTTATGGAGGTGGCGCTGTAGATATTTCCATGTTTATACAGATCGCGGTGTAGATATTTCCATGTTTTTACAGATAGCGGTGTAGATATTTCCATGTTTTTACAGATATTGGTGCAGATATTTCCATGTTTACACAGATTGCGGTGTAGATATTCCCATCTTTCTATAGATGGCATTGTAGATATTTCCATGTTTATACAGATGGCGGTGTAGATATTTCCTTGTTTATATAGACGGTGGTGTAGATATTAGCATGTTTATACAGGTAGCGGTGTAGATATTTCCATGTTTATAGAGATGACGTTGTAGATATATCCATGTTTATAGAGATCACGGTGTAGATATTTCCATGTTTATACAGATCGTGGTGTAGACATTTCCATGTTTATACAGATAATGTTGAAAATATTTCCATGTTTATACAGATCGCAGTGTTGATATTACCATGTTTATAGGGATAGCGGTGCAAATATTTCCACATTTATACAGATAGCGGTGTAGTTATTAGCATGTTTATACAGATAGCCGTTTAGATATTTCCATGTATAAACAGATGTCTGTGTATATATTTCCATGTTTAAACAGATGGCGGTGTAGATATTTCCTTGTTTATACAAATAGCGGTGTAGATATTTCCATGTTTATACAGATAGCGGTGTAGATATTTCCATGTATATACAGATGGCTGTGTAGATATTTCCATGTTTATACAGATGGCTGTGTAGATATTTCCATGTTTATACAGATGACTTTTGTAGGTATTTCCATGTTTATAAACATGGCGGTGTAGATATTTCTATGTTTATAGAGATAGCTGTGTAGATATTTCCATGTTTATACAGATAGCGGTCTAGATATTTCCATGTTTATACAGATCGTGGTGTAGATATTTCCATGTTTATACAGATCGCGGTGTAGATATTTCCATGTTTATACTGATAGCAGTGTAGATATATCCATGTTCATAGTGATAGCAGTGAGGATATTTCCATGTTTATACAGACAGCAGTGTAGATATTTCCACTTTTATAGAGATAGCGGTTTAGATATTTCATATTTATACAGATAGCGGTGTAGATATTTCCATGTTCATACAGATTGCGGTGTAGATATTTACATGTTTATACAGAGAGCGGTGTAGATATTTCCACGTTTATACAGATGGCGGTGTAGATATTTCCATCTTTCTACAAATGGCAGTGTAGATATTTCCATGTTTTTAGAGATGGCGGTGTAGATATTTCCATGTATATATAGATGGCAGTGTAGATATTTTCTTGTTTATGTAGATGGCGTTGGAGATACCTCCATGTTTAAAGAGATGGCGGTGTGTATATTTCCATGTTGATGGAGATAGCGGTGTAGATATTTCCATGTTTATAGAGATAGCGGTGTAGTTATTTCCATATTTATAGAGATAGCGGTGTAGATATTTCCATGTTTCTACAGATGACTGTGTAGATATTTCCATGTTAGTACAGATGGCAGTGTACATATTTCCATGTTTATAGAGATAGCGGTGTAGATATTTTCATGTTTATACAGATAGTGGTGTAGATATTTCCATGTTTATACAGATGGCTGTGCGGATATTTCCATATTCATTCAGAGTTATCTGTAGATATTTCCATGTTTATATAGATGACAGTGTAGATATTTCCAGGTTTATACAGATGACTGTGTAGATATTTCCACGTTAATACAGATGGCGGTGTAGATATTTCCATGTTTACAGACATAGCGGTGTAGATATTTCTATGTTTATAGAGATTGTAGTTTAAATATTTCCATCTTTATACAGATAGTGGTGTAGATATTTCCATGTTTATACAGATGGTGGTGTAGATACAGCCATGTTTCTGAATATGTCAGTGTAGATATTTTCATGCTTACATAGATGGCGGTGGAGATATTTTCATGTTTTCAGAGATTGCGGTGTAGATATTTCCATGTTTATAGTGCAAGTGGTGTAGGTATTTCCATGTTTATAATGATAGCGGTGTAGACATTTCCATTTTTATACAGGTAGCGGTGTAGTTATTTCCATGTCTATACAGATGACGGTGTAGATATTTCCATGTATATACAGATAGTGGTGTAGATATTTCCATGTGTATACAGATAGCGGTGTAGATATTTCCATATTTACAGAGATAGCGGTGGAGATATTTCCCTGTTTATACAGATAGCGATGTAGATATTTCCATGTTTATACAGATAGCGGTGTAGACATTTCCATGTTTATAGAGATAGCGGTGTAGATATTTCCATGTTTATACAGATGACTGTGTAGATATTTCCATGTGTATACAGATGGCGGTGTAGGTATTTCCATATTTATACAGATGTCTGTGTAGGTATTTCCATGTGTATACAGATGGTATTGTAGGTATTTCCATGTTTATACAGATGGTGGTGTAGATTTTACCATGTTTATTCAGATGACTGTGTAGATATTTCCATGTTTTACAGATGGCAGTGAAGATATTTCAATGTTTATAAAGATGGCGCTGTAGATATTTCCATGTTTATACAGATCGCGGTGTAGATATTTCCATGTTTATACAGATAGCGGTGTAGATATTTCCATGTTTTTACAGATATCGGTGTAGATATTTCCATATTTACACAGATTGCGGTGTAGATATTTCCATCTTTCTACAGATGGCATTGTAGATATTTCCAAGTTTATACAGATGGCGGTGTAGATATTTCCATGTTTATATAGATGGTGGTGTAGATATTACCATGTTTATACAGATAGCGGTGTAGATATTTCCATGTTTATACAGATCGCGGTGAAGACAGTTCCATGTTTATACAGATCGCGGTGTATATATTTCCATGTTTATACAGATCGCGGTTTAGGTATTTCCATATTTATATAGATAGCGGTGTAGATATTTCCAAGTTTATACAGATAGCGGTGTAGATATTTGCATGTTTATAGAGATAGCGCTGTAGGTATTTCCATGTTTATAGACATAGCGGTGTAGATATTTCCATGTTTATATAGATGGCGTTGTAGATATTTCCATGTTTATGCCGATACCGGTTTTGGTATTTCCACGTTTATACAGATACCGATGTAGATATTTCCATGATTATACAGCTCGCGGTGTAGATATTTATATCTTTATACAGATGGCATTGTAGAAATTTCCTTATTCACACAGATGTCGGTGTAGATATTAGCATGTTTATACAGATAGCGGTGTATATATTTCCATGTTTATAGGGATAGCGGTGCAAATATTTCCACATTTATACAGATAGCGGTGTAGTTATTAGCATGTTTATACAGATAGCGGTGTAGATATTTCCATGTATAAACAGATGTCTGTGTATATATTTCCATGTTTAAACAGATGGCGGTGTAGATATTTCCTTGTTTATTCAAACAGCGGTGTAGTTATTTCCATGTTTATACAGATAGCAGTGTATATATTTCCATGTATATACAGATGACTTTGTAGATATTTCCATGTTTATACAGATGGCTGTGTAGATATTTCCATGTTTATACAGATGACTTTGTAGGTATTTCCATGTTTATACAGATGGTGGTGTAGGTATTTCCATGTTTATAGAGATAGTTGTGTAGATATTTCCATGTTTATACAGATAGCGGTGTAGATATTTCCATGTTTGTACAGATCGTTGTGTAGATATTTCCATGTTTATACTGACAGCATTGGAGATATTTGCATGTTTATACACATAGCGGTGTACATATTTCCATGTTTATAGAGACAGCGGTGTAGGTATTTCCATGTTTATACAGATAGCGGTGCAGATATTTCCATGTTTATACAGATGTCTATGCAGATATTTCCGTATTTATACAGAGGGCTGTGTAGATATTTCCATGTTTATACAGATGGCAGTGTAGATATTTCCATGTTCCTACACATGACTGTGTAGATATTTCCAGGTTTATACAGATGGCTTTGTAGATATTTCCATGTTTATAGAGATAGCGGTGTAGATATTTCCATGTTTATACAGAAAGCGGTGTAGATATTTCCATGTTTATACAGACCGTGGTGTAGATATTTCCAGGTTTATACAGATAGCGGTGCAGATATTTCCATGTTTATGCAGATGCCTATGCAGATATTTCCATATTTGTACAGAGGGCTGTGTAGATATTTCCATGTTTATACAGATGGCAGTGTAGATATTTCCATGTTCCTACACATGACTGTGTAGGTATTTCCATGTTTATACAGATGGCTTTGTAGATATTTCCATGTTTATAGAGATAGCGGTGTAGATATTTCCATGTTTATACAGATAGCGGTGTTGATATTTCCATGTTTATACAGACCGCGGTGTAGATATTTCCATGTGTATACAGATGGCGGTGTAGATATTTCCATGTTTATACATATAGCAGTTTAGGTATTTCCATGTTTACAGATATAGCAGTAAAGATATTTCCATCTTTGCACAAACTGCGGTGTAGACATTGCAAACTTTATACAGATAGCGGTGTAGATATTTCCAAGTTTACACAGATACCTGTGTCTATATTTCCATGTTTACAGAGATATCATTGTAGATATTTCCATGTTTATACAGATAGCGGTGTAGTTATTTAAATGTTGATACAGATAGCGGTGTAGATATTTTCAGGGTTATACAGAGAGTGGTGTAGATATTTCCACGTTTTACAGATAGCGGTGTAGATATTTCCATGTTTATAGAGACTGCGGTGTAGATATTTCCATCTTTGCAAAGATTGCTGTGTAGATATTTCCATGTTTATACAGATTGCGGTTTAGTTATTTCCATGTTGATACAGATAGCGGTGTAGATATTTCCATGTTTATACGGGTAGCGGTGTAGAAATTCCCATGTTTATACAGATCGCTTTGTAGATATTTCCATCTTTCTACAGATGTCAGTGTAGATATTTCCAAGTTTATACAGATGTCTGTGTATATATATCCATGTTTATGCAGATGGCGGTGTAGACATTTCCATGTTTATAGAGATGGCAGTGTAATTATTTCTATGTTTATAGAGATAGCGGTGTAAATATTTCCATTTTTATAGAGATGGTGGTGTAAGTATTTTCATGTTTATAGAGATAGCGATGTAGATATTTCCATGTTTATACAGATAGCGGTGTTGCTACTTCCATGTTTATTCAGATAGCGGTGTACATATTTCCATGTTTATACAGCTCGCGGTGTAGATATTTCCATCTTTATACGAATGGGAGTGGAGATATTTCCATGTTTATACAGATAGGGGTGTAGATATTTCCATGTCTATAGAGATAGCGTTGTAGGTATTTCCATATTTATACAGATGGCGGTGTACATATTTCCATGTTTATAGAGATGGTGGTGTAGATATTTCCATGTTTATAGAGATAGCGGTGTAGATATATCCATGTTCATAGAGATAGCAGTCAGGATATTTCCATGTTTATACAGATAGCAGTGTAGATATTTCCACTTTTATAGTGATAGTGGTTTAGATATTTCATATTTATACAGATTGCGGTGTAGATATTTCCCTGTTTATACAGATTCCGGTGTAGATATTTCCGTGTTTATACAGAAAGCGGTGTAGATATTTCCACGTTTATACAGATGGCGGTGTAGATATTTCCATCTTTCTACAAATGGCAGTGTAGATATTTCCATGTTTTTAGAGATGGCGGCGTAGATATTTCCATGTTTATATAGATGGCAGTGTAGATATTTTCTTGTTTATGTAGATGGCGTTGTAGATACCTCCATGTTTAAAGAGATGGCGGTGTGTATATTTCCATGTTGATGGAGATAGCGGTGTAGATATTTCCATGTTTATAGAGATAGCCGTGTAGTTATTTCCATGTTTATAGAGATAGCGGTGTAGATATTTCCATGTTTCTACAGATGACTGTGTAGATATTTCCATGTAAGTACAGATGACATTGTAGATATTTCCATGTGAATAGAGATAGCGGTGTAGATATTTTCATGTTTATACAGATTGCGGTGGAGATATGTCCATGTTTATACAGATAGCAATGGAGATATTTCCACGTTAATACAAATAGCGGTGTAGATATTTCCATGTTTATACAGATAGCGGTGTAGATATTTCCATGTTTATACAGATGGCTGTGCCGATATTTCCATGTTTATTCAGAGTTCTCTGTAGATATTTCCATGTTTATATAGATTACAGTGTAGATATTTCCAGGTTTATACAGATGACTGTGTAGATGTTTCCATGTTAATACAGATGGCGGTGTAGATATTTCCAAGTTTATAGAGATAGCGGTGTAGATATTTCCATGTTTATAGAGATAGCGGTTTAAATATTTCCATCTTTATACAGATAGTGGTGTAGATATTTCCATGTTTATACAGATGGCGGTGTAGATATAGCCATGTTTCTGAATATGGCAGTGTAGATATTTTCATGTTTACATAGATGGCGGTGGAGATATTTCCATGTTTACAGAGATTGCGGTGTAGATAATTCCATGTTTATAGTGCAAGTGGTGTAGGTATTTCCATGTTTATAGAGGTAGCGTTGTAGACATTTCCATATTTATACAGGTAGTGGTGTAGGTATTTCCATATTTATACAGATGACGGTGTAGATATTTCCATGTATATACAGATAGCGGTGTAGATATTTCCATGTATATACAGATGGCGGTGTAGATATTTCCATGTTTACACAGATAGCGGTGGAGATATTTCCCTGTTTATACAGATAGCGATATAGATATTTCCATGTTTATACAGATAGCGGTGTAGATATTTCCATGTTTATAGAGATAGAGGTGTAGGTATTTCCATGTTTATACAGATGGCTGTGTAGATATTTCCATGTGTATACAGATGGCGGTGTAGATATTTCCATGTTTATACATATAGCAGTGTAGATAATTCCATGTTTACAGATATAGCGGTAAAGTTATTTCCATCTTTGCACAGATTGCGGTGTAGACATTGCAAACTTTACACAGATGGCGGTGTAGATATTTCCAAGTTTACACAGATACCTGTGTCGATATTTCCATGTTTACAGAGATATCATTGTAGATATTTCCTTGTTTATACAGATAGCGGTGTAGTTATTTACATGTTGATACAGATAGCGGTGTAGATATTTTCAGGGTTATACAGATAGTGGTGTAGATATTTCCACGTTTTACTGATAGCTGTGTAGATATTTCCTTGTTTACACAGATAGCGTTGTAAATATTTCCATGTTTACACAGATTGCGTTGTAGATATTTCCATGCTTACACAGATTGCGGTGTAGATATTTCGAAGTTTACACAGATAGCTCTGTAGATATTTCCATGTTTACACAGATAGCGTTGTAGATATTTCATTGTTTATAGAGATAGCGGTGTAGGTATTTCCATGTTTTTAAAGATACCGGTGTAGATATTTCCATGTTTAAAAGGTAGCGGTGGAGATATTTCCATGTTTATACAGATAGCGGTGTAAAAATTTCCATGTTTATACAGATAGCGGTGTAGTTATTTCCATGTTTATACAGATAGCGGTGTAGATATTTCCATGTTTATAGAGACTGCGGTGTAGATATTTCCAACTTTGCACTGATTGCTGTGTAGATATTTCCATGTTTATACAGATTGCAGTGTAGTTATTTCCATGTTGATACAGATAGCGGTGTAGATATTTCCATGTTTATACAGGTAGCGGTGTAGAAATTCCCATGTTTATACAGATCGCTTTGTAGATATTTCCATCTTTCTGCAGATATCAGTGTAGATATTTCCAAGTTTATACAGATGTCTGTGTAGATATTTCCATGTTTATGCGGATGGCGGTGTAGATATTTCCATGTTTATAGAGATGGCGGTGTAGTTATTTCTATGTTTATAGAGATAGCGGCGTAAATATTTCCCTGTTTATAGAGATGGTGGTGTAAGTATTTTCATGTTTATAGAGATAGCGGTGTAGATATTTCCATGTTTATACAGATAGCGGTGTTCCTACTTCCATGTTTATACAGATAGCGGTGTAGATATTTCCATGTTTATACAGCTCGTGGTGTAGATATTTCCATCTTTATACAAATGGGAGTGGAGATATTTCCATGTTTATACAGATTGCGGTGTAGATATTTCCATGTTTATAGAGATAGCGGTGTAGATATATCCATGTTCATAGAGATAGTAGTGAGGATATTTCCATCTTTATACAGATAGCAGTGTAGATATTTTCACTTTTATAGAGATAGCGGTTTAGATATTTCATATTTATACAGATTGCGGTGTAGATATTTCCATGTTTATACAGATTCCGGTGTAGATATTTCCGTGTTTATACAGAAAGCGGTGTAGATATTTCCACGTTTATACAGATGGCGGTGTAGATATTTCCACGTTTATACAGATGGCGGTGTAGATATTTCCATCTTTCTACAAATGGCAGTGTAGATATTTCCATGTTTTTAGAGATGGCGGTGTAGATATTTCCATGTTTATATAGATGGCAGTGTAGATATTTTCTTGTTTATGTAGATGGCGTTGTAGATACCTCCATGTTTAAAGAGATGGCGGTGTGTATATTTCCATGTTGATGGAGATAGCGGTGTAGATATTTCCATGTTTATAGAGATAGCCGTGTAGTTATTTCCATGTTTATAGAGATAGCGGTGTAGATATTTCCATGTTTCTACAGATGACTGTGTAGTTATTTCCATGTAAGTACAGATGACGTTGTAGATATTTCCATGTTAATAGAGATAGCGGTGTAGATATTTTCATGTTTATACAGATTGCGGTGGAGATATGTCCATGTTTATACAGATAGCAATGGAGATATTTCCACGTTAATACAAATAGCGGTGTAGATATTTCCATGTTTATACAGATAGCGGTGTAGTTATTTCCATGTTTATACAGATGGCTGTGCCGATATTTCCATGTTTATTCAGAGTTCTCTGTAGATATTTCCATGTTTATATAGATTACAGTGTAGATATTTCCAGGTTTATACAGATGACTGTGTAGATGTTTCCATGTTAATACAGATGGCGGTGTAGATATTTCCATGTTTATAGAGATAGCGGTGTAGATATTTCCATGTTTATAGAGATAGCGGTTTAAATATTTCCATCTTTATTCAGATAGTGGTGTAGGTATTTCCATGTTTATACAGATGGCGGTGTAGATATAGCCATGTTTCTGAATATGGCAGTGTAGATATTTTCATGTTTACGTAGATGGCGGTGGAGATATTTCCATGTTTACAGAGATTGCGGTGTAGATATTTCCATGTTTATAGTGCAAGTGGTGTAGTTATTTCCATGTTTATAGAGGTAGCGTTGTAGACATTTCCATATTTATACAGGTAGTGGTGTAGGTATTTCCATATTTATACAGATGACGGTGTAGATATTTCCATGTATATACAGATAGCGGTGTAGATATTTCCATGTATATACAGATGGCGGTGTTGATATTTCCATGTTTACACAGATAGCGGTGGAGATATTTCCCTGTTTATACAGATAGCGATGTAGATATTTCCATGTTTATACAGATAGCGGTGTAGATATTTCCATGTTTATAGAGATAGAGGTGTAGATATTTCCATGTTTATACAGATGGCTGTGTAGATATTTCCATGTGTATACAGATGGCGGTGTAGATATTTCCATGTTTATACATATAGCAGTGTAGATATTTCCATGTTTACGGATATAGCGGTAAAGTTATTTCCATCTTTGCACAGATTGCGGTGTAGACATTGCAAACTTTACACAGATAGCGGTGTAGATATTTCCAAGTTTACACAGATACCTGTGTCGATATTTCCATGTTTACAGAGATATCATTGTAGATATTTCCTTGTTTATACAGATAGCGGTGTAGTTATTTACATGTTGATACAGATAGCGGTGTAGATATTTTCAGGGTTATACAGATAGTGGTGTAGATATTTCCACGTTTTACTGATAGCTGTGTAGATATTTCCTTGTTTACACAGATAGCGTTGTAAATATTTCCATGTTTACACAGATAGCGTTGTAGATATTTCCATGCTTACACAGATTGCGGTGTAGATATTTCGAAGTTTACACAGATAGCTCTGTAGATATTTCCATGTTTACACAGATAGCGTTGTAGATATTTCATTGTTTATAGAGATAGCGGTGTTGGTATTTCCATGTTTTTAAAGATACCGGTGTAGATATTTCCATGTTTAAAAGGTAGCGGTGGAGATATTTCCATGTTTATACAGATAGCGGTGTAAAACTTTCCATGTTTATACAGATAGCGGTGTAGTTATTTCCATGTTTATACAGATAGCGTTGTAGATATTTCCATGTTTATAGAGACTGCGGTGTAGATATTTCCATCTTTGCACAGATTGCTGTGTAGATAGTTCCATGTTTATACAGATTGCAGTGTAGTTATTTCCATGTTGATACAGATAGCGGTGTAGATATTTCCATGTTTATACAGGTAGCGGTGTAGAAATTCCCATGTTTATACAGATCGCTTTGTAGATATTTCCATCTTTCTACAGATATCAGTGTAGATATTTCCAAGTTTATACAGATGTCTGTGTAGATATTTCCATGTTTATGCGGATGGCGGTGTAGATATTTCCATCTTTATAGAGATGGCGGTGTAGTTATTTCTATGTTTATAGATATAGCGGTGTAAATATTTCCCTGTTTATAGAGATGGTGGTGTAAGTATTTTCATGTTTATAGAGATAGCGGTGTAGATATTTCCATGTTTATACAGATAGCGGTGTTCCTACTTCCATGTTTATACAGATAGCGGTGTAGATATTTCCATGTTTATACAGCTCGTGGTGTAGATATTTCCATCTTTATACAAATGGGAGTGGAGATATTTCCATGTTTATACAGATTGCGGTGTAGATATTTCCATGTCTATAGAGATAGCGGTGTAGTTATTTCCATATTTATACAGATGTCGGTGTAGATATTTCCATCTTTATACAGATGGCGGTGTAGATATTTCCATGTTTATACAGATAGAAGTGAAGTTATTTCCATGTTTACACCGATAGTGGTGTAGATATTTCCAAGTTTATACAGATGGCAGTGTAGATACCTCCATGTTTCTGAAGATCGCGGTGTAGGTATTTTCATGTTTATAGAGATGGCGATGTAGATATTTCCATGAATATAGAGATTGCAGTGTAGATATTTCCATATTTATAGAGAAAGCGGTGTAGGTATTTCCATGTTTATAGAGATAGCGGTGTAGATATTTCCATATTTATACAGATAGCGGTGTAGGTATTTCCATGTTTATACAGATTGCGGTGTAGATATTTCCATGTTTCTACAAATGGCGGTGTAGATATTTCCTTGTTTATACAGACAGCGGTGCAGATATTTCCATGTTTATACAGGTAGCGGTGTAGATATTTCCATGTTTATAGAGATAGCGGTGTAGATATTTCCATATTTATACAGATAGCGGTGTAGGTATTTCCATGTTTATACAGATTGCGGTGTAGATATTTCCATGTTTCTACAGATGGCAGTGTAGATATTTCCTTGTTTATACAGACAGCGGTGCAGATATTTCCATGTTTATACAGGTAGCGGTGTAGATATTTCCTTGTTTACAGAGATAGCGGTGTAGTTATTTCCATCTTTGCACAGATTGCCGTGTAGATATTTCCATGTTTACGCAGATAGCTGTGTAGATATTTCCAGGTTTACACAGATAGCTGTGTAGATATTTCCATGTTTACACACATAGTGTTGTAGATATTTCCATGTTTATACAGATTGCAGTGTAGATATGTCCATGTTTATACAGAAAGCAGTGTAGATATTTTCATGTTCATACAGATATCGGTGGAGCTATTTCTATGTTCATAGAGACTCCGGTATAGATATTTCCATGTTTATACAGATAGCGGTGCAGATATTTCCATGTTTATACAGATGCCTATGCAGAGAGATAGCGGTGTAGATGTTTCCATCTTTCTACAGATGGCAGTGTAGATATTTTCATGTTTATACAGATGGCGGTGTAGATATTTCCATGTTTATACAGATGACTGTGTAGATATTTCCATGTCTATACAGATGATATTTTAGTTATTTCCATGTTTATACAGATGGTGGTGTAGATATTTCCATATTTATTCAGATGACTGTGGAGATATTTCCATGTTTTTACAGATGGCATTGTAGATATTTCAATGTTTATGGAGGTGGCGCTGTAGATATTTCCATGTTTATACAGATCGCGGTGTAGATATTTCCATGTTTTTACAGATAGCGGTGTAGATATTTCCATGTTTTTACAGATATTGGTGCAGATATTTCCATGTTTACACAGATTGCGGTGTAGATATTCCCATCTTTCTATAGATGGCATTGTAGATATTTCCATGTTTATACAGATGGCGGCGTAGATATTTCCTTGTTTATATAGACGGTGGTGTAGATATTAGCATGTTTATACAGGTAGCGGTGTAGATATTTCCATGTTTATAGAGATGACGTTGTAGATATATCCATGTTTATAGAGATCACGGTGTAGATATTTCCATGTTTATACAGATCGTGGTGTAGACATTTCCATGTTTATACAGATAATGTTGAAAATATTTCCATGTTTATACAGATCGCAGTGTTGATATTACCATGTTTATAGGGATAGCGGTGCAAATATTTCCACATTTATACAGATAGCGGTGTAGTTATTAGCATGTTTATACAGATAGCCGTTTAGATATTTCCATGTATAAACAGATGTCTGTGTATATATTTCCATGTTTAAACAGATGGCGGTGTAGATATTTCCTTGTTTATACAAATAGCGGTGTAGATATTTCCATGTTTATACAGATAGCGGTGTAGATATTTCCATGTATATACAGATGGCTGTGTAGATATTTCCATGTTTATACAGATGGCTGTGTAGATATTTCCATGTTTATACAGATGACTTTTGTAGGTATTTCCATGTTTATAAACATGGCGGTGTAGATATTTCTATGTTTATAGAGATAGCTGTGTAGATATTTCCATGTTTATACAGATAGCGGTCTAGATATTTCCATGTTTATACAGATCGTGGTGTAGATATTTCCATGTTTATACAGATCGCGGTGTAGATATTTCCATGTTTATACTGATAGCAGTGTAGATATATCCATGTTCATAGTGATAGCAGTGAGGATATTTCCATGTTTATACAGATAGCAGTGTAGATATTTCCACTTTTATAGAGATAGCGGTTTAGATATTTCATATTTATACAGATAGCGGTGTAGATATTTCCATGTTCATACAGATTGCGGTGTAGATATTTACATGTTTATACAGAGAGCGGTGTAGATATTTCCACGTTTATACAGATGGCGGTGTAGATATTTCCATCTTTCTACAAATGGCAGTGTAGATATTTCCATGTTTTTAGAGATGGCGGTGTAGATATTTCCATGTATATATAGATGGCAGTGTAGATATTTTCTTGTTTATGTAGATGGCGTTGGAGATACCTCCATGTTTAAAGAGATGGCGGTGTGTATATTTCCATGTTGATGGAGATAGCGGTGTAGATATTTCCATGTTTATAGAGATAGCGGTGTAGTTATTTCCATATTTATAGAGATAGCGGTGTAGATATTTCCATGTTTCTACAGATGACTGTGTAGATATTTCCATGTTAGTACAGATGGCAGTGTACATATTTCCATGTTTATAGAGATAGCGGTGTAGATATTTTCATGTTTATACAGATAGTGGTGTAGATATTTCCATGTTTATACAGATGGCTGTGCGGATATTTCCATATTCATTCAGAGTTATCTGTAGATATTTCCATGTTTATATAGATGACAGTGTAGATATTTCCAGGTTTATACAGATGACTGTGTAGATATTTCCACGTTAATACAGATGGCGGTGTAGATATTTCCATGTTTACAGACATAGCGGTGTAGATATTTCTATGTTTATAGAGATTGTAGTTTAAATATTTCCATCTTTATACAGATAGTGGTGTAGATATTTCCATGTTTATACAGATGGTGGTGTAGATACAGCCATGTTTCTGAATATGTCAGTGTAGATATTTTCATGCTTACATAGATGGCGGTGGAGATATTTTCATGTTTTCAGAGATTGCGGTGTAGATATTTCCATGTTTATAGTGCAAGTGGTGTAGGTATTTCCATGTTTATAATGATAGCGGTGTAGACATTTCCATTTTTATACAGGTAGCGGTGTAGTTATTTCCATGTCTATACAGATGACGGTGTAGATATTTCCATGTATATACAGATAGTGGTGTAGATATTTCCATGTGTATACAGATAGCGGTGTAGATATTTCCATATTTACAGAGATAGCGGTGGAGATATTTCCCTGTTTATACAGATAGCGATGTAGATATTTCCATGTTTATACAGATAGCGGTGTAGACATTTCCATGTTTATAGAGATAGCGGTGTAGATATTTCCATGTTTATACAGATGACTGTGTAGATATTTCCATGTGTATACAGATGGCGGTGTAGGTATTTCCATATTTATACAGATGTCTGTGTAGGTATTTCCATGTGTATACAGATGGTATTGTAGGTATTTCCATGTTTATACAGATGGTGGTGTAGATTTTACCATGTTTATTCAGATGACTGTGTAGATATTTCCATGTTTTACAGATGGCAGTGAAGATATTTCAATGTTTATAAAGATGGCGCTGTAGATATTTCCATGTTTATACAGATCGCGGTGTAGATATTTCCATGTTTATACAGATAGCGGTGTAGATATTTCCATGTTTTTACAGATATCGGTGTAGATATTTCCATATTTACACAGATTGCGGTGTAGATATTTCCATCTTTCTACAGATGGCATTGTAGATATTTCCAAGTTTATACAGATGGCGGTGTAGATATTTCCATGTTTATATAGATGGTGGTGTAGATATTACCATGTTTATACAGATAGCGGTGTAGATATTTCCATGTTTATACAGATCGCGGTGAAGACAGTTCCATGTTTATACAGATCGCGGTGTATATATTTCCATGTTTATACAGATCGCGGTTTAGGTATTTCCATATTTATATAGATAGCGGTGTAGATATTTCCAAGTTTATACAGATAGCGGTGTAGATATTTGCATGTTTATAGAGATAGCGCTGTAGGTATTTCCATGTTTATAGACATAGCGGTGTAGATATTTCCATGTTTATATAGATGGCGTTGTAGATATTTCCATGTTTATGCCGATACCGGTTTTGGTATTTCCACGTTTATACAGATACCGATGTAGATATTTCCATGATTATACAGCTCGCGGTGTAGATATTTATATCTTTATACAGATGGCATTGTAGAAATTTCCTTATTCACACAGATGTCGATGTAGATATTAGCATGTTTATACAGATAGCGGTGTATATATTTCCATGTTTATAGGGATAGCGGTGCAAATATTTCCACATTTATACAGATAGCGGTGTAGTTATTAGCATGTTTATACAGATAGCGGTGTAGATATTTCCATGTATAAACAGATGTCTGTGTATATATTTCCATGTTTAAACAGATGGCGGTGTAGATATTTCCTTGTTTATTCAAACAGCGGTGTAGTTATTTCCATGTTTATACAGATAGCAGTGTATATATTTCCATGTATATACAGATGACTTTGTAGATATTTCCATGTTTATACAGATGGCTGTGTAGATATTTCCATGTTTATACAGATGACTTTGTAGGTATTTCCATGTTTATACAGATGGTGGTGTAGGTATTTCCATGTTTATAGAGATAGTTGTGTAGATATTTCCATGTTTATACAGATAGCGGTGTAGATATTTCCATGTTTGTACAGATCGTTGTGTAGATATTTCCATGTTTATACTGACAGCATTGGAGATATTTGCATGTTTATACACATAGCGGTGTACATATTTCCATGTTTATAGAGACAGCGGTGTAGGTATTTCCATGTTTATACAGATAGCGGTGCAGATATTTCCATGTTTATACAGATGTCTATGCAGATATTTCCGTATTTATACAGAGGGCTGTGTAGATATTTCCATGTTTATACAGATGGCAGTGTAGATATTTCCATGTTCCTACACATGACTGTGTAGATATTTCCAGGTTTATACAGATGGCTTTGTAGATATTTCCATGTTTATAGAGATAGCGGTGTAGATATTTCCATGTTTATACAGAAAGCGGTGTAGATATTTCCATGTTTATACAGACCGTGGTGTAGATATTTCCAGGTTTATACAGATAGCGGTGCAGATATTTCCATGTTTATGCAGATGCCTATGCAGATATTTCCATATTTGTACAGAGGGCTGTGTAGATATTTCCATGTTTATACAGATGGCAGTGTAGATATTTCCATGTTCCTACACATGACTGTGTAGGTATTTCCATGTTTATACAGATGGCTTTGTAGATATTTCCATGTTTATAGAGATAGCGGTGTAGATATTTCCATGTTTATACAGATAGCGGTGTTGATATTTCCATGTTTATACAGACCGCGGTGTAGATATTTCCATGTGTATACAGATGGCGGTGTAGATATTTCCATGTTTATACATATAGCAGTGTAGGTATTTCCATGTTTACAGATATAGCAGTAAAGATATTTCCATCTTTGCACAAACTGCGGTGTAGACATTGCAAACTTTATACAGATAGCGGTGTAGATATTTCCAAGTTTACACAGATACCTGTGTCTATATTTCCATGTTTACAGAGATATCATTGTAGATATTTCCATGTTTATACAGATAGCGGTGTAGTTATTTAAATGTTGATACAGATAGCGGTGTAGATATTTTCAGGGTTATACAGAGAGTGGTGTAGATATTTCCACGTTTTACAGATAGCGGTGTAGATATTTCCATGTTTATAGAGACTGCGGTGTAGATATTTCCATCTTTGCAAAGATTGCTGTGTAGATATTTCCATGTTTATACAGATTGCGGTTTAGTTATTTCCATGTTGATACAGATAGCGGTGTAGATATTTCCATGTTTATACGGGTAGCGGTGTAGAAATTCCCATGTTTATACAGATCGCTTTGTAGATATTTCCATCTTTCTACAGATGTCAGTGTAGATATTTCCAAGTTTATACAGATGTCTGTGTATATATATCCATGTTTATGCAGATGGCGGTGTAGACATTTCCATGTTTATAGAGATGGCAGTGTAATTATTTCTATGTTTATAGAGATAGCGGTGTAAATATTTCCATTTTTATAGAGATGGTGGTGTAAGTATTTTCATGTTTATAGAGATAGCGATGTAGATATTTCCATGTTTATACAGATAGCGGTGTTGCTACTTCCATGTTTATTCAGATAGCGGTGTACATATTTCCATGTTTATACAGCTCGCGGTGTAGATATTTCCATCTTTATACGAATGGGAGTGGAGATATTTCCATGTTTATACAGATAGGGGTGTAGATATTTCCATGTCTATAGAGATAGCGTTGTAGGTATTTCCATATTTATACAGATGGCGGTGTACATATTTCCATGTTTATAGAGATGGTGGTGTAGATATTTCCATGTTTATAGAGATAGCGGTGTAGATATATCCATGTTCATAGAGATAGCAGTCAGGATATTTCCATGTTTATACAGATAGCAGTGTAGATATTTCCACTTTTATAGTGATAGTGGTTTAGATATTTCATATTTATACAGATTGCGGTGTAGATATTTCCCTGTTTATACAGATTCCGGTGTAGATATTTCCGTGTTTATACAGAAAGCGGTGTAGATATTTCCACGTTTATACAGATGGCGGTGTAGATATTTCCATCTTTCTACAAATGGCAGTGTAGATATTTCCATGTTTTTAGAGATGGCGGCGTAGATATTTCCATGTTTATATAGATGGCAGTGTAGATATTTTCTTGTTTATGTAGATGGCGTTGTAGATACCTCCATGTTTAAAGAGATGGCGGTGTGTATATTTCCATGTTGATGGAGATAGCGGTGTAGATATTTCCATGTTTATAGAGATAGCCGTGTAGTTATTTCCATGTTTATAGAGATAGCGGTGTAGATATTTCCATGTTTCTACAGATGACTGTGTAGATATTTCCATGTAAGTACAGATGACATTGTAGATATTTCCATGTGAATAGAGATAGCGGTGTAGATATTTTCATGTTTATACAGATTGCGGTGGAGATATGTCCATGTTTATACAGATAGCAATGGAGATATTTCCACGTTAATACAAATAGCGGTGTAGATATTTCCATGTTTATACAGATAGCGGTGTAGATATTTCCATGTTTATACAGATGGCTGTGCCGATATTTCCATGTTTATTCAGAGTTCTCTGTAGATATTTCCATGTTTATATAGATTACAGTGTAGATATTTCCAGGTTTATACAGATGACTGTGTAGATGTTTCCATGTTAATACAGATGGCGGTGTAGATATTTCCAAGTTTATAGAGATAGCGGTGTAGATATTTCCATGTTTATAGAGATAGCGGTTTAAATATTTCCATCTTTATACAGATAGTGGTGTAGATATTTCCATGTTTATACAGATGGCGGTGTAGATATAGCCATGTTTCTGAATATGGCAGTGTAGATATTTTCATGTTTACATAGATGGCGGTGGAGATATTTCCATGTTTACAGAGATTGCGGTGTAGATAATTCCATGTTTATAGTGCAAGTGGTGTAGGTATTTCCATGTTTATAGAGGTAGCGTTGTAGACATTTCCATATTTATACAGGTAGTGGTGTAGGTATTTCCATATTTATACAGATGACGGTGTAGATATTTCCATGTATATACAGATAGCGGTGTAGATATTTCCATGTATATACAGATGGCGGTGTAGATATTTCCATGTTTACACAGATAGCGGTGGAGATATTTCCCTGTTTATACAGATAGCGATATAGATATTTCCATGTTTATACAGATAGCGGTGTAGATATTTCCATGTTTATAGAGATAGAGGTGTAGGTATTTCCATGTTTATACAGATGGCTGTGTAGATATTTCCATGTGTATACAGATGGCGGTGTAGATATTTCCATGTTTATACATATAGCAGTGTAGATAATTCCATGTTTACAGATATAGCGGTAAAGTTATTTCCATCTTTGCACAGATTGCGGTGTAGACATTGCAAACTTTACACAGATGGCGGTGTAGATATTTCCAAGTTTACACAGATACCTGTGTCGATATTTCCATGTTTACAGAGATATCATTGTAGATATTTCCTTGTTTATACAGATAGCGGTGTAGTTATTTACATGTTGATACAGATAGCGGTGTAGATATTTTCAGGGTTATACAGATAGTGGTGTAGATATTTCCACGTTTTACTGATAGCTGTGTAGATATTTCCTTGTTTACACAGATAGCGTTGTAAATATTTCCATGTTTACACAGATTGCGTTGTAGATATTTCCATGCTTACACAGATTGCGGTGTAGATATTTCGAAGTTTACACAGATAGCTCTGTAGATATTTCCATGTTTACACAGATAGCGTTGTAGATATTTCATTGTTTATAGAGATAGCGGTGTAGGTATTTCCATGTTTTTAAAGATACCGGTGTAGATATTTCCATGTTTAAAAGGTAGCGGTGGAGATATTTCCATGTTTATACAGATAGCGGTGTAAAAATTTCCATGTTTATACAGATAGCGGTGTAGTTATTTCCATGTTTATACAGATAGCGGTGTAGATATTTCCATGTTTATAGAGACTGCGGTGTAGATATTTCCAACTTTGCACTGATTGCTGTGTAGATATTTCCATGTTTATACAGATTGCAGTGTAGTTATTTCCATGTTGATACAGATAGCGGTGTAGATATTTCCATGTTTATACAGGTAGCGGTGTAGAAATTCCCATGTTTATACAGATCGCTTTGTAGATATTTCCATCTTTCTGCAGATATCAGTGTAGATATTTCCAAGTTTATACAGATGTCTGTGTAGATATTTCCATGTTTATGCGGATGGCGGTGTAGATATTTCCATGTTTATAGAGATGGCGGTGTAGTTATTTCTATGTTTATAGAGATAGCGGCGTAAATATTTCCCTGTTTATAGAGATGGTGGTGTAAGTATTTTCATGTTTATAGAGATAGCGGTGTAGATATTTCCATGTTTATACAGATAGCGGTGTTCCTACTTCCATGTTTATACAGATAGCGGTGTAGATATTTCCATGTTTATACAGCTCGTGGTGTAGATATTTCCATCTTTATACAAATGGGAGTGGAGATATTTCCATGTTTATACAGATTGCGGTGTAGATATTTCCATGTTTATAGAGATAGCGGTGTAGATATATCCATGTTCATAGAGATAGTAGTGAGGATATTTCCATCTTTATACAGATAGCAGTGTAGATATTTTCACTTTTATAGAGATAGCGGTTTAGATATTTCATATTTATACAGATTGCGGTGTAGATATTTCCATGTTTATACAGATTCCGGTGTAGATATTTCCGTGTTTATACAGAAAGCGGTGTAGATATTTCCACGTTTATACAGATGGCGGTGTAGATATTTCCACGTTTATACAGAAGGCGGTGTAGATATTTCCATCTTTCTACAAATGGCAGTGTAGATATTTCCATGTTTTTAGAGATGGCGGTGTAGATATTTCCATGTTTATATAGATGGCAGTGTAGATATTTTCTTGTTTATGTAGATGGCGTTGTAGATACCTCCATGTTTAAAGAGATGGCGGTGTGTATATTTCCATGTTGATGGAGATAGCGGTGTAGATATTTCCATGTTTATAGAGATAGCCGTGTAGTTATTTCCATGTTTATAGAGATAGCGGTGTAGATATTTCCATGTTTCTACAGATGACTGTGTAGTTATTTCCATGTAAGTACAGATGACGTTGTAGATATTTCCATGTTAATAGAGATAGCGGTGTAGATATTTTCATGTTTATACAGATTGCGGTGGAGATATGTCCATGTTTATACAGATAGCAATGGAGATATTTCCACGTTAATACAAATAGCGGTGTAGATATTTCCATGTTTATACAGATAGCGGTGTAGTTATTTCCATGTTTATACAGATGGCTGTGCCGATATTTCCATGTTTATTCAGAGTTCTCTGTAGATATTTCCATGTTTATATAGATTACAGTGTAGATATTTCCAGGTTTATACAGATGACTGTGTAGATGTTTCCATGTTAATACAGATGGCGGTGTAGATATTTCCATGTTTATAGAGATAGCGGTGTAGATATTTCCATGTTTATAGAGATAGCGGTTTAAATATTTCCATCTTTATTCAGATAGTGGTGTAGGTATTTCCATGTTTATACAGATGGCGGTGTAGATATAGCCATGTTTCTGAATATGGCAGTGTAGATATTTTCATGTTTACGTAGATGGCGGTGGAGATATTTCCATGTTTACAGAGATTGCGGTGTAGATATTTCCATGTTTATAGTGCAAGTGGTGTAGTTATTTCCATGTTTATAGAGGTAGCGTTGTAGACATTTCCATATTTATACAGGTAGTGGTGTAGGTATTTCCATATTTATACAGATGACGGTGTAGATATTTCCATGTATATACAGATAGCGGTGTAGATATTTCCATGTATATACAGATGGCGGTGTTGATATTTCCATGTTTACACAGATAGCGGTGGAGATATTTCCCTGTTTATACAGATAGCGATGTAGATATTTCCATGTTTATACAGATAGCGGTGTAGATATTTCCATGTTTATAGAGATAGAGGTGTAGATATTTCCATGTTTATACAGATGGCTGTGTAGATATTTCCATGTGTATACAGATGGCGGTGTAGATATTTCCATGTTTATACATATAGCAGTGTAGATATTTCCATGTTTACGGATATAGCGGTAAAGTTATTTCCATCTTTGCACAGATTGCGGTGTAGACATTGCAAACTTTACACAGATAGCGGTGTAGATATTTCCAAGTTTACACAGATACCTGTGTCGATATTTCCATGTTTACAGAGATATCATTGTAGATATTTCCTTGTTTATACAGATAGCGGTGTAGTTATTTACATGTTGATACAGATAGCGGTGTAGATATTTTCAGGGTTATACAGATAGTGGTGTAGATATTTCCACGTTTTACTGATAGCTGTGTAGATATTTCCTTGTTTACACAGATAGCGTTGTAAATATTTCCATGTTTACACAGATAGCGTTGTAGATATTTCCATGCTTACACAGATTGCGGTGTAGATATTTCGAAGTTTACACAGATAGCTCTGTAGATATTTCCATGTTTACACAGATAGCGTTGTAGATATTTCATTGTTTATAGAGATAGCGGTGTTGGTATTTCCATGTTTTTAAAGATACCGGTGTAGATATTTCCATGTTTAAAAGGTAGCGGTGGAGATATTTCCATGTTTATACAGATAGCGGTGTAAAACTTTCCATGTTTATACAGATAGCGGTGTAGTTATTTCCATGTTTATACAGATAGCGTTGTAGATATTTCCATGTTTATAGAGACTGCGGTGTAGATATTTCCATCTTTGCACAGATTGCTGTGTAGATAGTTCCATGTTTATACAGATTGCAGTGTAGTTATTTCCATGTTGATACAGATAGCGGTGTAGATATTTCCATGTTTATACAGGTAGCGGTGTAGAAATTCCCATGTTTATACAGATCGCTTTGTAGATATTTCCATCTTTCTACAGATATCAGTGTAGATATTTCCAAGTTTATACAGATGTCTGTGTAGATATTTCCATGTTTATGCGGATGGCGGTGTAGATATTTCCATCTTTATAGAGATGGCGGTGTAGTTATTTCTATGTTTATAGATATAGCGGTGTAAATATTTCCCTGTTTATAGAGATGGTGGTGTAAGTATTTTCATGTTTATAGAGATAGCGGTGTAGATATTTCCATGTTTATACAGATAGCGGTGTTCCTACTTCCATGTTTATACAGATAGCGGTGTAGATATTTCCATGTTTATACAGCTCGTGGTGTAGATATTTCCATCTTTATACAAATGGGAGTGGAGATATTTCCATGTTTATACAGATTGCGGTGTAGATATTTCCATGTCTATAGAGATAGCGGTGTAGTTATTTCCATATTTATACAGATGTCGGTGTAGATATTTCCATCTTTATACAGATGGCGGTGTAGATATTTCCATGTTTATACAGATAGAAGTGAAGTTATTTCCATGTTTACACCGATAGTGGTGTAGATATTTCCAAGTTTATACAGATGGCAGTGTAGATACCTCCATGTTTCTGAAGATCGCGGTGTAGGTATTTTCATGTTTATAGAGATGGCGATGTAGATATTTCCATGAATATAGAGATTGCAGTGTAGATATTTCCATATTTATAGAGAAAGCGGTGTAGGTATTTCCATGTTTATAGAGATAGCGGTGTAGATATTTCCATATTTATACAGATAGCGGTGTAGGTATTTCCATGTTTATACAGATTGCGGTGTAGATATTTCCATGTTTCTACAAATGGCGGTGTAGATATTTCCTTGTTTATACAGACAGCGGTGCAGATATTTCCATGTTTATACAGGTAGCGGTGTAGATATTTCCATGTTTATAGAGATAGCGGTGTAGATATTTCCATATTTATACAGATAGCGGTGTAGGTATTTCCATGTTTATACAGATTGCGGTGTAGATATTTCCATGTTTCTACAGATGGCAGTGTAGATATTTCCTTGTTTATACAGACAGCGGTGCAGATATTTCCATGTTTATACAGGTAGCGGTGTAGATATTTCCTTGTTTACAGAGATAGCGGTGTAGTTATTTCCATCTTTGCACAGATTGCCGTGTAGATATTTCCATGTTTACGCAGATAGCTGTGTAGATATTTCCAGGTTTACACAGATAGCTGTGTAGATATTTCCATGTTTACACACATAGTGTTGTAGATATTTCCATGTTTATACAGATTGCAGTGTAGATATGTCCATGTTTATACAGAAAGCAGTGTAGATATTTTCATGTTCATACAGATATCGGTGGAGCTATTTCTATGTTCATAGAGACTCCGGTATAGATATTTCCATGTTTATACAGATAGCGGTGTAGATATTTCCATGTTTACAGAGATAGCAGTGTAGATATTTCCATCTTTGCACAGATTGCTGTGTAGATATTTCCATTTTTACACAGATAGCTGTGTAGATATTTCCAAGTTTACACAGATAGCTGTGTAGATATTTCCATGTTTGCACAGATAGCGTTGTAGATATTTCCCTGTTTATAAAGATAGCAGTGTAGATATTTCCATGTTTGCACAGATAGCGTTGTAGACATTTCCCTGTTTATACAGATAGCAGTGTTGTTATTTCCATGTTTCTACAGATAGCGGTGTAGATATTTCCATGTTTATAGAGACAGCGGTGTAGATATTTCCATGTTTGTACAGATAGCGGTGTAGATATTTCCATGTTTATACAGACAGCGGTGTAGATATTTCCATGTTTTACAGATAGTGGTGTAGATATTTCCATCTTTATAGAGATAGCGGTGTAGATATTTCCATGTTTTACTGGTAGTGGTGTAGATATTTCCATCTTTATAGAGATAGCGGTGTAGATATTTCCATGTTTATAGAGATATCTTTGTAAATATTTCCATGTTTATACAGATAGCGGTGTAAGTATTTCCATGTTTATAGAGATAGCGGTGTAGATATTTCCATGTTTATACAGATAGCGGTGTAGATATTTCCACATTTATACTTATAGCGGTGTAGATATTTCCAGGTTTATAGAGTTAGCGTTGTAGATGTTCTCGCGTTTATAGAGATAGCGGTGTAGATATTTCCATGTTTTTAGAGATAGCGGTGTATATATTTCCACGTTTATAGAGATAGCGGTGTAGATATTTCCATGTTTCTAGAGACAGCGGTGTAGATATTTCCATGTTCACAGAGATAGCGGTGTAGATATTTCCATGTTTATAGAGACAGTGATGTAGATATTTGTGTGTTTATAGAGATAGCATTGTAGATATTTCCATGTTTATAGAGACAGTGGTGTAGATATTTCCATGTTTATACAGATAGAGGTGTAGATATTTCCATGTTTATAGAGACAGCATTGTAGATATTTCCATGTTTATACAGATAGCGGTGTAGATATTTCCATGTTTATAGAGATAGCGGTGTAGATATTTCCATGTTTATAGAGATAGCGGTGTAGATATTTCCATGTTTATAGAGACGGCGGTGTAAATAGTTCCATGTTTATACAGATAGCGTTGTAAATGTTTACACATTTACAGAGATAGCGGTGTAGATATTTCCACGTTTACAGAGATTTTATGAATAGTTATTTTATGAAGACCAAACACGTCATTGGGGTACCTACCTTATGTCATTTTTTACATTGAGAGTGTTAAAAATACCCCTACCCTAACCAAAACCCTGACTTATAGAGCCAGGAAAGGCCATGCAATAAAGGATTCTTGGGCTTGTATGCCTGATAACAAAAACTTATCACAGAAAACTGCAAAAAACACAATCTTGCACAAAGCCCATTGCAACTTTGCACACAACAATGCTTTTGAAGGATATTTGCCCAACAACTGCCTGTCCAACCTGTACCTGGCATCACCTTTGTTATTGATCTTTGTAGCCAAGGATAGTCATTTCCAAATGATCATATAATCTTCCTCATTTTTTCTTTTGTCTTCCTTTACCTCCGTGAATATGCATATAGTTTACTCTGGCTTGCCTGTTTCTATTGCAAGGCTCTGTTTCCAAACGAATATCTTTTTCTTGTGGAGAGCCTCTCTCTGTTTGTTATTTAGGTTGATAAGAGAAATGTGAACATTTGAGAGCTCAGGTAAAAGGCCTTAGTCTACAGTGAAACTTTTTTGCACCCTTAGATGCTTACTTCCACTACAACGTGCAGGTGGGCCTTGAAAAGTTCTTGGAATAAGTTTGAGCTTTGGTCTTCTCCGATTCATTTAGCATAGATTCTCAAAATGTGGTCCCTGGACCCACAGCATCAGCATCACCTGGAGATTGTTAGAAATGCAAATCATCGGGCCTCATTCCAGACCCTCAGCTGGAAACTCTAGGGGCATGGCCAGACCCTCTGTAGCTGAACAAGCCATCCAGGTGGTTTTGATGCAGCTAAAGTTTTGGAACAACTAATGTAGCCCCATTTGGAAAACTTGCCTCTACAGGCCTCCCTAGCTGGTAAGCTGCTAGCATTTTTTGTTTGTTTGTTTCTTTGTTTTGATACAGGGTCTTGCTCTGTTGACCAGACCGTGACCTCCTGGGTTGAAGCGAGGACTCAGCCTCCTGAGTAGCCGGGACTACAGGTATGTGCCACCACCATGCCCAACTACTTTTTGAATTTTTTTTTTGTAGCGATGGGGTTTTAGCCCAGGCTAGTCTCAAACTCCTGGACTCAAGCAATCTGCCCACTTTGGCCTCATGAAGTGCTGGGATTATAGGCATGGGCCACCACTCCTGGCCCAAAGTTCATATTTTAACTACTAACCTAAATTATTTTAAAAACAAAATTCTCCTTGGACTCAAACCAGGTCAGAGTGACATGATCATGTGCCTGTTTTGTGCAGGGTGAAGTGAGATTATTATCTAGGAAATAGCTGAAATGTCCTGAGGGTGACAAAAAGGAGCTGTGTTTTCAGCCAAATATCAGAACCAGGGCCACTGCCTGCCGCTGAACCCCAGCGGGGACCCCTACTTTGTGTTTATCTGTGGTGGCTACGCTTGCCCACCTGGGTGGGAACCCCGAGAATGACTCCAGACTTTTCCAGGGACTGCATGCCAGGGTATTTTTACAATTTATGTGTAGACTTTGTTCGGGTGGAAAAGTTATTTTATGAAGACGAAACAAGCAATTGGGGTACCTACCTTATGGCAGTTTTTACATTGAGTGTGTTAAAAATACCCCTACCCTAACCAAAACCCTGACAAATAGAGCCAGGGAAGGCCATGCAAAAAAGGATTCTTGGGCTTGTATGCCTGATAACAAAAACTTATCACAGAAGACTGCAAAAAACACAATCTTGCACAAAGCCCATTGCAACTTTGCACACAACAATGCTTTTGAAGGATATTTGCCCAACAACTGCCTGTCCAACCTGTGCCTGGCATCACCTTTGTTATTGATCTTTGTAGCCAAGGATAATCATTTCCAAATGATCATATAATCTTCCTCATTTTTTCTTTTGTCTTCCTTTACCTCCGTGAATATGCATATAGTTTACTCTGGCTTGCCTGTTTCTATTGCAAGGCTCTGTTTCCAAACGAATATCTTTTTCTTGTGGAGAGCCTCTCTCTGTTTGTTATTTAGGTTGATAAGAGAAATGTGAACATTTGAGAGCTCAGGTAAAAGGCCTCAGTCTACAGTGAAACTTTTTTGCACCCTTAGATGCTTACTTCCACTACAACTTGCAGGTGGGCCTTGAAAAGTTCTTGGAATAAGTTTGAGCTTTGGTCTTCTCCGATTCATTTAGCATAGATTCTCAAAATGTGGTCCCTGGACCCACAGCATCAGCATCACCTGGAGATTGTTAGAAATGCAAATCATCGGGCCTCATTCCAGACCCTCAGCTGGAAACTCTAGGGGCATGGCCAGACCGTCTGTAGCTGAACAAGCCATCCAGGTGGTTTTGATGCAGCTAAAGTTCTGGAAAAACTAATGTAGCCCCATTTGGAAAACTTGGCTCTACAGGCCTCCCTAGCTGGTAAGCTGCTAGCATTTTTTGTTTGCTTGTTTGTTTGTTTTGATACAGGGTCTTGCTCTGTTGACCAGACCGTGACCTCCTGGGTTGAAGTGAGGACTCAGCCTCCTGAGTAGCCGGGACTACAGGTATGTGCCACCACCATGCCCAACTACTTTTTGTATTTTTTTTTTTTTGTAGGGATGGGGTTTTAGCCCAGGCTAATCTCAAATTCCTGGACTCAAGCAATCTGCCCACTTTGGCCTCACGAACTGCTGGGATTATAGGCATGAGCCACTGTGCCCGGCCCTGCCAACTTTGTATAAGCTGAGGAGTTTTTAAAAATACCTAGACTCAGGGCAAACCCCAGACACTTAAGTCAGATTCTCTGGGAGATGAAGCCCAGGCACTGGTATTTTTAAAGTCTCTACAGATGGTTCTAATGTGCTGCTAAGTTAGAGAACCGCTGATCTAGACCAGGCCTTTTCAAACTTAATGTGCCCGTGAATTACCTGGACCTTGTTAAAATGCAGATTCAGTCTGCATAGGCCTGGGGTGGAGCCTGAGCTTCTGCATTTTTAACAAGTCTCTAGAGGATGCTGCTGCATCTGGGCTGCTAACTACACTTGGAGATAGGAGGTTCTGGAGAGCAGAGGAAAGAGCATGAACCATAACCTAGGGGCTGGTAGTCCTGACTTCCGAGCCAAGGTTTGCCTTTATGTGGCTGGCAACTTGCTTGGACTCCTACCTCAATTCTTTGGGCCCAAGGTTTGTCCTGCCTCAGAAGGATGTCAAGAAAATTGAGTGAGTAATGCAGAATTGTTTCTTAAAGTGTGTGCAGATGCTCCATGAATTTAGAGAGTATGTGGATGCACATTAGTAAATTTTAATAGTTGTGACCATCTTGTTATGAGTACTTAGAACAAGTAATAATGGCTTTTGATGTATAGTAGTAAGAAAACTTCCTTTTAAAAGGCGTGTATTTAAGTTTCAAAAGTGGGTCTATTTAAAAATATATGAAATAAATAATAGTAGAGGTAATTGACAGATCAAAATTAGGAAGGCAGGATGAGAATGACTCAAGTTTGGGAAATGCTGAGAAAGCAGATGCCCAAGGGCTATGAAAACTTAAAAAAATAGGTAGCACTTGATTTTGATTGGCTGAATGAGATGATGTGTTTGATTATTTATGGGGTTGGCATTTGGCAACATGCACTGGGTGGCTGGGATCACTGTTTATTAAAAAATATTTGAGTCTCCACTTTGCACTAGATACTCTTTTAGTCTGTTGGAAAAGGGATTGGGGGGCAGGCAGGATAAAAACAAATCATTTATGCCCACAAGAAAATTGCAGGAAGATAAAAGTCATGAAATAAACTCTATGCTTCTAATTTAATATTTTTTATAGATTATGAGAAAAAAGTTTTGCTCACTCTCAGCTAGGAAAGCTGTCTTAGCACAACCATTCATTCTTGCACAAATCAAAATCAAGACGAGCCAGATTTAATTTAATATTTTTTCACAGATTATGAGAAAAAAGTTCTAATTTAATTTTTTTATAGATTATGAGAAAAAAGTTTCGCTCTCTATCAGCTAGGAAAGCTGTCTTAGCACAACCATTCATTCTTGCACAAATCAAAATCAAGATGAGCCAGAAGGCTCCATTCTGACAGCTTCTAATGGAGAAGCTACATTTACTGGACATGGGGAAAGTTGCTGGGCTCTAAGGACTGTGCATTTCTTGAACTAGATAAATGGTCTTGGTGTAGCATAATACCAAAACTTCTTGTCGCAGCCCGTAAGGACAGAACTCAATCAGCCTGAAAAGGAAGTCAGTGACTCCGACTCAACACAGGAATGTTCTGTGATTCCTAAAGAAGGATGTAGGAGTGTGGCACAATTCAACCACAGTCTGTGGTCCTGTGCCTCTGCCTTGACATGAGTGGGATTTCCCAGCTGGTCATTTTCTTCTTATCTAAGACATTGGGAACAAATTACTTGACCTCCTCTGGGCTTCAGTACTCCCACTCATCAAATTAGAGGACTGGGCAGTCGCTAGGCTCTCTTTAGGCATCATATTTTAGTTTCTGTGATTTTAAATTTGAGAAGGGGTGTCTAAGGGAGAATACATAGGGGAGGGGGAAAGGCTTATTAAAAGTGTAGTTAGACACTGAATTTTTAAGAATTGCATTTTGTAATAATACCTTTACCTAATCAGGACTGACAATCTTACCTGATGACAGCACATGGAGGAATGGCTGCATTCAAAAATAAAAATGAAATAAAACAAGACCTTATTTGAACTTAGCAATAATGCTGATTCCTCTTTTTGATTTGAGGAGGTTATAGCTGTTGTAAATGCTTGAATTGGGTCTGCCCAGGCAAAACAGAGTCAAGAGTCCATGTCGGATGAATTTTAACAATGTAGACAATAGAAAGGGTTGCTTAAACTGCCCCTCTTTTACCAAAACACATTTACAAATGAAAGAACAACACTTCCATTTTTTAAAAACATTTTTTGAGATGAAGTCTTGCTTTGTCACCCAGAGTGGAGTGCAGTGGTGCGATCTTGGCTCACTGCAAACTTTGCCTCCCGGGTTCAAGTGATTCTCCTGCCTCATCCTCCCGAGTAGCTGGGACTACAGGCGCCCACCACCATTCCTAGCTAATTTTTGTATTTTTAGTAGAGACAGGGTTTCACCATGTTGGCCAGGCTGGTCTCGAACTCCTGACCCCAGGTGATCTGCCGACCTCGGCCTCTGAAAGTGCTGGGATTACAGGCGTGAGCCAACAGGCGTGGCCAAAAAATTTCCATTTTTAATTGCAGGGTCTGGGGAATTAAAATGCATCCGTAATTTCTTGCATCTCTCCGCTCGGGCTTGCATGAATGCAGAGGGATGGGGAGGACTTCTTGAGGCAAGCATCCCCCTCTTGTCGCCTGCCATCTGGAGAGAGAGGGCTGTGATTTATCTCACTTTAATCAGGAAGGACCCGATGGGTGGATGGAGAGGTCTGACGGCTTTGTTGCTCCATGTGGGAAAGAAACGGACAGAGTGAATTTGTGTATGATCCCTAAGGAGAAAGCGTCTTTGTGCTCTATTTCATTTTGACCTGGAGCCCCTGAAAGCAAGCTAGTTACAAGTTGAAATAGGCCATTTCTAAAGTGTGATTTTGTTTGTGTATGAGCCTTGATTACAAAGGGGAAAAAAACCCGCTTAATTTACATACACCACATGTAGCGCAGGATCCCCTGGGCTGTCTTTTCAGGTATCAGGAAACTTTGATGAAAGTCGCTTGCCTCATCTAGGACTCATTTGATATTGTTTAGCAGAGCCTGGTATTAACATTTCCTTCCAACTGTTTACTGGAATCTGTGTGTTCCCTTCAAGTGATGCATACTAGGTGCACAGGCTTCCTGCCACTGTCATCCTAATCTTTCCATGCAGACAGGAGCAGAGGGGAGAGCGCTGAGCCAGGCCCCAGCTTGCTTTTCTTTCCTGACACAGCCCGGCTCCGCTGCACTTCTCAGCTCTTGCTCTAGGTGGTGCTGTTTGACCATTTTCTTCATGTGACCCTCCACTCGGTAATATAAATTCATTCGGAGGATGACCTGATATCAAAAAAAATTCCTTTTGATTAGTAGAATCAACTTGTTCCTTCACACGATACTCTTCCCACTGAGACACATGGAGACAATTCTGACTCCAGGTTTGCAACCTTGAGATTTCTCTCAGATGCAATAAAAAAAACAAAAAAGCATTTTGAGTGGCACAGTGATGCCTAGTGCATGATCATGTTTGTCTCCTCAAACATTAAAGGGAAACTTGTGGGTTTGAGGATGCCCAGCAGCACGACAGCTGCCAATGTAAATGAGCCGTATAGAGAGAGAGGGGGCGGGAGGGGACTACAAACTTCAGAATATGAGCTGTTCGTTTATAAGTTAAAAAAAAAAAAAAAGACAAAAGGGAGCCCAGGATGGTGCAAGAAAGAGGAGAAAGGAAGATTTTCCTTGCAGCTAATCAGGAGAGTTCATAAGGGCTGATTACATGAGTGGAAGCCTTAAGTTCTTTTTTTTAAAAAATGTGAAAGTTTGCATGTATGTATGTATGTATGTATGTATGTATGTATGTATGTATAGCTTCGTGTATTACCATTATTATTGCAATCAGCAAATGGATTTACTTCCTTTATCTCATGGGCTCCTTCCCACTCACTTCTGGCAGCACATTTTCCTTTCTCCTTCATCCCAGAACATCAAAGAACAGATGCGCTTCCTAACCCTGGCTCCAGGGGACTTTATACATTGTAAACAGTGCACCTCTAACGTGGTTCACCGCTTAGAGAACGTGTGTCCCATTTTAAAACTGTGACTCCTTTATATTTTGCAGTGCTTATTTTAATAAGAGACATTGGGCTTGTGACATATTTTTCATGGAGGAGTGAGCTTAATGGTTGAAAGTAATCGATAAACTTGTTCTTCCTCTGATGCCATCAGCCAAGATCCTATGGCAATAGTAAGAGGATGACACTGGGCTGGCACCCCCTCCATAACATATTTGGACCATGTTTTCCCCCCAGAATGCACATGCAATAGCTTTGGTTTGGTAAGAGAGAGATGGTGTACTTGGTTTCCTTCTGTCACACTTTTGGTGAAATGAATTAGACTTTTAAATCAGGAAATTCAGCGAGATGAGTTAGATTTTTACACAAGAGCAGTGGAGGACTTCCAGCTGGTTGGGGGAATGATACGGAAATATCTTGCTAAATCAGGGTCTGGTGGAATGCTGCTCCCCTTGCAGGCTCCTCTTCACAGGGAGCAATCTGTGGGTTGCTTATAGAACAGAGCGAGCAGGAGGCATAGCATGGTCTTGCTCAGGGGAAGACCCGGTGTTCAGATGTTTGTCATTAGGAACTGGGTGTGGGCTTTTTCAAGTTAAACTGAAGCAGCAGTTCTATTAGGAAGAGCCTCCCAGATCAGCATCTTCTGTTTCTGGATACTCTCCCTTTGAAAAGCCAGATTTCAGCAAAAAGCTTTGCTAATGGTGAAATTGCACAACTGAAACCCTATGGGAGCAATGGGAAAGATGGAGAAAGAGGTGGTTATATCATGTACTTCAACAGTTTATTTAGAGGCTGTTGACGTTAGAATAACAAGCCAAGACAAACAAAAATACTCATTTTGGATGAAAATATTGTCTTTTCATTTTATTATAGATAGCTGAGTCCTAAGACTTCTACAGAAACACATTTTCCTAATGAGTGGCTGATTTTTCTGGTTGTGCAAATAATGTCCAAATTATTGTACAAATTTTTGGCTCAGGAGCAAACATTGTATTGCATATTGAGCTAATCACTTGCCCTTTCTAAGGTAAGCCCTTACCTCTGCTTTCCCTTCATCTTGTCATTTCTGTTTGTTGGGTACAGGTTTCCTGTTGGTTCTTTCTGTTGGCTCTGATGTAACATGAATGAAGTTCTTAACATCCTTTCAGACATAAACACAACTTAGCTCATTGTTTCTGAGTTCATATAGAGGTTTTCTTGCCCCTGAGACTTTCGTGTCAGACAGCTGGATGTTGCTGTGTTCAAGGCTCTATCTGTTGATTTTGTATCCTACAACTTTACTGATTTCACCTATCAGTTCAGTTCTAACAGTTTTCAAATTTTATTTATTTGTTTTTGTTTTTTAAATATTGTATGTTTCATTTTAGAGTCAGGAGGGTAGATGTACAGGTTTCTTAAACAGGTATATTGCATGGTGCTGAGGTTTGGGCTTCTAATGATCCCACCACCCAAGCAGTGAGCATAGTAATCGATAGGTAGTTTTTCAACCCTTGCTCCCACCATCCTTCCCTCCCACCTTTGGAGTCCCCCAGTGTCTATTGTTCCCTTCTTTGTGTTGAGTTCTAACCTTTTTTTAGTGAAGTTTGTAGGGTTTTCTATATATAACAAGATCATGCCGTCAGTAGAGACAGTTTCACTTCTTCCTTTCCTATTAGGATGCCTTTTATTTCTTTCTTTTGCCTAATTACCCTGAGAAGTGGTGTCTGTGGGCATCCTTGTCTTGTTCCTGATGGTAGAGGAAAAGTTTCAACTTTTCACCATTGATCATGGTGTTAGCTATGGGTTTGTCATATATGGCCTTTATTTTGTTGGGATACAGTCCCTCAATACGTGATCTGTTGGGTGTTTTTTTTTTTCACCATGAAAGGGTTTCGAATTTTGTCAAAAACTTTTTCTATATCTATTGTGATGGCCATATAGTTTCTATCCTTTATTTTTCTAATATAGTATATTATATGTATTGATTTGCTTATGTTGAACCATGACATGATCATGGTGAATGATTCTTTCAATGTGCTATTGAATTTGGTTTGCTAGGATTTTGTTGAGAATTTTTGCATCTATGTAGATCAAGGATATTGGCCTGTCATTTTCCTTTCTTGTAGTGTTCTTGTCTGGCTTTGGAATCAGGGTAATGCTGGCCCTGTAAGATGAGTTTGGAAGTATTCCCTCCACTTCAGCTTTTTGGAAGAGTTTGAGAAGGACTGGTATTAGTTCTTCTTAAAATATTTGGTAGAATTAATCTGGGAAGCCATCTGGTTTTGGGTTTTTCATTGATAGGAGACATTTTCTTACGGATTCAACCTCCTTGCTTGCTATTAGTCTGTTCAGATTTTTAAATTTCTTCATGAGTCAATCTTGGTAGGTTTTATGTGTCTGGGAATTTATCCATTTCTTCTAGATGATCCAATTAGTTAGTGTGTAATTATACCTAGCACTTTCTTAGGATCCTTTGTATTTCTGTGATATTGGCTATGATGTTTCATCTTTCATTTCTGATTTTATGCTCTATTGAAAACATGAGGCATAGAAGGTAGGGGGCACTGGTCAGGACTTGGGGTATAAACTGGCAGATGTTAAGGTGGGTGATTCTGGTTAACTCAGAAACTCCGAAGTCCCGTGTGGAAGAATTAACTGCCTGTACTCACCTAGTAATGTATATCCTTGGTCAAAAAAGATCCAGCTGAGAATGTTGGATGAAGGGACCAAATCAATATTCATCATTATATTGAAAACAAGTCAGATTGGCTGTGGTCTTTTGACAGCAGGTCAGTGGCTGAGTCTATTTGAACAAAGTTAGGGCAGGTTCAAGGGAGAATCCTGAGATCGGTATTCTTTGTTCCATACAAACTTGCCTTTCAGTTTCTTCTCCCCATGCCTCCAGGATGTCCCTGCACGGCCCGTAGGGCCCCCTCCTTCAGTACCTTGCCTTCCGAAGGGGAGAAAATGAGTTTTCCAATGTTAGCATATATTTAGCCTTCCAAAATTTTCTATTTCTATTTTAGGGGAGCTCTAGGAAAACAGCAGATTACTCTAAATCCCCAGGTAAAAATCTGAAATGGTGGAATTTCATATGACCAGGAGACATATTTTGGGGCAAGTGGGCTCTTCACAATCACTTGGACATGAAGGCATCTGCTTCTTCTATGCCTAAAATAGTCCTTCAATTTAGTAGTTTAATTCCTCTTCCTCTTTTTCAAATTTCAAGACAATACATGTAGTGACTGAACAATTTGGATCCAAGTTTCACTATTTAACTGCCAGTGTGACCTTGGGCGAGTCATTTAATCTTTTCAAGGCTCAATTTCATCATGTAAAGTAGAAGTACAAACAATCCCTGACTTAGAATATTTTGACTTATGATTTTTCAACTTTAAGATAGTTTGAAAGCAATACACATTCAGCAGAAGCTGTACTTTGAGTACTCATACAACCATTCTGTTTTCCACTTTCAGTACAGTATTCATTATATTCCATGAGATATTCAAAGCCCACGTTATTATAAAATGGGCTTTCTGTTAGATGATTTTGCCTAACTGTAGGTTAATGTGAGTGTTTAAGGTAGGCCGAGCTAAGCTATGATGTTTAGTAGGTTAAGTGTATTAAATGCATTTTCAGCTTACAATATTTTCCTAAGTTTATTGGAATATAACCCCATTGTAAATTGAGGGGTATTTGTAATAATGATATCTCTTCAAGGAGACTTTGTGAGCCTCTCATAGGAAAATGCATACACAGATGCGTATAAATATATAATCTTTCTTTTCCATACATATGATATTCTTTAAGGATATTCAAAAATCTGGAAACAGTTGCCTCCAGGGAGATAAATGGTAGTGGGTTGGGAAACTTTTAACTGTATACGCTTTTGTACCTTTTGCATTTTGAATCAGATGAATGTATAATCTACATAAAATATTAAGATTAAAACATCACCGAATAACTTATCAGGAGTTTGGTGAACATAAGGGAAGGCCTCCTATGGTGGCTGTATTTTATTCAGTGTTGGTCACTGTTGGGCACTTCATAGAGCTTATTTCATTTCATCCTTACAAGCGCCGTAGGAGGAAGGTGCCCCAGAGGGATTCATGGTTAGAATAGCAGAGTAGGAGCATTTGGCAGCTATATTCTGTGTAGGTTATAACTTTAAAGATATTTCTGTTATAAAATGTTTCAAACATACAAAAATTATAGAGAAGCAGTTTTCTATAGTTATTAAATATTCTTAATGGGTAGTCACAGAAATTATCATCCAAAGTGGGATATTCTTGAGAGAAAAAGGAGGTTCTATTTATAATTATGGTGGGATAACAAACTTAAGATGAACAGCTCTGGACAAACTGGGTTGTATGGTCCCTGGAAAACAAGGATTACTGTAAATGTGAGTCCCGCCTTGTGCTTCTCTCTGTCCCACCAAGAAAATATGATCTTGATACAGATGTTCATTGTGTCAAGGCAACCATGGCAACCATGATCTAGATACACTGTTCAAGTTTTATGCTGATCCTACATATATATGTCTCAGGAACTTTCCAGAGTTTCCTTTGAGTGCTTCTAAATTTTGCATAAATGGTATGTTGTCCCTTGTCTCTTTTTAAAACCAGTAAGCCATTTTCCCTTCTTTTCCTGGAAAATTAAAGGAACAAAGACCAGGAAATAACAATGTATTAGCTAAGGTTCTGTTGATTGAAAGCAACAGAACCTAATTCTGGCTAGCTTAAACCATGCTAGGATTTAATGAAGAATACTGCAGAATCTTAGATATCTTATGACTGGGAAAGAGGAGGTTCAGGCAGTTCCTGGGATGTCAGTAACAGGTAGCTGTCAATTAACTGCCCCCACACCACCCACTGCTGCCGTCATCAATATAGCACACCACGATGGCTCCCAGCCTCTGTACGTCTGGGTTCCGGTGTTCAAATTCTAGAGACAGCAAGAGAAATCCCATTGAGTCAGGGATCCTTCCCTGGGTCACACTCCCTGCATATGGTCAGAAATGCAGGATTATGTACTAAAGACACAGCTAAAGAGGACCCACTCCACTGTTTTGGGACCATTTGCAGGGGAGGCAAAATTGTGAGCTACTCACTTAAAGAGGTGATAACCATAAGTTTGCAGGAAAAAAGAAATTGGAGAAGAGAAGGATAACACTATCCTACGGTTTCTTCTGAAAATGGACGAAGGGAACAGCATTTCCATTTGGAAATTCTCTCCTGGCATTTCAATATTTATGGATTCTGAATTCTGAGAAAAATCAGTTGAGAAATTAGGAAAATGGGAAGGAACATTCTAATTTTCCTGTGAAAATTACAGCTTAATAGTCAGTATAGAGAACTTACTGGCTTGAAGAAATGCACTGACTTCAAGTCAAGCAAGATGAGGAGGCACTGACATGTGGAGATGAAAGTTAAGGTGAACAGGACAGGAGCAGTAAAGGAGCCTCAGTCAGACTTTCTTGTATCTGTTGCTGTGTTACAAGTGTGTGTTCATGGCCTTGTCCACTGCTAACAGTGAACCATTTCTGCAAATAAATATTAATGTGTTCCTAGGCATAGTATATGTTTTACAAATCCTATGAGAGGTTTTCTAAGAAATGCCAAGTTTTAGAAACAAAATATACCCTTAAATCGGCAATTTTGACAGTTGCTTCTTTCTAGTGCTATTCATCTTGCCAGGAGATCAGAATGTTATGTTATTTAAATGGTATTGGAGGGGATGATTGATGCCTTGTATAACAATGTCATGTAAACAACGATTAAAGCATTAAGTATTTGTGGTGTTACCTTTCAATCTGTAAAGGACTTTTCTTTAGCATTTATTTTGTGATAACATTCATTTCTTTTTAATGTTTTCTCTATTAATGCTATTGGATTTTATAATCTTGTTACAATATGTTGGCTCCTAATAATAATAAATCATCATTTGTTATCATATCTCTTTAAAACAGAAGACTACTAAAACTTTTCATATAATCCTGTTACAGAAAAAAACGACTATTTGCTTGTTATTATAGTCATTTATTATTTTTCAAAAACTTGTAAGTGAAGTGTTATGAAAATCATATGAATTTGGGAATTCCCAAGCATTCTCAGAAATTCTATTTCCTTGTTCCCAAATCCCAATGATTAATATCTGCCAGGAGTCGGAAAACAGTGAAAGGAAGTAACATCCTATGTTGGATACCTGGTAGGGTTAGTGAAGAAACGTTATTGCTGAGCTCTGTGTTACGCTCACGAATGATGCCATTGAGGAAGTCACGCTTGTTGAAAGGAACGCAGATACACAAAGAGTTTTGCTGCTGTCTGTTGGATAAGAACCCCCTGGTCGATTTCAGCTCCTACTGCAAGTTACAAAAATCAATCCAATGATAAATGAAAAGTGCCCAGTGTGCTGGGAAATAACTTATTTTTTGGCTTCAGAGGAAATTTTAGAAACAGTGCCAAGTGAAACGTAAAAACAAACTACGAAGACGTTCATGAATTTCCCTCTGAAGCTGACAGCCGTATTTTAGCAGATGGAACTCCTACTATTAGCCCAACTCTTGGGTTGAAACAGTGTGTCCAGGAAACCCTATGTTAAAATGCAATGTGTTGGGGATATTGTTCCTCTATTTGCTTGAGTTAATTTTCAAATTAGTGTACTCTTGCTTAGCTGTGCTCTGAGGGAATGAACAAAAGATTGGTAAACTCTGATGGAGAACACTGGTCAGGCAGGGCACATAGAATCCCTGGGGATGGTGGTTCCTGGCAAATGGGGGAGGAGGCCCTGAGCCAGGCTTGGGCTGGGCTGGAGGAACATGAAGATGGGATCTACTCACAACCCCCAAAACTGAGGGGTCCTGGTAACATATTATTTCACCCTCAGCCATGCAAATTCATTATTTTTATGGATAAAATAGTTTTAAAAAACTAATTTACATTGAAATGTTAAAAATTTATATAGAGATTAGAAATATTTATATAGAGATTATTGGGAATCCCCTCCTAAAGCCAAACATAAAAAACTACCAAAAAAAAAAATTCCGTGTAGGCTAAGATTGCAAATGACTGATGGAATGTCATTTAAATTAAACATGGAAAATATATTTCCTCTTTAATAAAGATCTAAATTCTATTCTTTTTAGGAGCCTTCAGAAATGAAATTCAACTATTAAAAAAAGTATAGAGAAGCCTTTAGAAAAGAAACTTTTTTTTTGCTGTATTATATATTAAAGAACTTTGATGAGAATAGTTCTAAAGTGTTTAATACTCGATTCCACTGATGTTTCTAGGTATTGTGGGGAACACCTAGAAATTAAATCTTCATCTTTGGCAGATCAGAGGCCTATTATTTTTAGGTAAAACAATTAAAATCTGCTTTTAATAAATCACAAATTTTGCAAGTTAGCCATTAATAGTAAGTGCTTTTCAAAGTTGGGCCCAATACATGAAAAAGCCAGAAAAACATACCTGCATTAGTTTTGCCCATCACCTTCTTATGCTGGCCTCAGGAGATTTATTAACAGCATTCAATATTTTAGGTAGGCTGGATGTGGTGGCTCATGCATGTAATCCCAGCACTTTGGGAGGCTGAGGTGGGAGGATGGCTTGAGACCAGGAGTTCAAGACCAGCCTGGTCAACCTAGTGAGCCCCTCGGTCTCTCTGAAAAGAAAAAAAATTTAGGTATCCTGTGGCTACCTCCAAAAACAAACTCCAGAGGAACTGAATTTTCTTTTTTATTTCATGTGTTGGGATAATGGCTTCTTTTGCAGTTACTTACGAAGAATTTAAGGGTCAGTAAAAATATTTTTTCATCCTTAATAACATGAATTCTCTAATTTGTGTGTGATATAATGCTAGATATTGTGCCAAAAGTGTTACATAGACATAATCCATGCCCATTTTCAAAGATAATACTAATATAGGAATAAGAATCATTATTATTGTAGTAATTATTATTTTAGTAGTAGTAGTAATAATCAAAACAATTACATCAAACACTTATTAAACCCTTATTATGTGATAGGTACTGTGTAAGCAATTTCCACATATTAGCTCCTTAAATGTGATCACTAACCCCATGAGGTAGGTAGCATTATGTCCATTTTATAGATGCAGAAACTGAGCTTTGAAGAGGGAAAGCAACTTGCCCAAGGCCATGCAGGCAGTCATTGATAAGGGTGGGGAGCGAGAAGTTGAAGTCTGAGATGTAAGTTCACAGACACGAGTACACAAACACGTACAAGATACTCGTATGACATGTGGGGTTGCTTGAAATATGTAATTGACTTTCCCCAGCACAAGAAAGTGTTTGGACAGATTTCAAAGGGATCTAACACTTCCTCAGAGGACTGCCCTACGACATTTTTCCGTGTGCTTTTCTGCCTCTTGTCCTATACTTTTGGCATTTCTTCTGCTCTTAGAGGCAATGAGTCAACAGCATATTTTTAGCACCTCCTGTGTGCATAGAAGTGGCCCCTGACTCAATGGGAGTGTATAACTACCATGGGCCAAATCAGTGTGCTTTCCTGTTAGCCAGGGGATTATAGAAGAACACGCTCCCCTGATTCCAACAGAACTTGCTGCCACTCTGATGTCTTCATTGTAAGGCCTCTAAATGAATGTTCAAGAAATTCATGTTAAAGGCACGTGTCATATGTGTAACTTGTAAACATTTGTGTACTTGTCTCTGTGTCCTTACACCTCAGGCTTCAACTCTTGTTTTTACCTTTATCAATGACTACCTGTGTGCTGTGTGGCTTTGGACCAATTGCTCACCCCCTCTAAAGCTCAGTTTCTGCATCTGTAAAATGGATATAATGCCATATATACATAGATATAGATATACATACACCAATATATATACACACATATATATGTGTGTATATACATATATATATAATATACAAACTGAAATATATAGTTATATAAATATTTCAGTTTAAGTTTCAAAAATCACTGGAGGGTATTTTTATAATACCCTTCAGCAATTTTACCTGCTGCCTTTGCACATTCTGGTGAATTTCTAAATGGAAGTCTGATAGAGATTAATCTTTTAATGCATCATAAATAAAAAAGAAAATCACAGAATGATGTAGCTGGAGAGGACCCTGGGGATCTAGTGTTTCATGAAAGATTAATGTCCTTGATCTGTTTGTAAGTGTTTTGGAAAAATCTTCCATGGTCAAATAAAACTTGGCAATGTTGGATTAAAGTTAAATAGGTTTTTTTTTCCTGCAGAACTTCATAGTCTTTAATATGCTAATATGTTTTGTGAATCTACAAGGAATGAAGTGTTTCAATACTTATTTTACCCAGATTCTCATTTTGGTACAGGCTGGTCAAGCTGAGTCAGCTAGTATATTCTCTAGATGGAGATGATGGCTGATGCCTTTTTGAGAGCAAGAGAGTCCCCAGGGGAAGCAAGGGTATATCAGTTGCTCCATTTCATGCCAAGGATCCTCAGTCTTTAGAGGCTCAGAGAAGGCTGAAAGGCTCCTCTAGGCTATCAGGGCTACCATTCATTGTGACCCATGCTACAGAGAAGCTTTGAGCTCAGTGCAAAGGAGTGACCAGCCCTTGAGAATCAGGAAAATTTATTTATTCCTGACCTAGTCCACTGAGGACATACAAGGAATGGGGCAGGGGAGTGTCACCAGCTATGGTTACAAGCTAGTCTGATTCTCTTTCATTAAGAAAACTGGTCCCTGTGAGTTTAGATTGGGAAGCACCAGGTTAAAAAATTTTTAGGCCAGGAGTGGTGGCCACTGTACTCCAGCCTGGGTGACAGAGTGAGAATCTGTCTTAAAAAAAAAAAAAAAAAAAAGTTAAGTGATGTCTTCTGTTGAGGACCTCTCAGAACTTTTAATATGAAAGTGTGCATTGTGAAGAATGTGAGTAGAGTGTACAGGAGTTTTAAAAGCTACTTGGTCATGAAACTCTTGCTTTGTGCAGGATTCGAGGGGCACTAACATTCTGAGGAAAATATTTTGGGAAACATTGATCTAATCCAAACTTCTCATTTTACCAGCAAACAACTGTGGGGCCCTCTAAGTTTCCTTTCTCCATCATTGTGACAAATTCATTGGAATTAATTCAATCAAACCTGGGGTCAGCTTTGAAGAGATTTATTTAGCAGGTAAATCTGTTTTGTACATTTTGAGGGAGTTCTGAGTTTCCATAGTCAAAAACCACAGATCAATTTAACCAACCTTTATGGAATATCACCTATGGCCCAAAGACCCTTTAGCTACAGTGATGGTCTACAAAAATATAAACTGTAATTCTTGCAATACAGGAGATTAGTAATAATGGTAAATATAATGATGATGACACCATGAATAGCTAACATTTATTGAATGCCTTTCTATTAGTCAGGCACTTTACTAAGTATTTTAATCCTCCCAACAATTTATGAGGTAGGGATTATAATAATTCCCATCTTATAGTGAGGACACTGAGGTTAGGAAATTATCCTAGCCTAAATGTTAAGTGTAAGCATGAATAGAAAGGTGTTATCAGCCTATAAGACATTCCTTTATGAGTGATACAAAATCCTATATAAATTCAGAGAAAAGAAAAGTGGTTTTCGAAGTCCTTGATCAGTGAGTGTGAAGCATGTGGTGGCCCGGTTACTGTTTGTTTGCCCATCTGTCCTCCCTCTGGGGATCAGCACCCCCTTACTTTGGAAGAATTGTTTTCCTTTTCACTGTAAGGTTCTTTCTGGCTATGCGATGGGGCACATTGCCTCAAACTAGCCCTGTTCCAGTCTTTGAGAACCTTGAAATTGGAACCAAGGAAAGAGGATTGCCTCTTGAATGGTAATTCTCTAAAATCTAGTCTGAGGTGCTGGTGCCTAATCCCTGGGTCTGTGGAAGGAGCTGGGCTGTGAGAGGGGAGAATGATGTTGATGTCAAGAGAGAGGCAGGTGCTAGGAGCAGAGAGATGGAGGCCTGGAGGGTTTCTGGGCTTCTCTGAGGCTTAGGGTTTGGATCATTGTCTTCATTACTGGAACAAAGGATTTACCATACCTGCTCTTCTGGGAATGAAACTGTCCTGCTTTGCAAAATAAAGTGTCATTAGAAAGAGATCTTAAAAACCCCACACCATAGACAGGTGCACAGATCCGTAGAAGTGTTAAAGTTCTGTCTGTTGGATGCTAAGCCAAGACTCTTAAGTATGTTCTAAAGAGAAACTGGTGTGTGTAGGCTGTGCACTCCCAGGGAGATAAAAATTAGGAACTTTATGGGTTGGGCTTGGTGGCTCCCACCTGTAATCCCAGCACTGTGGGAGGCTAAAGTGGGCAGATTGATTGAGCTGAGGAGTTCGAGACCAGCCTAGGCAACATGGTGAAACCCCATGTCTACAAAAGCTACAAAAATTAGCTGGGCGTGGTGGCATGTACCTGTAGGCGGGAGGATCGCTTGAGCCCAAGAGGGAGAGGGTGCAGTGAGCCATGATTGTGCCACTGCACTCCACCTGGGTGACAGGAATTTTATGGGGAATGGGATCTTGGAGACTGAGTAGAGACTAGAGGAAAAAAAAAAAAAAAACTACCTCCCCAACTGGCCACACTATTCTTTTAAAAAAATGTTAATTGACAAATTAAAATTGTATGTATTTACGGAGGTATAATGTGATGTTATGATATATGTATACATTGTGGAATAATTAAATCCAGAGAATTAATAGATTCATCACCTCAAAACCTATCTTTTTTGTGGTGAGAACATTTGAAATTTATTGTCTTAGCAATTTTGAAATACACAATACTTCATTGTAAACTACAGTCACCATGCTGTGCTGTAGATCTCAACAAAATGTATTCTTCCTGTCTCAGCTAAAACATAGTACTCTTTGACAACATTTCCCCATTCCTCTCACCCCCTCCAAAAACACCCATTCTTTATGTTGAAGAGAATGGCTAAAAAGTCCCAGCAGGTTTCAACTGACAGCTTCAGTGGTTGTCCCATCACACTTCAATGTTATTAATAGAAAGGGGAGGGGCAATACATAATTCGGACAGGCAGAAAGTACCATTGTAACCACTTTCCTGACTTCACAGAAAAAGTCCTCTTGTTTTCATCTGTAAAATGGGAACTGCGTGAATACCATTATTCTTTTCTTCAGCCTCCAAAGAAAAAACAGATGCAAAGCCTTTTATCAATTGTAAAACAGTATACAATGTGTGTTATTACTCACAGTTGTCTTACTGTGACCAAACACTTTATAAGCCTGCGGCAAGTCAGCCTTACTCTCAGGAAGTGGACAATATTTGGGGAAGGAGAAGCAGCAGGATCTTTCAGGACAGTAGCCTTGGTGGGTCCAAAAATTCCTTGAGCGAAATGGGAGACAAAACTTTCTTCCTGCTTTGCGGTTTATCCTGTTAGTCTTGTCTCTCTTCACTCCTATTTTCTATGGAGAATTTCCTGGTTTTGGAGTTTGGGTGCGTTTTATGGAGAGGAGGCAGAACATCTTTAGCTCCAGCAGAATGAAAGGATACATGCAAAGGAACCTAGCACAGTATGTGGTACCCAGTTCCCCTTTAACTTGGCTTTATTCATTCACTCCTGGTAGGGCATTAATAAGGGATTTAGCCCCCTCCTATTGAAAACGATTAATTCAGGGAAGAGTTCAGGCAGTGTGGACAGATACAGTGTAGGCCAAGCCTGTTTCTAAGGCAGGAGCTGGGTAGGGAGGGTGAGAAGGGCGAGAAGAATAGGGAAATATGTGTCGTCTGTGTTGCTGCTGTTGCAAACACCACAACAAACAAACAAGTGAAAAAAAAAAAAAAAAAGAATTGTCCATACCGGAAAGTGTGCTGTTTTGGAGGAGGCTGGGGAAAGTGTGGATGGCTCGAGTGGGTCCTGTTGGATTGAAGTCTGACAGTGGTGATTCCCTTCAACAAATGGTCGGGGTGGGAGGGTACACACACACACACACACACACACACACACACACACACACACACCCCACATGCAGCGCCCAGCCTCCGATTTCAGCGCTGGCAGGAGATAACCATTCTTAGCTCGCCTTTCCAGGGTTATTTTTGGCTGAGGCTGTTCGCTGATGGCAAAAGGTTTCAGCCCCCTCCCAAATCCCTCCCCGTGCTTGTTCTAAAGAGAAACTGGTGCGTGTAGGCTGCGCACTCCCAGGGAGACAGGGAGACGGGGCCTGGCGCCGGAGAGGAACCCGGACTCTGCCCAAAGTCTCGCCGCCCGCCGGCTGTTTTCTGGCGGAGGGTGTGCCCCGGAGGGCGTCGATCGCGCGTGAAGGCTGGGGCCAGGCGCGGGTGCAGGCGTCACCGGGGTCGGGCTAGCAGGCCCTGGAATCAGGCTTTTGGGACACCCCGAAAGTGAGTCCAACTTGGGGAGAAACTGAGGACACCTCGGGCGGTCTGGCAGCGGAGAAGGTGGGCAGGAGAAAACTTTACAGGAAGGCAGAAGCAATCTCCGCCGAGGGAGTCAGCGAGCAGCCGCACGGAGAGGAGGGGCGGGCAGTCCCCAGGCGGGCGGGTGCAGGGCGCAGGGTGCCGACCTGCCGGAGAGGGGGCCTGGGCGCGAGGCGGAGTCCCGGTGCGCGGCCAGGTGGGCGGAGGCCCCCGGCAGGCTGCAGATTGCCTCCGGCCCCGGAAGCCTCAGCAGGACCGGCCAGGAGGCGCCACGGAGGGGAGCCCCATCCCGGTGCTGACAGTGCCCACCGCGCCCTACGAGGACCGGCGGCCGGCCGGCGGCGGGGGTCTGCAGCGACCTACCGGCCTCTTCGAGGGCCAGCGCAACTACCTGCCCAAATTCATCCAGAGCGTGCTATCGTCCATCGACCTGCGCGACCGCCGGGGCTGCACCACGGTGGTGGGCAGCGACGGCAGGTACTTTAGCAGGACGGCCATCGAGATCGTGGGGCAGATGGCCGCGGCCAACGGGGTGAGTGTCCGGATGCCCCTCGCTTCCCGCCGCGCTGCCGCCATGCCCTCTCCTAGCCCTTGTCCCCCTGCTGCCTCCGGGCCCAGCTGGGAGGCCCCTGCCCAGCCCAGGCTTTGCTTCCTCGCTCCCGAGTCCTCACCCTCCAGCGCCCCACTCCCGCCGCGCTCGCAGCCTCCCCGGCGCACCCCGGACACTGGGTTCTATTAGTACCCACCGCCCCCAAAAGCCTTGAGGGGTGTCCGTCGTTCCTGGAGCCACTCCGGGTGCCCTGGACTCTTCTCCGACTCTGCACACATCCCACACCTGCTCATTTTTCTTTCGGACATTCTCTTACCCGGCCCTGTAGATTCCAAGGCAGCTCCCAGTTTTCCATATTGTTCCCAACGCGTTCACTGCCCACAGTCCCCACACAAACTTCTTTCCCAGGCTCACAACATAGTCCCTCTGCCCCGTGCCCTTTTTGCAATAATCTGCCAGTCCCCTAAGTCTTAGCTCTGCCTATTTAACAGTAGTGGTGTCTCAGAACACACACACACACACACACACACACACACACACACACGATCCCTGACATATTTGGCAAGAGTAGGTCCTGAAGGTTTTTAACATTTTGGTTCTTTAACCCAGTGGAATTACTGAATGATTTATTTAATTAGGGTAGGGATGGAGTGGATCCATTTGTTTGATGCTAAACAGCCTGAGCTCACAGTTCCCAGGGGGCATATCTCTAAATGGTCTGAAACGAGATTTGCAGTGGTTTTCTTAATGCAATTCCCAACTTCTCTCCAAATGCCTTTTGACATTTGACAGCATTTCATGCCTCTTCCCCTTTCGCTTTTCATCCTTGTTTTCTCTCCCTTCTCCCACGACCTCGGTAGTCTTCTGCAATCCAGATTCTCAGACTTCGGGTTTTTCTCCCTCTGCCCCTTTCCTCTCTGTCCTATAACTAGAAGCACCTTTTGGCATAGACCCGTATCCCAGTTTCCTCTTTCCCAGGTCCAGCAGCATCTCAAGGACATCTACAAGAGGGATACCTAACTTCAGGGGTCTCTGAATGATATGTGGGAAACATCATCTAAAAAAGTAATTTTATCCTTATTCATGCAACCAGACCCACACTCATAGAACTTTTCTTTAAGGGGAGTGTCTTGCAGATGTATAAATGAGTGTTAACATCTTTAAAAGCGAAACTGCACAATTCCCTGGCATTTGAATTCCCTCCTTCCTTCCCAACCCTCTCCTTTTCATTTTCTCATTTATTATTAAAAACATTTTTAAAGGATCTCCATGCTTCATATTTATCTACTATAATTCCTCCTTCTCGGTGTTGCAGGGATGGGGAAAGAGGATTTTTTAAAAAACACAATAAAAAGCGATTGGGAGAAACAGGGCCAATGGTGTTGGGGTGGGTAGTGGAATTGTGATTTTTGACTCCAGTAGACAATGATGCTGGATATATGGGGTTTGATTTCTCTCTGGCTCCTCACTTGAGATTGATGAAGTTTGGCTAGAATCAGGGAGTTGAACAGAGGTTGACAAATGGTCTTTCACTCTTCTCTGACAGGCTGTTCCTGTGGAGTGATGGAGAATAATGAGCCTTGGGAGAGCTATGGGAGCTCTCATACTCCTTCCCGAGCCAATTTTTTAGGGAGTGAGAGAAACATGGCCTGTCCAATACTTGTTGTGGGTCAAGATATTTTTGAAGCTACGGTTGTTGATTTGCATGGGAAAATTATGATGTCTTATTATTTCTTGTCCCACTTTACCATAAGGGCTCCTCATCTTCTTACTTCAATGGGTCTTCCATGACACACACACTTTATTAACTCTAAGGGTGGAATTTATTTTAACAGATAATTAGCATAGGTCAATATATGCTGAAAATAGAGTCAAATTAAACCTACTAGCTGTTATAAAGGACAGATGACAAAATCCACATAGAAGCATCGACTCTTAAATAATCTGAAAGTACTACTTCTAAGAGGGGCGGGCATGGGTGAAGGGAATGGTGGACATGTTTCAGAATTTCAAATGCCAACTTTAACCAATCGTTTCCTCATTTTGTTCACCTTCTTGGGGGCTTATGCTAAAGTGAAGTGAATAGCCATAAGGCTGGCTTCAGGAGAAAGGTGGTCTAAAAGAACTGGATAATTATAAGCAAAATTGGTCTCGAATGATTGAAAATTGATGAGAATGTGCTTGTCTCCTGATTTGGCATCCTGAGTTAGACTCAGGAATACTGAACATGGATCCCAAAGGCTTTGGTCTTTTTTGATATCCTATTGGATAATCATAAGCAGGCTAGAAAAATAGGAAACTAGAATTTATTCTCTTTGAACTGACAAATCTGACCAGTGGGCTGCATTCTCTATATCTGAAAAATCTTGGTTTTGATTGAAAAATTAATTTTACAAAGCAATTTTCTTTTTTTCAATTAAATTTCATTTTTTTTTTGACACAGGTTCTCACTTTGTTGCCCAGGCTGGAGTGCAATGGTACAGTCTTGGCTCACTGTAGCCTTGACCTCCCCAGATTCAGGTGATCTTCCCACCTCAGCCTCCTGAGTAGCTAGGGCTATAGGTGCACGCCACTACGCACAGCTGATTTTTGTGTTTTTACTACTCATAGGGTTTCTCTGTTGCCCAGTCTAGTCTCAAACTCCTGATCTCAAGAGATCTGCCTGCCTTGGCCTCCTAAAGTGTCATGAACCACCATGCCCAGCCTACAAAGCAATGTTCTAGGAAAAACTACAGTTACTCTTTGATTATGTAATTGCTGGAGAAGAAAAGCATGGCATTTCTAAAATGATGAACTATATTACTTATATTTTAATATCTCATAAAGTTTGAAATAGACATTTCAAACATAAACATGTATAAAAATTTTTATAAATTATAAAATCAAAAACATTTTACAATTATTTTATTATAAAATTATTATAGAATCAAAAACATTATAAATTTAAACAACTTTTTTAAAAATTTACTTTGGGATTTCCCATGGAGTGATGGAGAATAATGAGCCTTGGGAGAGCTATGGCAGCTCTCATACTCCTTCCTGGGCCAACTTTTTTAGGAAATGGGAGAAATATACCCTGTTCAATGTTTATTGTGGGTCAGGATATTTTTGAAGCTATAGTTGTTGATTTGCTTCAAACTTTAAAAAAATTATTATAAAATTATGGGATGTAAAAAAATTTATTATAAAACTTTGAAATTTTCAAACTTTCAGAAAAGCAGAGAGATGAGATTAATGGCACTCACAGGCAAGCATAGAACATAGATTGTAAACATTTTGCTATATTTGTGTCATGACTATTTTTTGCTTGTGTTTGAAAGTATATTAAAGAAAATGATATTTTACCCCTAAATTCTTTAGTACAGATTTCTAAAAAAATAAGAACATTTTCCTGTATAGTTACAAAATCATCTTTTCAAACAAAATAAAAAATGGCTTTTTTATATCATTTATTACCCAGTCTACATTCAGATTTCCTCAATTATTATGAAATGTCCTTTTATTTTTTGAGACAAAGTCTTGCTCTTTCACACAGCCTGAAGTGCAGTGAAACAATCATAGCTCATTGCAGCCTCAAACTCCTGGGCTCAAGTGATCTTCCTGCCTCAGCTTCCTGAGTAGCTAGGACTAGAGGTGCACACCACCATGCCCAGCTAATTTATTGTTTTTGTAGAGATGGAGGTCTTACTACGTTGCCCAGGCTGGTCTCAAACTCCTGGCCTCAAGTGATCCTTCCAGCTTGGTCTCCCTGAAATATCTTTTGTGGCTGGTTTGTTCAAATTAGTTTCTTCTAATCAAGGGATACACATTGCATTTGATTATTTAGCTCAAGACTTTTTTAACCTGGAAAATACTCATACTCTTTGTTTATGTATTTATTTAGTGAAATTGACTTGTTGAAAAACTAGTCAGTTGTCCTGTAGAATATTTCCCCTTCTGGAATTTTCTGGTTGCTTTTTATGGTGTCATTTAACTTTTCACTCTGTTTTTTCCTGGTTAACTGGAAGTTAGTTCTAAAGGCTTTTAGGCCTGCTATAACAAAATACCAAAAACTGGATGACTTATAAAGAACAGAAATTTATTTCTCACAGTCCTAGAGGCTAGCAAGTTTAAAATCAAGGAGCATGTGGTTTTGATATCTGGTTAGGACCAACTTTCTGGTTCATAGATTGGCCTTCTTGCTGGGCCCTCACATAGTGGGAGAGACTAGCTAGCTCTCTGGGGCCTCTTTTATAAGGGCACTAATTCCAATCATGAAGCCTCTGTCCTTATGATCTAATGACCCCCTAAAGGCCCCACCTTTTAATACCAGCACCTTTGGGGTTAGGATGTCAACATATTAATTTGGGGAAGACATACACGTTCAGCCCATTGCAAGGTTTAGTTAGATTCAGGTTCAACTTCTTTTTTTAAAGACTATTTCATAGGCAATAATGTGTATTCACATCCCATCATTAGTGATGGTGAGATGATCGCAAGGTTAGGGTGATCACTGCCTATCTCCTCTGCTATATTCCCCCTTGGGTCAAGCCAGTAGTCTGTGACGTGAACTTTGTACCATGTGTATATTCAGTTATATTCTGTATCAATAGTTACTTGATTGTTTTAGCATTTATTAATGATCCTTGCTTGAGTTGATTATTTCATTAGGGGTTTCAAAATGGTGAATTTCTAATTCTCTAATTCTATCTACATGTTTTAGCTGGCATTTTTCTATAAGCAGACCATTTTCTTCACAACTGGGTTATTTGGCTACCCTGAAACATAGTTCCTTCCGGGAAGGCAGAACATATGTTTATTTCTGTCTTTTAAAAATTACTGGTGTTTGGAGTGAAGATTAGGTGAGCTAACTACCTCCACAGGTGACAAATGAATTTTGTTTTGTCTCACTTTTGCTTTTTTGAATATCACTGTGTCTGCTTGGATTTTTATATTTAATTTGAATGGATTAGGGAATAAATGAGAAGATAGGTTTTATCTGTTTCTGTAGTTTTTATGTGGCTGTGTGAACTTACTTTTAAAAATTCCCAGAAATATTTTAATTCCCCTTTAAAGATATAAACTATGTCATACTATAAAGCAAAAGAAAAACCAATCATGTGAAGAGTAAATAGTATCGTTTAAACGAATTGTGGTTAAGCTTAGTTTGTAACTAATTAGTTTTTTATTTTCTTTCTACTTTTATCTGCTTCAGAGCCTCTTCAGTGGTTTAGATCTTCTATGTGTCAAATTATTCTAATCTCTTAAAAAGTTTAAGAGCTAAAATACAACACAATGACTACAGGAATGCCCTTGTCCTTTTCTGGGTAGGTACACCTAAGGCAACTTCTTTTTCTCTTCGTTGTTCTCTTCTTCTTTCTTATTCTTAAATCATCTTCAATATTGGACAGATGACAGCACTATGCCTGCCTCAAGATGTTTCTGACTTTTTCTTTTTCTTTTTTTTTTTTTTTTTTTTTGAGATGGAGTCTTGCTCTGTCACCCAGGCTAGAGTGCAGTGGCACAATCTTGGCTCACTACAACTTCTGCCTCCTGGGTTCCAGTGATTCTCCCAACTCAGCCTCCTGAGTAGCTGTGGTTACAGGCATGCACCACCACGCCTAGCTAATTTTTTGTATTTTTACTAGAGACGGGGTTTCACCATGTCGGCCAGGCTGGTCTTGAACTCCTGACCTCAAGGGATCTGCCTGCCTTGGCCTCCCAAAGTGCTGGGATTACACGTGTGAGCCACTGCACCCGGCCGTTTCTGACTTTGTCTAAAGTCTTCTTTCTCTGGAGATGACATTATATAATAGCACTGTTCAATAGAAGTTTCTTTGATGATGGAACTGTTCTATAATCTGCATTGTCCCAGCCACTAGCCATATGTGACTACTGTAACACTTGAAATGTGGCTAGAGCAGCTGAAGAACTGAATTTTGCATTTTACTGAATTTTAATTAATTAAAATAGAAATGCTAATAACCATAAGTGGTTAGTAGCTACCATACTGGACAGCAAAGATCTATAATTCAGCATTTAAAATCGATTTTGTTTTGTTTTCAAAAATGGAGTCAGACTGTTACAACCCAAAAGAACTGTAGGTTAAATTAAGGTAAATCCCCAAATACTACATACACATTTGGGAAATCCAAACCAGATTTTTTCATGTGATAACCACACCCTCTTTTGACTTTAGCCTTGGAGGTAATGGAGTATGGCAGAAAAAACCCTGTATCAGCAGCTGGAAGACTCACCTTCTTTTCCTAGCTCTGCCATATATTGACCAAAAGAGTCAAAGTCCATTCAGATGGTTGAAGGGCCTTGGAATTTTGTTTTTGGTTTTCACATACAAGTTGGAGGGCAGATGCGTTAGCCTCTTGAAATACCCAGAAACCACTTGTTTCCTCATCTAAAAATCAGGTATGACAGGATCATTTAATTATCCTGGAAATCAGATGAAGCACTGCATATGAAAGCACTTTGTAACATCGATAGCACTGGGAAATGTAAAGACCTTTTACTGAAATATAAAGGTGTATGGTCAACTGAATATATCTCAGATAGTTAGGATTTGACTGTATATATTGAATATAACCTGTAGTGGGCCCCTTGGTAAACAGCTTACAGTTTTGTTGCAAGTTTTAGCCAAGAGAAAATTTATTTGTTGACTAGTCATGCCCTTTATTGGCCACATGATGAGCAGCCAAGATATTAACACACAGTGCACCTTGCAGAATTCAAGAATGTCTCAGTGTCTTGTGACCTAGGAAGCTGAAATGCAGTGGTATGCAGAAGGCTGGCTCAGTAGGAGCCTTGGGAGTGTCCTCCAGATAGATGTTTGTGCAGGTTGTGTTTGATTCCAGTTGGCCATGAAAAGCTGGTTGCTCTAAAGAATGAGAATATACTTGGTTTTGCATTTACGAGAACTATCTGGGGAACAAATCTTGGGGTGGAAGAAAGAAGGGAGGGAGGGAAAGCTGTGCTTCAATACCTAGGGCTTCTTTCCTGGAATGGATCTGAGAATCTGGGATTGGGTGGCTAATATCTCATCTCTAGAAGGGAGAAAGAACTGGGTGGTGATGGCTTTGTATTTTCTATTGGAGTTCACTAGAGAATAGGTGAATGGAATGGGCTGCTATGATCCAGACATTAGGGAGGACAGGTTTGTGATACATTAGAAAACTTGAATGAGCCCTTCTATGATTCTCTCTTCCCTCTTTCTGCTTCCCGTTCTTAATCACCATCCGCAGGTTGTGGAATTAGCAAATCTATTACGTGAGCAATAGCAAACTTACAGGAGCCCTTGGCTCCATCTATCTCCCTGTTTGTGTCAGTTCCTTCTGGATGCTTTTAGTCTGTGGTCTTCATTCCCTCTTTTTATGGGGAAGTAAAAGGAGTGGGACAGATTATGAGAACAGCTGGGTCCTCCCAGTTGCTGGGGTGGTTATTTTAAGCTTTGTTTAATGTGTCCAGAGACCCAGATGGCATTTTTAACTAAGCTGCTTTATTAAATCTTGTGATAAAGCATAGTGATGTTTATTGAAAAGGCAGACACGCATCAGCAACATTATGCGTGAAACTTGCTCTAAGAATTTTCTATAAAACATCTGTTCTCTTGGAGCCTTTTGTGAACTCTGGAAGTTTGCTAGTTTCTATACAGACTTGAGGACAAGAAGTTGGAACCCACTTTTGGAGATGTCCAAGCATAGGTATTGGAATCATTAATCCTAACCCTCTCAGTTTTAAGGCCCCGGATACCCTTCTGTTAGACAACAGTAACATGAGCAAGCACTGTAATAACCTTTAAACAAGATGATTTGGAAATAATGGACAAGAAAAATTAGTATCAATTGTTTGGGGATTTTAAAATTAAAGATAAAAAGCTAGGGCTTCAATGACCTGTGCCAGCCTATAGCCTTAAGAGTCAATTTGCAAACACTCAAGATTTGGCCAATATGCCTCTACTACTTCTACTTAACACAGTCAAAGGGAAATTTTTAGATTCTTTCATCTGATTTGACTCTCTTAGTTACGAATAAGAGGATATCTAGAATATATATGTGACTTGTTAAAATGAAAATCCACCTTCTCTGAGTCTTCAAATATCTTTCATATCTTACATTTTTTAGTCACATCCACTTTTGAAGTCATGTCCGTAGTTGTATGAAAAGAAAAATTTCAGGAACATTCAACCTCAAAAGTTCTTTTTCTTAGTCTGAAGTCGTAGAAGCATTTGACTTTTACTTTCTCTTTTTAAGTTTGTACTAGTAGGTATTTTGTATAAATATAATATTTAATTATTGCGTCTGTATTCTTTTTCTCTAGTAAACATCCTGGTTTTTAGCTATCAATATGTAGTTTTACATTTAGGGATTTCTAATGGAAAGAGAAAGGAATCTGAAATCAGAGGACGAGAGTTTATTCTACTTGACCAAACACATACACAATACTGGAAGGAGAGTTTTAGAACAAATATTTAATATCTATGACATGTAAAACGTTTTTTGAAATCAAGAAAATTCAAACAATTCAATACAAATATCATCAATAATAAGACATGAACAGGTGGCCAACCTTATTAATAACCAGAGAAATATAAATTAAAACAATCCATCAACTTGTAAAAAAGATGAAATTACCCAGAGTTGGTGTAGGTGATGGAAAATTGTCATGTTTGTATACTGTTCATAGAAGTTAAATTGACATAACTTTTTGGTCAGGCAATTTGGAAGTATATATCTAAATTAATAGAGTAGTTTTCTAATAACCTGGGAATCTCTTAATCTAAGAATCTTTACTGTAGATTTTTCTAGAACAAATGTACAAACATCTGTGTACAAGGGTACTCACTGCAGCATTTTGCTAAGGAAAAACTCAGAAAAAATCTATATGTTCAACAGAGAACAGGTACATAATTTATGACACAACTGCACAATATACACCACTAAAATAAAGGATATAAATTTATATGTAGTATGAAAAAGATGTGAATGATAGCTTGTTGGTGAAAAACAGCAATGACTGGAATATTGTGTGTAACGTAATCCTGCTTTTCTGTATATAATGTAGGCATAGAAAATAGGATTGAAAGGACATACTCTAGTCAACAGTGTATACAGCTTGGGTGGAGGGGGTGTATAATGGGGAAGGAGAGTCCCTTTTCCTATCTATTCCATATACATCTCTGGATTTAAAAGATCATACATGCATATGCATTACCTTCGAAATTAAAATGATAAAGACAAAAGGAGAAGCTTTGGATTTGAATCATGATACTACTGTTTGCAACTTCTATGACCGTGGGGAAGTCGCCTAGCCTCCTGGGGTTTATTTCCTCATTTATAAAAATAGGGAAAGTAATAATACTTGTCTACATATCTTCTAGGGTTGTTGGGAGGATTGAATGTGATAATGGGTTACAGCATTATGAATTATTTATTCATAGAACACAATTATTATAAAAATATTTTGCTCTGATTAAAATAAAAGAAGGACGAGATCGTGTGTGTTTTTCAGTCCCAGTAGCTTTACTAACCAGAAAGCGCCTGCTGATGTGGTGATCACAGTTGCTTTGGTGCAGCTTCCTGTTGACTTTTGGCAATTCTCCACGCTGCTAGCTAAGGCTGAGGTGGCGACTGTGGAAGGTGTGATCTCCTCCCCCTCCCAGCACACATTTGTGTGCATACTCACACTCATGCACACACAAACACACACATGCACACTCTATCACAGTACATGAGGTGGCAGCAGCTGCTCCGGCATAGACTTTCACACAACATAAAGGGCTTTTTTGGTGTGGTCTGTGCATTATTTCCTGTTAAGCATGAGCTGAGTCAGTGCCATGCTTTTCCATCTGAAACCTTTCTGAGGCTCAGGCTGTGTTAAGAGCAAACCCTCTCCCCTCCATGCCCACCCCATGGCCCTCTACTGAAGCCAGATCATAATCTGCTCATTTCATGAGGATTTTCAAACCGAATGGACTGGGCCATGTGAGAGATCACTGAAAGGAACAGACCAAGCAGAGGCTAAGAGACTCCACGCTAATCTGCTGAGTCATCTGAAAATGCACAGCTGTGGCAGCTCACGGTGCTTTAAAGTACTTTGGCAGGATGTTTGTTCAGGGGGCCTGTTCCTGCAGCCCTGCTGAATGTTTGGTTAGGAGGCATAATCATTTTTTGGACAGGATCTCCCAAATGTAAGGTGATAGATGCTAATGTGGAATATAATACAGAAGATCCAGCTTGGATGTCATAAATAACAATAAATTGTTTAATCTTGCTGAGTTGTAAATATATGATTGCCAGAGGTCTTTAGTTCACTGGAACATAGTATGGGGGCAGGGGCACTTAGCAAATAGGCAGTTATTATTTTCCAACCAGACAGAAACTGGTCTGATGAAATTTATCTAAAAAGGCATACACATGTATTTTAATTAATTGTGACAATTACTCAGAGAAAACACATGGCCCTAAAGAGGCTGAGGGTTTTTTTGTTCTACCTATAAATGTATATGTATATTCACCTATATTCTACCTATGTATAAGTAAGAGAATGAGTTTTTGTTTTGGGGATATATATTTATACGTATCTATACAGACAGATATACACATACTTAATTTCTGTGTACCTATTAAGGTGCGGTGACAGATGGAAAGTATTTTTAAGCATTTAGATAGCTTATTCTATAGCATATGTGTGCATATAGCCCCCCCATAAAGCTTTGTCTCTTTTCTGGATATATTTAACAAGAGGCTAGAACAGAGTCCAAAATGTCAGAAATGTTTGAACATTCCATAGAAATGAAGGAGGTGTTTCCAAATGACCTATGTTTCTATGGCAATAAATAGAACTTGTGCTGCGTTGGATGGGTCAGGAGTAAGGAATATAAACAGTGTAAGTATGGCTATTCCAGGCAGAAATCTACCTTGTAAGAACAGCTTTGTGCAGTGAGCTCGACAACATTGATCAGTTAGCAGTCCAGTTCAGTACAACATTGATCAGGTAGCAAGACGGTTCGGCAGTGCCAGTCGGAGACACAGATGGGGACAATCAAAGAAGATGCAGGTCAGGACAAGGATGCAGACATGTACCTGTCACTACCATGGACTTCAGCAGCTTCTTAGTGAGCAGGTTTATGATCAAAGAAGAAAGACATCGTTGATATGTAAGCAAGTTACAATTAATTTGCTGTTTAGTTACTAGCAAACTACATCCAGTTTTTAGTTTTTAGGTTTTTTTTCTTTTTTCTTTTTTGAAACAGGTTCTTGTTCTGTCATCCAGGCTGGAGTGCAGTCGTTATCCAAGCTCACTGCAGCCTTAAACTTCTGGGCTCCGTGGATCCTCCCACCTCAGCCTCCCAAGAAGCTGGGACTACAGGTGCACACCACCATGGCCAGCTAATATTTCTTATTTTTTTGTAGAGATGAGGCCTTGCTGTATTGCCGAGGCTGCTCTTGAGCTCCTGGCAGTGTAGATATTTCCATGTTTTTACAGATGATGGTGTAGATATTTCCATGTTTATACAGATGAGTGTGTAGATATTTCCATGTTTATAAAGACAGAGGTGTAGATATTTCCATGTTTATACAGATAGCGGTGTAGGTATTTCCATGTTTCCACAGATCGCAGTGTAGATATTTCCATGTTTTTAAAGATAGCGGTGAAGATGTTTCCACTTTTATACAGGTAGCGGTGTAGATATTTCCATGTTTATACAGATGGCGGTGTAGATATTTCCATGTTTATTGAGATAGCGGTGTAGACATTTCCATGTTTATACAGATAGTGGTGAAGATATTTCCATGTTTATAGAGATAGCGGTGTAGATATTTCCATATTTATACATATAGCAGTGTAGATATTTCCATGTTTGTAGTGATAGCGGTGTAGGTATTTCCATGTTTATAGTGATAGCGGTGTAGATATTTGCATATTTATACGGATAGCGGTGTAGATATTTCCATGTTTATACAGATAGCGGTGCTGATATTTTCATGTTTATACAGATAGCGGTGTAGGTATCTCCATGTTTATACAGATACCGGTGCAGATATTTCCATGTTAATACAGATGGCTGTGTAGGTATTTCCATGTTTATAGAGATGGCTGTGTAGATATTTCCATGTTTATACAGATGGCAGTGTAGATATTTCCATGTTTATGCAGATGGTGGTGTTGATATTTCCGTGTTTACAGAGATAGCGGAGTAGATATTTCCATCTTTTCACAGATTGCGGTGTAGGTATTTCCTTCTTTACACAGATAGTGTTGAAGATATTTCCCAGTTTACAAAGATAGCTGTGTAGATATTTCCATGTTTACACAGATAGCATTGTAGATATTTCCATGTTTACACAGATAGCGTTGAAGATATATCCATGTTTATACAGATAGCGGTGTAGGTATTTCCATGATTATACAGATAGCGGTGTAGATATTTCCATGTTTATACAGATAGCGGTGTAGATATTTCCATAATTATAGAGATAGCGGTGGAGATACTTCCATGTTTATACAGATAGTGATGTAGATATTTCCATGTGTATAGAGATGGCAGTCTTGATATTTCCATGTTTATAGAGATGGTGGTGTAGATATTTCCATGTTTATACAGATGACTGTGTAGATATTTGCATGTTTATACAGATGGCGTTGTAGACATTTCCATCTTTATAGAGATAGCGGTGTAGATATTTCCATGTTTATACAGATAGCGGTGTAGATATTTCCATGTTTATACAGATAGCGGTGTAGATATTTCCATAATTATAGAGATAGCGGTGGAGATACTTCCATGTTTATACAGATAGTGATGTAGATATTTCCATGTTTATACAATTAGCCATGTAGATATTTCCAGGTTTATAGAGATAGCGGTGTAGATATTTCCATGTTTATACCGATGGCTGTGTAGATATTTCCATGTGTATAGAGATGGCAGTCTTGATATTTCCATGTTTATAGAGATGGTGGTGTAGATATTTCCATGTTTATACAGATGACTGTGTAGATATTTGCATGTTTATACAGATAGCGGTGTAGATATTTCCATGTTTATACAGATAGCGGTGTAGATATTTCCATGTTTATACAGATAGCGGTGTAGATATTTCCATGTTTATACAGATAGCGGTGTAGACATTTCCATGTTTATGCAGATAGCGGTGTAGATTTTCCATGTCTACAGAGATGGCGGTGTAGGTATTTCCCTGTTTATAGAGATAGTGTTGTAGATATATCCATGTTTATACCGATAGTGGTGTAGGCATTTCCATGTTTATACAGATAGCTGTGTTGGTATTTCCAAGTTTATACAGATAGAGGTGTAGATATTTCTATCTTTATGCAGCTCGCGGTATAGATATTTCCATCTTTATACAGATGGCAGTGTAGATATTTCCATGTTTAAACAGATAGCGGTGTAGGTATTTCCATGTTTATACAGAAAGCGGTGTAGATATTTCTATGTTTATACAGATAGCGGTGTACATATTTCTATATTTATACAGAAAGCGGTGTAGATATTTCCATGTTTATACAGATCATGGTGTACATATTTCCACGTTTACACAAATAGCGTTGTAGATATTTCCATGTTTATTCAGATAGCGATGTAGATATTTCCATGTTTATACAGATCGCGGTGTAGATATTTCTCTCTACAGATGGCAGTGTAGAAATTTGCATGTTTATACAGATGGCGGTTTAGAGATTACCATGATTATATAGATGGCGATGTAGATATTTCCTTGTTTATGTAAATGGTGGGGAAGACATCTCCATGTTTATAGAGATGGCGGTGTATATATTTCCATGTTTATGCAGATAGCGGTGTTGGTAGTTCCATGTTTATACAGATAGCGGTGTAGATATTTACATGTTTATACACAAAGCGGTGCAGATATTTCCATGTTTATACAGACAGCGGTGGAGATGTTTCCATGTTTATACAGACAGCGATGTAGATATTTCCATGTTTGTACAGATAGTGGTATAGATATTTCCATACTTATAGAGATAGCGGTGTAGATATTTCCATGTTTCTGCAGATAGCGGTGTACATATTTCCATGTTTACACAGATCATGGTGTAGATATTTCCATGTTTATACAGATAGCATTGTAGATATTTCCATGTTTATACAGATAGCGGTGTAGATATTTCCATGTTTATAAAGATCGTGGTGTAGGTATTTTCATCTTTCTACAGATGGCAGTGTAGATATTTCCATGTTTATACAGACGGCGGTTTAGATATTTTCATGTTTTTATAGATGGCGGTGTAGATATTTCCTAGTTTATGTAGATGGCGGTGTAAATATTTCCATGTTTACAGAGATGGCGGTGTACATATTTCCATGTTTATAGAGATAGCGGTGTAGATATTTCAATGTTTATAGAGATAGCGCTGTAGATATTTCCACGTTTATAGAGATAGCGGTGTAGATATTTCCATGAATATACAGGTCACGATGAACATATTTCCATGTTTATAAAGATGGTAGTGTAGATATTTCCATGTTTATACAGATAGAGGTGTACATATTTCCATGTTTACACAAATGACTGTGTAGATAGTTCAATGTTTATGGAGATGGATGTGTAGATATTTTCATGTTTATAGAGAGGGCGGTGTAGATATTTCCATGTTTATACAGATGACGGTGTAGATATTTCCATTTTTTACAGATGGCACTGTCGATATTTCCATGTTTATACAAATAGCGGTGTAGATATATCCATGTTTATATAGATGGCAGTGTAGATATTTCCTTGTTTATGTAGATGGCGATGTAGATATTTCCATGTTTGTTGAGATGGCGGTGTATATATTTCCACGTTTATAGAGATAGCTGTGTAGTTGTTTCCATGTTTATACAGATGGCGGTGTAGATATTTCCATGTTAATGGAGATAGCGGTGTAGATATTTCCAAATTTATACAGATGGCAGTGTGGATATTTCCATATTTATACAGATAGTGGTGTAGATATTTCCATGTTTATACAGATAGCAGTGTAGATATTTACATGTTTATAGAGATAGCGGTGTAGATCTTTCTATGTTCCTACAGATCGTGGTGTAGGAGTTTCCATGTTTATACAGATAGCGCTGTATATATTTCCATGTTTATACAGATGACTGTATAGGTATTTCCATGTTTTTACAGATGGCATTGTAGATATTGCCATGTTTATAGAGATAGCAGTGTAGATATTTCCATGTTTATACAGATGGCGGTGTAGATATTTCCATGTTTATAAAGATAGCGGTGTAGATATTTCCATATTTATACAGATAACGGTGTAGATATTTCCGTGTTTATACAGATAGCAGTGTAAATTTTTCCATGTTTATACAGATCACGGTGTAGATATTTCCATGTTTATAGAGATAGCGGTGTAGATATTTCCAAGTTTATACAGATAGCGGTTTAGTTATTTCCATGTTTATACAGACCGCGGTGTAGATATTTCCATGTTTTTACAGATGGCGGTGTTGATATTTCTATCTATACACAGATGACCGTGTAGATATTTCCATGTTTATACAGATGGCGGTGTAGATACATCCATGTTTCTGAAGATGGCGGTGTAGATATTTTCATGTTTATAGAGATGGCGGTGTAGATATTTCCATGTATATAGAGATTGCAGTGTAGATATTTCCATGTTTATAGAGAAATCGGTGTAGGTATTTCCATGTTTATACAGATAGCGGTGTAGACATTTCCATGTTTATACAGATAGCGGTGTGGATATTTCCATATTTATACAGATAGCGGTGTAGGTATTTCCATGTTTATACAGATGGCGGTGTAGATATTTCCTTGTTTATACATATATCGGTGTAGATATTTCCAGGTTTATAAAAAGAGCGGTGTAGATATTTCCACGTTTTACAGATAGTGGTGTAGATATTTCCATCTTTATACAGATAGTGGTGCAGATATTTCCATTTTTGCACAAATAGCCGTGTAGATATTTCTATGTTTACACAGATAGATTTGCAGATATTTCCATGTTTATAAAGATAGCGGTGCAGACTTTTCCATGTTTATACAGATAGTGGTGTGGCTATTTCCATGTTTATACAGATAGCGGTGTGGGTATTTCCATGTTTATACAGATAGCGGTATAGATATTTCCATGTTTATAGAGATGACTGTCTAGATATTTCCATGTTTATACAGATGACTGTGTAGTTCTTTCCATGTTTATACATATGTCAATGTAGATATTTTCATGTTTATAGAGATAACGATGTAGATATTTCCATGTTTATACAGATAGCGGTGAAGACATTTCCATGTTTAGAGAGACAGCGTTTTAGATATTTCCATATTTATACAGATAGCTGTGTAGATCTTTCCAGGTTTATACAGATAGCAGTGTAGATATTTCCATTTTTATACAGATAGCGGTGCAGATATTTCCATGTTTATAGAGATGCCGTTGTAGGTATTTCCATGTTTATAGAGATAGCGGTGTAGATATTTCCATGATTATACAACTCGCAGTGCAGATATTTCCATCTTTATACAGATGACAGTAAAGATTTTTCCATGTTTATACAGATAGTCGTGTAGATATTTCCATTTTATACAGATGGCAGTGTGGATACAGCCATGTTTCTGAAGATGGCGGTGTAGATATTTTCATGTTTATAGAGATGGAAGTGTAGATAATTCCATGTTTATAGAGATTGCGATGTATACATTTCCATGTTTATAGAGAAAGCGGTGTTGGTATTTCCATGTTGATAGAGATAGCGTTGTAGATATTTCCATATTTCTACAGACAGCGGTGTAGGTATTTCCATGTTTATACAGATGGCTGTGTAGATATTTCCATGTTTCTACATAAGGCGGTGTAGATATTTCCTTGTTTATACAGATAGCGGTGTAGGTATTTCCATGTTTATACAGATAGCGGTGTAGATATTTCCATGTTTTCAGAGATAGCAGTGTAGATATTTCCCTCTTTGCAGAGATTGCCGTGTAGATATTTCCATTTTTACACAGATACCTGTGTAGATATTTCCAAGCTTACACAGATAGCTGTGTAGATATTTCCATGTATACACAGATAGCGTTGTAGATATTTCCATGTTTATACAGATAGCGGTGTAGATATTTTCATGTTTATACAGATAGCGGTGTAGATATTTCCATGTTTATACAGATAGCGATGGAGATATTTCCCTGTTTATACAGATAGCGGTGTAGATATTTCCATGTTTGTGCAGGTGGCGGTGTTGATATTTCCAACTATACACAGATGGCCGTGTAGATATTTCCATGTTTATACAGATGGCGGCGTAGATATTTCCATGGACATGCAGATGGCGGTGTAGATATTTCCACGTTTGTACAGATAGCGGTGTAGATATTTCCATGTTTTCAGAGATGGTGGTGTAGATATTTCCGTGTTTATACACATCGCGGAGTAGATACTTCCATCTTTTTGGAGATGACAGTGTAGATATTTGCATGTTTATAGAGATGGCGGTGTACATATTTCCATATTTTTAGAGATATCGGTGTAGATATTTCCATCTTTCTACAGATGGCAGTGTAGATATTTCCATGTTTATACAGATGGCGGTGTAGATATTTCCATATTTATACAGATGTCTGTGTAGATATTTCCATGTGTATACAGATGGTATTCTAGGTATTTCCAAGTTTATACAGATGGTGGTGTAGATATTTCCATGTTTATTCGGATGACGGTGTAGATATTTCCATGTTTTTACAGATGGCAGTGTAGATATTTCAATGTTTACGGAGATGGCGCTGTAGATATTTCCAGGTTTATAGAGATAAAGGTGGAGATATTTCCATGTTTATACAGAGAGCTTTGGAGATATTACCATGTTTATACACAGAGCGGTGTACATATTTTCATGTTTATGGAGACATCGGTGTAGGTATTTCCATGTTAATACAGATAGCGGTGCGGATATTTCCATGTTTATACAGATGCCTATACAGATATTTCCATATTTATACATAGGGCTGTGTAGATATTTCCATGTTTATACAGATGGCAGTGTAGATATTTCCATGTTCCTACACATGACTGTGTAGTTATTTCCATTTTTATACAGATGGCTTTGCAGGTATTTCCTTGTTTATAGAGATAGCGGTGTAGATATTTCCATGTTTATACAGATAGTGGTGTAAATATTTCCATGTTTTATACAGATCGTGGTGTAGATATTTCCATGTTTCTACAGATACCGGTGTAGATATTTCCATGTTTATACAGACCGCAGTGTAGATATTTCCATGTTTATACAGATAGCGGTGTAGATATTTCCATGTCTGTACTGATGGCGGTGTTGATGTTTCCGTCTACACACAGATTGCCGAGTAGGTATTTCTATGTGTATACAGACGGCATTGTAGATATTTCCATGTTTATACAGATGGTGGTGTAGATATTTCCATGTTTCTACAGATGGCGTAGGTATTTCCATGTTTATACAGATAACGGTGTAGATATTTCCATGTTTATACAGATAGCGGTGTAAATATTTTCATGTTTATACGGATAACGGTGTAGATATTTCCATGTTTATAGAGATAGCGGTGTAGGTATTTCCATGTTTATACAGATAGCGGTTTAGATATTTCCATGTTTATACAGACTGCGGTGTAGATATTTCCATGTTTATACACATAACTTTGTAAGTATTTCCATGTTTATACAGATGGCGGTGTAGATATTTCGATGTTTATAGAGATAGCAGTGGAGATATTTCCATGTTTATACAGATACCGGTGTAGATATTTCCATGTTTATACTGATCGTGGTGTAGATATTTCCATGTTTATAGAGATGGCGGTGTAGATATTTCCATGTTCATAGAGATAGCGGTGTTGATTTTTCCATGTTTATAGAGACAGCGGTGTGGATATTACCATGTTTATACAGATAGGGGTGTAGATATTTCCGTGTTTATAGCGATGGCGGTGTAGATATTTCCATGTTTATACAGATCACGGTGTAGATATTTCCTTGTTTATACAAATAGCGGTGTAGTTATTTCCATGTTTATACATATAGCGGTGTAGATATTTCCATGTATATACAGATGGCTGTGTAGATATTTCCATGTTTATACAGATGGCTGTGTAGATATTTCCAAGTTTATACAGACAACTTTGTAGGTATTTCCATGTTTATACAGATGACTTTGTAGGTATTTCCACGTTTATACAGATGGCAGTGTAGATATTTCCATGTTTATAGAGATAGCTGTGTAGATATTTCCATGTTTATGCGGATAGCGGTGTAGATATTTCCACGTTTATACAGATCGTGGTGTAGATATTTCCATGTTTATACAGATCGCGGTGTAGATATTTCCATGTTTACACAGATAGCGGTGTAGTTATTTCCATGTTTATATAGATAGCGGTGTAAATATTTCCATGTACATACACATGCCTGTGTAGGTATTTCTATGTTTATACAGATGGCGGTGTAGATATTTCCATGTTTATAAGGATGTCAGTATAGATATTTCCATGTTTATACAGATCGCGGTGTAGATATTTCCATGTTTATACAGATCGCGGTGTAGATATTTCCATGTTTATACAGATCGCGGTGTAGATATTTCCATGTTTATACAGATCGCGGTGTAGATATTTTCATGTTTATACAGATGGCGGTGTAGATATTTCCATGTTTATAACGATAACTTTGTAAGAATTTCCATATTTATACAGATGGCGGTGTAGATATTTCGATGTTTATAGAGATAGCAGTGGAGATATTTCCATGTTTATGCAGATAGCAGTGTTGATATTTCCACGTTTATACTGATAGCGGTGTAGATATTTCCATGTTTATAGAGATGGAGGTGCAGATATTTCCATGTTCATAAAGATAGCGGTGTTGATTTTCCCATGTTTATAGAGATAGCGGTGTGGATATTTCCATGTTTATACAGATAAGGGTGTAGATATTTCCATGTTTATAGAGATGGTGGTGTAGATGTTTCCATGTTTATACAGATCACGGTGTAGATATTTCCATGTTTATTCAGATCGCGGTGTAGATATTTCCGTTTATACAGATCATGGTGTAGATATTTCCATGTTTATACAGATCGCGGTGTTGATATTACCATGTTTATAGGGATAGCGGTGCAAATATTTCCACATTTATACAGATAGCGGTGTAGTTATTAGCATGTTTATACAGTTAGCGGTGTAGATATTTCCATGTTTATACAGATCGCGGTGTAGATATTTCCATGTTTATACAGATCACGGTGTAGATATTTCCATGTTTAAACAGATAGCCGTGTAGATATTTCCATGTTTTTACAGATATCGGTGTAGATATTTCCACGTTTACGCAGATTGCGTTGTAGATATTTCTATCTTTTTACAGATGGCATTGTAGATATTTCCATGTTTATACAGATGGTTGTGTAGATATTTCCATGTTTATATAGATGACGTTGTAGATATTTCCATGTTTAAAGAGATAGCAGTGTAGATATTTACATGTTCATAGAGATAGCGGTGTTGATTTTTCCGTGTTTATAGAGATAGCGGTGTTGATAGTTCCATGTTTATACAGATAGCGGTTTAGCTATTTCCATGTTTATACGGACCTCGGTGTAGATATTTCCATGTTTATACAGATAGTGTTGCAGATATTTCCATGTTTGTACAGATGGCGTTGTTGATATTTCCAACTATACACAGATGACCGTGTAGATATTTCCATGTTTATACAGATGGCGGCACAGATATTTCAATGGATATGAAGATCGCGGTGTAGATATTTCCATGTTTACACAGATAGCGGTGTAGTTATTTCCATGTTTATATAGATAGCGGTGTAAATATTTCCATGTATATACACATGGCTGTGTAGGTATTTCTATGTTTATACAGATGGCGGTGTAGATATTTCCATGTTTATAAGGATGTCAGTATAGATATTTCCATGTTTATAGAGATAGCTGTGTAGATATTTCCATGTTTATACAGATAGCGATGTAGATATTTCCATGTTTATACAGATCGCGGTGTAGATATTTCCATGTTTATACAGATCGCGGTGTAGATATTTTCATGTTTATACAGATAGCGGTGTAGATATTTCCATGTTTATATCGATAACTTTGTAAGTATTTCCATGTTTATACAGATAGCGGTGTAGATATTTCCACGTTTATACTGATCGCGGTGTAGACATTTCCAAGTTTATAGAGATGGCGGTGTAGATATTTCCATGTTAATAGAGATAGCGGTGTTGATTTTTCCATGTTTATAGAGATAGCGGTGTGGATATTTCCATGTTTATACAGACCGTGGTGTAGATATTTCCATGTTTATACAGATAGCGGTGCAGATATTTCTAAGTTTGTACAGATGGCGTTGTTGATATTTCCAACTATACGCAGATAACCGTGTAGATATTTCCATGTTTATAGAGATGGCGACACAGATATTTCCATGGATATGTTGATGGCGGTGTAGATATTTCCAGGTTTACACAGATAGCGGTGTAGTTATTTCCATGTTTATATAGATAGCAGTGTAGATATTTCCATGTATATGCACATGGCTGTGTAAATATTTGCATGTTTATACAGATGTCTGTGTAGATATTTCCATGTTTATACCGATAACTGTGTAAGAATTTCCATGTTTATACAGATGGCGGTGTAGATATTTCCATGTTTATAGAGATGGAGGTTCACATATTTCCATGTTCATGAAGATAGCGGTGTTGATTTTTCCATGTTTATAGAGATAGCGGTGTGGATATTTCCTTGTTTATACAGATGGGGTGTAGATATTTCCATGTTTATAGAGATGGTGGTGTAGGTATTTCCATGTTTATACAGATCACGGTGTAGATATTTCCATGTTTATTCAGATCGCGGTGTTTATACAGATAGGGTTGTAGATATTTCTATGTTTATAGAGATGGCGGTGAAGACATTTTCATGTTTATACAGATCACGGTGTAGATATTTCCTTGTTTATACAAATAGCGGTGTAGTTATTTCCATGTTTATACAGATAGCGGTGTAGATATTTCCATGTATATACAGATGGCTGTGTAGATATTTCCATGTTTATACAGATAGCAGTGTAGATATTTCCATGCTTATACAGAGAATGGTGTAGATATTACCATGTTTACACAGATAGCGGTGTAGATATTTCCATCTTTGCACAGATTGCAGTGTAGATATTTCCTACTTTACAAAGATAGCGGTGTAGTTATTTCCACCTTTGCACAGATTGCAGTGTAGATATTTCCATGTTTACACAGACAGCAGTGTAGATATTTCAATGTTTACACAGATAGCGGTGTAGATATTTCCATGTTTACACAGATAGCGTTGTAGATATTTGCATGTTTATACAGATAGCCGTGTAGATATTTACATGTTTATGAAGATAGCGGTGTAGATGTTTCTATGTTTATACAGAAAGCGGTGGAGATATTTCCATGTTTATACAGATCGTGGTGTAGATATTTCCATGTTTATACAGATAGCAATTGAGATAATTCCATGTTTATACAGATAGCGGTGGAGATATTAGCATGTTTATACAGATGGTCTAGGTATTTCCATGTTTTCACAGATAGCGCTGTAGATATTTCCATGTTTATACAGATGAATGTGTTGTTATTTCCATGTATATACAGAAGGCGGTTTAGGTATTTCCATATTTATAGAGTTAGCCTTGTAGATATTTCCATGTTTAAACAGATAGCGGTATAGACATTTCTATGTTTATAGAGATGGCGATGTAGATATTTCCATATTTATACCGATCTTGGTGTTGATATTTGCATGTTTATACAGTTAGCGGTGTAGATATTTCCATGTTTATACAGAAAGCAGTGTAGATATTTCCATTTTTATACAGATCGTGGTGTAGTTGTTTCCATATTTATATAGATAGCGGTGTAGATATTTAAATGTTTATACAAGTAGCGGTGTAGATATTTCCAAGTTTATACAGATCGCGGTGTAGACATTTCCATCTTTCCACAGATGGCAGTGTAGATATTTCTATGTTTATACAGACGGCGGCATAGATATTTCCATGTGTATACAGATGGCGGTGTAGATATTTCCATGTTTATGCAGATGGCGGTTTAGATATTTCCATGTTTATAGAGATGGCGGTGTAGATATTTATATGTTTATAGAGATAGTGGTGTACATATTTCCATGTTTATAGAGATGGCGGTGTAGGTATTTCTATGTTTATAGAGATAGTGGTGTAGATAATTCCATGTTTTTAGAGATGGCAGTGCAGATATTTCCATGTTTATAGAGATAATGGTGTAGATAAGTCCATGTTTATACAGATAGTGGTTTAGATATTTCCATCTTTATACAGATAGCAGTGTTGGTATTTCCATATTTTTACAGATAGCAGTGTAGATATTTCCATGTTTATACTGCTCGCGGTGTAGATATTTCCATCTTTATACAGATGGCAGTGTAGATATGTCCAAGTTTTACAGATAGCGGTTTAGATATTTCCATTTTTACACAGATGGTGGTGTAGGTAGTTCCATGTTTATGGAGATGGCGGTGTAGATATTTTCATGTTTATAAATATGTCAGTGTAGATATTTCCAGGTTTATAGAGATGGCGGTGTAGATATTTCCATGTTTATAGAGAAAGCTATGTAATTAATTCCAACTGTATAGAGATAGCGGTGTGGTTATTTCCATGTTTATGCAGATGGCTGTGTACATATTTCCATGTTTATACAGATGGCAGTCTAGATATTTCCATGTTTATAGAGATGGTGGTGCAGATATTTCCATGTTTATATAGATGACTTTTTAGATATTTCCATGTTTATACAGATGGTGGCATAGATATTTCCATGTTTATAGAGGTAGCGGTGTATATATTTCCATATTGATAGAGATAGCAGTGTACATATTTCCATGTTTATTCAGATGGCGGTGTAGATATTTCCATGTTTATACAGATAGAGGTGTATTTATTTCCATGTTTATACAGAGAAACTTGTAGATATTTCCATGTTTATACAGATCGTGGTGTAGATATTTCCACGTTTATACAGATAGTGGTGTTGGTATTTCCCTGTTTATACAGATAGCAGTGCAGATATTTCCATGTTTACACAGCACGAGATGCAGATATTTCCATCTTTATACTGACGGCAGTGTAGATATTTACATATTTACACAGAGGGCGGTGTAGATAGTTCCATGTTTATGGAGATGGCGGTGTAGATGTTTCCAGGTTAATAGAGATTGTGGTGTAGACATTTCCATGTTTATACAGACTGCATTGTAGGTATTTCCATGTGTATAGAGATAGCAGTGAAGGTGTTTCCATCTATATACTGATGGCTCTGTAGACATTTCCATGTGTATACAGATGGCAGTGTAGATATTTCCATGTTTATAGAGAAGGTGGAGTAGATATTTCCATGTATATACAGATGATTGTGTAGATATTTCCATGTTTATACAGATGGCGGTGTAGATATTTCCATGTTTATAGAGATAGCGGTGTAGATATATCCATGTTCACAGAGATAGCGGTGAGGATATTTCCATGTTTATACAGATAGCAGTGTAGATATTTCCATCTTTATAGAGATAGCGGTTTAGATATTTCATATTTATACAGATAGCGGTGTAGATATATCCATCTTTCTGCAAATGACATTGTAGATATTTCCATGTTTATAGAGATGGCGGTGTAGATATTTCCATGTTTATATAGATGGCAGTGTAGATATTTTCTTGTTTATGTAGATGGCGTTGTAGATATCTCCATGTTTAAAGAGATGGCGGTGTATATATTTCCATGTTGATGGAGATAGCGGTGTAGATAATTCCATATTTATATAGATAGCGGTGTAGTTATTTCCATGTTTATAGAGATAGCGGTGTAGATATTTCCATGTTTCTACAGATGACTTTGTAGATATTTCCATGTTTGTACAGATGGCAGTGTAGATATTTCCATGTTTATAGAGATAGCGGTGTAGATATTTTCATGTGTATACAGATTGCCGTGGAGATATATCCATGTTTACACAGATAGCACTGGAGATATTTCCACGTTAATACACATACCGGTGTAGATATTTCCATGTTTATACAGATAGCGTTGTAGATATTTCCATGTTTATACAGATGGCTGTGCCGATATTTCCATGTTTATTCAGAGTTCTCTGTAGATATTTCCATGTTTACATAGATGACATTGTAGATATTTCCAGGTTTATACAGATGACTGTGTAGATATTTCCATGTTAATACAGATGGCGGTGTAGATATTTCCATGTTTATAGAGATAGCGGTGTAGATATTTCCATGTTTACAGAGATAGCGGTGTAAATATTTCCATGTTTATACGGATAGCGGTGTAGATATTTCCATGTTTATAAAGATAGCGCTGTATGAATATCCATGTTTATAGACATAGCGTTGTAGATATTTCCATGTTTATATAGAGGGCGTTGTAGATATTTCCATGTTTATACCGATAGCGTTGTTGGTATTTCCATATTTATACAAAGAGCGATGTAGATATTTCCATGTTTATACAGCTCGCGTTGCAGGTATTTATATCTTTATACAGATGGCATTGTAGATATTTCCTTATTCACACACTTGGCGGAGTAGATACTTCCATCTTTATGGAGATGGCAGTGTAGATATTTTCATGTTTATAGAAATGGCGGTGTAGATATTTCCATATTTATAGATATAGCGATGTACATATTTCCATCTTTCTACAGATGGCAGTGTAGATATTTCCATGTTTATACAGATGGCCGTGTAGATATTTCCATATTTATACAGATGTTTGTGTAGATATTTCCATGTGTATACAGATGGTATTGTAGGTGTTTCCATGTGTATACAGATGGTGGTGTAGATATTTCCATGTTTATTCAGATGACTGTGTAGATATTTCCATGTTTTTACAGATGGCAGTGTAGTTATTTCAATGTTTATAGAGATGGCGCTCTAGATATCTCCATGTTTAAACAGGTAACGGTGGAGATATTTCCATGTTTATACAGACAGCAGTGGAGATATTTCCATGTTTATACACATAGCAGTGTACATATTTCCATGTTTATAGAGACAGCGGTGTAGGTGTTTCCATGTTTATACAGATAGTGGTGCAGATATTTCCATCTTTACACAGATGCCTATGCAGATATTTCCATATTTATACAGAGGGCTGTGTAGATATTTCTACGTTTATACAGATGGCAGTGTAGATATTTCCATGTTCCTACACATGACTGTGTAGGTATTTCCATGTTTATACAGATGTCTTTGTAGATATTTCCATGTTTATAGAGATAGCGGTGCAGATATTTCCATGTTTATACAGATACCGGTGTAGATATTTCCATGTTTATAGAGATAGCGGTGTAGGTATTTCCATGTTTATAGACATAGCGGTGCAGATATTTCCATGTTTATACAGATACCGGTGTAGATATTTCCATGTTTATAGAGATAGCGGTGTAGGTATTTCCATGTTTATAGACATAGCGGTGTAAATATTTCCATGTTTATATAGATGGCGTTGCAGATATTTCCATGTTTATACCGATAGCGGTGTTGGTACTTCCAGGTTTATACAGATAGCGATGTAGATATTTCCATGTTTATACAGATCGCGGTGCAGATACTTATATCTTTATACAGATGGCATTGTAGATATTTCCTTATTCACACAGATGGCGGTGTAGATGTTTCCATGTTTATACATATGGCGGAGTAGTTAGTTCCATGTTTATGGAGAAGGCAGTGTAGATATTTTCATATTTATAGAGATGGCGGTGTAGATATTTCCATGTTCCTACACATGACTGTGTAGGTATTTCCATGTTTATACAGATGGCTTTGTAGATATTTCCATGTTTATAGAGAGAGCGGTGCAGATATTTCCATGTTTATGCTGATAGCACTGTATATATTTCTATGTTTATACAGATCGTGGTGTAGATATTTCCATGTTTATACCGATACCCGTGTAGATATTTCCATGTTTATACAGACCGCAGTGTAGATAATTCCATGTTTATAGAGATAGCAGTGTAGATATATTCATGTTTGTACGGATGGCTGTGTTGATCTTTCCATCTATACACAGATTGCTGTGTAGGTATTTCCATGTGTATACAGATGGCATTGTAGATATTTCCATGTTTATACAGATGGTGGTGTAGGTATTTCCATGTCTATACAGATGGCATTGTAGATATTTTCATGGTTATAAAGATGGTGGTGTAGATATTTCCATGTTAACATAGATGACTGTACAGGTAATTCCATGTTTATACAGATGTCGGTGTAGACATTTCCATGTTTATAGAAATAGCGGTGTTGATATTTCCATATTTATACAGATAACGGTGGAGAAATTTCCATGTTTATACAGATAGCGGTGTAAATATTTCCATGTTTATAGAGATCACGGTGTAGATATTTCCATGTTTGTAGAGATAGCGGTGTAGATATTTCCATGTTTATACAGATAGTGGTGTAGATATTTCCATGTTTATACAGACCGCGGTGTAGATATTTCCATGGTTATACACATAGCGGTGCATATATTTCCATGTTTGTACTGATTGCGGTGTTAATATTTCCAACTATACACAGAAGACCGTGTAGATATTTCCATGTTTATACAGATGGTGGCACAGATATTTCCTTGTTTATACAAATAGCGGTGTAGTTATTTCCATCATTATACAGATAGCGGTGTAGATATTTCCATGTATATACAGATGGCTGTGTAGATATTTCCATGTGTATACAGATGGTTGTGTAGATATTTCCAGGTTTATACACATGACTTTGTAAGAATTTCCATGTATATACAGATCGTGGTGAAGATATTTCCATGTTTATACAGATCGCGGTGTTGATATTTCCATGTTTATACAGATCGCGGTGTAGGTATTTCCATGTTTATAGACATAGCGGTGTAGATATTTCCATGTTTATATAGATGGCGTTGTAGATATTTCCATGTTTATATAGATGGTGGTGTAGATATTACCATGTTTCTATAGATAGCAGTGTAGATATTTACATGTTTATACAGATGGCTGTGTAGATATTTCCATGTTTTTACAGATGGCAGTGCAGATATTTCCATGTTTATAGAGATAGCGGTGTAGATATTTCCAAGTTTGTACATATGGCGGTGTTCATATTTCCATCTATACACAGATGGCCGTGTAGATATTTCCATGTTTATACAGATATCGGTGTAGATATTTCCATGTTTACACAGATTGTGGTGTAGAAATTTCCATCTTTCAACAGATGGCATTGTAGATATTTCCATGTTTATACAGATGGCGGTGTAGATATTTCCATGTTTATATAGATGGTGGTGTAGATATTACCATGTTTATATAGATAGCGGTGTAGATATTTCCATGTTTATACAGATCGTGGTGAAGCTATTTCCATGTTTATACAGATCGCGGTGTAGATATTTCCATGTTTATACAGATCGCGGTGTAGATATTTCCATGTTTATACAGATAGCAGTGTAGATATTTCCATGTTTATACAGATAGCTTTCTAGATATTTCCATGTTTATAGAGATAGCGGTGTAAGTATTTCCATGTTTAAAGACATAGCGGTGTAGATATTTCCATGTTTATATAGATGGCGTTGTAGATATTTCCATGTTCATACCGATAGCGGTGTTGGTATTTCCATGTTTATACAGATAGCGATGTATATATTTCCATGTTTATACAGCTCGTGGTGCAGATATTTATATCTTTATACAGATGGCATTGTAGATATTTCCTTATTCACACAGATGGCGCTGTAGATGTTTCCATGTTTACACCGATGGCGGAGTAGTTAGTTCCATCTTTATGGAGATGGCAGTGTAGATATTTTCATCTTTATTGAGATGGCTGTGTAGATATTTCCATGTTTATAGAGATAGCAGTGTAGAAAATTACATGTTTATACAGATGGCTGTGTAAATATTTCCATGTGTATACAGATGGCATTGTAGATATTTCCATGTTTATACAGACGACTGTATAGGTAGTTCCATGTTTTTAGAGATGGCAGTGCAGATATTTCCATGTTTATAGAGATAGCGATGTAGATATTTCCATGTTTGTACAGATGGCGATTTTGATATTTCCATCTATACACAGTTGGCCATGCAGATATTTCCATGTTTATACAGATGGCGGCGTAGATATTTCCATGGACATGCAGTTGGCGGTGTAGATATTTCAATGTTTATATAGATAGTGGTGTAGATATTTCCATGTTTTCACAGACGGTGGTGTAGATATTTCCGTGTTTATACACATGGCGGAGTAGATACTTCCATCTTTATGGAGATGGCAGTGTAGATATTTTCATCTTTATAGAGATGGCGGTGTAGATATTTCCATATTTATAGAGATAGCGGTGTACATATTTCCATCCTTCTACAAATGCCAGTGTAGATATTTCCTTGTTTATACAGATGGCGGTGTAGATAATTCCATATTTATACAGATGTCTGTGTAGATATTTCTTGTGTATACAGATGGTATTGTTGGTATTTCCATGTTTATACAGATAGTGGTGTAGATATTTCCATGTTTATTCAGATGACTGTGTAGATATTAACATGTTTTTACTGATGGCAGTGTAGATATTTCAATGTTTATAGAGATGGCGCTGTAGATATTTCCATGTTTAAACAGATAACAGTGGAGATATTTCCATGTTTCTACAGACAGCAGTGGAGATATTTCCATGTTTATACACACAGCGGTGTACATATTTCCATGTTTATAGAGACAGCGGTGTAGGTATTTCCATGTTTATACAGATAGCGGTGTAGATATTTCCACGTTTACACAGATGCCTATGCAGATATTTCCATATATATACAGAGGGCTGTGTAGATATTTCTATGTTTATACAGATGGCAGTGTAGATATTTCCATGTTCCTACAAATGATTGTGTAGGTATTTCCATGTTTATACAGATGGCTTTGTAGATATTTCCATGGTTATAGAGATAGCAGTGCAGATATTTCCATGTTTATACAGATAGCGCTGTATATATTTCCAAGTTTATACAGATCGTGGTGTAGATATTTCCATGTTGATACAGATACCGGTGTAGATATTTCCATGTTTACAGATCGCAGTGTAGATAATTCCATGTTTATAGAGATAGCAGTGTAGATATTTTCATGTTTGTATAGATGGCGGTGTTGATGTTTCCATCTATACACAGATTACCGTGTAGGTATTTCCATGTGTATACAGATGGCATTGTAGATATTTCCATGTTTATACAGATGGTGGTGTAGATATTTCCATGTTTACACAGATGACTGTATAGGTATTTCCATGTTTATACAGATAGCGGTGTGGACATTTCCATGTTTATAGAAATAGCGGTGTAGCTATTTTCATATTTATACAGATAATGGTGTAGAAATTTCCATGTTTATACAGATAGCGGTGTAAATATTTCCATTTTTATACAGATCGCGGTGTAGATATTTACATGTTTATTGAGGTAGCGGTGTAGATATTTCCATGTTTATACAGATAGGGGTGTAGATATTTCCATGTTTATACAGACCGCGGTGTAGATATTTCCATGGTTATACACATAGCGGTGCATATATTTCCATGTTCCTACATATGGCGTTGTTAATATTTCCATCTATACACAGATGACCGTGTAGATATTTCCATGTTTATACAGATAGCGGTGTAGATGTTTCCATGTTTATACAGATAACTTTGTAAGTATTTCCATGTTTATACAGATGGCGGTGTAGATATTTCCATGTTTATACAGACAACTTTGTAAGTATTTCCAGGTTTCTACAGATGGTGGTGTAGATATTTCCATGTTTATGGAGATAGCTGTGTAGATATTTCCATGTTTATACAGATAGCGGTGTTGATATATACATGTTTATACAGAATGTGGTGTAGATATTTCCATGTTTATACAGATAGTGGTGTAGATATTTCCATGTTTATACAGATAGTGGTGTAGATATTTCCATGTTTACAGAGACAGAGGTGTAGATATTTCCATCTTCACACAGATTGCGGTGTACATATTTCCATGTTTACACAGACAGCTGTGTAGGTATTTCCATGTTTACACAGATAGTGTTGTAAACACATGTTTATAGAGATTGCAGTGTAGATATTTCCAGGTTTATATATATAGCGGTGCAGATATTTCCATGTTTATACAGATAGCGTTGGAGATATTCCCATGTTTATACAGATAGCGCTGTAGATATTTGCATGTTTATGCAGATACCTGTGTAGATATTTCCATGTTTATACAAATAGCGGTGTAGATATTTCCATGTATAGAGAGATAGCAGTGGAGATATTTCCATATTTATACAGATAGCAATGTAGATATTTCAATGTTTATACAGATAGCGGTCTAGATAATTCCATGTTTATACAGATAGCGGTGTAGATATTTCCATGTTTATACAGATAGCAATGTAGATATTTCCATATTTACAGAGATAGAGGTGTAGATATTTCCATATTTGCACAGATTGCGGTGCACATATTTCCACGTTTATACAGATAGCGGTGTAGATATTTCCATGTTTATACAGATAGCGGTGTAGATATTTCCATGTTTATACAGATAGCGGTGTAGAAATTTCCATGTTTATACAGATAGCGGTGTAGATAATTCCATGTTTATACAGATAGCGGTGGAGATATTTTGAAGTTTATACAGATAGCGGTGGACATATTTTCATGTTTATAGAGATGGCAGTGTAGATAATTCCAAGTTTATTGAGATAGCGGTGGACATATTTTCATGTTTATAGAGATGGCAGTGTAGATATTTCCAAGTTTATAGAGATAGCGGTGTCGATATTTCCGTGTTTATACAGATAGCGGTGCAGGTATTTCCATGTTTGTAGAGACAGCGGTGTAGATATTTCCTTGTTTTTAAAGATGGGGATGTAGATATTTCCATGTTTATACAGATGACTGTGTAGATATTTCCATGTTTTTTACAGATGGCGGTGTAAATATTTCCATGTTACGCAGATAGCGGTGTGGATATTTCCATGTTTATACTGATAGCGATGTAGATATTTCCATGTTAATAGAGATGACTGTGTACTTATTTCCATGTTTATACAGATTGCAGTGTAGATATTTCCATGTTTATACAGATAGTGGGGTAGATATTTCCATGTTTATGCAGATGACTGTGTAGGTATTTCCATGTTTATACATGTGGCGGTGTATATATTTCCATGTTTAGAGAGATAGCCATGAAGATATTTCCATGTTTATACAAATAGCGGTGTACATATTTCCATGTTTATACAGATATCGGTGTAGATATTTCCATGTTTATACAGATAGCGGTTTAGATATATCCATGTTTATACAGATTGCGGTGTAGATATTTCCATGTTTATAAAGATAGCGGTGTAGATATTTCTATGTTTACACAGATTGCGGTGGAAATATTTCCATGTTTATAAAGATAGCGATGTAAATATTTCCATGTTTGTACAGATAGCGGAGTAGATATATCCATGTTTATACAGATAGCGGTGTAGACATTTCCATGTTTATACAGATAGCGGTGTAGATATTTCCAGGTTTACACAGATAGCGGTGGAGATATTTCCATGATTAGACTGATAGCGGTGGAGATATTTCAATGTTTATACAGATGACTGTGTACATATTTCCATGTGTATACAGATGGCAGTGTAGATATTTCCATGTTTATACAGATGGCAGTGTAGATATTTTCATATTTATACAGATTGTGGTGTACATATTTCCATCTTTATACAGATGGCGGTGTAGATATTTCCATGTTTATACAGATGGCAGTGAAGATATTTCCATGTTTATACAGATAGTGGTGTAGATATTTCCATGTTTAGACAGATGGCGGTGCAGATACATCCATGTTTCTGAACATGGCGGTGTAGATATTTTCATGTTTATAGAGATGGCGGAGTAGATATTTCCATGTATATAGAGATTGCAGTGTAGATATTTCCATGTTTATAGAGAAATCGGTGTGGTTATTTCCATGTTTATGGAGATAGCGTTGTGGATATTTCCATATTTATACATATAGCGGTGTAGGTATTTCCATGTTTATACAGATGGCGGTGTAAATATTTCCTTGTTTATACAGATATCGGTGTAGATATTTCCAGGTTTTTACAGAGAGCGGTGTAGATATTTCCATGTTTTTTGAGATGACTGACTAGATATTTCCATGTTTATACAGCTTTCCGTGTAGATATTTCCATGTTTATACAGATGATGGTGTAGATATTTCCATGTTTATACAGAAGTCAGTGTAGATATTTTCATGTTTATAGAGATAACGATGTAGATATTTCCATGTTTATACAGATAGCGGTGTAGACATTTCCATGTTTAGAGAGGCAGCGTTGTAGATATTTCCATATTTATACAGATAGCTGTGTAGATCTTTCCAGGTTTATACAGATAGCAGTGTAGATATTTCCATGTTTATACAGATAGCGGTGTAGATATTTCCATGTTTATAGAGATGGCGTTGTAGGTACTTCCATGTTTATAGAGATAGCTGTGTAGATATTTCCATAATTATACAACACGCAGTGCAGATATTTCCATCTTTATACAGATGGCAGTGAAGTTTTTTCCATGTTTATACAGATAGTGGTGTATATATTTCCATGTTTATACAGATGTCGGTGTAGATACAACCATGTTTCTGAAGATGGCGGTGTAGTTATTTTCATGTTTATAGACATGGCGGTGTAGATAATTCCACGTTTATAGAGATTGCGATGTGGATATTTCCATGTTTATAGAGAAAGCGGTGTTGGTATTTCCATGTTTACAGAGATAGCGGTGTAGATATTTCCATATTTCTACTGATAGCGCTGTAGGTATTTCCATGTTTATACAGTTAGCGGTGTAGATATTTCCATGTTTCTACATATGGCGGTGAAGATATTTCCTTGTTTATACAGATAGCAGTGTAGATATTTCCATGTTTATACAGATAGCGATGCAGATATTTCCATGTTTTCAGAGATAGCGGTGTAGATATTTCCCTCTTTGCACAGATTGCCGTGTAGATATTTCCATTTTTACACAGATACCTGTGTAGATATTTCCAAGTTTACACAGATAGCTGTGTATATATTTCCTTGTTTACACAGATAGCGTTGTAGATATTTCCATGTTTATACAGATAGCGGTGTAGATATTTCCATGGTTATACAGGTAGCGGTGTAGATATTTCCATGTTTATACAGATAGCGGTGGAGATATTTCCATGTTTATACAGATAGCGGTGTAGATATTTCCATGTTTATAGAGATAGCAGTGTAGATATTTCCATGTTTATAGAGATGGCTGTGTAGATATTTCCATGTTTATAGAGATAGCGGTGTAGATATTTCGATCTTTATACAGATAGCGGTGTGGATATTTCCATGTTTATACAGAAGGCGGTGTAGATAGTTCCATGTTTACGGAGATGGCGGTGTAGATATTTTCATGCTTACATAGATGGCGGTGTAGATATTTCCATGTTTGTAGAGATTGTGGTGTTGATATTTCCATGTTTACAGGGATAGCGCTTTACGTATTTCCTTGTTTATAGAGATAGTTGTGTAGATACATCCATGTTTATACAGATGGCTGTGTAGATATTTCCATGTGTATACAGATGAGTCTGTAGATATTTGTATGTTTACACAAATGGCTGTGTAGATATTTCCATATTTATAAAGATAGCGGTGTAGATATTTCCGTGATTATACAGATAACGGTGTAAATATATCCATGTTTATAAAGATAGCGATGTAGATATTTCCATGTTTATACAGATAGTGTCGTAGATATTTCCATGTTTACAGAGATAGCGGTGTAGTTATTTCCATCTTTGCACAGAATGCGGTGTAGATATTTCCATCTTTACACAGATAGCGGTGTAGATATTTTCATATTTATACAGATCGTGGTGTAGATATTTCCATCTTTCCACAGATGGCAGTTTAGATATTTCCATGTTTATACAGATGACAGTGTATATATTTCCATGTTTATACAGATAGCGGTGTAGAAATTTCCATGTTTATAGAGATAGCTTTGTAGATATTTCCATGTTTATACAGATAGCGGTGTAGATATTTCCATGTTTATACAGATAGCAGTGTTGATATTTCCATTTTTATAGAGATAGCGGTGTAGATATTTCCACGTTTATACAGATGGCGGTGTAGATATTTCCACCTTTCTACAAATGGCATTGTAGATATTTCCATGTTTATAGAGATGGCGGTGTAGATATTTCCATGTTTATATAGATGGCAGTGTAGATATTTTCTTGTTTATGTAGATGGCGTTGTAGGTATCTCCATGTTTAAAGAGATGGCAGTGTGTATCCTTCCATGTTGGTGGAGATAGCGGTGTAGATATTTCCATGTTTATAGAGATAGCGGTGTAGTTATTTCCACGTTTATATAGTCAGCGGTGTAGATATTTCCATGTTTCTTCAGATAACTGTGTAGATATTTCCATGTTAGTAAAGATGGCATTGTAGATATTTCCATGTTTATAGAGATAGCGGTGTAGATATTTTCATGTTTATACAGCTTGCGGTGGAGATATGTCCATGTTTATACGGATAGCAATGGAGATATTTCCACGTTAATACACATAGCGGTGTAGATATTTCCATGTTTATACAGATGGCTGTGCAGATATTTCCATGTTTATAAAGAGTTCTCTGTAGATATTTCCATGTTTATATAGATGACAGTGTAGGTATTTCCAGGTTTATACAGATGACTGTGTAGATATTTCCATGTTAATACAGATGACGGTGTAGATATTTCCATGATTATAGAGATAGCGGTGTAGATATTTCCATGTATATACACATGGCTTTGTAGATATTTCCATGTTTATACAGATGGTGGTGTAGATATTTCCATGTTTATACAGATAATTTCGTAAGTATTTCCATGTTTATACAGCTGGCGGTGTAGATATTTCGATGTTTATAGAGATAGCAGTGGAGATATTTCCATGTTTATACAGATAGCGGTGTAGATATTTCCATGTTTATACTGGTCGTGGTGTAGATATTTCCATGTTTGTACAGATGGCGGTGTAGATATTTCCATGTTCAAAGAGATAGCGGTGTTGATTTTTCCATGTTTATAGAGATAGCGGTGTGGATATTTCCCTGTTTATACAGATAGGGTTGTAGATATTTCCATGTTTATGGAGATGGCAGTGTAGATATTTCCACGTTTATACAGATCACGGTGTAGTTATTTCCTTGTTTATACAAATAGCGGTGTAGATATTTCCATGTTTATACAGATAGCGGTGTATATATTTCCATGTTTATACAGATCGTGGTGTAGATATTTCCATGTTTATACAGATACCGGTGTAGATATTTCCATGTTTATACAGAGAGCGGTGTAGATATTTCCATCTTTATACAGATCGCGGTGTAGATATTTCCATGTTTATACAGATCGCGGTGAAGATATTTCCATGTTTATACAGATAGCGGTGTAGATATTTCCTTGTTTTTACAGATATCGGTGTAGATATTTCCATGTTTACACAGATTGCGGTGTAGATATTTCCATCTTTCCACAGATGGCATTGTAGATATTTCCATGTTTATACAGATGGCGGTGTAGATATTTCCATGTTTATATAGATGGTGGTGTAGATATTACCATGTTTATACAGATAGCGGTGTAGTTATTTCCATGTTTATACAGATCGCGGTGAAGATATTTCCAAGTTTGTACAGAATGCGGTGTAGATATTTCCATGTTTACAGATAGCGGTGTAGATATTTCCATGTTTATAGAGATAGCGATGTAGGTATTTCCATTTTTATACACATAGCGGTGTAGATATTTCCATGTTTATATAGATGGCGTTGTAGATATTTCCATGTTTATACTGATAGCGGTGTTGGTATTTCCACGTTTTTACAGATAGCGATGTAGATATTTCCATGTTTATAGAGCTCGCGGTGCAGATATTTATATCTTTATACAGATGGCATTGTAGATATTTCCTTATTCACACAGATGGCGGTGTAGATGTTTCCATGTTTATACAGATGGCGGAGTAGTTAGTTCCATGTTTATGGAGATGGCAGTGTAGATATTTTCATGCTTATAGAGATGGCGGTGTAGATATTTCCATGTTTATAGAGATAGCAGTGTTGATATTTACATGTTTATACAGATGGCTGTGTAGATATTTCCATGTGAATACAGATGGCATTGTAGATATTTCAATGTTCAAACAGATGACTCTGTAGGTATTTCCATGTTTTTACAGATGGCAGAGGAGATATTTCCATGTCTATAGAGATACCGGCGTAGATATTTCCATGTTTGTACAGATGGCGGTGTTGATATTTCCATCTATACACAGATGGCCATGTAGATATTTCCATGTTTATACAGATGGCGGCATAGATATTTCCAAGGACATGCAGATGGTGGTGTAGATATTTCCATGTTTATACAGATAGCGGTGTAGATATTTCCATGTTCATGCAGATGGCGGTGTAGATATTTCCATGTTTATACAGATAGCGGTGTAGATATTTCCATGTTTACACAGATGGTGGTGTAGATATTTCCGTGTTTATACACATGGCGGAGTAGATACTTCCATTTTTATGGAGATGGCAGTGTAGATATTTTCATGTTTATAGAGATGGCAGTGTAGATATTTCCATAATTATAGAGATTGCGGTGTAGATATGTCCATCTTTCCACAGATGGCAGTGTAGATATTTCCATGTTTATACAGATGGCGGTGTAGATATTTCCATATTTATACAGATGTCTGTGTAGATATTTCCATGTGTATACAGATGGTATTGTAGGTATTTCCATGTTTATACAGATGGTGGTGTAGATATTTCCATGTTTATTCAGATGACTGTGTAGATATTTCCATGTTTTTACAGATGGCAGTGTAGATATTTCAATGTTTATAGAGATGGCGCTGTAGATATTTCCATGTTTATACAGACCGTGGTGTAGATATTTCCATGCTTATACAGATAGTGGTGTAGATATTTCCATATTTTTACAGATATCGGTGTAGATATTTCCATGTTTACACAGATTGCGGTGTAGATATTTCCATCTTTCTACAGATGGCATTGTAGATATTTCCATGTTTATACAGATGTCGGTGTACATATTTCCATGTTTATATAGATGGTGGTGTAGATATTACCATGTTTATACAGATAGCGGTGTAGATATTTCCATGTTTATACAGATCGCGGTGAAGATATTTCCATGTTTATAGAGATAGCCGTGTAGGTATTTCCATGTTTATAGACATAGCGGTGTAGATATTTCCATGTTCATATAGATGGTGTTGTAGATATTTCCATGTTTATACCGAGAGCTGTGTTGGTATTTCCACGTTTATACATATATCGATGTAGATATTTCCATGTTTATACAGCTCGCGGTGCAGATATTTATATCTTTATAAAGATGGCAATGTAGATATTTCCTTATTCACACAGATGGCGGTGTAGATGTTTCCATGTTTATACAGATGGCGGAGTAGATAGTTCCATGTTTATGGAGATGGCAGTGTAGATATTTTCATGTTTATAGAGATGGCGGTGTAGATATTTTCATGTTTATAGAGATAGCAGTGTAGATATTTCCATGTTTATACAGATGGCAGTGTAGATATTTCCATGTGTATACAGATGGCATTGTAGATATTTCCATCTTTATACAGATGACTGTATAGGTATTTCCATGTTTTAACAAATGGCAGTGCAGATATTTCCATGTTTATAGAGAAAGCGGTGTAGATATTTCCATGTTTGTACAGATGGCGGTGTTGATATATCCATCCATACACAGATGGCCGTGTAGATATTTCCATGTTTATACAGATGGCGGCGTAGATATTTCCATGGACATGCAGATGGCGGTGTAGATATTTCCAAGTTTGTACAGATGGCGGTGTTGATGTTTCCATCTATACACAGATTGCCGTGTAGGTATTTCCAGGTGTATACAGATGGCATTGTTTAGTATTTCCATGTTTATAAAGATGGTGGTGTAGATATTTCCATGTTTATACAGATGACTGTATAGGTATTTCCAAGTTCATACAGATGGCGGTGTAGATATTTCCATGTTTATAGAGATAGCTGTGTAGATATTTCCATGTTTATACACATCACGGTGTAGATATTTCCATGTTTATACAGTCCGCGGTGTAGATATTTCCATGTTTATACAGTTAGTGGTGCAGATATTTTCATGTTTGTACAGATGGCGGTGTTGATATTTCCATCTATACAAAGATGACCGTGTAGATATTTCCATGTTTATACAGATGGCGTCACAGATATTTCCATGGATATGTAGATGGCGGTGTAGATATTTCCATGTTTATACAGATAGCAGTGTAGTTATTTCCATGTTTATATAGATAGCGGTGTAGATATTTCCATGTATATACACATGGCATTGTAGATATTTCCATGTTTATACAGATGGCGGTGCAGATATTTCCATGTTTATACTGATAATTTTGTAAGTATTTCCATGTATATACAGATGGCGGTGTAGATATTTAGATGTTTATAGAGATAGCAGTGGAGATATTTCCATGTTTATACAGATAGCGGTGTAGATATTTCCATGTTTATACTGATCGTGGTGTAGATATTTCCATGTTTATACAGATGGCGGTGTAGATATTTCCATGTTCAAAGAGATAGCGGTGTTGATTTTTCCATGTTTATAGAGATAGCGGTGTGGATATTTCCATGTTTACACAGATAGGGTTGTAGATATTTCCATGTTTATGGAGACGGCAGTGTAGATATTTCCAAGTTTATACAGATCACGGTGTAGTTATTTCCTTGTTTATACAAATAGCGGTGTAGATATTTCCATGTTTATACAGATAGAGGTGTATATATTTCCATGTTTATACAGATCGTGGTGTAGATATTTCCATGTTTATACAGATACCGGTGTAGATATTTCCATGTTTATACAGAGAGCGGTGTAGATATTTCCATCTTTATACATATCACGGTGAAGATATTTCCATGTTTATACAGATAGCGGTGTAGATATTTCCATGTTTTTACAGATATCGGTGTAGATATTTCCATGTTTACACAGATTGCGGTGTAGATATTTCCATCTTTCCACAGATGGCATTGTAGATATTTCCATGTTTATACAGATGGCGGTGTAGATATTTCCATGTTTATATAGATGGTGGTGTAGATATTACCATGTTTATACAGATAGCGGTGTAGTTATTTCCATGTTTATACAGATCGCGGTGAAGATATTTCCATGTTTATACAGATCGCGGTGTAGATATTTCCATGTTTATACAGATAGCGGTGTAGATATTTCCATGTTTATAGAGATAGCGGTGTAGGTATTTCCATGTTTATACACATAGCGGTGTAGATATTTCCATGTTTATATAGATGGCGTTGTAGATATTTCCATGTTTATACTGATAGGGGTGTTGGTATTTCCACGTTTATACAGATAGCGATGTAGATATTTCCATGTTTATAGAGCTCGTGGTGCAGATATTTATATCTTTATACAGATGGCATTGTAGATACTTCCTTATTCACACAGATGGCGGTGTAGATGTTTCCATGTTTATACAGATGGCGGAGTAGTTAGTTCCATGTTTATGGAGATGGCAGTGTAGATATTTTCATGCTTATGGACATGGCGGTGTAGATATTTCCATGTTTATAGAGATAGCAGTGTAGATATTTACATGTTTATACAGATGGCTGTGTAGATATTTCCATGTGAATACAGATGGCATTGTAGATATTTCAATGTTTAAACAGATGACTCTATTGGTATTTCCATGTTTTTACAGATGGCAGAGGAGATATTTCCATGTCTATAGAGATAGCGGCGTAGATATTTCCACGTTTGTACAGACGGCGGTGTTGATATTTCCATCTATACACAGATGGCCATGTAGATATTTCCATGTTTATACAGATGGCGGCGTAGATATTTCCATGGACATGCAGATGGCGGTGTAGATATTTCCATGTTTATACAGATAGCGGTGTAGATATTTCCATGTTCATGCAGATGGCGGTGTAGATATTTCCATGTTTATACAGATAGCGGTGTAGATATTTCCATGTTTACACAGATGGTGGTGTAGATATTTCCGTGTTTATACACATGGCGGAGTAGATATTTCCATCTTCATGGAGATGGCAGTGTAGATATTTTCATGTTTATAGAGATGGCGGTGTAGATATTTCCATATTTATAGAGATAGCGGTGTAGATATTTCCATCTTTCCACAGATGGCAGTGTAGATATTTCCATGCTTATACAGATGGCGGTGTAAATATTTCCATATTTATACAGATGTCTGTGTAGATATTTCCATGTGTATACAGATGGTATTGTAAGTATTTCCATGTTTACACAGATGGTGGTGTAGATATTTCCATGTTTATTCAGATGACTGTCTAGATATTTCCATGTTTTTACAGATGGCAGTGTAGATATTTCAATGTTTATAGAGATGGCGCTGTAGATATTTCCATGTTTATACAGATCGCGGTGTAGATATTTCCATGTTTATACAGATAGCGGTGTAGATATATCCATATTTTTACAGATATCGGTGTAAGTATTTCCATGTTTACACAGATTGCGGTGTAGATATTTCCATCTTTCTACAGATCGCATTGTAGATATTTCCATGTTTATGCAGATGGCGGTGTAGATATTTCCATGTTTATATAGATGGTGGTGTAGATATTACCATGTTTATACAGATAGCGGTGTAGATATTTCCACGTTTATACAGATCGTGGTGAAGATATTTCCATGTTTATACAGATCGCGCTGTAGATATTTCCATGTTTATACAGATCGCGGTGTAGATATTTCCATGTTTATACAGATCGCGGTGTAGATATTTCCATGTTTATACAGATAGCTTTGTAGATATTTCCATGTTTATACAGATAGCGGTGTAGATATTTCCATGTTTATAGAGATAGCCGTGTAGGTATTTCCATGTTTATAGACATAGCGGTGTAGATGTTTCCATGTTCATATGGATGGTGTTGTAGATATTTCCATGTTTATACCGATAGCGGTGTTGGTATTTCCACGTTTATACATATATCGATGTAGATATTTCCATGTTTATACAGCTCGCGGTGCAGATATTTATATCTTTATAAAGATGGCATTGTAGATATTTCCTTATTCACACAGATGGCGGTGTAGATGTTTCCATGTTTATACAGATGGCGGAGTAGATAGTTCCATGTTTATGGAGATGACAGTGTAGATATTTTCATGTTTATAGAGATGGCGGTGTAGATATTTTCATGTTTATAGAGATAGCAGTGTAGATATTTACATGTTTATACAGATGGCTGTGTAGATATTTGCATGTGTATACAGATGGCATTGTAGATATTTCCATCTTTATACAGATGACTGTATAGGTATTTCCATGTTTTAACAGATGGCAGTGCAGATATTTCCATGTTTATAGACATAGCGGTGTAGATATTTCCATGTTTGTAGAGATGGCGGTGTTGATATATCCATCTATACACTAATGGCCGTGTAGATATTTCCATGTTTATACAGATGGCGGCGTGGATAATTCCATGGACATGCAGATGGCGGTGTAGATATTTCCATGTTTGTACAGATGGCGGTGTTGTTGTTTCCAACTATACACAGATTGCCGTGTAGGTATTTCCAGGTGTATACAGATGGCATTGTTTAGTATTTCAATGTTTATACAGATGGTGGTGTAGATATTTCCATGTTTATACAGATGACTGTATAGGTATTTCCATGTTCATACAGATGGCGGTGTAGATATTTCCATGTTTATAGAGATAGCTGTGTAGATATTTCCATGTTTATACACATCACGGTGTAGATATTTCCATGTTTATACAGATAGCGGTGTAGATATTTCCATGTTTATACAGACCGCGGTGTAGATATTTCCATGTTTATACAGATAGCGGTGCAGATATTTCCATGTTTGTACAGATGGCGGTGTTGATATTTCCATGTATACAAAGATGACCGTGTAGATATTCCCACGTGTATACAGATGGCGGCACAGATATTTCCATGGATATGTAGATGGCGGTGTAGATATTTCCATGTTTATACAGATAGCGGTGTAGTTATTTCCATGTTTATATAGATAGCGGTGTAGATATTTCCATGTATATACACATGGCTTTGTAGATATTTCCATGTTTATACAGATGGCGGTGTCGATATTTCCATGTTTATACAGATAATTTTGTAAGTATTTCCATATTTATACAGATGGCGGTGTAGATATTTCGATGTTTATAGAGATAGCAGTGGAGATATTTCCATGTTTATACAGATAGCGGTGTAGATTTTTCCATGTTTATACTGATCGTGGTGTAGATATTTCCATGTTTATACAGATGGCGGTGCAGATATTTCCATGTTCAAAGAGATAGCGGTGTTGATTTTTCCATGTTTATAGAGATAGCGGTGTGGATATTTCCATGTTTATACAGATAGGGTTGTAGATATTTCCATGTTTATAGAGATGGCAGTGTAGATATTTCCATGGTTATACAGATCACGGTGTAGTTATTTCCTTGTTTATACAAATAGCGGTGTAGATATTTCCATGTTTATACAGATAGCGGTGTATATATTTCCATGTTTATACAGATCGTGGTGTAGATATTTCCCTGTTTATACAGATACCGGTGTAGATATTTCCATGTTTATACAGATAGCGGTGTAGATATTTCCATGTTTATACAGATACCGGTGTAGATATTTCCATGTTTATACAGACCGCAGTGTAGATATTCCCATGTTTACAAAGATAGCAGTGTAGATATTTCCATATTTGTACAGATGGCGGTGTTGATGTTTCCATCTATACACAGATTGCCGTGTAGGTATTTCCATGTGTATACAGATGGCATTGTAGATATTTCCATGTTTACACAGATGATTGTATAGGTATTTCCATGTTTATACAGATGGCGGTGTAGATATTTCCATGTTCAAAGAGATAGCGGTGTTGATTTTTCCATGTTTATAGAGATAGCGGTGTGGACATGTCCATGTTTATACAGATAGGGTTGTTGATATTTCCATGTTTATAGAGATGGCAGTGTAGATATTTCCATGTTTATACAGATCACGGCGTAGTTATTTCCTTGTTTATACAAATAGCGGTGTAGATATTTCCATGTATATACAGATCGCGGTGTACATATTTCCATGTTTATACAGACAGCGGTGTAGATATTTCCATGTTTATACAGATCGCGGTGTAGATATTTCCATGTTTATACAGATCGCGGTGTACATATTTCCATGTTTATACAGCTCACGGTGTAGTTATTTCCTTGTTTATACAAATAGCGCTGTAGATATTTCCATGTATATACAGATAGCGGTGTATATATTTCCATGTTTATACAGATAGCGGTGTAGATATTTCCATGTTTATACAGATCGCGGTGTAGATATTTCCATGTTTTTACAGATATCGGTGTAGATATTTCCATGTTTACATAGATTGCGGTGTAGATATTTCCATCTTTCCACAGATGGCATTGTAGATATTTCCATGTTTATACAGATGGCGGTGTAGATATTTCCATGTTTATATAGATGGTGGTGTAGATATTACCATGTTTATACAGATAGCGGTGTAGATATTTCCATGTTAATATAGATGGTATTGTAGATATTTCCATGTTTATACCGATAGCGGTGTTGGTATTTCCACGTTTATACAGATAGCGATGTAGATATTTCTATGTTTATAGAGCTCGCGGTGCAGATATTTATATCTTTATACAGATGGCATTGTAGATATTTCCTTATTCACACAGATGGCGGTGTAGATGTTTCCATGTTTATACAGATGACGGAGTAGTTAGCTCCATGTTTATGGAGATGGCAGTGTAGATATTTTCATGTTTATAGAGATGGCGGTGTAGATATTTCCATGTTTATAGACATAGCTGTGTAGATATTTACATGTTTATACAGATGGCTGTGTAGATATTTCCATGTGCATACAGATGTCATTGTAGATATTTGCATGTTTATACAGATGACTGTATAGGTATTTCCATGTTTTTACAGATGGCAGTGGAGATATTTCCATGTCTATAGAGATAGCGGCGTAGATATTTCCATGTTTGTACAGATGGCGGTGTTGATATTTCCATCTATACACAGATGGCGGTGTAGATATTTCCATGTTTATACAGATAGCGGTGTAGATATTTCCAGGTTTACACAGATGGTGGTGTAGATATTTCCATGTTTATACACATGGCAGAGTAGATACTTCCATCTTTATGGAGATGGCAGTGTAGATATTTTCATGTTTATAGAGATGGCGGTGTAGATATTTCCATATTTATAGAGATAGCGGTGTAGATATGTCCATTTTTCCACAGATGGCAGTGTAGATATTTCCATGTTTATACAGATGGCGGTGTAGATATTTCCATATTTATACAGATGTCTGTGTAGATATTTCCATGTTTATACAGATGGTATTGTAGGTATTTCCATGTTTATACAGATGGTGGTGTAGATATTTCCGTGTTTATTCAGATGACTGTGTAGATATTTCCATGTTTTTACAGATGGCAGTGTAGGTATTTCAATGTTTATAGAGATGGCGCTGTAGATATTTCCATGTTTATACAGATCACGGTGTAGATATTTCCATGTTTATACAGATAGCGGTGTAGATATTTCCATGTTTTTACAGATATCGGTGTAGATATTTCCATGTTTACACAGATTGCAGTGTAGATATTTCCATCTTTCTACAGATGGCATTGTAGATATTTCCATGTTTATACAGATGGCGGTGTAGATATTTCCATGTTTATATAGATGGTGGTGTAGATATTACCATGTTTATACAGATATCGGTGTAAATATTTCCATGTTTATACAGATCGTGGTGAAGATATTTCCATGTTTATACAGATCGCGGTGTAGATATTTCCATGTTTATACAGATCGCGGTGTAGATATTTCCATGTTTATACAGATAGTGGTGTAGATATTTCCATGTTTATACAGATAGTGGTGTAGATATTTCCATGTTTATGGAGATAGCGGTGTAGGTATTTCCATGTTTATAGACATAGCGGTGTAGATATTTCCATGTTTATATAGATGACGTTGTAGATATTTCCATGTTTATACCGATAGCGGTGTTGGTATTTCCACGTTTATACATATATCGATGTAGATATTTCCATGTTTATACAGCTCGCGGTGCAGATATTTATATCTTTATACAGATGGCATTGTAGATATTTCCTTATTCACACAGATGGCGGTGTAGATGTTTCCATGTTTATACAGATGGCGGAGTAGATAGTTCCATGTTTATGGAGATGGCAGTGTAGATATTTTCATGTTTATAGAGATGGCGTTGTAGATATTTTCATGTTTATAGAGATAGCAGTGTAGATATTTACATGTTTATACAGATGGCTGTGTAGATATTTCCATGTGTATACAGATGGCATTGTAGATATTTCCATCTTTATACAGATGACTGTATAGGTATTTCCATGTTTTAACAGATGGCAGTGCAGATATTTCCATGTTTATAGAGATAGCGGTGTAGATATTTCCATGTTTGTACAGATGGCGGTGTTGATATATCCATCTATACACAGATGGCCGTGTAGATATTTCCATGTTTATACATATGGCGGCGTAGATATTTCCATGGACATGCAGATGGCGGTGTAGATATTTCCATGTTTATACAGATAGCGGTGTAGATATTTCCATGTTTTCACAGATGGTGGTGTAGATATTTCTGTGTTTAAACACATGGCGCAGTAGATACTTCCATCTTTATGGAGATGGCAGTGTAGACATTTTCATGTTTATAGAGATGGCGGTGTAGATATTTCCATATTTATAGAGATAGCGGTGTAGATATTTCCATCTTTCTACAGATGTCAGTGTAGATATTTCCATATTTATACAGATGGCGGTGTAGATATCTCCATATTTATAAAGATGTCTGTGTAGATATTTCCATGTGTATACAGATGGTATTGTAGGTATTTCCATGTTTAGACAGATGGTGGTGTAGATATTTCCATGTTTATTCAGATGACTGTGTAGATATTTCCATGTTTTTACAGATGTCAGTGTAGATATTTCAATGTTTATAGGGATGGCGCTGTAGATATTTCCATGTTTATACAGATAACCGTGGAGATATTTCCATGTTTATACAGACAGCAGTGTAGATATTTCCATGTTTATACATATAGCGGTGTACATATTTCCATGTTTATAAAGACAGCGGTGTAGTTATTTCCATGTTTATACAGATAGCGGTGCAGATATTTCCATGTTTATACAGATGCCTATGCAGATATCTCCATATTTATATAGAGGGCTGTGTAGATATTTCTATGTTTATTCAGATGGCAGTGAAGATATTTCTATGTTCCTACACATGACTGTGTAGGTATTTCCATGTTTATAAAGATGGCTTTGTAGATATTTCCATGTCTATAGAGATAGCGGTGCAGATATTTCCATGTTTACAGAGAGCGGTGTATATATTTCCATGTTTATACCGATCGTGGTGTAGATATTTCCATGTTTATACAGATACCGGTGTAGATATTTCCATGTTTATACAGACCGCAGTGTAGATATTTCCATGTTTATAGAGATAGCAGTGTAGATATTTCCAAGTTTGTACAGATGGCGGTGTTGATGTTTCCAACTATACACAGATTGCCGTGTACGTATTTCCAGGTGTATACAGGTGGCATTGTTTAGTATTTCCATGTTTATACAGATGGTGGTGCAGATATTTCCATGTTTATACAGATGACTGTATAGGTATTTCCATGTTCATACAGATGGCGGTGTAGATATTTCCATGTTTATAGAGATAGCTGTGTTGATATTTCCATGTTTATACACATCACGGTGTAGATATTTCCATGTTTATACAGATAACGGTGTAGATATTTCCATGTTTATACAGATAGCGTTGTAGATATTTCCATGTTTATAGAGATAGCCGTGTAGGTATTTCCATGTTTATAGACATAGCGGTGTAGATATTTCCATGTTTATATAGATGGTGTTGTAGATATTTCCATGTTTATACCGATAGCGGTGTTGGTATTTCCATGTTTATACAGATAGCAATGTAGATATTTCCATGTTTATAGAGCTCGCGGTGCAGATATTTATATCTTTATATAGATGGCATTGTAGATATTTCCTTATTCACACAGATGGCGGTGTAGATGTTTCCGTGTTTATACAGATGGCGGAGTAGTTAGTTCCATGTTTATGGAGATGGCAGTGTAGATATTTTCATGTTTATAGAGATGGCGGTGTAGATATTTCCATGTTTATAGAGATAGCAGTGTAGATATTTACATGTTTATACAGATGGCTGTGTAGATATTTCCATGTGCATAGAGATGGCATTGTAGATATTTCCATGTTTATACAGATGACTGTATAGGTATTTCCATGTTTTTACAGATGGCAGTGGAGATATTTCCATGTCTATAGAGATAGCGGCGTAGATATTTCCATGTTTGTACAGATGGCGGTGTTGATATTTCCATCTATACACAGATGGCCATGTAGATATTTCCATGTTTATACAGAGGGCGGCGTAGATATTTCCATGGACATACAGATGGCGGTGTAGATATTTCCATGTTTATACAGATAGTGGTGAAGATATTTCCATGTTTACACAGATGGTGTTGTAGATATTTCCGTGTTTATACACATGGCGGAGTAGATACTTCCATCTTTATGGAGATGGCAGTGTAGATATTTTCATGTTTATAGAGATGGCGGTGTAGATATTTCCATATTTATAGAGATAGCGGTGTAGATATGTCCATCTTTCCACAGATGGCAGAGTAGATATTTCCATGTTTATACAGATGGCGGTGTAGATATTTCCATATTTATACAGATGTCTGTGTAGATATTTCCATGTGTATACAGATGGTATTGTAGGTGTTTCCATGTTTATACTGATGGTTGTTTAGATATTTCCATGTTTATTCAGATGACTGTGTAGATATTTCCATGTTTTTACAGATGGCAGTGTAGATATTTCAATGTTTATAGAGATGGCGCTGTAGATATTTCCATGTTTATACAGATCGCGGTGTAGATATTTCCATGTTTATACAGATAGCGGTGTAGATATTTCCATGTTTTTACAGATATCGGTGTAGATATTTCCATGTTTACACAGATTGCGGTGTAGATATTTCCATCTTTCTACAGATGGCATTGTAGATATTTCCATGTTTATACAGATGGCGGTGTAGATATTTCCATGTTTATATAGATGGTGGTGTAGATATTACCATGTTTAAACAGATAGCGGTGTAGATATTTCCATGTTTATACAGATCGTGGTGAAGATATTTCCATGTTGATACAGATCGCGGTGTAGATATTTCCATGTTTATACAGATCGCGGTGTAGATATTTCCTTTTTTATACAGATAGTGGTGTAGATATTTCCATGTTTATACAGATAGCGGTGTAGATATTTCCATGTTTATAGAGATAGCGGTGTAGGTATTTCCATGTTTATAGACATAGCGGTGTAGATATTTCCATGTTTATATAGATGACATTGTAGATATTTCCATGTTTATACCGATAGCGGTGTTGGTATTTCCACGTTTATACATATATCGATGTAGATATTTCCATGTTTATACAGCTCGCGGTGCAGATATTTATATCTTTATACAGATGGCATTGTAGATATTTCCTTATTCACACAGATGGCGGTGTAGATGTTTCCATGTTTATACAGATGGCGGAGTAGATAGTTCCATGTTTATGGAGATGGCAGTGTAGATATTTTCATGTTTATAGAGATGGCGGTGTAGATATTTTCATGTTTATAGAGATAGCAGTGTAGATATTTACATGTTTATACAGATGGCTGTGTAGATATTTCCATGTGTATACAGATGGCATTGTAGATATTTCCATCTTTATACAGATGACTGTATAGGTATTTCCATGTTTTAACAGATGGCAGTGCAAATATTTCCATGTTTATAGAGATAGCGGTGTAGATATTTCCATGTTTGTACAGATGGTGGTGTTGATATATCCATCTATACACAGATGGCCGTGTAGATATTTCCATGTTTATACAGAGGGCGGCGTAGATATTTCCATGGACATACAGATGGCGGTGTAGATATTTCCATGTTTATACAGATAGCGGTGTAGATATTTCCATGTTTACACAGATGGTGTTGTAGATATTTCCGTGTTTATAAACATGGCGGAGTAGATACTTCCATCTTTATGGATATGGCAGTGTAGATATTTTCATGTTTATAGAGATGGCGGTGTAGATATTTCCATATTTATAGAGATAGCGGTGTAGATATGTCCATCTTTCCACAGATGGCAGTGTAGATATTTCCATGTTTATACAGATGGCGGTGTAGATATTTCCATATTTATACAGATGTCTGTGTAGATATTTCCATGTGTATACAGATGGTATTGTAGGTATTTCCATGTTTATACTGATGGTGGTTTAGATATTTCCATGTTTATTCAGATGACTGTGTAGATATTTCCATGTTTTTACAGATGGCAGTGTAGATATTTCAATGTTTATAGAGAATGCGCTGTAGATATTTCCATGTTTATACAGATCGCGGTGTAGATATTTCCATGTTTTTACAGATAGCGGTGTAGATATTTCCATGTTTTTACAGATATCGCTGTAGATATTTCCATGTTTACACAGATTGCGGTGTAGATATTTCCATCTTTCTACAGATGGCATTGTAGATATTTCCATGTTTATACAGATGGCGGTGTAGATATTTCCATGTTTATATAGACGGTGGTGTAGATATTAGCATGTTTATACAGATAGCGGTGTAGATATTTCCAAGTTTATAGGGATAGCGGTGCAAATATTTCCACATTTATACAGATAGCGGTGTAGTTATTAGCAAGTTTATACAGATAGCGGTGTAGATATTTCCATGTATAAACAGATGTCTGCGTATATATTTCCATGTTTAAACAGATGGCGATGTAGATAATTCCTTGTTTATTCAAATAGCGGTGTAGTTATTTCCATGTTTATACAGATAGCGGTGTAGATATTTCCATGTATATACAGATGGCTGTGTAGATATTTCCATGTTTATACAGATGGCTGTGTAGATATTTCCATGTTTATACAGATGACTTTGTAGGTATTTCCATGTTTATACTGATGGCGGTGTAGGTATTTCCATGTTTATGGAGATAGCTGTGTAGATATTTCCATGTTTATACAGATAGCGGTGTAGATATTTCAATGTTTATGCAGATCGTGGTGTTGATATTTCCATGTTTATACAGACAGCATTGGAGATATTTGCATGTTTATACACATACCGGTGTACATATTTCCATGTTTATAGGGACAGCAGTGTAGGTATTTCCATGTTTATACACATAGCGGTGCAGATATTTCCATGTTTATACAGAGGCCTATGCAGATATTTCCATATTTATGCAGAGGGCTATGTAGATATTTCCATGTTTATACAGATGGCAGTGTAGATATTTCCATGTTCCTACACATGACTGTGTAGGTATTTCCATGTTTATACAGATGGCTTTGCAGATATTTCCATGTTTATAGAGATAGCGGTGTAGATATTTCCATGTTTATACAGATAGCGGTGTAGATATTTCCATGTTTATACAGACCACGGTGTAGATATTTCCATGTTTATACAGATAGCGGTGCAGATATTTCCATGTTTGTACAGATGGCGGTGTTGATATTTCCATCTATACACAGACGATCGTGTAGATATTTCCATGTTCATACAGATGGCGGCACAGATATTTCTATGGATATGTAGATGGCGGCGTAGATATTTCCATGTTTATACAGATAGCGGTGTAGTTATTTCCATGTTTATATAGATAGCGGTGTAGATATTTCCATGTATATACACATGGCTGTGTAGATATTTCCATGATTATACAGATGGTGGTGTAGTTATTTCCATGTTTATACAGAGAACTTTGTAAGTATTTCCATGTTTATACAGATGGCTGTGTCGATATTTCGATGTTTATAGAGATAGCAGTGGAGATATTTCCATGTTTATACAGATAGCAGTGTAGATATTTCCATGTTTATACTAATCGCGGTGTAGATATTTCCATGTTTATAGAGATGGTGGTGTAGATATTTCCATGTTCATAGAGATAGCGGTGTTGATTTTTCCATGTTTATAGAGATAGCTGTGTGGATATTTCCATGTTTATACAGATAGGGGTGTAGGTATTTCCATGTTTATAGATTTGGCGGTGTAGATATTTCCTTGTTTATACAGAACACGGTGTAGATATTTCCATGTTTATACAGATCGCGGTGTAGATATTTCCATGTTTATACAGATCATGGTGTAGATATTTCCATGTTTATACAGATCGCAGTGTTGATATTACCATGTTTATAGGGATAGCGGTGCAAATATTTCCACATTATTCAGATAGCGGTGTAGTTATTAGCATGTTTATACAGATAGCGGTGTAGATATTTCCATGTATAAACAGATGTCTGTGTATATATTTCCATGTTTAAACAGATGGCGATGTAGATATTTCCTTGTTTATTCAAATAGTGGTGTAGTTATTTCCATGTTTATACAGATAGCGGTGTAGATATTTCCATGTATATACAGACGGCTGTGTAGATATTTCCATGTTTATACAGATGGCTGTGTAGATATTTCCATGTTTATACAGATGAATTTGTAGGTATTTCCATGTTTATACAGATTGCGGTGTAGGTATTTCCATGTTTATAGAGATAGCTGTGTAGATATTTCCATGTTTATACAGATAGCGGTGTAGATATTTCCATGTTTATACAGATCGTGGTGTAGATATTTCCATGTTTATACAGACAGCATTGGAGATATTTGCATGTTTATAAACATAGCGGTGTACATATATCCATGTTTATAGAGACAGCGGTGTAGGCATTTCCATGTTTATACAGATAGCGGTGCAGATATTTCCATGTTTATACAGATGACTATGCAGATATTTCCGTATTTATACAGAGGGCTGTGTAGATATTTCCATGTTTATACAGAGGGCAGTGTAGATATTTCCATGTTCCTACACATGACTGTGTAGGTATTTCCATGTTTATACAGATGGGTTTGTAGATATTTCCATGTTTATAGAGATAGCGGTGTTGATATTTCCATGTTTATACAGATAGCGGTGTAGATATTTCCATGTTTATACAGACCGTGGTGTAGATATTTCCATGTTTATACAGATAGCGGTGCAGATTTTTCCATGTTTGTACAGATGGCGGTGTTGATATTTCCATCTATACACAGATGATAGTGTAGATATTTCCATGTTTATACAGATGGCGGCACAGATATTTCTATGGATATGTAGATGGCGGCGTAGATATTTCCACGTTTATACAGATAGCGGTGTAGTTATTTCCATGTTTATATAGATAGCGGTGTAGATATTTCCATGTATATACACATGGCTGTTTAGATATTTCCATGATTATACAGATGGCGGTGTAGTTATTTCCATGTTTATACAGAGAACATTGTAAGTATTTCCATGTTTATACAGATGGCGGTGTAGGTATTTCGATGTTTATAGAGATAGCAGTGGAGATATTTCTATGTTTATACAGATAGCGGTGTAGATATTTCCATGTTTATACTGATCGCGGTGTAGATATTTCCATGTTTATAGAGATGGTGGTGTAGATATTTCCATGTTCATAGAGATAGCGGTGTTGATTTTTCCATGTTTATAGAGATAGCTGTGTATATTTCCATGTTTATACAGATAGGGGTGTAGATATTTCCATGTTTATAGATTTGGCGGTGTAGATATTTCCATGTTTATACAGAACACGGTGTAGATATTTCCATGTTAATACAGGTTGTGGTGAAGATATTTCCATGTTTATACACATGACTGTGTAGGTATTTCGATGTTTATACAGATGTCGGATGTAGATATTTTCAGGTTTATAGACATAGTGGTGTAGATATTTTTATGATTATACACACAGCGGTGTAGACATTTCCATGTTTTCAGAGATAACGGTGTAGATATTTCCATATTAATACAGGTAGCGGTGTAGATATTTCCATGTTTATACAGATAGCGGTGTAGATATTTCCATGTTTATACAGATAGCGGCGTATATATCTCTATGTTTATAGAGATGGCGGTGAAGATATTTCCATGTTTATAGAGATAGTGTTGTAGACATTTCCATGTTTATATAGATAGCGGTGTAGATATTTCCATGTTTATTCAGCTCCCGTTGTTGATATTTCCATCTTTTTACTGATGGCAGTGTACATATTTCCATGTTTATACAGATAGTGGGGTGGTTATTTCCATGTTAATACAGATGGCGGTGTAGATAGTTCCATGTTTCTGGAGATGGCGGTGTAGATATTCTCATGTTTATTGAGATGGTGGTGTAGATATTTCTATGTTTATAGAGATGGCGGTGTATATATTTCCATGTTTATACAGATGGCTGTGTAGATATTTCCATGTGTATACAGATGGCAGTGTAGATATTTCCATGTTTATAGAGATGGTGGTGTAGATATTTCCATATTTATACACGTGACTCTGTAGTTATTTTCATGTTTATACAGATGGCGGTGTAGATATTTCCATGTTTATAGAGATAACAGTGAAGATATTTCCATGTTTATAAAGATACCAGTGAAGATATTTCAATGTTTATAGAGATAGCGGTGTAGATATTTCCATATTTATACAGATAGCGGTGTAGATATGTCCATGTTTATACAGATAGTGGTGTAGTCATTTCCATGTTTATACAGATGGTGGTGTAGATATTTCCTTCTTTATACAGATAGCGGTGTAGATATTTCCATGTTTATACAGATAGCGGTGTAGATATTTACATGTTTAAACAGATGGTGTTGTAGATATTTCTATGTTTACAGAGATAGCAATGGAGATATTTCCATCTTTGCACATATTGCGGTGTGGATATTTCCATCTTTGCACAGATAGCTGTGTAGATATTTCCAAGTTTTGCACAGATAGCTTTGTAAATATTTCCATGTTTAGTCAGATAGCGTTGTAGATATTTTCATGTTTATACAGACAGTAGTGTATATATTTCCATGTTTATACAGATAGCGGTGTTGGTATTTCGATGATTATACAGATAGCGGTGTAGATATTTCCATGTTTATACAGCTCGCGTTGCAGATATTTCCATCTTTATAGAGATGGCATTTTAGATAATTCCATGTTTATTCAGATAGTGGTGTGGATATTTCCATGTTTATACAGATGGCGGTGTAGATAGTTCCATGTTTCTGGAGATGGCGTTGTAGATATTTTCATGTTTATAGAGATGGCGGTGTTGATGTTTCCATATTTATAATCATGGAGGTGTAGATATTTCCATGTTTATGCAGATGACTGTGTAGATATTTGCATGTTTTTACAGATGGCGGTGCAGGTATTTCCGTGGTTATAGAGTTAGTGGTGTAGATATTTCCATGTTTATACAGAAAGCGGTGTAGATATTTCCATGTATATACAGATAGCGGTGCAGATATTTCCCTGCTAATACAGATCGTGGTGTAGATATTTCCATGTTTATACAGATATCGGTAGAGATATTTCCTTGATTATACAGATAGCGGTGTTGGTATTTCCATGTTTACACAGATAGCGGTGTAGTTATTTCCATGTTTCTACAGCTCGCGGTATAGGTATTTCCATGTTTATATTGATGGTGGTGTAGATATTTCCATGTTTATACAGATGGCGGTGTAGATATTTCCATGTTTATACAGATGGCGGTGTAGATAGTTCCATGTTTAATGGGATGGCGGTGTACATATTCTCATATTTACAGAGATAGCGGTGTATGTATTTCCATGTTTTTAGAGATAGCGGTGTATATTTCCATGTTTATACAGATGACTGTAAAGATATTTCCATGTGTATACAGATGGCAGTGTAGATATTTCCATGTTTATACAGATGGTGGTGTAAATATTTCCATGTTTATAAAGATGACAGTGTAGATATTTCCATGTTTTTACAGATGACGGTGTAGACATTTCCATGTATATAGAGATAGCGGTGTAGATATTTCCATGTTTATACAGATAGAATTGTTGATATTTCCATGTGTATAAAGATAGCGGTGTAGATATTTCCATATTTATACAGACAGCGGTGTAGATATTCCCACGTTTATACAGACAGTGGTTTAGATATTTCCATGTTTATAGAGAGAGCGGTGTAGGTATTTCCATGTTTATAGAGATAGCAATGTAGATATTTCCATGTTTATACAGATAGCGGTGTAGATATTTCCATGTTTATACAGGTAGCGGTGTTGGTATTTCCATGTTTATACAGATAGCGGTGTAGATACTTCCTTGTTTATACAGCTCACGGTGTAGATATTTACATCTTGACACAGATGGAAGTATAGATATTTCCATGTTTATACAGATGGCGATGTAGATATTCCCATGTTTATACATACAGTGGTGTAGATATTTGCATGTTTATTCAGATAACGGTGTAGATATTTCCATGTTTATACAGAGAGCGGTGTAGATATTTCCATGTTTATACAGATCGCGGTGGAGGTATTTCCATGTTTACACAGATGGCGGTGTAGATATTTTCATGTTTATACAGATAGCGGTGTAGATATTTCCAAGTTTATACAGATAGCGGTGTAGGTATTTCCATGTTTATTCAGATAGCGGTGTAGATATTTCCATGTTTATACAGATAGCGGTGTAGGAATTTCCATGTTTATAGAGATAGCGGTGTAGATATTTCCATGTTTATACTGATGGCTGTGTAGATATATCCATGTGTATACAGATGGCAGTGTAGATATTTCCATGTTTATACAGATGGTGGTGTAGATATTTCCATGTTTATACAGATGACAGTGTAGATATTTCCATGGTTTTAAAGATGGCATTGTAGACATTTCCATGTATATAGATATAGTGGTGTAGACATTTCCATGTTTATACAGATGGAAGTGTTGATATTTCCATGTGTAGAAAGGTAGCGGTGTAGATATTTCCATATTTATACAGATAGCGGTGTAGATATTTCCACGTTTATGCAGATAGCGGTGTAGGTAATTTAATGTTTATACAGATGGGTGTGTAGATATTTCCATGTTTTTACAGATGGCTCTGTAGATATGTCCATGATTATACAGATGGCAGTGTAAGTGTTTCCATCTTTGTACAGATGACTGCGTAGATATTTCCATGTTTATACAGATGGCGGTGTAGATATTTCCATTTTTATACAGATGACGGTGTAGATAGTACCATGATTATGGAGATGGCAGTGTAGATATTTTCATGATTATAGAGATGGCAGTGTATATGTTTCCATGTTTATAGACAAAGCGGTGTAGATATTTCCAAGTTTATGGAGATAGCGCTGTAGGTATTTCCATGTTTATGGAGATAGCGGTGTAGACATTTCCATGATTCTACAGATAGCTGTTTACATATTTTCATGTGCATACAGACGGCAGTGTAGATATTTCCATGTTTATACATATGGAGGGGTAGATATTTGCATGTTTATACAGATGACTGTGTAAATATTTCCATGTTTTTACAGATGGCGGTGTAGTTATTTCCATGTTTATACAGATAGCATTGTAGATATTACCATGTTTATAGAGATGGCTGTGTAGATATTTTCATGTTTATACAGATGGCAGTGTAGGAATTTCCATGTTTATACAGATAGTGGAGTAGATATTTCCATGTTTATAAAGATAGCGGTGAAGATATTTCCAAGTTTATAGATAGCGGTGGAGATATTTCCATGTTCATAGACATAGCGATGGAGATATTTCCATGTTCGTACAGATAACAATGTAGATATTTCCATGTCTATGCAGATAGCGGTGTAGATATTTCCGTGTTTATGCAGATAGCGGTGTAGATATTTCCATGTTTATAGAGATAGCCATTTAGATATTTCCATGTTTATACAGATAGCGGTGTATACATTTCAATGTTTATAGGGAAAGCGGTGTGGATATTTCCATATTTATACAGATAGCGGTGTAGTTATTTCCATGTTTATACCGATAGCGGTGTAGATATTTCCATGTTTATACAGATAGCGGTGTAGTTATTTCCATGTTTATACAGATGACTGTGTACATATTTCCATGTTTATACAGATGGCGGTGTAGTTATTTCCATGTTTATATAGACAGCGGTGTAGATATATCCATGTTTATACAGATAGCTCTGTAGATATTTCCATGTTTATAGAGGTAGCGGTGTAGATATTTCCATATTTGTACAGATAGCCGTGTAGTTATTTCCATGTTTATTCAGATGGCGGTGTAGATATTTCCATATTTATACAGATAGCGGTGTGCCTATTTCCATGTTTATACAGATGGCAGTATAGATATTTCCATGTTTATACATATAGCGGTGTAGATATTTCCATGTTTATACAGATAGCAGTGTAGATATTTCCATGTTTATACAGATTGCGGTGTAGATATTTCCATGTCTGTAAAAATAGCGGTGTAAATGTTCCATGTTTATACAGATAGCGGTGTAGATATTTCCATGTTTATACAGATAGCATTAGAGATATTTCCATGTTTATACAGATGGCGGTGTAGATATTTCCATGTTTCTACAGATGACTGTGTAGATATTTCCATATTTTTACAGATGGCGTTGTAGATATTTCCAGGTTTTTACAGATAGCGGTTTAGCTATTTCCATGTTTATTCAGATAGCGATGTAGATATTTCCATGTTTATAGAGATGGTTGTGTAGATATTTCCATGTTTATACAGATGGCAGTGTAGATATTTCCGTGTTTATACAGATAATTGTGTGGATATTTCTATGTTTAAACAGATGACTGTGTAGGCATTTCCATGTTTATACAGATGGCAGTGTAGATATTTCCATATTTATAGAAATAGCCATGTTGATATTTCCATATTTATACAGATAGCGGTGTAGACGTTTCCATGTTTATAGAGATAGCGGTGTAGATATTTCCATATTTATACAGATAGCGGTGTAGATATTTCCATGTATATACAGATAGCGGTGTAGATATCTCCATGTTTATACAGATCGTGGTGTAGATATTTCCTTGTTTATACAGACAGCGGTGTAGATATTTCCATGTTTATATAGATAGCGGTGTAGTTATTTCCATATTTACAGAGATAGATGTGTAAATATTTCCATATTTCCACAGATTGCGGTGTAGATATTTCCACCTTTATACAGATAGCGGTGTAGATATTTCCATGTTTAGAGAAATAACGGTGTAGATATTTCCTTATTTATACAGATGACCTTGTAGATATTTCCTTGTGTATACAGATGGCAGTGTAGATATTTCCAAGTTTATGCAGATAGTGGTGTGGCTATTTCCATGTATATAGAGGTAGCGTTGAAGATATTTCCACGTTTATAGAGATGGCTGTGTAGATATTTCCATGTTTATACAGATGGCAGTGTAGATATTTCCACGTTTATACAGATAGTGGTGTAGATGTTTCCATGTTTATACAGATGACTGTGTAGCTATTTCCATGTATATACAGATGGCAGTGTAGATATTTCCATGTTTATAGAGATAGCGGTGTAGTTATTTCCATGTTTATACAGATGGCAGTGTAGATATTTTCATGTTTATACAGAAAGCGGTGTAGACATTTCCATGTTTATACAGATAACGGTGTAGATATTTCCACGTTTATAGAGATGGCGGTGTAGATACTTCTTTTTTATGTAGATGGCGGTGTAGATTTTTCCATGTTTACAGAGATGGCGGTGTATACATTTCCATGTTTATAGATATAGCAGTGTAGATATTTCCTTGTTTACAGAGATAGCGTTGTTGGTATTTCCATGTTTACACAGACACCTGTGTAGATATTTCCATGTTTACACAGATAGTGTTGTAGGTATTTCCATGTTTATAGAGATTGCGGTGTAGATATTTCCATGTTTATACAGATAGCGGTGTAGATATTTCCATGTTTATACAGATAGCGGTGTAGATATTTCCGTGTTCATACAGAGAGTGGTGGAGATATTTCCATGTTTATATATTTAGCGGTGGAGATATTTCCATGTTTCTAGAGATGGTGGTGTAGATATTTCGAAGTTTATGCAGGTAGCGTTGTAGATATTTCCATGTTTATAGAGATAGCGGTGTAGACATGTCCATGTTTATACAGGTAGAGGTGTAGATATTTCCATGTTTACACAGATAGCGGTGAAGGTATTTCCATACTTATAAAGATAGCAGTGTAGATATTTGTATGTTTATTCAGATGGTGGTGTAGATATTTCCATGTTTCTACATATAGCGGTGAAGCTATTACCATGTTTATTCAGATGGCAGTGTAGATATATCCATGTTTATACAGATCGTGGAGTGGATATTTCCATGTTTATAAAGATAGCAGTGCAGATATTTCCAAGTTTATTGAGGTAGCGGTGGAGATATTTCCATGTTCATAGAGATAGCGGTGGAAATATATCCATGTTTGTACAGATAACGATGTAGATATTTCCATGTTTATGCAGATAGCTGTTTAGATATTTCCGTGTTTATGCAGATAGCGGTGTTGATATTTCCATGTTTATAGAAATAGCCATGTAGATATTTCCATGTTTACAGATAGCGGTGTAGATATTTCCATGTTTATAGGGATAGCGTTGTGGATATTTCCATATTTATACAGATAGCGGTGTAGATATTTCCATGTTTACACAGATAGCATTGTAGATATTTCCATGTTTATACAGATAGCGGTGTAGATATTTCCATGTTTATACAGATAGCGGTGTAGATATTTCCATGTTTATACAGATAGCAGTGGAGATATTTCCCTGTTTATACAGATAACGATGTAGATATTTAAATGTTTATACAGATAGCGGTATAGATATTTCCATGTTTATAGAGATAGCAGTGTAGATATTTCCATGTTTAAACAGATGGCTGTGTAGATATTTCCATGTTTATAGAGATAGCGGTGTAGATATTTCCATCTTTATACAGATAGCTGTGTAGATATTTCCATGTTTATACAGATGGCGGTGTAGATAGTTCCATGTTTATGGAGATGGTGCTGTAGATATTTTCATGTTTATATAGATGGCGGTGTAGATATTTCCATGTTTGCAGAGATTTTGTTGTTGATATTTCCATGTTTATAGAGAGAGCGCTGTAGGTATTTCCTTGTTTATAGAGATAGTTGTGTAGATACATCCATGTTTATACAGATGGCTCTGTAGATATTTCCATGTGTATACAGATGACTCTGTAGATATTTGTATGTTTACAGAAATGGCGGTGAGGCTATAACCATGTTTATTCAGATGGCATTGCAGTTATTTCCATGTTTATACAGATGGCGGTGTAGATATTTAGATGTTTATATAGATGGTGGTGTAGATATTACCATGTTTATACAGATAGCGGTGTAGATATTTCCATGTTTATACAGATCGCGGTGAAGATATTTCCATGTTTATACAGATCGCGGTGTAGATATTTCCATATTTATACAGATCGATGTGTAGATATTTCCATGTTTATACAGATAGTGGTGTAAATATTTCCATGTTTATACAGATAGCGGTGTAGATATTTCCATGTTTATACAGATGGCAGTGTAGATATTTCCATGTTCATAGAGATAGCGGTGTAGATATATGCATGTTTATAGAGATAGCAGTGAGGATATTTCCATGTTTATACAGATAGCAGTGTAGATATTTCCATTTTTATAGAGATAGCGGTTTTGATATTTCATATTTATACAGATAGCGGTGTAGATATTTCCATGGTTATACAGATGGCGGTGTAGATATTTCCATCTTTCTACAAATGGCAGTGTAAATATTCCCATGTTTATAGAGATGGCGGTGTAGATATTTCCATGTTTATATAGATGGCAATGTTGATATTTTCTTGTTTATATAGATGGCGTTGTAGATATCTCCATGTTTAAAGAGATGGCGGTGTATATATTTCCATGTTGATGGAGATAGCGGTGTAGATACTTCCATGTTTATAGAGATAGCAGTGTAGTTATTTCCATGTTAATAGAGATAGCGGTGTAGATATTTCCATATTTCTACAGATGACTGTGTAGATATTTCCATGTTTGTACAGAAGGCAGTGTAGATATTTCCATGTTTATAGAGATAGCTGTGTAGATATTTTCATGTTTATACAGATTGCAGTGGAGATATGTCCATGTTTATACAGATCGCAATGGAGATATTTCCACGTTAATACACATAGCTGTGTAGATATTTCCATGTTTATACAGAGAGCGGTGTAGATATTTCCATGTTTATACAGATGGCTGTGCCGATATTTCCATGTTTATACCGAGTTCTCTGTAGATATTTCCATGTTTATATAGATGACAATGTAGATATTTCCAGGTTTACGCAGATGACTGTGCAGATATTTCCATGTTAGCACAGATGGCGGTGTAGATATTTCCATGTTTGTAGAGATAGCGGTGTAGATATTTCCATGTTTATTGAGATAGCGGTGTAAATATTTCCATATTAATACAGATAGTGGTGTAGATATTTCCTTGTTTTTACAGATAGCGGTGTAGATATTTCCATCTTTTTTCAGAGAGTGCTGTACATATTTCCATGTTTATACAGATCACTGTGTAGATATTTCCATGTTTATACAGATAACGTTGTAGATATTTCCATCTTTATACAAATGGTGGTGTAGATATTTCCATGTTCCTACACATGACTGTGTACTTATTTCCATGTTTATACAGATGGCGATGTAGATATTTCCATATTTATAGAGATATCAGTGTAGATATTTCCAGGTTTATACAGATAGCGGTGTAAATATTTCCATGTTTATACAGATCGTGGTGTAGATATTTCCATGCTTATACAGATACCGGTGTAGATATTTCCATGTTTATGCAGAATGCAGTGTAGGTACTTCTATGTTTATACAGATAGCGGTGTAGATATTTCCATGTTTGTACAGATGGCGGTGTTGATATTTCCATCTCTACACAGATTACCGTGTAGTTATTTCCATCTTTATACATTGGCGTTGTAGAGATTTCCATGGATAAGCAGATGGCGGTGTGGATATTTCCATGTTTATAGAGATAGCGGTGTAGGTATTTCCATGTTTCTAGACATAGCGGTGTAGATATTTCCGTGTTTATATAGATGGTGTTTTAGATATTTCCATGTTTATACCAATAGCGGTGTTGGTATTTCCACGTTTATACAGATAGCGATGTAGATATTTCCATGTTTATACAGCTCGCGGTGCAGATAATTATATCTTTATACCGATGGCATTGTAGATATTTCCTTATTCACACAGATGGCGGTGTAGATGTTTCCATGTTTATACAGATGGCGGAGTAGTTAGTTCCATGTTTATGGAGATGGCAGTGTGGATATTTTCAAGTTTTTGGAGATGGCGGTGTAGATATTTCCATGTTTATAGAGATAGCAGTGTAGATATTTACATGTTTATTCAGATGGCTCTGTAGATATTTCCATGTGTATACAGATGACATTGTAGATATTTCCATGTTTATACAGATGACTGTATACGTATTTCCATGCTTTTACAGATGGCAGTGCAGATATTTCCATGTTTATAGAGATACCGGAGTAGATATTTCCATATTTGTTCAGATGGCGGTGTTGATATTTCCATCTATACACAGATGGCCGTGTAGATATTTCCATGTTTATACAGATGGCGGCATAGATATTTCCATGGACATGCAGATGGCGGTGTCGTTATTTCCATGTTTATACAGATAGTGGTGTAGTTATTTCCATGTTTACACAGATGGTGGTGTAGGTATTTCCGTGTTTATACACATGGCGGAGTAGATACTTCCATCTTTATGGAGATGGCAGTGTAGATATTTTCATGTTTATAGGGATGGTGGTGTAGATATTTCCATATTTATAGAGATAGCGGTGTAGATATTTCCATCTTTCTACAGATGGCAGTGTAGATATTTCCATGTTTATACAGATGGCGGTGTAGATATGTCCATATTTATACAGATGTCTGTGTTGATATTTCCATGTGTATACAGATGGTATTGTAGCTATTTCCATGTTTATACAGATGGTGGTGTAGATATTTCCATGTTTATTCAGATGACTGTGTCGATATTTCCATGTTTTTACAGATGGCAATGTAGATATTTCAATGTTTATAGAGATGGCGCTGTAGATATTTCCATGTTTATACAGATAACGGTGGAGATATTTGCATGTTTATACAGACAGCAGTGGAGATATTTCCATGTTTATACACATAGCGGTGTACATATTTCCATGTTTATAGAGACAGCGGTGTAGGTATTTCCATGTTTATACAGATAGCGGTGCAGATATTTCCATGTTTATACAGATGCCTATGCAGATATTTCCATATTCATAAACAGGGCTGTGTAGATATTTCCATGTTTATACAGATGGTAGTGTAGATATTTCCATGTTCCTACACATGACTTTGTAGGCATTTGCATGTTTATACAGATGGCTTTGTAGGTATTTCCATGTTTATAGAGATAGCGGTGCAGATATTTCCATGTTTATACAGATAGCGGTGTATATATTTCCATGTTTATACAGATCGTGGTGTAGATATTTCCATGTTTATACAGACCGCAGTGTAGACATTTCCATGTTTATAGAGATAGAAGTGTAGATATTTCCATGTTTGTACAGATGGCGGTGTTGATGTTTCCATCTATACACAGATTGCCGTGTAGGTATTTCCATGTGTATACAGATGACATTGTAGATATTTAGATGTTTATACAGATGGTGGTGTAGATATTTCCATCTTTACACAGATGACTGTATAGTTATTTCCATGTTTATACAGATAGCGGTGTAGATATTTCCATATTTATACAGATAACGGTGTAGAAATTTCCATGTTTATGCAGATATCGGTATAAATATTTCCATGTTTATACAGATCACGGTGTAGATATTTCCATGTTTATACAGATAGCGGTGTATATATTTACATGTTTATACAGATAGCGGTGTAGATATTTCCATGTTTATACAGACCGCGGTGTAGATATTTCCACGTTTATACAGATAGCGGTGCAGATACTTCCATGTTTGTACAGATGGCGGTGTTGATATTTCCATCTATACACAGATGACCGTGTAGATATTTCCATGTTTATATAGATGGCAGCACAGATATTTCTATGGATATGTAGATGCCGGTGTAGATATTTCCATGTATATACAGATAGCGGTGTAGATATTTCCATGTATGTACACATGGATGTGTAGATATTTCCAAGTTTATACAGATGGCGGTGTAGATATTTCCATGTTTATAGAGATGGCGGTGTAGATATTTCCATGTTCATAGAGATAGCGTTGTTTTTTTTTCCAGGTTTATAGAGATAGCGGTGTGGATATTTCCATGTTTATACAGATAGGGGTGTAGATATTTCCATGTTTATAGAGATGGCGGTGTAGATATTTCCATGTTCATACAGATCACGGTGTAGATATTTCCATGTTTATACAGATCGCGGTGTAGATATTTCCATGTTTATACAGATCATGGTGTAGATACTTCTATGTTTATACAGATCACGGTGTTGATATTACCATGTTTATAGGGATAGCGGTGCAAATATTTCCACATTTATACAGATAGCGGTGTAGTTATTAGCATGTTTATACAGATAGTGGTGTAGATATTTCCATGTATAAACAGATGTCTGTGTATATATTTCCATGTTTAAACAGGTGGCGGTGTAGATATTTCCTTGTTTATACAAATAGCGGTGTAGTTTTCTCCATGTTTATTCAGATCACGGTGTAGATATTTCCTTGTTTATACAAATAGCGGTGTAGTTATTTCAATGTTTATACAGATAGCGGTGTAGATATTTCCTTGTTTATACAAATAGCAGTGTAGATATTTCCATGTTTATACTGATCACGGTGTGGATATTTCCTTGTTTATACAAATAGCGGTGTAGTTATTTCCATGTTTATACAAATAGGGGTGTAGATATTTCCATGTATATACAGATGGCTGTGTAGATATTTCCTTGTTTATACAAATAGTGGTGTAGTAATTTCCATGTTTATACAGATACCGTTGTAGATATTTCCATGTATATACAGATGGCTGTGTAGATATTTCCATGTTTATACAGATAGCGGTGTAGATATTTCCATGTTTTCACAGATATTCGTGTTGATATTTCCATGTTTAGAGAGATTGGGGTGTAGATATTTCCATCTTTCTACAGATGGCATTGTAGATATTTCCATGTTTATACAGATTGCGGTGTAGTTATTTCCATCTTTCTACAGATGGCATTGTAGATATTTCCATGTTTATACAGATGGCGGTGTAGATATTTCCATGTTTACAGATCACGGTGTAGATATTTCCATGTTTATACAGATCATGGTGTAGATATTTCCAGGTTTATACAGATCACGGTGTTGATATTACCATGTTTATAGGGATAGCGGTGCAAATATTTCCACATTTATACAGATAGCGGTGTAGTTATTAGCATGTTTATACAGATAGCGGTGTAGATATTTCCATGTATAAACAGATGTCTGTGTATATATTTCCATGTTTAAACAGATGGCGGTGTAGATATTTCCTTGTTTATACAAATAGCGGTGTAGTTATTTCCATGTTTATACAGATAGCGGTTTAGATATTTCCATGTATATACAGACAGCTGTGTAGATATTTCCATGTTTATACAGATGGCTGTGTAGGTATTTCCATGTTTATACAGATGACTTTTAGGTATTTCCACGTTTATACAGATTGCGATGTAGATATTTCCATGTTTATAGAGATAGCTGTGTAGATATTTCCATGTTTATACAGATAGCTGTGTAGATATTTCCATGTTTATAGAGAACGCGGTGTAGATATTTCCATGTTTATACAAATCGCGGTATAGATATTTCCATGTTCCTACACATGACTGTGTTGTTATTTCCATGTTTTTATAGATGGCTTTGTAGATATTTCCATGTTTATACAGATAGCGGTGTAGATATTTCCATGTTTATACATATAGCGTTGTAAATATTTCCATGTTTATACAGATCATGTTGTAGATATTTCCATGTTTATACAGATACCGGTGTAGATATTTCCATGTTTATACAGATAGCGGTGTAGATATTTCCATGTTTGTACAGTTGGCGGTGTTGATGTTTCCATCTATACACAGATTGCCGTGTAGGTATTTCCATGTGTATACAGATGGCATTGTAGATATTTCCATGTTTATACAGATGGTGGTGTAGATATTTCCATGTTTATACATATGACTGTATAGGTATTTCCATGTTTTTACAGATGGCATTGTAGATATTGCCATGTTTATAGAGATAGCAGTGTAGATATTTCCATGTTTATACAGATGGCGGTGTAGATATTTCCATGTTTATAGAGATAGCGGTGTAGATATTTCCAAGTTTATACAGATAGCGGTTTAGATATTTCCATGTTTATACAGACCGCGGTGTAGATATTTCCATGTTTTTACAGATGGCGGTGTTGATATTTCCATCTATACACAGATGACCGTGTAGATATTTCCATGTTTATACAGATGGCGGCGCAGATATTTCCATGGATATGTAGATGGCGGTTTAGATATTTCCATGTTTATACAGATAGCGGTGTAGTTATTTCCACGTTTATATAGATAGCGGTGTAGATATTTCCATGTATATACACATGTCTGTGTAGATATTTTCACGTTTATACAGATGGCGGTGTAGATATTTCCATGTTTATACCGATATCTTTGTAAGTATTTCCATCTTTATACAGATGGTGTGTAGATATTTCGATGTTTATAGAGATAGCAGTGGAGATATTTCCATGTTTATAGAGATAGCGGTGTAGATATTTCCACGTTTATACTGAACGCGGTGTAGATATTTCCATGTTTATAGAGATGGCGGTGTAGATATTTCCATGTTCATAGAGATAGCGTTGTTGATTTTTCCATGTTTATAGAGATAGCGGTGTGGATATTTCCATGTTTATACAGATAGGGGTGTAGATATTTCCATGTTTATAGAGATGGCGGTGTAGATATTTCCATGTTTATACAGATCACGGTGTAGATATTTCCATGTTTATACAGATCACGGTGTAGATATTTCCATGTTTATACAGATCGCGGTGTAGATATTTCCATGTTTATACAGATCGCGGTGTTGATATTACCATGTTTATAGGGATAGCGGTGCAAATATTTCCACATTTATACAGATAGCGGTGTAGATATTAACATGTTTATACAGATAGTGGGGTGGATATTTCCATGTATAAAGAGATGTCTGTGTATATAATTCCATGTTTAAACAGACGGCGGTGTAGATATTTCCATATTCACACAGATTGCGGTGTACATATTTCCATATTTACACCGACAGGTATGAAGATATTCCCATGTTTACACAGATACTTTTGTGGATGTTTCCATGTTTATAGAGATTGCAGTGTAGATAATTCCATGTTTATGCAGACAGCGGTGTAGATATTTCCATGTTTATGCAGATAGCGCTGGAGATATTTCCATGTTTATATAGATAGCGCTGTAGATATTTGCTTGTTTATACAGGTAGCGGTGTAGATATTTCCATGTTTATACAGATAGCAGTGTAGATATTTCCATGTTTATAGAGATAGCGGAGGAGCTATTTCCATGTTTTTACAGATAGCAATGTAGATATGTGAATGTTTATACAGATAGCGGTCTAGATATTTCCATGTTTATACAGATAACGGTGTAGATATTTCCATTTTATTCACATAGCGGTGTAGTTATTTCTATGTTTATACAGATGACTGTGTACATATTTCCATGTTTATTCAGATGGCGGTGTAGATATTTCCATGTTTATACAGATAGCGGTGTAGATATTTCCATGTTTATACAGATAGCGGTGTAGATATTTCCATGTTTATACAGATAGCGTTGGACATATTTTCAAGTTTATACAGATAGCGGTGGACATATTTTCATGTTTATAGAGATGGCAGTGTAGATATTTCCATGTTTATACAGATAGCGGTGTCGATATTTCCGTGTTTATACAGATAGCGGTGCAGGTATTTCCATATTTGTAGAGACAGCGGTGTAGATATTTCCATGTTTTTACAGATGGGGGTGTAGATATTACCATGTTTATATAGACGACTGTGTAGATATTTCCATGTTTTTTACAGATGGCGGTGTTAATATATCCATGTTCCGCAGATAGCCGTGTGGATATTTCCATGTTTATACAGATAGCGATGTAGATATTTCCATGTTTATAGAGATGGCTGTGTAGTTATTTCTATGTTTATACATTTTGCAGTGTAGATATTTGCATGTTTATACAGATAGTGGGGTAGATATTTCCATGTTTATACAGATGACTGTGTAGGTATTTCCATGTATATACATATGGCGGTGTAGATATTTCCATGTTTAGAGAGATAGCCATGAAGATATTTCCATGTTTATACAGACAGCGGTGTAGACATTTCCATGTTTATAGAGATAGCGGTGTAGATATTTCCATGTTTATACAGATAGCGGTGTAGATGTTTCCATGTTTATACAGATAGCGGTGAAGATATACCCATGTTTATACAGATCGTGGTGTATATATTTCCAGGTTTATACAGATAGCGGTGTAGATATTTCCATTTTTATAGAGATAGCAGTGTAGATATTTCCACATTTACAGAGATAGAGGTGTAGATATTTCCATATTTGCACAGAGTGCATTGTACATATTTCCACGTTTATACAGATAGTGGTGTAGATATTTCCATGTTTATACAGATAGCGGTGTAGGTATTTCCATGTTTATACAGAGAGGTGTAGATATTTCCATGTTTATACAGATAGCGGTGTAGATATATCCATGTTTATACAGATTGCGGTGTAGATATTTCCATGTTTATAAAGATAGCGGTGTAGATATTTCTATGTTTACACAGATTGCGGTGGAAATATTTCAATGTTTATACAGATAGCGATGTAAATATTTCCATGTTTATACAGATAGCGGAGTAGATATATCCATGTTTAAACAGATAGCGGTGTAGACATTTTCATGTTTATACATATAGCAGTGTAGATATTTCCATGTTTATACAGATAGCGGTGGAGATATTTCCATGATTAGACAGATAGCGGTGGAGATATTTCACTGTTTATACAGATGACTGTGTAGATATTTCCATGTGTATACAGATGGCAGTGTAGATATTTCCATGTTTATACAGATGGCTGTGTAGTTATTTCCATGTTTATACATTTTGCAGTGTAGATATTTCCATGTTTATACAGACAGTGGGGTATATATTTCCATGTTTATACAGATGACTGTGTAGGTATTTCCATGTTTATACATATGGCGGTGTAGATATTTCCATGTTTAGAGAGATAGCCATGAAGATATTTCCATGTTTATACAGACAGCGGTGTTGACATTTCCATGTTTATAGAGATAGCGGTGTAGATATTTCCATGTTTATACAGATAGCGGTGTAGATGATTCCATGTTTATACAGATAGCGGTGAAGATATATCCATGTATATACAGATCGTGATGTATATATTTGCAGGTTTATACAGATAACGGTGTAGATATTTCCATGTTTATACAGATAGCGGTGTAGATATTTCCATATTTACAGAGATAGAGGTGAGATATTTCCATAATTGCACAGATTGCAGTGTACATATTTCCACGTTTATACAGATAGTGGTGTAGATAATTCCAAGTTTATACAGACAGCGGTGTAGATATTTCCATTTTTATACAGATAGCGGTGTAGATATTTCCATGTTTATACAGATAGCGGTTTAGACATATCCATGTTTATACAGATTGCGGTGTAGATATTTCCATGTTTATAAAGATAACGGTGTAGATATTTCTATGTTTACACAGATTGCAGTGGAAATATCTCCACGTTTATACAGATAGCGATGTAAATATTTCCATCTTTATACAGATAGCGGAGTAGATATATCCATGTTTATACAGATAGCGGTGTAGACATTTCCATGTTTATACAGATAGCGGTGTAGATATTTCCATGTTTATACAGATAGCGGTGGAGATATTTCCATGATTAGACAGATAGCAGTGGAGATATTTCATTGTTTATACAGATGACTGTGTAGATATTTCCATGTGTATACAGATGGCAGTGTAGATATTTCCATGTTTATGCAGATTGCGGTGTGGCTATTTTCATGGTTATAGAAATAGTGGTGTAGGTATTTCCATGTTTATAGAGATGGCTGTGTAGATATTTCCATGTTTACACAGATGACTGTGTAGGTTTTTCCCTGTATATCCAGAAGGCAGTGTTGATATTTCAATGTTTATAGAGATAGCGGTTTAGTTATTTCCATGTTTATACAGATGGCAGTGTAGATATTTCCATGTTTATACAGAAGGCGGTGAAGATAATTACATGTTTTTAGGGATAGCCATGTAGATATTTCCATGTTTATACAGATAGCGGTGTTGACATTTCCATATTTATAGAGATAGCGGTGTAGATATTTCCATATTTATGCAGATAGCGGAGTAGATATTTCCATGTTTATACAGATAGCAGTGTAGATATTAACATGTTTATACAGATAGCAGTGTAGATATATCCATGTTTATATAGATTGTGGTGTAGATATTTCCATGTTTATACAGATAGCGGTGTAGATATTTCCATGTTTATACAGATAGTGGTGTAGATATTTCCATGTTTACAGAGACAGAGGTGTAGATATTTCCATATTCACACAGATTGCAGTGTACATATTTCCATATTTACACCGACAGCTGTGAAGATATTCCCATGTTTACACAGATACTGTTGTAGATGTTTCCATGTTTATAGAGATTGCAGTGTAGATATTTCCATGTTTATAAAGATAGTGGTGTAGATATTTCCATGTTTATGCAGATAGCGGTGGAGATATTTCCATGTTTATATAGATAGCACTGTAGATATTTGCTTGTTTATACAGATAGCAGTGTAGTTATTTCCATGTTTATACAGATCGCGGTGAAGATATTTCCATGTTTCTACAGATGGCGGTGTAGATATTACCTTGTTTATACCGATAGCGGTGTATATATTTCCATGTTTATACAGATAGCGGTGTGGATATTTCCATGTTTTCGGAGATAGCGGTGTAGATATTTCCCTCTTTGCACAGATTGCCGTGTAGATATTTCCATTTTTACACAGATACCTGTGTAGACATTTCCAAGTTTACACAGATAGCTGTGTTGATATTTCCATGTTTATAGAGATAGCGGTGTTGATATTTTCATCTTTATACAGATAGCGGTGTAGAATTTCCATGTTTATACAGATGGCGGTGTAGATAGTTCCATGTTTTTGGAGATGGCGGTGTAGATATTTTCATGTTTATATAGATGGCGGTGTAGATATTTCCATGTTTGTAGAGATTGTGGTGTTGATATTTCCATGTTTATAGAGATAGCGCTGTCGGTATTTCCTTGTTTATACAGATAGTTGTGTAGATACATCCATGTTTATACAGATGGCTGTGTAAATATTTCCATGTGTATACAGATGACTGTAGATATTTGTATGTTTACACAAATGGCGGTGCAGATATTTCCATATTTATACAGATAGCGGTGTAGATATTTTTATGTTTACACAAATGGCGGTGCAGATATTTCCATATTTATACAGATAGCGGTGTAGATATTTTCATGTTTATACAGATAACGGTGTAGATATATCCATGTTTATACAGATAGCGATGTAGATATTTCCATGTTTATACGGATAGTGGTGTAGATATTTCCATGTTTACAGAGATAGCGGTGCAGATATTTCCATCTTTTCACAGAATACGGTGAAGATATTTCCATTTTTACAAAGATACCTGTGTAGATATTTCCAAGTTTACACAGATAGCTGTGTAGATATTTCCATGTTTACACAGATAGCGTTGTAGATATTTCCATGTTTATACAGATAGAAGTGTAGATATTTCCATGTTTACACAGAGAGCGGTGTAGATATTTCCATGTTTATACAGATAGCGGTGGAGATATTTCCCTGTTTATTCAGATAGCGATGTAGATATTTTCATGTTTATACAGATAGCGGTGTAGATATTTCCATGTTTATAGAGATAGCAGTGTAGATATTTCCATGTTTATACAGATGGCTGTGTAGATATTTCCATGTTTATAGAGATAGCGGTGTAGATATTTCCATCTTTATACAGATAGTGGTGTAGGGATTTCCATGTTTATACAGATGGCGGTGTAGATAGTTCCATGTTTTTGGAGATGGCGGTGTAGATATTTTCATGTTTATATAGATGGCGGTGTAGATATTTCCATGTTTGTAGAGATTGTTGTGTTGATATTTCCATGTTTATAGAGATAACGCTGTCGGTATTTCCTTGTTTATACAGATAGTTGTGTAGATATATCCATGTTTATGCAGATGGCGGTGTAGATATTTCCATGTTTATAGGGATGGCGGTGTAGTTATTTCTATGTTTATAGAGATAGCGGTGTAAATATTTCCATGCTTATAGAGATGGTGGTGTAAGTATTTTCATGTTTATAGAGATAACGGTGTAGATATTTCCATGTTTATACAGATAACGTTGTTGGTATTTCCATGTTTATACAGATAGCGGTGTAGAGGTTTCCATGTATATACAGCTCACGGTGTAGATATTTCCATCTTTATACAGATGGCAGTGTAGATATTTCCATGTTTATAGAGATAGCGGTGTAGATATTTACATGTCTATAGAGGTAGCGGTGTAGGTATTTCCATATTTATACAGATTGTGGTGTAGATATTTCCATCTTTATACAGATGGCAGTGTAGATATTTCCATGTTTATACAGATGGCAGTGAAGATATTTCCATGTTTATACAGATAGTGGTGTAGATATTTCCATGTTTATACTGATGGCGGTGTAGATACATCCATGTTTCTGAAGATGGCGGTGTAGATATTTTCATATTTATAGAGATGGCGGTGTAGATATTTCCATGTATATAGAGATTGCAGTGTAGATATTTCCATGTTTATAGAGAAATCGGTGTAGGTGTTTCCATGTTTTTAGAGATAGCGAAGTGGATATTTCCATATTTATACAGATAGCGGTGTAGGTTTTTCCATGTTTATACAGATGGTGGTGTAGATATTTCCATGTTTATACAGATGGCGGTGTAGATACAGCCATGTTTCTGAAGATGGCGGTGTAGATATTTTCATGTTGATAGAGACGGCGGTGTAGATAATTCCATGTTTATAGAGATTGCGATGTAGATATTTCCATGTTTATAGAGAAAGTGTTGTTGGTATTTCCATGTTTATAGAGATAGCGATGTAGATATTTCCATATTTCTACAGATAGCCGTGTAGTTATTTCCATGTTTATACAGATGGCGGTGTAGATATTTCCATGTTTCTACAGATGGTGGTGTAGATATTTCCTTTTTTATACAGATAGCGGTGCAGATATTTCCATGTTTATACAGATAGCGGTGTAGATATTTCCATGTTTTCAGAGATAGCGGTGTAGATATTTCCCTGTTTGCACAGATTGCCATGTAGATATTTCCATTTTTACACAGATACCTGTGTAGATATTTCCAAGTTTACACAGATAGCTGTGTAGATATTTCCGTGTTTACACAGATAGCGGTGTAGGTATTTCCATGTTTATACAGATAGCGGTGTAGATATTTCCACGTTTATGCAGATAGCGGTGTAGATATTTCCATGTTTATACAGATAGCGTTGGAGATATTTCCCTGTTTATACAGATAGCGGTGTAGATATTTCCATGTTTAGACAGATTGCGGTGTAGATATTTCCATGTTTATACAGATAGCGGTGTAGATATTTCCATGTTTATAGAGATAGCAGTGTAGATATTTCCATGTTTATGCAGATGGCTGTGTAGATATTTCCATGTTTATAGAGATAGCGGTGTAGATATTTCCATCTTTATACAGATAGTGGTGTAGATATTTCCATGTGTATACAGATGGCGGTGAAGTTAGTTCCATGTTCATGGAGATGGCGGTGTAGTTATTTTCATGTTTGTAGAGATTGTGGTGTTGATATTTCCATGTTTATTGAGATAGCGCTGTAGGTATTTCCTTGTTTATACAGATAGATGTGTAGATACATCCATGTTTATACAGATGGCTGTGTAGATATTTCGATGTGTATACAGATGACTCTGTAGATATTTGTATGTTTTCACAAATGGCGGTGCAGATATTTCCATATTTATACAGATAGCGGTGTAGATATTTCCATGTTCATACAGATAACGGTGTAGATATATCCATGTTTATACAGATAGCGATGTAGATATTTCCGTTTGTACGGATAGTGGTGTAGATACTTCCATGTTTACAGAGATAGCGGTGTAGATATTTCCATCTTTGCAGAGATTGCGGTGTAGATATTTCCATCTTTACACAGATAGCGGTGTAGATATTTTCATATTTATACAGATCTTGGTGTAGATATTTGCATCTTTCCACAGATGGCAGTTTAGATATTTCCATGTTTATACAGATGACAGTGTAGATATTTCCATGTTTAAACAGATAGCGATGTAGATATTTCCATGTTCATGCAGATGGCAGTGTAGATATTTCCATGTTTATAGAGATGGCGGTGTAGATATTTCTATGTTTATAGAGATAGCGGTGTAGATATTTCTATGTGTATAGAGATGGCGGTGTAGGTATTTCCATGTTTATAGAGATAGTTGTGTAGATATTTCCATGATTATACAGATGACGGTGTATGTATTTCCATGTTTATACAGATAGCGGTGTTGGTATTTCCATGTATATACTACTAGCGTTGTAGATATTTCCATGTTAATACAGCTGGCGGTGTAGACATCTCCATGTTTACACAGATTGCGGTGTAGATATTTCCATTTTTCTACAGATGGCATTGTAGATATTACCATGTTTATACAGATGGCGGTGTAGATATTTCCATGTTTATATACATGGCGGTGTAGATATTACCATGTTTTTACAGATAGCGGTGTAGGTATTTCCATGTTTATACAGATCGTGGTGAAGACATTTCCATGTTTATACAGATCGCGGTGTAGATATTTCCATGTTTATACAGATAGCGGTGTAGATATTTCCATGTTTATACAGACAGTGGTGTAGATATTTCCATGTTTATACAGATGGTGCTGTAGATAATTCCATGTTTATAGAGATGGCAGTGTAGATATTTCCATGTTTATTTAGATAGCGGTGTAGATATATCCATCTTCATAGAGATAGCAGTGAGGATATTTCCATGTTTATACAGATAGCAGTGTAGATGTTTCCATTTTTATAGAGATAGCGGTTTAGATATTTCATACTTATACAGATAGTGGTGTAGATATTTCCATGTTTCTAAAGATGGCGTTGTAGGTATTTCCATGTTTATACTGATAACGGTGTAGATATTTCCATGTTTATACAGATAGCGGTGTAAATATTTCCATGTTAATACAGATCACGGTGTAGATATTTCCATGTTTATAGAGATAGTGGTGTAGATATTTCTATGTTTATACAGATAGCCATTTAGATATTTCCATGTTTATACAGACCGCGGTGTAGATATTTCCATGTTTATACTGATTGCAGTGCAGATATTTCCATGTATGTACAGATGGCGGTGTTGATATTTCCATCTATACACAGATGACCGTGTAGATATTTCCATGATTATACAGATGGCGGCGCAGATATTTCCATGGATATGTAGATGGCGGTGTAGTTTTTTCCATCTTTATACAGATAGCGGTGTAGTTATTTCCATGTTTATATAGATAGCGCTGTAGATATTTCCATGTGTTTACACACGGCTGTGTAGATATTTCCATGTTTATACAGATGGCGGTGTAGATATTTCCATGTTTATACAGATAGCGGTGTAGACATTTCCATCTTTATAGAGATAGCGGTGTAGGTATTTCCATGTTTATAGACATAGCGGTGTAGATATTTCCATGTTTATATAGATGGTGTTGTAGATATTTCCATGTTTATACCGATAGCGGTGTTGGTATTTCCACGTTTATGCAGAGAGCGACGTAGGTATTTCCATGTTTGTACAGCTCACGGTGCAGATATTTATATCTTTATACAGATGGCATTGTAGATATTTCCTTATTCACACTGATGGCGGTGTAGATATTTCCATGTTTACACAGATGGCGGAGTAGTTAGTTCCATGTTTATGGAGATGGCATTGTAGATATTTACATGTTTATACAGATTCCTGTGTAGATATTTCCATGTGTATACAGATGGCACTGTAGATATTTCCATATTTATACAGATGTCTGTGTAGATATTTCCATGGGTATACAGATGGTATTGTAGTTATTTCCATGTGTATACAGATGGTGGTGTAGATATTTCCATGTTTATTCAGATGACTGTGTAGATATTTCCATGTTTTTACAGATGGCAGTGTAGATATTTCAATGTTTATAGAGATGGCGCTGTAGATATTTCCATGTTTATACAGATAACGGTGGAGACATTTCCATGTTTATACAGACAGCAGTGGAGATATTTCCATGTTTATACACATAGCGGTGTACATATTTCCATGTTTATAGAGACAGCGGTGTAGGTATTTCCATGTTTATACAGAGAGCGGTGCAGATATTTCCATGTTTATACAGATGCCTATGTAGATATCTCCATATTTATGCAGAGGGTTGTGTAGATATTTCTTTGTTTATACAGATGGCAGTGTAGTTATTTCCATGTTCCTACACATGACTGTGTAGGTATTTCCATGTTTATACAGATGGCTTTGTAGCTATTTCCATGTCTATAGAGATAGCGGTGCAGATATTTCCATGATTATACAGATAGCGGTGTATATATTTCCATGTTTATACAATTCGTGGTGTAGATATTACCATGTTTATACAGATAGCGGTGTAGATATTTCCACGTTTATACAGATCTCGGTGAAGATATTTCCATGTTTATACAGATCGCGGTGTAGATATTTCCAAGTTTATACAGATCGCGGTGTAGATATTTCCATGTTTATACAGATAGCGGTGTAGATATTTCCATTTTTATACAGATAGCGCTGTAGACATTTCCATGTTTATAGAGATAGCGCTGTAGACATTTCCATGTTTATAGAGATAGCGGTGTAGGTATTTCCATGTTTATAGACATAGCGGTGTAGATATTTCCATGTTTATATAGATGGCGTTGTAGATATTTCCATGTTTATACCGATAGCGGTGTTGGTATTTCCACGTTTATGCAGAGAGCGACGTAGATATTTCCATGTGTGTACAGCTCGCGGTGCAGATATTTATATCTTTATACAGATGGCATTGTAGATATTTCCTTATTCACACTGATGGCGGTGTAGATATTTCCATGTTTACACAATGGCGGAGTAGTTAGTTCCATGTTTATGGAGATGGCATTGTAGATATTTACATGTTTATACAGATGGCTGTGTAGATATTTCCATGTGTATACAGATGGCAGTGTAGATATTTCCATATTTATACAGATGTCTGTGTAGATATTTCCATGTGTATACAGATGGTATTGTAGTTATTTCCATGTTTGTACAGATGGTGGTGTAGATATTTCCATGTTTATTCAGATGACTGTGTAGATATTTCCATGTTTTTACAGATGGCAGTGTAGATATTTCAATGTTTATAGAGATGGCGCTGTAGATATTTCCAAGTTTATACAGACAGCAGTGGAGATATTTCCATGTTTATACACATATCGGTGTACATATTTCCATGTTTATAGAGACAGCGGTGTAGGTATTTCCATGTTTATACAGATAGCGGTGCAGATATTTCCATGTTTATACAGATGCCTATGCAGATATCTCCATATTTATACAGAGGGCTGTGTAGATATTTCTTTATTTATACAGATGGCAGTGTAGTTATTTCCATGTTCCTACACATGTCTGTGTAGGTATTTCCATGTTTATACAGATGGCTTTGTAGCTATTTCCATGTCTATAGTGATAGCGGTGCATATATTTCCATGATTATACAGATAGCGGTGTATATATTTCCATGTTTATACAGATCGTGGTGTAGATATTTCCATGTTTATACAGATACCGGTGTAGATATTTCCATGTTTATACAGACCGCAGTGTAGATATTTCCACGTTTATAGAGATAGCAGTGTAGATAATTCCAAGTTTCTACAGATGGCGGTGTTGATGTTTCCATCTATACACAGATTGCCGTGTTGGTATTTCCATGTGTATACAGATGGCATTGCAGATATTTCCATGTTTATACAGATGGTGGTGTAGATATTTCCATATTTACACAGATGACTGTATAAGTATTTCCATGTTTATACAGATGGCGGTGTAGATATTTCCATATTTATAGAGATTGCGGTGTAGATATTTCCATATTTATACAGATAACGGTGTAGAAATTTCCATGTTTATACAGATAGCGGTGTAAATAATTCCATGTTTATACAGATCACTGTGGAGATATTTCCTTGTTTATACAAATAGCAGTGTAGTTATTTCCATGTTTATACAGATAGCGGTGTAGGTATTTCCATGTATATACAGATGGCTGTGTAGATATTTCCATATTTATACAGATGGCTTTGTAGATATTTCCATGTTTATACAGATGACTTTGTAGGTATTTCCATGTTTATACAGATGGCGGTGTAGATATTTCCATGTTTATAGAGATAGCTGTGTAGATATTTCCATGTTTATACAGATAGCGGTGTAGATATTTCCATGTTTATACAGAGAGCAGTGTAGATATTTCCATGTTTATACAGATCGCGGTGTAGATATTTCCATGTTTATAGAGATAGCTGTGTAGATATTTCCAGGTTTATACAGATAGCGGTGTAGATATTTCCATGTTTATAGAGATAGCGGTGTAGGTATTTCCATGTTTATTGACATAGCGGTGTAGATATTTCCATGTTTATATAGATGGCGTTGTAGATATTTCCATGTTTATACCGATAACGGTGTTGGTATTTCCACGTTTATGCAGATAGCGATGTAGATATTTCCATGTTTATACAGCTCGCGTTGCAGATATTTATATCTTTATAAAGATGGAATTGTAGATATTTCCTTATTCACACTGATGGCGGTGTAGATGTTTCCATGTTTATACAGATGGCGGAGAAGTTAGTTCCATGTTTATGGAGATGTCACTGTAGATATTTCCATGTTTATAGAGATAGCAGTGAAGATATATACATGATTATACAGATGGCTGTGTATATATTTCCATGTGTATACAGATGGCATTGTAGATATTTCCATGTTTATACAGATAACTCTATAGGTATTTCCATGTTTTTACAGATGGCAGTGCAGATATTTCCCTGTTTATAGAGATAGCGGTGTAGATATTTCCACGTTTGTACAGATGCCGGTGTTGATATTTCCATGTTTACGGAGATAGCGGTGTAGATATTTCCATCTTTGCACAGATTGCTGTGTAGATATTTCCATTTTTACACAGATAGCTGGCTAGATATTTCCAAGTTTACACTGATAGCTGTGTAGATATTTCCATGTTTACACAGATATCATTGTATATATTTCCATGTTTATACAGATAGCGGTGTAGATATTTCCATGTTTATACAGATAGCGGTGGAGATATTTCCCTGTTTATACAGATAGCGATGTAGATATTTCCATATTTATACAGATAGCGGTGTAGATATTTCCATGTTTATAGAGATATCGGTGTAGATATTTCCATGTTTATACAGATGGCGCTGTAGATATTTCCATGTTTATACAGATGGCAGTGTAGCTATTTCCATGTTTATACAGATAGCGGTGTAGATATTTCCATGTTTACAGAGATAGCGTTGTAGATATTTCCATCTTTGCACAGATTGCGGTGTAAGTATTGCCAAATTTACACAGATAGCGGTGTAGATATTTCCAAGTTTACACAGATAGCTGTGTAGATATTTCCATGTTTACAGAGATAGCATTGTAGATATTTCCATGTTTATACAGATTGCGGTGTAGTTATTTCCATGTTGATACAGATAGCGGTGTAGATATTTCCATGTTTATGCAGATTGTGGCGTAGATATTTACATGTTTATACAGATAGTGGTATAGATATTAACATGTTTATACAGACCGCGGTGTAGATATTTCCATGTTTACACACATAGCGTGATAGTTATTTCCCTGTTTATACAGATTGCGGTGTAGATATGTCCATGATTATACAGATAGCCGTGTAGATATTTTCATGTTTATACAGATAGCGGTGGAGATATTTCCATGTTTATAGAGACTGCGTTATAGATATTTCCATGTTTATACAGATAGCGGTGTAGATATTTCCATGTTTACGGAGATAGCGGTGTAGATATTTCCATCTTTGCACAGATTGCTGTGTAGATATTTCCATTTTTACACAGATAGCTGGGTAGATATTTCCAAGTTTACACAGATAGCTGTTTAGATATTTCCATGTTTACACAGATAGCATTGTATATATTTCCATTTTTATACAGATAGCGGTGTAGATATTTCCATGTTTATACAGATAGAGGTGTAGATATTTCCATGTTTATACAGATATCGGTGTAGATATTTCCATGTTTATAGAGATAGCGTTGTAGATATTTCCATGTTTATTCAGATGGCTGTGTGGATATTTTCATGTGTGTACAGATGGCAGTGTAGATATTTCCATGTATATACAGATGGCAGTGTAGTTATTTCCATGTTTATAGAGATAGCGGTGTATATATTCCCATGTTTAAAGAGATAGCGGTGTAGATATTTCCATCTTTGCACAGATTGCGGTGTAATTATTGCCAAATTTACACAGGTAGCAGTGTAGATATTTCCAAGCTTACAAAGATAGCTGTGTAGATATTTCCATGTTTACAGAGATAACATTGTAGATATTTCCATGTTTATACAGATTGCGGTGTAGTTATTTCCATGTTGATACAGATAGCGGTGTAGATATTTCCATGTTTATACAGGTAGCGCTGTAGAAATTCCCATGTTTGTACAGATCGCTTTGTAGACATTTCCATCTTTCTACAGATGTCTGTGTAGATATTTCCAAGTTTATACAGATGGCATTGTAGATATTTCCATGTTTATACAGATGTCTGTGTAGATATTTCCATGTTTATTCAGATGGCGGTGTAGATATTTCCATGTTTGTAGGGATGGCGGTGTAGTTATTTCTATGTTTATAGAGATAGCGGTGTAAATATTTCCATGCTTATAGAGATGGTGGTGTAAGTATTTTCATGTTTATAGAGATAACGGTGTAGATATTTCCATGTTTATACAGATAACGGTGTTGGTATTTCCATGTTTATACAGATAGCGGTGTAGATGTTTCCATGTTTATACAGCTCGCGGTGAAGAAATTTCCATCTTTATACAGATGGCAGTGTAGATATTTCCATGTTTATACAGATAGCGTTGTAGGTATTTACATGTCTATAGAGGTAGCGGTGTACGTATTTCCATATTTATACAGATTGCGGTATAGATATTTCCATCTTTATACAGATTGCGGTGTAGATATTTCCATGTTTATACAGATGGCAGTGAAGATATTTCCATGTTTATACAGATAGTGGTGTAGATATTTCCATGTTTATACAGATGGCGGTGTAGATACATCCATGTTTCTGAAGATGGCGGTGTAGATATTTTCATGTTTATAGAGATGGAGGTGTAGATATTTCCATGTATATAGAGATTGCAGTGTAGATATTTCCATGTTTATAGAGAAATCGGTGTAGGTATTTCCATGTTTATAGAGATAGTGGTGTGTATATTTCCATATTTATACAGATAGCGGTGTAGGTATTTCCATGCTTATACAAAGGGCGGTGTAGATATTTCCTTGTTTATACAGATATCGGTGTAGATATTTCCAGGTTTAAACAGAGTTTATAGAGATTGTGGTGTGGATATTTCCATGTTTATAGAGATAGCGCTGTAGGTATTTCCTTGTTTATACAGATAGTTGTGTACATACATCCATGTTTATACAGATGGCTGTGTAGATATTTCCATGTGGAGACCGATGACTCTGTAGATATTTGTATGTTTACACAAATGGCGGTGGAGATATTTCCATATTTATACAGATAGCGGTGTAGATATTTCCATGTTTATACAGATAACGGTGTAGATATATCCATGTTTATACAGAAAGCGATGTAGATATTTCCATGTTTATACAGATAGTGGTGTAGATATTTCCATGTTTACAGAGATAGCGGTGTAGATATTTCCATCTTTGCACAGATTGCAGTGTAGATATTTCCACCTTTTCACAGAAAGCGGTGTAGATATTTTCATATTTATACAGATCGTGGTGTAGATATTTCCATCTTTCCACAGATGGCAGTTTAGATATTTCCATGTTTATACAGATGACAGTGTAGATATTTCCATGTTTATACAGATAGAGGTGTAGATATTTCCATGTTCATGCAGATGGCGGTGTAGATATTTCCATGTTTATAGAGATGGCGGTGTAGATATTTCTATGTTTATAGAGATAGCAGTGTAGATATTTCTATGTGTATAGAGATGGCGGTGTAGGTATTTCCATGTTTATAGAGATAGTTGTGTAGATATTTCCATGTTTATACAGATGGCGGTGTAGGTATTTCCATGTTTATACAGATAGCGGTGTTGGTATTTCCATGTTTATGCAACTAGCGTTGTAGATATTTCCATGTTTATACAGCTCGCAGTGTAGATATTTCCATCTTTATAGAGATGGCAGTGTAGATATTTCCATGTTTATAGAGATGGCGGTGTAGATATTTTCATGTTTGCAGAGATAGCGGTGAAGATATTTCCATGTTTATACAGATAGCGGTGTAGATATTTCCATGTTTATACAGACTTCAGTGTAGATATTTCTATGTTTATACAAATAGCGGTGTAGATATTTCCCTGTTTCTACAGATGGCGGTGTGGATATTTCCATCTGCACACAGATTGCTGTGTAGATATTTCCATCTTTATACAGATGGCGTTGCGGATATTTCCATGAATATGCAGATGGCGGTGTGGATGTTTCCATGTTTATAGAGATAGCGGTGTAGGTATTTCCTTGTTTATAGACATAGCGGTGTAGATATTTCCATGTTTATATAGATGGCGTTGTAGATATTTCCATGTTTATACCGATAGCGGTGTTGGTGTTTCCACGTTTATACAGATAGTGATGTAGATATTTCCATGTTTATACAGCTCGCAGTTCAGATATTTATATCTTTATACAGATGGCATTGTAGATATTTCCTTATTCACACAGATGGCGGTGTAGTTGTTTCCATGTTTATACAAATGGCGGAGTAGTTAGTTCCATGTTTATGGAGATGGCAGTGTAGCTATTTTCATGTTTATAGAGATTGCGGTGTAGATATTTCCATGTTTATAGAGATAGCAGTGTAGATATTTACATGTTTATACAGATGGCTGTGTAGATATTTCCAGGTGTATACAGAGGGCATTGTAGATATTTCCATGTTTATACAGGTGACTGTATTGGTATTTCCATGTTTTTACAGATGGCAGTGCAGATATTTTCATGTTTATACAGATGGCGGTGTAGATATTTCCATGTTTATAGAGATAGCGGTGTAGATATTTCCATGTTTGTACATATGGCTGTGTTGATATTTCCATCTATACACATATGGCCGTGTAGATATTTCCATTTTCATACAGATGGCGGCGAAGATATTTCCATAGATATGCAGATGGCGGTGTAGATATTTCCATGTTTATACAGAGAGCGGTGTAGATATTTTCATGTTTACACAAATGGTGGTGTAGATATTTCCGTGTTTTCACACATGGCGGAGTAGATACTTCCATCTTTATGGAGATGGCAGTGTAGATATTTTCATGTTTATAGAGATGGCGGTGTAGATAATTCCATGTTTATAGAGATAGCGGTGTAGTTATTTCCATGTTTGTACAGATGGCGGTGTTGATATTTCCATCTATACATAGATGTCCGTGTAGATATTTCCATGTTTATACAGATGGTGGCGTAGATATTTCCATGGATATGCATATGGCGTTGTAGATATTTCCATGTTTATACAGATAGCGGTGTAGATATTTCCATGTTTACACAGATGGTGGTGTAGATATTTCCGTGTTTATACATATGGCGGAGTAGATACTTCCATCTTTATGGAGATGGCAGTGTAGATATTTCCATGTTTATACAGATGGCGGTGTAGATATTTCCATATTTGTGCAGATGTCTGTGTAGATATTTCCATGTGTATACAGTTGGTATTGTAGGTATTTCCATGTTTATACAGACAGCAGTGGATATATTTCAATGTTTATACACATAGCGGTGTACATATTTCCATGTTTATAGATACAGCGGTGTATTTCCATGTTTATACAGATGCCTATGCAGATATTTCCATATTCATACAGAGGGCTGTGTAGATATTTCTATGTTTATACAGATGGCAGTGTAGATATTTCCATGTTCCTACAAATGACTGTGTAGGTATTTCCATGTTTATACAGATGGCTTTATAGATATTTCCATGTTTATAGAGATAGCGGTGCAGATATTTCCATGTTTATACAGATAGCGGTGTATATATTTCCATGTTTATACTGATCGTGGTGTAGATATTTCCATGTTTATACAGATACCGGTGTAGATTTTTCCATGTTTATACAGACCGCAGTGTAGATACTTCCATGTTTATAGAGATAGCAGTGTAGATATGTCCATGTTTGTACAGATGGCGGTGTTGATGTTTCCATTTATACACAGATTGCCGTGTAGGTATTTCCATGTGTATACAGATGGCATTGTAGTTATTTCCATGTTTATACAGATGGTGGTGTGGATATTTCCACGTTTACACAGATGACTGTATAGGTATTTCCATGTTTATACAGATGGCGGTGTAGATATTTCCATGTTTATAGAGATAGCTGTGTAGATATTTCCATATTTATACAGATAACTGTGTAGATATTTCCATGTTTATACAGATAGCGGTGTAAATATTTCCATGTTTATACAGATCATGGTGTAGATATTTCCAGGATTATAGAGATAGCGGTGTAGATATTTCCATGTTTATACAGATAGCGGTGTAGATATTTCCATGTTTATACAGACCGCGTTGTAGATACTTCCATGTTTATACCGATAGTGGTGCAGATATTTCCATTTTTGTACAGATGCCTAGGCAGATATTTCCACATTTATACAGAGGGCTGTGAAGATATTTCCATGTTTATACAGATGGCATTGTAGATATTTCCATGTTTATACAGACGGTGATGTAGATACTTCCAAGTCTCTACAGTTGGCGTTGTAGGTATTTCCATGTTTATACAGATAACGGTATAGATATTTCCATGTTTATACAGATAGCGGTGTAAATATTTCCTTGTTTATACAGATCACGGTGTAGATATTTCCATGTGTATAGAGATAGTGGTGTAGATATTTCCATGTTTACAGATAGCGGTTTAGATATTTCCATGTTAATACACACTGCGGTGTAGATATTTCCATGTTTATACAGATTCCAGTGCAGATATTTCCATGTTTGTACAGATGGTGGTGTTGATATTTCCATCTATACACAGATGACCGTGTATATATTTCCACGTTTATACAGATGGCGGTGTAGATATTTCCATGTTTATACAGATAACTTTGTTAGTATTTCCATGTTTATACAGATGGCGGTGTAGATATTTCGATGTTTATAGAGATAGCAGTGGAGATATTTCCATGTTTATACAGATAGCGGTGTAGATATTTCCATGTTTATACAGATCACGGTGTAGATATTTCCATGTTTATAGAGATAGTGGTGTAGATATTTCCACGTTTATACAGATAGCGGTTTAGATATTTCCATGTTGATACACACTGCGGTGTAGATATTTCCATGTTTATACAGATTGCAGTGCAGATATTTTCATGTTTGTACAGATGGCGGTGTTGATATTTCCATCTATACACAGATGACCGTGTAGATATTTCCATGTTTATACAGATGGCAGTGTAGATATTTCCATGTTTATACAGATAACTTTGTTAGTATTTCCATGTTTATACAGATGGCGGTGTAGATATTTCGATGTTTATAGAGATAGCAGTGGAGATATTTCCATGTTTATACCGATAGCGGTGTAGATATTTCCATGCTAATACTGATCGTGGTGTAGATATTTCCATGTTTATACAGATGGCCTTGTAGATATTTCCATGTTCATAGAGATAGCGGTGTTGATTTTTCCATGTTTACAGAGATAGCGGTGTGGATATTTCCATGTTTATACAGATAGGGGTGTAGATATTTCTGTGTTTATAGAGATGGCTGTGTAGATATTTCCATGTTTATACAGATCACGGTGTAGATATTTCCTTGTTTATACAAATAGCAGGGGAGTTATTTCCATGTTTGTACAGATAGCGGTGTAGATATTTCCATGTATATACAGATGGCTGTGTAGATATTTCCATGTTAATACAGATGGCTGAGTAGATATTTCCATGTTTATACAGATGACTTTGTAGGTATTTCCATGTTTACACAGATGGCAGTGTAGATATTTCCATGTTTATAGAGATAGCTGTGTAGATATTTCCATGTTTAAACAGCTCGCGGTGCAGATATTTATATCTTTATACACAAGGCATTGTAGATATTTCCTTATTCACACATATGGCGGTGTAGATGTTTCCATGTTTATACAGATGGCGGAGTAGTTAATTCCATGTTTATGGAGATGGCATTGTAGATATTTTCATGTTTATAGAGATGGCGTTGTAGATATTTCCATGTTTACAGAGATAACAGTGCAGATATTTACATGTTTATAGAGATGGCTATGTAGATATTTCCATGTGTATACAGATGGCATTGTAGATATTTCCATGTTTGTACAGATGACTGTATAGTTATTTCCATGTTTTTACAGATGGCAGTGCAGGTATTTCCATGTTTATAGAGATAACGGTGTAGATATTTCCATGTTTGTACAGCTGGCGGTGTTGATATTTCCATTTATACATAAATGGCCGTGTAGATATTTCCATGTTTATACAGATGGTGGCGTAGATATTTCCATGGACATGCAGACGGCGGTGTAGATATTTCCATGTTTATACAGATAGCGGTGTAGATATTTCCATGTTTACACAGATGGTGGTGTAGATATTTCCGTGTTTATACACATGGCGGAGTAGATAATTCCATCTTTATGGAGATGGCAGTGTAGATATTTTCAGGCTTATAGAGATGGCAGTGTAGATATTTCCATATTTATAGAGATATCGGTGTACATATTTCTATCTTTCTACAGATGGCAGTGTAGATATTTCCATGTTTATACAGATGGCGGTGTAGATATTTCCATATTTATACAGATGTCTGTGTAGATATTTTCATGTGTATACAGATGGTATTGTAGGTATTTCCATGTTTACACAGATGGTGGTGTAGATATTTCCATGTTTATTCAGATGACTGTGTAGATATTTCCATGTTTTTACAGATGGGAGTGTAGATATATCAATGTTAATAGAGATGGCGCTGTAGATATTTCCATGTTTATGCAGATGACTTTGTAGGTATCTCCATGTTTATACAGATGGCGGTGTAGATATTTCCATGTTTATAGAGAAAGCTGTGTAGATATTTCCATGTTTATACAGATAGCGGTGTAGATATTTCCATGTTTATACAGATCACGGTGTAGATATTTCCATGTTTATACAGACGGCGGTGTAGATATTTCGATGTTTATACAGACAGCTGTGTAGATATTTCCATATTTATACAGATCATGGTGTAGATATTTCCATGTTTATAGAGATAGCGGTGTAGATATTTCCATATTTATACAGATAAATGTGTAGATATTTCCATGTTTATACAGATAGCGGTGTAAATATTTCCATGTTTATACAGATCATGGTGTAGATATTTCCATGTTTATAGAGATAACGGTGAAGATACTTCCATGTTTATTCAGATAGCGTTGTAGATATTTCCATGTTTATACAGACCGTGGTGCCGATATTTCCATGTTTATACAGATAGTGGTGCAGATATTTCCGTTTTTGTACAGATGACGGTGTTGATATTTCCATCTATACACAGATGACCGTGTAGATATTTCCATGTTTATACAGATGGCGGCACAGATATTTCTTTGGATATGCAGATGGCGGTTTAAATATTTCCATGTATATACGGACAGCGGTGTAGTTATTTCCATGTTTATATAGACAGCGGTGTAGATATTTCCATGTATATACACATGGCTGTGTAGATATTTCCATGTTTATACAGATGGCAGTGTAGATATTTCCATGTTTATACAGATAACTTTGTAAGTATTTCCATGTTTATACAGATGGCGGTGTAGATATGTCGATGTTTATAGAGATAGCAGTGGAGATATTTCCATGTTTATACAGATAGCGGTGTAGATAATTCCATGTTTATACTGATTGCGGTGTAGATATTTCCATGTTTATACAGATGGCGGTGTAGATATTTCCATATTTATACAGCGGTCTGTGTAGATATTTCCATGTGTATACAGATGGTATTGTTGGTATTTCCATGTTTATACAGATGGTGGTGTAGATATTTCCATGTTTATTCAGATGACTTTGTAGATATTTCCATGTTTTTACAGATTGCAGTGTAGACATTTCAATGTTTATAGAGATGGCGCTGTAGATATTTCCATGTTTATACAGATAAAGGTGGAGATATTTCCATGTTTATACAGACAGCAGTGGAGATATTACCATGTTTATACACATAGCGGTGTACATATTTCCATGTTTATAGAGACAGCGGTGTAGGTATCTCCATCTTTATACAGATAGCGGTGCGGATATTTCCATGTCTATACAGATGCCTATGCAGATATTTCCTTATTTATACAGATGGCTGTGTAGATATTTCCACGTTTATACAGATGGCAATTTAGATATTTCCATGTTCCTACACATGACTGTGTAGTTATTTCCATGTTTATACAGATGGCTTTGCAGGTATTTCTTTGTTTATAGAGATAGCCGTGTAGATATTTCCATGTTTATACAGATAGCGGTGTAAATATTTCCATGTTTTATACAGATCGTGGTGTAGATATTTCCATGTTTAAACAGATACCGGTGTACATATTTCCATGTTTATACAGACCGCAGTGTAGATATTTCCATGTTTATACTGATAGCGGTGTAGATATTTCCATGTATGTACAGATGGCGGTGTTGATGTTTCCATCTATACACAGATTGCCGTGTAGCTATTTCCATGTGTATATGGATGGCATTGTAGATATTTCCATGTTTATACAGATGGTTGTGTAGATATTTCCATGTTTCTACAGTTGACGTTGTAGGTATTTCCATGTGTATACAGATAACGGTGTAGATATTTCCATGTTTATACAGATAGCGGTGTAAATATTTGATGTTTATACAGATCACGGCATAGATATTTCAATGTTTATAGAGATAGTGGTGTAGATATTTCCATGTTTATACAGATAGCGTTTTAGATATTTCCATGTTTATACAGACCGCAGTGTAGATATTTCCATGTTTATACAGATTGCAGTGCAGATATTTCCATGTTTGTACAGATGGCGGTGCAGAAATTTCCATGGATATGTAGATGGCGGTGTATATATTTCCATCTTTATACAGATAGCGATGTAGTTATTTCCATGTTTATATAGATAGCGGTGTAGGTATTTCCATGTATATACACATGGCTGTGTAGATATTTCCATGTTTATACAGATGGCGGTGTAGATATTTCTATGTTTATAGAGATAGCTGTGTAGATATTTCCATGTTTATACAGATAGCGGTGTAGATATTTCCATCTTTATGCAGATCACGGTGTAGATATTTCCATGTTTATACAGATGGCGGTGTAGATATTTCAATGCTTATAGAGATGGCGCTGTAGATATTTCCATGTTTATACAGATCGCGGTGTAGATATTTCCATGTTTATACAGATAGTGTTGTAGATATTTCCATGTTTTTACAGATATTGGTGTAGATGTTTCCATGTTTACACAGATTGCCGTGTAGGTATTTCCATGTGTATACAGATGGCTTTGTAGATATTTTCATGTTTATACAGATGGTGGTGTAGATATTTCCATGTTTACACAGATGACTGTATAGTTATTTCCATGTTTATACAGATGGCGGTGTAGATATTTCCATGTCTATAGAGATAGCGGTGTAGATCTTTGCATATTTATACAGATAACGGTGTAGAAATTTCCATGTTTATACAGGTAGCGGTGTAAATATTTCCTTGTTTTTACATATCACGGTATAGGTATTTCCTTGTTTATACAAATAGCGGTGTAGTTATTTCCATGTTTATACAGATAGCGGTGTAGATATTTCCATGTATATACGGATGGCTGTGTAGATATTTCCATGTTTATACAGATGGTTTGTAGATATTTCCATGTTTATACAGATGACTTTGTAGGTATTTCCATGTTTATACAGATGGCGGTGTAGATATTTCCATGTTTATAGAGATTGCTGTGTAGATATTTCCATGTTTATACAGATAGCGGTGTAGATATTTCCATGTTTATACAGATCGCGGTGTAGATATTTCCATGTTTATACAGATCGCGTTGTAGATATTTCCATGTTTATACAGATAGCGCTGTTGATATTTCCATGTTTTTACAGATAGAGGTGTAGATATTTCCATGTTTACACAGATTGCGGTGCAGATATTTCCATCTTTCTACAGATGGCATTGTAGATATTTCCATGTTTATACAGATGGCGGTGTAGATTTTCCATGTTTATATAGATGGTGGTGTAGATATTACCATGGTTATACAGATAGCGGTGTAGATATTTCCATGTTTATACAGATCGTGGTGAAGCTATTTCCATGTTTATACAGATTGCGGTGTAGATATTTCCATGTTTATACTGATCGCGGTGTAGATATTTTCATGTTTATACAGATAGCGGTGTAGATATTTCCATGTTTATACAGATAGCGGTGTAGATATTTCCATGTTTATATAGATGGCGTTGTAGATATTTCCTTGTTTATACCGATAGCGGTGTTGGTATTTCCATGTTTATACAGATAGCGATGTAGATATTTCCATGTTTATACTGCTTGTGGTGCAGATATTTATATCTTTATACAGATGGCATTGTAGATATTTCCTTATTCACACAGATGGCGGTGTAGATGTTTCCATGTTTACACAGATGGCGGAGTAGTTAATTCCATGTTTATGGAGATGGCAGTGTAGATATTTTCATGTTTATAGAGATGGCGGTGTAGATATTTCCATGTTTATAGAGATGGCGGTGTAGATTTTTCCATGTTTATAGAGATAGCAGTGTAGAAATTTACATGTTTATATAGATGGCTGTGTAGATATTTCCACGTGTATACAGATGGCATTGTAGATATTTCCATGTTTATACAGATGACTGTATAGTTATTTCCATGTTTTTATAGATGGCAGTGCTGATATTTCCATGTTTATAGAGATAGCGGTGTAGATATTTCCATGTTTGTACAGATGGCGGTGTTGATATTTCCATCTATACACAGATGGCCGTGTAGATATTTCCATGTTTATACAGACGGCAGCGTAGATATTTCCATTGACATGCAGATGGCGGTGTAGATATTTCCATGTTTATACAGATAGCGGTGTAGATATTTACATGTTTTCACAGATGGTGGTGTAGATATTTCCATGTTTATACACATGGCGGAGTAGTTAGTTCCATGTTTATGGAGATTGCAGTGTAGATATTTTCATGTTTATAGAGATGGAGGTGTAGATATTTCCATATTTATAGAGATAGCGGTGTAGATATTTCCATCTTTCTACAGATGGCAGTGTAGATATTTCCATGTTTATACAGATGGCGGTGTAGATATTTCCATATTTATACAGATGTCTGTGTAGATATTTCCATGTGTATTCTGACGGTATTGTAGTTATTTCCGTGTTTATACAGATGGTGGTGTAGATATTTCCATGTTTATTCAGATGACTTTGTAGATATTTCCATGTTTTTACAGATGGCAGTGTTGATATTTCAATGTTTATAGAGATGGCGCTGTAGATATTTCCATGTTTATACAGATAACGGTGGAGATATTTCCATGTTTATACTGACAGCAGTGGAGATATTTCCATGTTTATACACATAGCTGTGTACATATTTCCATGTTTATAGAGACAGCGGTGCAGATATTTCCATGTTTATACAGATACCGGTGGAGATATTTCCATGTTTATACAGACCGCAGTGTAGATATTTCCGTGTTTATAGAGATAGCAGTGTAGATATTTCCAAGTTTGTACAGATGGTTGTGTTGATGTTTCCATCTGTACACAGATTGCCGTGTAGGTATTTCCATGTGTATACAGATGGCATTGTAGATATTTCCATGTTTATACAGATGGTGGTGTAGATATTTCCATGTATACACAGATGACTGTATAGGTATTTCCATGTTTATACAGATGGCGGTGTAGATATTTCCATCTTTATAGAGATAGCGGTGTAGATATTTCCATGTATATGCAGATGGCTGTGTAGATATTTCCATGTTTATACAGATGGCTTTGTAGATATTTCCGTGTTTATACAGATGACTTTGTAGGTATTTCCATGTTTATACAGATGGCGGTGTAGATATTTCCATATTTATACAGATGTATGTGTAGATATTTCCATGTGTATACAGATGGTATTGTAGGTATTTCCATGTTTATACAGATGGTGGTGTAGATATTTCCATGTTTTCACAGATGGTGGTGTAGATATTTCCGTGTTTGTACACATGGCGGAGTAGATACTTCCATCTTTATGGAGATGGCAGTGTAGACATTTTCATGTTTATGGAGATGGCGGTGAAGATAATTCCATATTTATAGAGATAGCAGTGTAGATGTTTCCATCTTTCTACAGATGGCAGTGTAGATATTTTCATGTTTATACAGATGGCGGTGTAGATATTTCCATATTTATACAGATGTCTGTGTAGATATTTCCATGTGTATACAGATGGTATTGTAGTTATTTCCATGTTTATACAGATGGTGTTGTAGATATTTCCATGTTTATTCAGATGACTGTGGAGATATTTCCATGTTTTTACAGATGGCAGTGTAGATATTTCAATGTTTGTAGAGATGGCGCTGTAGATATTTCCATGTTTATACAGATCGCGGTGTAGATATTTCCATGTTTTTACAGATAGCGGTGTAGATATTTCCATGGTTTTACAGATATTGGTGCAGATATTTCCATGTTTACACAGATTGCGGTGTAGATATTTCCATCTTTCTACAGATGGCATTGTAGATATTTCCATGTTTATACAGATGGCGGTGTAGATATTTCCTTGTTTATATAGACGGTGGTGTAGATATTAGCATGTTTATACAGATAGCGGTGTAGATATTTCCATGTTTATAGAGATGACGTTGTAGATATATCCATGTTTATACAGATCACGGTGTAGATATTTCCATGTTTATACAGATCGTGGTGTAGATATTTCCATGTTTATACAGATCATGTTGTAAATATTTCCATGTTTATACAGATCGCAGTGTTGATATTACCATCTTTATAGGGATAGCGGTGCAAATATTTCCACATTTATCCAGATAGCGGTGTAGTTATTAGCATGTTTATACAGATAGTGGTGTAGATATTTCCATGTATAAACAGATGTCTGTGTATATATTTCCACGTTTAAACAGATGGCGGTGTAGATATTTCCTTGTTTATACAAATAGCGGTGTAGATATTTCCATGTTTATACAGATAGCGGTGTAGATATTTCCATCTATATACAGATGGCTGTGTAGATATTTCCATGTTTATACAGATGGCTGTGTAGATATTTCCATGTTAATACAGATGACTTTTGTAGGTATTTCCATGTTTATACACATGGCGGTGTAGATATTTCTATGTTTATAGAGATAGCTGTGTAGATATTTCCATGTTTATACAGATAGCGGTCTAGATATTTCCATGTTTATACAGATCGTGGTGTAGATATTTCCATGTTTATACAGATCGCGGTTTAGATATTTCCATGTTTATACTGATAGCAGTGTAGATATATCCATGTTCATAGTGATAGCAGTGAGGATATTTCCATGTTTATAAAGATAGCAGTGTAGATATTTCCACTTTTATAGAGATAGCGGTTTAGATATTTCATATTTATACAGAAAGCGGTGTAGATATTTCCATGTTCATACAGATTGCGGTGTAGATATTTACATGTTTATACAGATAGCGGTGTAGATATTTCCACGTTTATACAGATGGCGGTGTAGATATTTCCATCTTTCTACAAATGGCAGTGTAGATATTTCCATGTTTTTAGAGATGGCGGTGTAGATATTTCCATGTTTATATAGATGGCAGTGTAGATATTTTCTTGTTTATGTAGATGGCGTTGTAGATACCTCCATGTTTAAAGAGATGGCGGTGTGTATATTTCCATGTTGATGGAGATAGCGGTGTAGATATTTCCATGTTTATAGAGATAGCGGTGTAGTTATTTCCATATTTATAGAGATAGCGGTGTAGATATTTCCATGTTTCTACAGATGACTGTGTAGATATTTCCATGTTAGTACAGATGGCAGTGTACATATTTCCATGTTTATAGAGATAGCGGTGTAGATATTTTCATGTTTATACAGATAGTGGTGTAGATATTTCCATGTTTATACAGATGGCTGTGCGGATATTTCCATGTTTATTCAGAGTTATCTGTAGATATTTCCATGTTTATATAGATGACAGTGTAGATATTTCCAGGTTTATACAGATGACTGTGTAGATATTTCCACGTTAATACAGATGGCGGTGTAGATATTTCCATGTTTACAGAGATAGCGGTGTAGATATTTCCATGTTTATAGAGATTGCGGTTTAAATATTTCCATCTTTATACAGATAGTGGTGTAGATATTTCCATGTTTATACAGATGGTGGTGTAGATACAGCCATGTTTCTGAATATGGCAGTGTAGATATTTTCATGCTTACATCGATGGCGGTGGAGATATTTTCATGTTTTCAGAGATTGCGGTGTGGATATTTCCATGTTTATAGTGCAAGTGGTGTAGGTATTTCCATCTTTATAGTGAAAGCGGTGTAGACATTTCCATATTTATACAGGTAGCTGTGTAGCTATTTCCATGTCTATACAGATGACGGTGTAGATATTTCCATGTATATACAGATAGTGGTGTAGATATTTCCATGTGTATACAGATAGCGGTGTAGATATTTCCATATTTACACAGATAGCGGTGGAGATATTTCCCTGTTTATACAGATAGCGATGTAGATATTTCCATGTTTACACAGATAGCGGTGTAGAGATTTCCATGTTTATAGAGATAGCGGTGTAGATATTTCCATGTTTATACAGATGGCTGTGTAGATATTTCCATGTGTATACAGATGGCGGTGTAGATATTTCCATATTTATACAGATGTCTGTGTAGATATTTCCATGTGTATACAGATGGTATTGTAGGTATTTCCATGTTTATACAGATGGTGGTGTAGATTTTACCATGTTTATTCAGATGACTGTGTAGATATTTCCATGTTTTACAGATGGCAGTGTAGATATTTCAATGTTTATAGAGATGGCGCTGTAGATATTTCCAAGTTTATACAGATCGCGGTGTAGATATTTCCATGTTTATACAGATAGCGGTGTAGATATTTCCATGTTTTTACAGATATCGGTGTCGTTATTTCCATGTTTTACAGATGGCAGTGTAGATATTTCAATGTTTATAGAGATGGCGCTGTAGATATTTCCATGTTTATACAGATCGCGGTGTAGATATTTCCATGTTTATACAGGTAGCGGTGTAGATATTTCCATGTTTTTACAGATATCGGTGTAGATATTTCCATGTTTACACAGATTGTGGTGTAGATATTTCCATCTTTCTACAGATGGCATTGTAGATATTTCCAAGTTTATACAGATGGCGGTGTAGATATTTCCATGTTTATATAGATGGTGGTGTAGGTATTACCATGTTTATACAGATAGAGGTGTAGATATTTCCATGTTTATACAGATCGCGGTGAAGATATTTCCATGTTTATACAGATCGCGGTGTATATATTTCCATGTTTATACAGATCGCGGTTTAGATATTTCCATGTTTATACAGATAGCGGTGTAGATATTTCCAAGTTTCTACAGATAGCGGTGTAGATATTTGCATGTTTATAGAGATAGCGGTGTAGGTATTTCCATGTTTATAGACATAGTGGTGTAGATATTTCCATGTTTATATAGATGGCGTTGTAGATATTTCCATGTTTATGCCGATACCGGTGTTGGTATTTCCACGTTTATGCAGATAGCGATGTAGATATTTCCATGATTATACAGCTCGCGGTGTAGATATTTATATGTTTATACAGATGGCATTGTAGAAATTTCCTTATTCACACAGATGGCGGTGTAGACATTAGCATGTTTATACAGATAGCGGTGTAGATATTTCCATGTTTATAGGGATAGCGGTGCAAATATTTCCACATTTATACAGATAGCGGTGTAGTTATTTCCATGTTTACTCAGATGGCGGTGTAGATATTTCCATGTTTCTACTGCTCGAGGTATAGTTATTTCCATGTTTATATAGATGGCGGTATAGATATTTCCATGTTTATACAGATGGCGGTGTAGATAGTTCCATGTTTATTGGGATGGCGGTGTAGATATTTTCATGTTTATAGAGATGGCAGTGTAGGTATTTCCATGTTTATAGAGATAGCGGTGTAGTTATTTCCATGTTTTTAGAGATAGCGTTGTATATATTTCCATGTTTATACAGATGGCTGTGTAGATATTTCCACGTGTATACAGATGGCAGTGTAGATATTTCCATGTTTATACACATGGTGGTGTAAATATTTCCATGTTTACACGGATGACTGTTTAGATATTTCCACGTTTTTACAGACGGCGGTGTAGACCTTTCCATGTATATAGAGATAGCGGTGTAGATATTTCCTTGTTTATACAGATAGAATTGATGATATTTCAATGTGTATAAAGATAGCGGTGTAGATATTTCCATATTTATACAGATAGCGGTGTAGATATTCCCACGTTTATACGGAGTGTGGTGTAGATATTTCCATGTTTATACAGATGGCTGTGTAGCTATTTCCAAGTTTTTACAGATGGCTGTGTAGATATTTCCGTGATTATACGGATGGCAGTGTAGATATTTCCATCTTTATACAGATGACTGTGTAGATATTTCCATGTTAATACAGATGGCGGTGTAGATATTTGCATTTTTATACAGATGGCAGTGTAGATAGTACCATGATTATGGAGATGGCAGTGTAGATATTTTCATGATTATAGAGATGGCAGTGTAGGTATTTCCATGTTTATAGAGATAGCGGTGTAGATATTTCCATGTTTGTAGAGATAGCTCTGTAGGTATTTCCATGTTTATAGAGATAGCGGTGTATTTATTTACATGTTTATAGAGATGTCTGTGTAGATATTTCCATGTGAATACAGATGGCAGTGTAGATATTTCCATGTTTATAGATATGGTGGTGTAGATATTTAAATGTTCATAGAGATGACTGTGTAGATATATCCATGTTTTTACAGATGGTGTTGTAGATATTACCATGTTTATAGAGGTAGCGGTGTAGATATTTCCATGTTCATATAGATGGCAGTGTAGATATTTCCTTCTTTATGTAGATTGTTGTGTAGGTATTTCCATGTTTATAGAGATGGCAGAGTATATATTTCCAAGTTTGTAGAGATAGCGGTGCTGATATTTTCATGTTTATAGAGATAGCGGTGTAGATATTTCCATGTTTATACAGGTAGCGGTGTTGGTATTTGCAGGTTTATACAGATAGCGGTGTAGATACTTCCTTGTCTATACAGCTGGCGGTGTAGATATTTACATCTTGTTACAGATGGAAGTATAGATATTTCCATGTTTATACAGATGGCGATGTAGATATTCCCATGTTTATACAGACAGTGGTGTAGATATTTGCATGTTTATACAGATAACGGTGTAGATATTACCATGTTTATACAGAGAGCAGTGTAGATATTTCCATGTTTATACAGATCGCGGTGGAGGTATTTCCATGTTTACACAGATGGCGGTGTAGATACTTCCATGTTTATAAAGATAGCGGTGTAGATATTTCCAAGTTTATACAGATAGCGGTGTAGGTATTTCCATGTTTATTCATATAGCGGTGTAGATATTTCCATGTTTATTCAGATAGCGGTGTAGGAATTTCCATGTTTATAGAGATAGCGGTGTAGATATTTCCATGTTTATACTGATGGCTGTGTAGATATATCCATGTGTATACAGATGGCAGTGTAGATATTTCCATGTTTATACAGATGGTGGTGTAGATATTTCCATGTTTATACTGATGACAGTGTAGATATTTCCATGGTTTCACAGATGGCATTGTAGACATTTCCATGTATATAGAGATAGTGGTGTAGACATTTCCATGTTTATACAGATGGAAGTGTTTATATTTCCATGTGTAGAAAGGTAGCGGTGTAGATATTTCCATATTTATACAGATAGCGGTGTAGATATTTCCACGTTTATGCAGATAGCGGTGTAGATAATTCAATGTTTATACAGATGGGTGTGTAGATATTTCCATGTTTTTACAGATGGCTGTGTAGATATGTCCATGATTATACAGATGGCAGTGTAAAAATTTCCATCTTTATACAGATGACTGCGTAGATATTTCCATGTTTATACAGATGGCGGTGTAGATATTTCCATTTTTATACAGATGACGGTGTAGATAGTACCATGATTATGGAGATGGCAGTGTAGATATTTTCATGATTATAGAGATGGCAGTGTATATGTTTCCATGTATATAGACATAGCGGTGTAGATATTTCCAAGTTTATGGAGATAGCGCTGTAGGTATTTCCATGTTTATGGAGATAGCGGTGTAGATATTTCCATGATTCTACAGATAGCTGTGTACATATTTTCATGTGCATACAGATGGCAGTGTGGATATTTCCATGTTTATACATATGGAAGTGTAGATATTTGCATGTTTATACAGATGACTGTGTAAATATTTCCATGTTTTTACAGATGGCGGTGTAGTTATTTCCATGTTTATACAGATAGCATTGTAGGTATTACCATGTTTATAGAGATGGCTGTGTAGATATTTCCATGTTTATACAGATGGCAGTGTAGGTATTTCCATGTTTATACCCATAGTGGTGTAGATATTTCCATGTTTATGCAGATGACTGTGTAGTTATTTCCATGTTGATACAGATGGCGGTGTAGATATTTCCATGTTTATAAAGATAGCCATGTAGATATTTCCATGTTTATACAGCAAGCTGTGAAGACATTTACATGTTTATAGAATTAGGCGTGTAGATATTTCCATATTTATACAGATAGCAGTGTACATATTTAAATGTTTATACAGATAGCAGTGGAGATATTTCCATGTTTATACGGATAGCGGTGCAGATATTTCCATTTTTAAACAGATAGCAGTGTAGAAAATTCCATGTATATAGAGATAGCGGTGTAGATATTTCCATATTTATACAGATAGCAGTGTAGATATTTCCATGTATATACAGATAGCGGTGTCGATATTTCCATGTTTATACAGATTGCGGTGTAGGTATTTCCATGTTTATATAGATAGCCGTGTATATATTGCCATATTTATACAGATGACTGTGTAGATATTTCCATGTTTTTACAGATGGCATTGTAGATATTTCCATGTTTATACAGATGGAGGTGTAGATATTTCCATGTTTATACAGATGACTGTGTAGCTATTTCCATGTTTTTACAGATGGCGGTGTAGATATTTCCATATTTATACTGATAGCCTTGTAAATATTTCCATGTTTATACAGATAGCGGTGTAGATATTTCCATGTTTATACAGATAGTGGTGCAGATAATTCCATGTTTATAGAGATAGCGTTGTAGATATTTCCATCTTTGCACAGATTGCAGTGTAGATATTTCCATCTTTCCACAGAAAGCGGTGTAGATATTTTCATGTTTACACAGATAGCTGTTTAGATATTTCCATGTTTACACAGATAGCGGTGGAGATATTTCCATGTTTATACAGATATCGCTGTAGATAGGTGCATGTTTATGCAGATAGCGGTGTAGATATTTCCAGGTTTATACAGATAGCGGTTTAGCTATTTCCATGTTTATACAGATAGCGATGTAGATATTTCCATGTTTATAGAGATGGCTGTGTAGATATTTCCATGTTTATACCGATGGAAGTGTAGATATTTCCATATTTATAGAAATAGCCAAGTAGGTATTTCCATGTTTAAACAGATAGCGGTGTAGACTTTTCCATGTTTATAGAGATAGCGGTGTAGATATTTCCATGTTTATACAGATAGCGGTGTAGATATTTCCATGTTTATACAGATAGCGGTGTAGATGTTTCCATGTTTATACAGATAGCGGTGTAGCTATTTCCATGTTTACAGAGATAGAGTTGTAGATATTTCCATATTGCACAGATTGCCGTGTAGATATTTCCACCTTCACACAAATAACAATGTACATATTTGCATGTTTACACAGACAGCTGAGTAGATATTTCCATGTTTACACAGATAGTGTTGTAGATATTTCCATGTTTATACAGATAACGGTGTGGATTTTTCCATGTTTATAGAGATTGCGGTGTAGATACTTCCTTTTTTATGTAGATGGCAGTGTAGATTTTTCCATGTTTATAGAGATGGCGGTGTATACCTTTCCATGTTTATAGAGATAGCGGTGTAGATATTTCCTTGTTTACAGAGATAGCGGTGTAGGTATTTCCATGTTTATAGAGATAGCGGAGTAGGTATTTCCATGTTTATACAGATAGCGTTGTAGACATTTCCAAGTTTATACAGATAGCAGTGTTGGTATTTCCAAGTTTAAATATATAGCGGTGTAGATATTTCCATGTTTACACAGCTCGCGGTGTAGATATTTACATTTTATACAGATGGCAGTGTAGATATTTCCATGTTTATACAGATGGCGATGTACATAGTTCCATGTTTATGGAAATGGCAGTGTAGTTATTTCCATGTTTATAGAGATAGTGATGCAGGTATCTCCACGTTTATAGAGGAAACTGTGTAGATATTTCCATGATTATACAGATGGTTGTGTAGATATTTCCATGTGTATACAGATGGCAGTGTAGGTATTTCCATGTTTATACAGATGGCAATGTAGATATTTCCATGTTTATAAAGATAGCGGTGTAGACATATCCATGTTTATAGAGATCGCGGTGTAGCTATTTCCATGTTCATACAGATAGCGTTGTAGATCTGTATACGGTGAAGATATTTCCATGTTTTTAGTGATAGCCATGTAGATATTTCCATGTATATACAGATAGCGTTGTTGACATTTCCATGTTTATAGAGAGAGCGGTGTAGATATTTCCATATTTATACAGATAGCGGAGTAGATATTTCCATGTTTATAGAGATAGCGGTGGAGATATTACATAATTATACAGATAGCAATGTAGACATTTGAATGTTTATACAGATAACGGTCTAGATATTTCCATGTTTATACAGATAGCGCTGTAGATATTTCCATGTTTATACAGATAGCGGTGTAGATATTTCCATGTTTATACAGATAGCGGTGGAGTTATTTTCAAGTTCATACAGATAGCAGTGGACGTATTTTCATGTTTATAATGATGGCGGTGTAGATATTTCCAAGTATATACAGATAGCGGTGTAGATATTTCCGTGTTTATACAGATAGCGGTGCGGGTATTTCCATGTTTATAGAGATAGTGGTGTAGATATTTCCATGTTTATACAGATGGCTGTGTAGATATTTCCATGTGTATACAGGTGGCAGTGTAGATATTTCCATGTTTATAGATATAGCTATGTAGATGTTTCAATGTTTATACAGATAGCGGTGGAGTTATTTCCTTGTTTATACAGATAGAGGTGTAGATATTTCCATGCTTATAGAGACACCGGTGTAGATATTTCCATGTTTATAGTGTGAGCGGTGTAGATATTTCCATGTTAATTCAGATTGTGTTGTAGATATTTCCACGTTTTTACAGATGGCGGTGTAGATACTTCCATGTTTATACAGATAGCAGTGAAGATATTTCCATGTTTATACAGAGAGTGGTGTAGATATTACCATGTTTACACAGATAGCGGTGTAGATATTTCCATCTTTGCGCAGATTGCGGAGTAGATATTTCCTACTTTACAAAGATAGCGGTGTAGATATTTCCACATTTGCACAGATTGAAGTGTAGATGTTTCCATCTTTACACAGATAGCAGTGTAGATATTTCAATGTTTACACAGATAGCGGTGTAGATATTTCCATGTTTACACAGATAGCGTTGTAGATATTTGCATGTTTATACAGATAGCAGTGTAGATATTTCCATGTTTATGAAGATAGCGGTGTAGATGTTTCTTTGTTTATACAGAAAGCGGTGGAGATATTTCCAAGTTTATACAGATCGTGGTGTAGATATTTCCATGTTTATACAGATAGCCGTGGAGATAATTTCATGTTTATACAGATAGCGGTGGAGATATTAGCATGTTTATACAGATGGCGGTGTAGATATTTCCATGTTTTCACAGTTGGCACTGTAGACATTTCCATGTTTATACAGATGATTTTGTTGTTATTTCCATGTTTATACAGAAGGCGGTTTAGGTATTTCCATTTTATAGAGTGAGCCTTGTAGATATTTCCATGTTTAAACAGATAGCGGTATAGATATTTCCATGTTTATAGAGTTAGCGGTGTAGATATTTCCATATTTATACAGATCTCGGTTTAGATATTTGCATGTTTATACAGTTAGCCGTGTAGATATTTCCATGTTTATACAAGTAGCGGTGTAGATATCTCCAAGTTTATACAGATCGCGGTGTAGACATTTCCATCTTTCCACAGATGGCAGTGTAGATATTTCCATGTTTATACTGGCAGTGTTGTAGATTTTCCATGTTTATACAGATAGCGGTGTACATATTTCCATGTTTATATAGAGAGCGCTGTAGATAATTCCATGTATGTACACATGGCTGTGTAGATATTTCCATGATTATACAGATGGCGGTGTAGATATTTCCATGTTTATACAGATAACTTTGTAAGTATTTCCATGTTTATACTGATGGCGGTGTAGATATTTCTATGTTTATAGAGATAGCAGTGGAGATATTTCCATGTTTATACAGATAGCGCTGTAGTTATTTCCATGTTTATGTAGATAGCGGTGTAGATATTTCCATGTATATACACATGGCTGTGTAGATATTTCCATGTTTATACAGACGGCGGTGTAGATATTTCCATGTTTATACAGATAACTTTGTAAGTATTTCCATGTTTATACAGATGGCGGTGTAGATATTTCCATGTTTATAGAGATAGTAGTGGAGATATTTCCATGTTTATACAGATAGCGGTGTAGATATTTCCATGTTTATACTGATCGCGGTGTAGATATTTCCATGTTTATACAGATGGCGGTGTAGATATTTCCATGTTCATAGAGATAGCGGTGTTGATTTTTCCATGTTTATACAGATCATGGTGTAGATATTTCCATGTTTATACAGATTGCTGAGTAGATATTTCCATGTTTATACAGATCATGGTGTAGATATTTCCATGTTTATACAGATTGCGGTGTTGATATTACCATCTTTATAGGGATAGAGGTGCAAATATTTCCACATTTATAGAGATAGCGGTGTAGTTATTAGCATCTTTATACAGATAGCGGTGTAGATATTTCCATGTATAAACAGATGTCTGTGTATATATTTCCATGTTTAAACAGATGGCGGTGTAGATATTTCCTTGTTTATACAAATAGCGGTGTAGTTATTTCCATGTTTATACAGATAGCGGTGTAGTTATTTCCATGTATATACAGATGGCTGTGTACATATTTCCATGTTTATACAGATGGCTGTGTAGATATTTACATGTTTATACAGATGACTTTGTAGGTATTTCCATGTTTATACAGATGGCGGTGTAGGTATTTCCATGTTTATACAGATAGCGGTGTGGATATTTCCAGGTTTATACAGACAGCGGTGTAGATATTTCCATGTTAACACAGATCGTGGTGTAGATATTTCCATGTTTATACAGACAGCAGTGGAGATATTTCCATGTTTATACACATATCGGTGTACATATTTCCATGTTTATAGAGACAGCGGTTGTTGGTATTTCCATGTTTATACAGATAGCGGCGCAGATATTTCCATGTTTATACAAATGCCTATGCAGATATTTCCATATTTATACAGAGGGCTGTGTAAATATTTCTGCGATTATACAGATGGCAGTGTAGATAATTCCATGTTCCTACACATGACTGTGTAGGTATTTCCATGTTTATACAGATGGCTTTGTAGATATTTCCATGTTTATAGAGATAGCGGTGCAGATATTTCCATGTTTATACAGATAGTGCTGTATATATTTCCATGTTTATACAGATCGTGGTGTAGATATTTCCATGTTTATACACTCCGCAGTGTAGATATTTCCATGTTTATAGGGATATCAGTGTAGATATTTCCATGTTTGTACAGATGGCTGTGTTGATGTTTCCATCTATACAGAGATTGCCGTGTTGGCATTTCCGTGTGTATACAGATGGCATTGTAGATACTTCCATGTTTATACAGATGGTGGTGTAGATATTTCCATGTTTACACAGATGATTGTATAGGTATTTCAATGTTTATTCAGATGGCGGTGTAGATATTTCCAAGTTTATGGAGATGGCGGTGTAGATATTTCCATATTTATACAGATAACGGTGTAGAAGTTTCCATTTTTATACAGATAGCAGTGTAAATATTTCCATGTTTATACAGATCACGTTGTAGATATTTCCATGTTTATAGAGATAGCGGTGTAGATATTTCTATGTTTATACAGATAGCGGTGTAAATAATTCCATGTTTATACAGATCACTGTGGAGATATTTCCTTGTTTATACAAATAGCGGTGTAGTTATTTCCATGTTTATACAGATAGCGGTGTAGGTATTTCCATGTATATACAGATGGCTGTGTAGATATTTCCATATTTATACAGATGGCTTTGTAGATATTTCCATGTTTATACAGATGACTTTGTAGGTATTTCCATGTTTATACAGATGGCGGTGTAGATATTTCCATGTTTATAGAGATAGCTGTGTAGATATTTCCATGTTTATACAGATAGCGGTGTAGATATTTCCATGTTTATACAGAGAGCAGTGTAGATATTTCCATGTTTATACAGATCGCGGTGTAGATATTTCCATGTTTATAGAGATAGCTGTGTAGATATTTCCAGGTTTATACAGATAGCGGTGTAGATATTTCCATGTTTATAGAGATAGCGGTGTAGGTATTTCCATGTTTATTGACATAGCGGTGTAGATATTTCCATGTTTATATAGATGGCGTTGTAGATATTTCCATGTTTATACCGATAACGGTGTTGGTATTTCCACGTTTATGCAGATAGCGATGTAGATATTTCCATGTTTATACATCTCGCGTTGCAGATATTTATATCTTTATAAAGATGGAATTGTAGATATTTCCTTATTCACACTGATGGCGGTGTAGATGTTTCCATGTTTATACAGATGGCGGAGAAGTTAGTTCCATGTTTATGGAGATGTCACTGTAGATATTTCCATGTTTATAGAGATAGCAGTGAAGATATATACATGATTATACAGATGGCTGTGTATATATTTCCATGTGTATACAGATGGCATTGTAGATATTTCCATGTTTATACAGATAACTCTATAGGTATTTCCATGTTTTTACAGATGGCAGTGCAGATATTTCCCTGTTTATAGAGATAGCGGTGTAGATATTTCCACGTTTGTACAGATGCCGGTGTTGATATTTCCATGTTTACGGAGATAGCGGTGTAGATATTTCCATCTTTGCACAGATTGCTGTGTAGATATTTCCATTTTTACACAGATAGCTGGCTAGATATTTCCAAGTTTACACTGATAGCTGTGTAGATATTTCCATGTTTACACAGATATCATTGTATATATTTCCATGTTTATACAGATAGCGGTGTAGATATTTCCATGTTTATACAGATAGCGGTGGAGATATTTCCCTGTTTATACAGATAGCGATGTAGATATTTCCATATTTATACAGATAGCGGTGTAGATATTTCCATGTTTATAGAGATATCGGTGTAGATATTTCCATGTTTATACAGATGGCGCTGTAGATATTTCCATGTTTATACAGATGGCAGTGTAGCTATTTCCATGTTTATACAGATAGCGGTGTAGATATTTCCATGTTTACAGAGATAGCGTTGTAGATATTTCCATCTTTGCACAGATTGCGGTGTAAGTATTGCCAAATTTACACAGATAGCGGTGTAGATATTTCCAAGTTTACACAGATAGCTGTGTAGATATTTCCATGTTTACAGAGATAGCATTGTAGATATTTCCATGTTTATACAGATTGCGGTGTAGTTATTTCCATGTTGATACAGATAGCGGTGTAGATATTTCCATGTTTATGCAGATTGTGGCGTAGATATTTACATGTTTATACAGATAGTGGTATAGATATTAACATGTTTATACAGACCGCGGTGTAGATATTTCCATGTTTACACACATAGCGTGATAGTTATTTCCCTGTTTATACAGATTGCGGTGTAGATATGTCCATGATTATACAGATAGCCGTGTAGATATTTTCATGTTTATACAGATAGCGGTGGAGATATTTCCATGTTTATAGAGACTGCGTTATAGATATTTCCATGTTTATACAGATAGCGGTGTAGATATTTCCATGTTTACGGAGATAGCGGTGTAGATATTTCCATCTTTGCACAGATTGCTGTGTAGATATTTCCATTTTTACACAGATAGCTGGGTAGATATTTCCAAGTTTACACAGATAGCTGTTTAGATATTTCCATGTTTACACAGATAGCATTGTATATATTTCCATTTTTATACAGATAGCGGTGTAGATATTTCCATGTTTATACAGATAGAGGTGTAGATATTTCCATGTTTATACAGATATCGGTGTAGATATTTCCATGTTTATAGAGATAGCGTTGTAGATATTTCCATGTTTATTCAGATGGCTGTGTGGATATTTTCATGTGTGTACAGATGGCAGTGTAGATATTTCCATGTATATACAGATGGCAGTGTAGTTATTTCCATGTTTATAGAGATAGCGGTGTATATATTCCCATGTTTAAAGAGATAGCGGTGTAGATATTTCCATCTTTGCACAGATTGCGGTGTAATTATTGCCAAATTTACACAGGTAGCAGTGTAGATATTTCCAAGCTTACAAAGATAGCTGTGTAGATATTTCCATGTTTACAGAGATAACATTGTAGATATTTCCATGTTTATACAGATTGCGGTGTAGTTATTTCCATGTTGATACAGATAGCGGTGTAGATATTTCCATGTTTATACAGGTAGCGCTGTAGAAATTCCCATGTTTGTACAGATCGCTTTGTAGACATTTCCATCTTTCTACAGATGTCTGTGTAGATATTTCCAAGTTTATACAGATGGCATTGTAGATATTTCCATGTTTATACAGATGTCTGTGTAGATATTTCCATGTTTATTCAGATGGCGGTGTAGATATTTCCATGTTTGTAGGGATGGCGGTGTAGTTATTTCTATGTTTATAGAGATAGCGGTGTAAATATTTCCATGCTTATAGAGATGGTGGTGTAAGTATTTTCATGTTTATAGAGATAACGGTGTAGATATTTCCATGTTTATACAGATAACGGTGTTGGTATTTCCATGTTTATACAGATAGCGGTGTAGATGTTTCCATGTTTATACAGCTCGCGGTGAAGAAATTTCCATCTTTATACAGATGGCAGTGTAGATATTTCCATGTTTATACAGATAGCGTTGTAGGTATTTACATGTCTATAGAGGTAGCGGTGTACGTATTTCCATATTTATACAGATTGCGGTATAGATATTTCCATCTTTATACAGATTGCGGTGTAGATATTTCCATGTTTATACAGATGGCAGTGAAGATATTTCCATGTTTATACAGATAGTGGTGTAGATATTTCCATGTTTATACAGATGGCGGTGTAGATACATCCATGTTTCTGAAGATGGCGGTGTAGATATTTTCATGTTTATAGAGATGGAGGTGTAGATATTTCCATGTATATAGAGATTGCAGTGTAGATATTTCCATGTTTATAGAGAAATCGGTGTAGGTATTTCCATGTTTATAGAGATAGTGGTGTGTATATTTCCATATTTATACAGATAGCGGTGTAGGTATTTCCATGCTTATACAAAGGGCGGTGTAGATATTTCCTTGTTTATACAGATATCGGTGTAGATATTTCCAGGTTTAAACAGAGTTTATAGAGATTGTGGTGTGGATATTTCCATGTTTATAGAGATAGCGCTGTAGGTATTTCCTTGTTTATACAGATAGTTGTGTACATACATCCATGTTTATACAGATGGCTGTGTAGATATTTCCATGTGGAGACCGATGACTCTGTAGATATTTGTATGTTTACACAAATGGCGGTGGAGATATTTCCATATTTATACAGATAGCGGTGTAGATATTTCCATGTTTATACAGATAACGGTGTAGATATATCCATGTTTATACAGAAAGCGATGTAGATATTTCCATGTTTATACAGATAGTGGTGTAGATATTTCCATGTTTACAGAGATAGCGGTGTAGATATTTCCATCTTTGCACAGATTGCAGTGTAGATATTTCCACCTTTTCACAGAAAGCGGTGTAGATATTTTCATATTTATACAGATCGTGGTGTAGATATTTCCATCTTTCCACAGATGGCAGTTTAGATATTTCCATGTTTATACAGATGACAGTGTAGATATTTCCATGTTTATACAGATAGAGGTGTAGATATTTCCATGTTCATGCAGATGGCGGTGTAGATATTTCCATGTTTATAGAGATGGCGGTGTAGATATTTCTATGTTTATAGAGATAGCAGTGTAGATATTTCTATGTGTATAGAGATGGCGGTGTAGGTATTTCCATGTTTATAGAGATAGTTGTGTAGATATTTCCATGTTTATACAGATGGCGGTGTAGGTATTTCCATGTTTATACAGATAGCGGTGTTGGTATTTCCATGTTTATGCAACTAGCGTTGTAGATATTTCCATGTTTATACAGCTCGCAGTGTAGATATTTCCATCTTTATAGAGATGGCAGTGTAGATATTTCCATGTTTATAGAGATGGCGGTGTAGATATTTTCATGTTTGCAGAGATAGCGGTGAAGATATTTCCATGTTTATACAGATAGCGGTGTAGATATTTCCATGTTTATACAGACTTCAGTGTAGATATTTCTATGTTTATACAAATAGCGGTGTAGATATTTCCCTGTTTCTACAGATGGCGGTGTGGATATTTCCATCTGCACACAGATTGCTGTGTAGATATTTCCATCTTTATACAGATGGCGTTGCGGATATTTCCATGAATATGCAGATGGCGGTGTGGATGTTTCCATGTTTATAGAGATAGCGGTGTAGGTATTTCCTTGTTTATAGACATAGCGGTGTAGATATTTCCATGTTTATATAGATGGCGTTGTAGATATTTCCATGTTTATACCGATAGCGGTGTTGGTGTTTCCACGTTTATACAGATAGTGATGTAGATATTTCCATGTTTATACAGCTCGCAGTTCAGATATTTATATCTTTATACAGATGGCATTGTAGATATTTCCTTATTCACACAGATGGCGGTGTAGTTGTTTCCATGTTTATACAAATGGCGGAGTAGTTAGTTCCATGTTTATGGAGATGGCAGTGTAGCTATTTTCATGTTTATAGAGATTGCGGTGTAGATATTTCCATGTTTATAGAGATAGCAGTGTAGATATTTACATGTTTATACAGATGGCTGTGTAGATATTTCCAGGTGTATACAGAGGGCATTGTAGATATTTCCATGTTTATACAGGTGACTGTATTGGTATTTCCATGTTTTTACAGATGGCAGTGCAGATATTTTCATGTTTATACAGATGGCGGTGTAGATATTTCCATGTTTATAGAGATAGCGGTGTAGATATTTCCATGTTTGTACATATGGCTGTGTTGATATTTCCATCTATACACATATGGCCGTGTAGATATTTCCATTTTCATACAGATGGCGGCGAAGATATTTCCATAGATATGCAGATGGCGGTGTAGATATTTCCATGTTTATACAGAGAGCGGTGTAGATATTTTCATGTTTACACAAATGGTGGTGTAGATATTTCCGTGTTTTCACACATGGCGGAGTAGATACTTCCATCTTTATGGAGATGGCAGTGTAGATATTTTCATGTTTATAGAGATGGCGGTGTAGATAATTCCATGTTTATAGAGATAGCGGTGTAGTTATTTCCATGTTTGTACAGATGGCGGTGTTGATATTTCCATCTATACATAGATGTCCGTGTAGATATTTCCATGTTTATACAGATGGTGGCGTAGATATTTCCATGGATATGCATATGGCGTTGTAGATATTTCCATGTTTATACAGATAGCGGTGTAGATATTTCCATGTTTACACAGATGGTGGTGTAGATATTTCCGTGTTTATACATATGGCGGAGTAGATACTTCCATCTTTATGGAGATGGCAGTGTAGATATTTCCATGTTTATACAGATGGCGGTGTAGATATTTCCATATTTGTGCAGATGTCTGTGTAGATATTTCCATGTGTATACAGTTGGTATTGTAGGTATTTCCATGTTTATACAGACAGCAGTGGATATATTTCAATGTTTATACACATAGCGGTGTACATATTTCCATGTTTATAGATACAGCGGTGTATTTCCATGTTTATACAGATGCCTATGCAGATATTTCCATATTCATACAGAGGGCTGTGTAGATATTTCTATGTTTATACAGATGGCAGTGTAGATATTTCCATGTTCCTACAAATGACTGTGTAGGTATTTCCATGTTTATACAGATGGCTTTATAGATATTTCCATGTTTATAGAGATAGCGGTGCAGATATTTCCATGTTTATACAGATAGCGGTGTATATATTTCCATGTTTATACTGATCGTGGTGTAGATATTTCCATGTTTATACAGATACCGGTGTAGATTTTTCCATGTTTATACAGACCGCAGTGTAGATACTTCCATGTTTATAGAGATAGCAGTGTAGATATGTCCATGTTTGTACAGATGGCGGTGTTGATGTTTCCATTTATACACAGATTGCCGTGTAGGTATTTCCATGTGTATACAGATGGCATTGTAGTTATTTCCATGTTTATACAGATGGTGGTGTGGATATTTCCACGTTTACACAGATGACTGTATAGGTATTTCCATGTTTATACAGATGGCGGTGTAGATATTTCCATGTTTATAGAGATAGCTGTGTAGATATTTCCATATTTATACAGATAACTGTGTAGATATTTCCATGTTTATACAGATAGCGGTGTAAATATTTCCATGTTTATACAGATCATGGTGTAGATATTTCCAGGATTATAGAGATAGCGGTGTAGATATTTCCATGTTTATACAGATAGCGGTGTAGATATTTCCATGTTTATACAGACCGCGTTGTAGATACTTCCATGTTTATACCGATAGTGGTGCAGATATTTCCATTTTTGTACAGATGCCTAGGCAGATATTTCCACATTTATACAGAGGGCTGTGAAGATATTTCCATGTTTATACAGATGGCATTGTAGATATTTCCATGTTTATACAGACGGTGATGTAGATACTTCCAAGTCTCTACAGTTGGCGTTGTAGGTATTTCCATGTTTATACAGATAACGGTATAGATATTTCCATGTTTATACAGATAGCGGTGTAAATATTTCCTTGTTTATACAGATCACGGTGTAGATATTTCCATGTGTATAGAGATAGTGGTGTAGATATTTCCATGTTTACAGATAGCGGTTTAGATATTTCCATGTTAATACACACTGCGGTGTAGATATTTCCATGTTTATACAGATTCCAGTGCAGATATTTCCATGTTTGTACAGATGGTGGTGTTGATATTTCCATCTATACACAGATGACCGTGTATATATTTCCACGTTTATACAGATGGCGGTGTAGATATTTCCATGTTTATACAGATAACTTTGTTAGTATTTCCATGTTTATACAGATGGCGGTGTAGATATTTCGATGTTTATAGAGATAGCAGTGGAGATATTTCCATGTTTATACAGATAGCGGTGTAGATATTTCCATGTTTATACAGATCACGGTGTAGATATTTCCATGTTTATAGAGATAGTGGTGTAGATATTTCCACGTTTATACAGATAGCGGTTTAGATATTTCCATGTTGATACACACTGCGGTGTAGATATTTCCATGTTTATACAGATTGCAGTGCAGATATTTTCATGTTTGTACAGATGGCGGTGTTGATATTTCCATCTATACACAGATGACCGTGTAGATATTTCCATGTTTATACAGATGGCAGTGTAGATATTTCCATGTTTATACAGATAACTTTGTTAGTATTTCCATGTTTATACAGATGGCGGTGTAGATATTTCGATGTTTATAGAGATAGCAGTGGAGATATTTCCATGTTTATACCGATAGCGGTGTAGATATTTCCATGCTAATACTGATCGTGGTGTAGATATTTCCATGTTTATACAGATGGCCTTGTAGATATTTCCATGTTCATAGAGATAGCGGTGTTGATTTTTCCATGTTTACAGAGATAGCGGTGTGGATATTTCCATGTTTATACAGATAGGGGTGTAGATATTTCTGTGTTTATAGAGATGGCTGTGTAGATATTTCCATGTTTATACAGATCACGGTGTAGATATTTCCTTGTTTATACAAATAGCAGGGGAGTTATTTCCATGTTTGTACAGATAGCGGTGTAGATATTTCCATGTATATACAGATGGCTGTGTAGATATTTCCATGTTAATACAGATGGCTGAGTAGATATTTCCATGTTTATACAGATGACTTTGTAGGTATTTCCATGTTTACACAGATGGCAGTGTAGATATTTCCATGTTTATAGAGATAGCTGTGTAGATATTTCCATGTTTAAACAGCTCGCGGTGCAGATATTTATATCTTTATACACAAGGCATTGTAGATATTTCCTTATTCACACATATGGCGGTGTAGATGTTTCCATGTTTATACAGATGGCGGAGTAGTTAATTCCATGTTTATGGAGATGGCATTGTAGATATTTTCATGTTTATAGAGATGGCGTTGTAGATATTTCCATGTTTACAGAGATAACAGTGCAGATATTTACATGTTTATAGAGATGGCTATGTAGATATTTCCATGTGTATACAGATGGCATTGTAGATATTTCCATGTTTGTACAGATGACTGTATAGTTATTTCCATGTTTTTACAGATGGCAGTGCAGGTATTTCCATGTTTATAGAGATAACGGTGTAGATATTTCCATGTTTGTACAGCTGGCGGTGTTGATATTTCCATTTATACATAAATGGCCGTGTAGATATTTCCATGTTTATACAGATGGTGGCGTAGATATTTCCATGGACATGCAGACGGCGGTGTAGATATTTCCATGTTTATACAGATAGCGGTGTAGATATTTCCATGTTTACACAGATGGTGGTGTAGATATTTCCGTGTTTATACACATGGCGGAGTAGATAATTCCATCTTTATGGAGATGGCAGTGTAGATATTTTCAGGCTTATAGAGATGGCGGTGTAGATATTTCCATATTTATAGAGATATCGGTGTACATATTTCTATCTTTCTACAGATGGCAGTGTAGATATTTCCATGTTTATACAGATGGCGGTGTAGATATTTCCATATTTATACAGATGTCTGTGTAGATATTTTCATGTGTATACAGATGGTATTGTAGGTATTTCCATGTTTACACAGATGGTGGTGTAGATATTTCCATGTTTATTCAGATGACTGTGTAGATATTTCCATGTTTTTACAGATGGGAGTGTAGATATATCAATGTTAATAGAGATGGCGCTGTAGATATTTCCATGTTTATGCAGATGACTTTGTAGGTATCTCCATGTTTATACAGATGGCGGTGTAGATATTTCCATGTTTATAGAGAAAGCTGTGTAGATATTTCCATGTTTATACAGATAGCGGTGTAGATATTTCCATGTTTATACAGATCACGGTGTAGATATTTCCATGTTTATACAGACGGCGGTGTAGATATTTCGATGTTTATACAGACAGCTGTGTAGATATTTCCATATTTATACAGATCATGGTGTAGATATTTCCATGTTTATAGAGATAGCGGTGTAGATATTTCCATATTTATACAGATAAATGTGTAGATATTTCCATGTTTATACAGATAGCGGTGTAAATATTTCCATGTTTATACAGATCATGGTGTAGATATTTCCATGTTTATAGAGATAACGGTGAAGATACTTCCATGTTTATTCAGATAGCGTTGTAGATATTTCCATGTTTATACAGACCGTGGTGCCGATATTTCCATGTTTATACAGATAGTGGTGCAGATATTTCCGTTTTTGTACAGATGACGGTGTTGATATTTCCATCTATACACAGATGACCGTGTAGATATTTCCATGTTTATACAGATGGCGGCACAGATATTTCTTTGGATATGCAGATGGCGGTTTAAATATTTCCATGTATATACGGACAGCGGTGTAGTTATTTCCATGTTTATATAGACAGCGGTGTAGATATTTCCATGTATATACACATGGCTGTGTAGATATTTCCATGTTTATACAGATGGCAGTGTAGATATTTCCATGTTTATACAGATAACTTTGTAAGTATTTCCATGTTTATACAGATGGCGGTGTAGATATGTCGATGTTTATAGAGATAGCAGTGGAGATATTTCCATGTTTATACAGATAGCGGTGTAGATAATTCCATGTTTATACTGATTGCGGTGTAGATATTTCCATGTTTATACAGATGGCGGTGTAGATATTTCCATATTTATACAGCGGTCTGTGTAGATATTTCCATGTGTATACAGATGGTATTGTTGGTATTTCCATGTTTATACAGATGGTGGTGTAGATATTTCCATGTTTATTCAGATGACTTTGTAGATATTTCCATGTTTTTACAGATTGCAGTGTAGACATTTCAATGTTTATAGAGATGGCGCTGTAGATATTTCCATGTTTATACAGATAAAGGTGGAGATATTTCCATGTTTATACAGACAGCAGTGGAGATATTACCATGTTTATACACATAGCGGTGTACATATTTCCATGTTTATAGAGACAGCGGTGTAGGTATTTCCATCTTTATACAGATAGCGGTGCGGATATTTCCATGTCTATACAGATTCCTATGCAGATATTTCCTTATTTATACAGATGGCTGTGTAGATATTTCCACGTTTATACAGATGGCAATTTAGATATTTCCATGTTCCTACACATGACTGTGTAGTTATTTCCATGTTTATACAGATGGCTTTGCAGGTATTTCTTTGTTTATAGAGATAGCCGTGTAGATATTTCCATGTTTATACAGATAGCGGTGTAAATATTTCCATGTTTTATACAGATCGTGGTGTAGATATTTCCATGTTTAAACAGATACCGGTGTACATATTTCCATGTTTATACAGACCGCAGTGTAGATATTTCCATGTTTATACTGATAGCGGTGTAGATATTTCCATGTATGTACAGATGGCGGTGTTGATGTTTCCATCTATACACAGATTGCCGTGTAGCTATTTCCATGTGTATATGGATGGCATTGTAGATATTTCCATGTTTATACAGATGGTTGTGTAGATATTTCCATGTTTCTACAGTTGACGTTGTAGGTATTTCCATGTGTATACAGATAACGGTGTAGATATTTCCATGTTTATACAGATAGCGGTGTAAATATTTGATGTTTATACAGATCACGGCATAGATATTTCAATGTTTATAGAGATAGTGGTGTAGATATTTCCATGTTTATACAGATAGCGTTTTAGATATTTCCATGTTTATACAGACCGCAGTGTAGATATTTCCATGTTTATACAGATTGCAGTGCAGATATTTCCATGTTTGTACAGATGGCGGTGCAGAAATTTCCATGGATATGTAGATGGCGGTGTATATATTTCCATCTTTATACAGATAGCGATGTAGTTATTTCCATGTTTATATAGATAGCGGTGTAGGTATTTCCATGTATATACACATGGCTGTGTAGATATTTCCATGTTTATACAGATGGCGGTGTAGATATTTCTATGTTTATAGAGATAGCTGTGTAGATATTTCCATGTTTATACAGATAGCGGTGTAGATATTTCCATCTTTATGCAGATCACGGTGTAGATATTTAAATGTTTATACAGATGGCGGTGTAGATATTTCAATGCTTATAGAGATGGCGCTGTAGATATTTCCATGTTTATACAGATCGCGGTGTAGATATTTCCATGTTTATACAGATAGTGTTGTAGATATTTCCATGTTTTTACAGATATTGGTGTAGATGTTTCCATGTTTACACAGATTGCCGTGTAGGTATTTCCATGTGTATACAGATGGCTTTGTAGATATTTTCATGTTTATACAGATGGTGGTGTAGATATTTCCATGTTTACACAGATGACTGTATAGTTATTTCCATGTTTATACAGATGGCGGTGTAGATATTTCCATGTCTATAGAGATAGCGGTGTAGATCTTTGCATATTTATACAGATAACGGTGTAGAAATTTCCATGTTTATACAGGTAGCGGTGTAAATATTTCCTTGTTTTTACATATCACGGTATAGGTATTTCCTTGTTTAAACAAATAGCGGTGTAGTTATTTCCATGTTTATACAGATAGCGGTGTAGATATTTCCATGTATATACGGATGGCTGTGTAGATATTTCCATGTTTATACAGATGGTTTGTAGATATTTCCATGTTTATACAGATGACTTTGTAGGTATTTCCATGTTTATACAGATGGCGGTGTAGATATTTCCATGTTTATAGAGATTGCTGTGTAGATATTTCCATGTTTATACAGATAGCGGTGTAGATATTTCCATGTTTATACAGATCGCGGTGTAGATATTTCCATGTTTATACAGATCGCGTTGTATATATTTCCATGTTTATACAGATAGCGCTGTTGATATTTCCATGTTTTTACAGATAGAGGTGTAGATATTTCCATGTTTACACAGATTGCGGTGCAGATATTTCCATCTTTCTACAGATGGCATTGTAGATATTTCCATGTTTATACAGATGGCGGTGTAGATTTTCCATGTTTATATAGATGGTGGTGTAGATATTACCATGGTTATACAGATAGCGGTGTAGATATTTCCATGTTTATACAGATCGTGGTGAAGCTATTTCCATGTTTATACAGATTGCGGTGTAGATATTTCCATGTTTATACTGATCGCGGTGTAGATATTTTCATGTTTATACAGATAGCGGTGTAGATATTTCCATGTTTATACAGATAGCGGTGTAGATATTTCCATGTTTATATAGATGGCGTTGTAGATATTTCCTTGTTTATACCGATAGCGGTGTTGGTATTTCCATGTTTATACAGATAGCGATGTAGATATTTCCATGTTTATACTGCTTGTGGTGCAGATATTTATATCTTTATACAGATGGCATTGTAGATATTTCCTTATTCACACAGATGGCGGTGTAGATGTTTCCATGTTTACACAGATGGCGGAGTAGTTAATTCCATGTTTATGGAGATGGCAGTGTAGATATTTTCATGTTTATAGAGATGGCGGTGTAGATATTTCCATGTTTATAGAGATGGCGGTGTAGATTTTTCCATGTTTATAGAGATAGCAGTGTAGAAATTTACATGTTTATATAGATGGCTGTGTAGATATTTCCACGTGTATACAGATGGCATTGTAGATATTTCCATGTTTATACAGATGACTGTATAGTTATTTCCATGTTTTTATAGATGGCAGTGCTGATATTTCCATGTTTATAGAGATAGCGGTGTAGATATTTCCATGTTTGTACAGATGGCGGTGTTGATATTTCCATCTATACACAGATGGCCGTGTAGATATTTCCATGTTTATACAGACGGCAGCGTAGATATTTCCATTGACATGCAGATGGCGGTGTAGATATTTCCATGTTTATACAGATAGCGGTGTAGATATTTACATGTTTTCACAGATGATGGTGTAGATATTTCCATGTTTATACACATGGCGGAGTAGTTAGTTCCATGTTTATGGAGATTGCAGTGTAGATATTTTCATGTTTATAGAGATGGAGGTGTAGATATTTCCATATTTATAGAGATAGCGGTGTAGATATTTCCATCTTTCTACAGATGGCAGTGTAGATATTTCCATGTTTATACAGATGGCGGTGTAGATATTTCCATATTTATACAGATGTCTGTGTAGATATTTCCATGTGTATTCTGACGGTATTGTAGTTATTTCCGTGTTTATACAGATGGTGGTGTAGATATTTCCATGTTTATTCAGATGACTTTGTAGATATTTCCATGTTTTTACAGATGGCAGTGTTGATATTTCAATGTTTATAGAGATGGCGCTGTAGATATTTCCATGTTTATACAGATAACGGTGGAGATATTTCCATGTTTATACTGACAGCAGTGGAGATATTTCCATGTTTATACACATAGCTGTGTACATATTTCCATGTTTATAGAGACAGCGGTGCAGATATTTCCATGTTTATACAGATACCGGTGGAGATATTTCCATGTTTATACAGACCGCAGTGTAGATATTTCCGTGTTTATAGAGATAGCAGTGTAGATATTTCCAAGTTTGTACAGATGGTTGTGTTGATGTTTCCATCTGTACACAGATTGCCGTGTAGGTATTTCCATGTGTATACAGATGGCATTGTAGATATTTCCATGTTTATACAGATGGTGGTGTAGATATTTCCATGTATACACAGATGACTGTATAGGTATTTCCATGTTTATACAGATGGCGGTGTAGATATTTCCATCTTTATAGAGATAGCGGTGTAGATATTTCCATGTATATGCAGATGGCTGTGTAGATATTTCCATGTTTATACAGATGGCTTTGTAGATATTTCCGTGTTTATACAGATGACTTTGTAGGTATTTCCATGTTTATACAGATGGCGGTGTAGATATTTCCATATTTATACAGATGTATGTGTAGATATTTCCATGTGTATACAGATGGTATTGTAGGTATTTCCATGTTTATACAGATGGTGGTGTAGATATTTCCATGTTTTCACAGATGGTGGTGTAGATATTTCCGTGTTTGTACACATGGCGGAGTAGATACTTCCATCTTTATGGAGACGGCAGTGTAGATATTTTCATGTTTATGGAGATGGCGGTGAAGATAATTCCATATTTATAGAGATAGCAGTGTAGATGTTTCCATCTTTCTACAGATGGCAGTGTAGATATTTTCATGTTTATACAGATGGCGGTGTAGATATTTCCATATTTATACAGATGTCTGTGTAGATATTTCCATGTGTATACAGATGGTATTGTAGTTATTTCCATGTTTATACAGATGGTGTTGTAGATATTTCCATGTTTATTCAGATGACTGTGGAGATATTTCCATGTTTTTACAGATGGCAGTGTAGATATTTCAATGTTTGTAGAGATGGCGCTGTAGATATTTCCATGTTTATACAGATCGCGGTGTAGATATTTCCATGTTTTTACAGATAGCGGTGTAGATATTTCCATGGTTTTACAGATATTGGTGCAGATATTTCCATGTTTACACAGATTGCGGTGTAGATATTTCCATCTTTCTACAGATGGCATTGTAGATATTTCCATGTTTATACAGATGGCGGTGTAGATATTTCCTTGTTTATATAGACGGTGGTGTAGATATTAGCATGTTTATACAGATAGCGGTGTAGATATTTCCATGTTTATAGAGATGACGTTGTAGATATATCCATGTTTATACAGATCACGGTGTAGATATTTCCATGTTTATACAGATCGTGGTGTAGATATTTCCATGTTTATACAGATCATGTTGTAAATATTTCCATGTTTATACAGATCGCAGTGTTGATATTACCATCTTTATAGGGATAGCGGTGCAAATATTTCCACATTTATCCAGATAGCGGTGTAGTTATTAGCATGTTTATACAGATAGTGGTGTAGATATTTCCATGTATAAACAGATGTCTGTGTATATATTTCCACGTTTAAACAGATGGCGGTGTAGATATTTCCTTGTTTATACAAATAGCGGTGTAGATATTTCCATGTTTATACAGATGGTGGTGTAGATATTTCCATGTATACACAGATGACTGTATAGGTATTTCCATGTTTATACAGATGGCGGTGTAGATATTTCCATCTTTATAGAGATAGCGGTGTAGATATTTCCATGTATATGCAGATGGCTGTGTAGATATTTCCATGTTTATACAGATGGCTTTGTAGATATTTCCGTGTTTATACAGATGACTTTGTAGGTATTTCCATGTTTATACAGATGGCGGTGTAGATATTTCCATATTTATACAGATGTATGTGTAGATATTTCCATGTGTATACAGATGGTATTGTAGGTATTTCCATGTTTATACAGATGGTGGTGTAGATATTTCCATGTTTTCACAGATGGTGGTGTAGATATTTCCGTGTTTGTACACATGGCGGAGTAGATACTTCCATCTTTATGGAGACGGCAGTGTAGATATTTTCATGTTTATGGAGATGGCGGTGAAGATAATTCCATATTTATAGAGATAGCAGTGTAGATGTTTCCATCTTTCTACAGATGGCAGTGTAGATATTTTCATGTTTATACAGATGGCGGTGTAGATATTTCCATATTTATACAGATGTCTGTGTAGATATTTCCATGTGTATACAGATGGTATTGTAGTTATTTCCATGTTTATACAGATGGTGTTGTAGATATTTCCATGTTTATTCAGATGACTGTGGAGATATTTCCATGTTTTTACAGATGGCAGTGTAGATATTTCAATGTTTGTAGAGATGGCGCTGTAGATATTTCCATGTTTATACAGATCGCGGTGTAGATATTTCCATGTTTTTACAGATAGCGGTGTAGATATTTCCATGGTTTTACAGATATTGGTGCAGATATTTCCATGTTTACACAGATTGCGGTGTAGATATTTCCATCTTTCTACAGATGGCATTGTAGATATTTCCATGTTTATACAGATGGCGGTGTAGATATTTCCTTGTTTATATAGACGGTGGTGTAGATATTAGCATGTTTATACAGATAGCGGTGTAGATATTTCCATGTTTATAGAGATGACGTTGTAGATATATCCATGTTTATACAGATCACGGTGTAGATATTTCCATGTTTATACAGATCGTGGTGTAGATATTTCCATGTTTATACAGATCATGTTGTAAATATTTCCATGTTTATACAGATCGCAGTGTTGATATTACCATCTTTATAGGGATAGCGGTGCAAATATTTCCACATTTATCCAGATAGCGGTGTAGTTATTAGCATGTTTATACAGATAGTGGTGTAGATATTTCCATGTATAAACAGATGTCTGTGTATATATTTCCACGTTTAAACAGATGGCGGTGTAGATATTTCCTTGTTTATACAAATAGCGGTGTAGATATTTCCATGTTTATACAGATAGCGGTGTAGATATTTCCATCTCTATACAGATGGCTGTGTAGATATTTCCATGTTTATACAGATGGCTGTGTAGATATTTCCATGTTAATACAGATGACTTTTGTAGGTATTTCCATGTTTATACACATGGCGGTGTAGATATTTCTATGTTTATAGAGATAGCTGTGTAGATATTTCCATGTTTATACAGATAGCGGTCTAGATATTTCCATGTTTATACAGATCGTGGTGTAGATATTTCCATGTTTATACAGATCGCGGTTTAGATATTTCCATGTTTATACTGATAGCAGTGTAGATATATCCATGTTCATAGTGATAGGAGTGAGGATATTTCCATGTTTATAAAGATAGCAGTGTAGATATTTCCACTTTTATAGAGATAGCGGTTTAGATATTTCATATTTATACAGAAAGCGGTGTAGATATTTCCATGTTCATACAGATTGCGGTGTAGATATTTACATGTTTATACAGATAGCGGTGTAGATATTTCCACGTTTATACAGATGGCGGTGTAGATATTTCCATCTTTCTACAAATGGCAGTGTAGATATTTCCATGTTTTTAGAGATGGCGGTGTAGATATTTCCATGTTTATATAGATGGCAGTGTAGAAATTTTCTTGTTTATGTAGATGGCGTTGTAGATACCTCCATGTTTAAAGAGATGGCGGTGTGTATATTTCCATGTTGATGGAGATAGCGGTGTAGATATTTCCATGTTTATAGAGATAGCGGTGTAGTTATTTCCATATTTATAGAGATAGCGGTGTAGATATTTCCATGTTTCTACAGATGACTGTGTAGATATTTCCATGTTAGTACAGATGGCAGTGTACATATTTCCATGTTTATAGAGATAGCGGTGTAGATATTTTCATGTTTATACAGATAGTGGTGTAGATATTTCCATGTTTATACAGATGGCTGTGCGGATATTTCCATGTTTATTCAGAGTTATCTGTAGATATTTCCATGTTTATATAGATGACAGTGTAGATATTTCCAGGTTTATACAGATGACTGTGTAGATATTTCCACGTTAATACAGATGGTGGTGTAGATATTTCCATGTTTACAGAGATAGCGGTGTAGATATTTCCATGTTTATAGAGATTGCGGTTTAAATATTTCCATCTTTATACAGATAGTGGTGTAGATATTTCCATGTTTATACAGATGGTGGTGTAGATACAGCCATGTTTCTGAATATGGCAGTGTAGATATTTTCATGCTTACATAGATGGCGGTGGAGATATTTTCATGTTTTCAGAGATTGCGGTGTGGATATTTCCATGTTTATAGTGCAAGTGGTGTAGGTATTTCCATCTTTATAGTGAAAGCGGTGTAGACATTTCCATATTTATACAGGTAGCTGTGTAGCTATTTCCATGTCTATACAGATGACGGTGTAGATATTTCCATGTATATACAGATAGTGGTGTAGATATTTCCATGTGTATACAGATAGCGGTGTAGATATTTCCATATTTACACAGATAGCGGTGGAGATATTTCCCTGTTTATACAGATAGCGATGTAGATATTTCCATGTTTACACAGATAGCGGTGTAGAGATTTCCATGTTTATAGAGATAGCGGTGTAGATATTTCCATGTTTATACAGATGGCTGTGTAGATATTTCCATGTGTATACAGATGGCGGTGTAGATATTTCCATATTTATACAGATGTCTGTGTGGATATTTCCATGTGTATACAGATGGTATTGTAGGTATTTCCATGTTTATACAGATGGTGGTGTAGATTTTACCATGTTTATTCAGATGACTGTGTAGATATTTCCATGTTTTACAGATGGCAGTGTAGATATTTCAATGTTTATAGAGATGGCGCTGTAGATATTTCCAAGTTTATACAGATCGCGGTGTAGATATTTCCATGTTTATACAGATAGCGGTGTAGATATTTCCATGTTTTTACAGATATCGGTGTCGTTATTTCCATGTTTTACAGATGGCAGTGTAGATATTTCAATGTTTATAGAGATGGCGCTGTAGATATTTCCATGTTTATACAGATCGCGGTGTAGATATTTCCATGTTTATACAGGTAGCGGTGTAGATATTTCCATGTTTTTACAGATATCGGTGTAGATATTTCCATGTTTACACAGATTGTGGTGTAGATATTTCCATCTTTCTACAGATGGCATTGTAGATATTTCCAAGTTTATACAGATGGCGGTGTAGATATTTCCATGTTTATATAGATGGTGGTGTAGGTATTACCATGTTTATACAGATAGAGGTGTAGATATTTCCATGTTTATACAGATCGCGGTGAAGATATTTCCATGTTTATACAGATCGCGGTGTATATATTTCCATGTTTATACAGATCGCGGTTTAGATATTTCCATGTTTATACAGATAGCGGTGTAGATATTTCCAAGTTTCTACAGATAGCGGTGTAGATATTTGCATGTTTATAGAGATAGCGGTGTAGGTATTTCCATGTTTATAGACATAGTGGTGTAGATATTTCCATGTTTATATAGATGGCGTTGTAGATATTTCCATGTTTATGCCGATACCGGTGTTGGTATTTCCACGTTTATGCAGATAGCGATGTAGATATTTCCATGATTATACAGCTCGCGGTGTAGATATTTATATCTTTATACAGATGGCATTGTAGAAATTTCCTTATTCACACAGATGGCGGTGTAGACATTAGCATGTTTATACAGATAGCGGTGTAGATATTTCCATGTTTATAGGGATAGCGGTGCAAATATTTCCACATTTATACAGATAGCGGTGTAGTTATTTCCATGTTTACTCAGATGGCGGTGTAGATATTTCCATGTTTCTACTGCTCGAGGTATAGTTATTTCCATGTTTATATAGATGGCGGTATAGATATTTCCATGTTTATACAGATGGCGGTGTAGATAGTTCCATGTTTATTGGGATGGCGGTGTAGATATTTTCATGTTTATAGAGATGGCAGTGTAGGTATTTCCATGTTTATAGAGATAGCGGTGTAGTTATTTCCATGTTTTTAGAGATAGCGTTGTATATATTTCCATGTTTATACAGATGGCTGTGTAGATATTTCCACGTGTATACAGATGGCAGTGTAGATATTTCCATGTTTATACACATGGTGGTGTAAATATTTCCATGTTTACACGGATGACTGTTTAGATATTTCCACGTTTTTACAGACGGCGGTGTAGACCTTTCCATGTATATAGAGATAGCGGTGTAGATATTTCCTTGTTTATACAGATAGAATTGATGATATTTCAATGTGTATAAAGATAGCGGTGTAGATATTTCCATATTTATACAGATAGCGGTGTAGATATTCCCACGTTTATACGGAGTGTGGTGTAGATATTTCCATGTTTATACAGATGGCTGTGTAGCTATTTCCAAGTTTTTACAGATGGCTGTGTAGATATTTCCGTGATTATACGGATGGCAGTGTAGATATTTCCATCTTTATACAGATGACTGTGTAGATATTTCCATGTTAATACAGATGGCGGTGTAGATATTTGCATTTTTATACAGATGGCAGTGTAGATAGTACCATGATTATGGAGATGGCAGTGTAGATATTTTCATGATTATAGAGATGGCAGTGTAGGTATTTCCATGTTTATAGAGATAGCGGTGTAGATATTTCCATGTTTGTAGAGATAGCTCTGTAGGTATTTCCATGTTTATAGAGATAGCGGTGTATTTATTTACATGTTTATAGAGATGTCTGTGTAGATATTTCCATGTGAATACAGATGGCAGTGTAGATATTTCCATGTTTATAGATATGGTGGTGTAGATATTTAAATGTTCATAGAGATGACTGTGTAGATATATCCATGTTTTTACAGATGGTGTTGTAGATATTACCATGTTTATAGAGGTAGCGGTGTAGATATTTCCATGTTCATATAGATGGCAGTGTAGATATTTCCTTCTTTATGTAGATTGTTGTGTAGGTATTTCCATGTTTATAGAGATGGCAGAGTATATATTTCCAAGTTTGTAGAGATAGCGGTGCTGATATTTTCATGTTTATAGAGATAGCGGTGTAGATATTTCCATGTTTATACAGGTAGCGGTGTTGGTATTTGCAGGTTTATACAGATAGCGGTGTAGATACTTCCTTGTTTATACAGCTGGCGGTGTAGATATTTACATCTTGTTACAGATGGAAGTATAGATATTTCCATGTTTATACAGATGGCGATGTAGATATTCCCATGTTTATACAGACAGTGGTGTAGATATTTGCATGTTTATACAGATAACGGTGTAGATATTACCATGTTTATACAGAGAGCAGTGTAGATATTTCCATGTTTATACAGATCACGGTGGAGGTATTTCCATGTTTACACAGATGGCGGTGTAGATACTTCCATGTTTATAAAGATAGCGGTGTAGATATTTCCAAGTTTATACAGATAGCGGTGTAGGTATTTCCATGTTTATTCATATAGCGGTGTAGATATTTCCATGTTTATTCAGATAGCGGTGTAGGAATTTCCATGTTTATAGAGATAGCGGTGTAGATATTTCCATGTTTATACTGATGGCTGTGTAGATATATCCATGTGTATACAGATGGCAGTGTAGATATTTCCATGTTTATACAGATGGTGGTGTAGATATTTCCATGTTTATACTGATGACAGTGTAGATATTTCCATGGTTTCACAGATGGCATTGTAGACATTTCCATGTATATAGAGATAGTGGTGTAGACATTTCCATGTTTATACAGATGGAAGTGTTTATATTTCCATGTGTAGAAAGGTAGCGGTGTAGATATTTCCATATTTATACAGATAGCGGTGTAGATATTTCCACGTTTATGCAGATAGCGGTGTAGATAATTCAATGTTTATACAGATGGGTGTGTAGATATTTCCATGTTTTTACAGATGGCTGTGTAGATATGTCCATGATTATACAGATGGCAGTGTAAAAATTTCCATCTTTATACAGATGACTGCGTAGATATTTCCATGTTTATACAGATGGCGGTGTAGATATTTCCATTTTTATACAGATGACGGTGTAGATAGTACCATGATTATGGAGATGGCAGTGTAGATATTTTCATGATTATAGAGATGGCAGTGTATATGTTTCCATGTATATAGACATAGCGGTGTAGATATTTCCAAGTTTATGGAGATAGCGCTGTAGGTATTTCCATGTTTATGGAGATAGCGGTGTAGATATTTCCATGATTCTACAGATAGCTGTGTACATATTTTCATGTGCATACAGATGGCAGTGTGGATATTTCCATGTTTATACATATGGAAGTGTAGATATTTGCATGTTTATACAGATGACTGTGTAAATATTTCCATGTTTTTACAGATGGCGGTGTAGTTATTTCCATGTTTATACAGATAGCATTGTAGGTATTACCATGTTTATAGAGATGGCTGTGTAGATATTTCCATGTTTATACAGATGGCAGTGTAGGTATTTCCATGTTTATACCCATAGTGGTGTAGATATTTCCATGTTTATGCAGATGACTGTGTAGTTATTTCCATGTTGATACAGATGGCGGTGTAGATATTTCCATGTTTATAAAGATAGCCATGTAGATATTTCCATGTTTATACAGCAAGCTGTGAAGACATTTACATGTTTATAGAATTAGGCGTGTAGATATTTCCATATTTATACAGATAGCAGTGTACATATTTAAATGTTTATACAGATAGCAGTGGAGATATTTCCATGTTTATACGGATAGCGGTGCAGATATTTCCATTTTTAAACAGATAGCAGTGTAGAAAATTCCATGTATATAGAGATAGCGGTGTAGATATTTCCATATTTATACAGATAGCAGTGTAGATATTTCCATGTATATACAGATAGCGGTGTCGATATTTCCATGTTTATACAGATTGCGGTGTAGGTATTTCCATGTTTATATAGATAGCCGTGTATATATTGCCATATTTATACAGATGACTGTGTAGATATTTCCATGTTTTTACAGATGGCATTGTAGATATTTCCATGTTTATACAGATGGAGGTGTAGATATTTCCATGTTTATACAGATGACTGTGTAGCTATTTCCATGTTTTTACAGATGGCGGTGTAGATATTTCCATATTTATACTGATAGCCTTGTAAATATTTCCATGTTTATACAGATAGCGGTGTAGATATTTCCATGTTTATACAGATAGTGGTGCAGATAATTCCATGTTTATAGAGATAGCGTTGTAGATATTTCCATCTTTGCACAGATTGCAGTGTAGATATTTCCATCTTTCCACAGAAAGCGGTGTAGATATTTTCATGTTTACACAGATAGCTGTTTAGATATTTCCATGTTTACACAGATAGCGGTGGAGATATTTCCATGTTTATACAGATATCGCTGTAGATAGGTGCATGTTTATGCAGATAGCGGTGTAGATATTTCCAGGTTTATACAGATAGCGGTTTAGCTATTTCCATGTTTATACAGATAGCGATGTAGATATTTCCATGTTTATAGAGATGGCTGTGTAGATATTTCCATGTTTATACCGATGGAAGTGTAGATATTTCCATATTTATAGAAATAGCCAAGTAGGTATTTCCATGTTTAAACAGATAGCGGTGTAGACTTTTCCATGTTTATAGAGATAGCGGTGTAGATATTTCCATGTTTATACAGATAGCGGTGTAGATATTTCCATGTTTATACAGATAGCGGTGTAGATGTTTCCATGTTTATACAGATAGCGGTGTAGCTATTTCCATGTTTACAGAGATAGAGTTGTAGATATTTCCATATTGCACAGATTGCCGTGTAGATATTTCCACCTTCACACAAATAACAATGTACATATTTGCATGTTTACACAGACAGCTGAGTAGATATTTCCATGTTTACACAGATAGTGTTGTAGATATTTCCATGTTTATACAGATAACGGTGTGGATTTTTCCATGTTTATAGAGATTGCGGTGTAGATACTTCCTTTTTTATGTAGATGGCAGTGTAGATTTTTCCATGTTTATAGAGATGGCGGTGTATACCTTTCCATGTTTATAGAGATAGCGGTGTAGATATTTCCTTGTTTACAGAGATAGCGGTGTAGGTATTTCCATGTTTATAGAGATAGCGGAGTAGGTATTTCCATGTTTATACAGATAGCGTTGTAGACATTTCCAAGTTTATACAGATAGCGGTGTTGGTATTTCCAAGTTTAAATATATAGCGGTGTAGATATTTCCATGTTTACACAGCTCGCGGTGTAGATATTTACATTTTATACAGATGGCAGTGTAGATATTTCCATGTTTATACAGATGGCGATGTACATAGTTCCATGTTTATGGAAATGGCAGTGTAGTTATTTCCATGTTTATAGAGATAGTGATGCAGGTATCTCCACGTTTATAGAGGAAACTGTGTAGATATTTCCATGATTATACAGATGGTTGTGTAGATATTTCCATGTGTATACAGATGGCAGTGTAGGTATTTCCATGTTTATACAGATGGCAATGTAGATATTTCCATGTTTATAAAGATAGCGGTGTAGACATATCCATGTTTATAGAGATCGCGGTGTAGCTATTTCCATGTTCATACAGATAGCGTTGTAGATCTGTATACGGTGAAGATATTTCCATGTTTTTAGTGATAGCCATGTAGATATTTCCATGTATATACAGATAGCGTTGTTGACATTTCCATGTTTATAGAGAGAGCGGTGTAGATATTTCCATATTTATACAGATAGCGGAGTAGATATTTCCATGTTTATAGAGATAGCGGTGGAGATATTACATAATTATACAGATAGCAATGTAGACATTTGAATGTTTATACAGATAACGGTCTAGATATTTCCATGTTTATACAGATAGCGCTGTAGATATTTCCATGTTTATACAGATAGCGGTGTAGATATTTCCATGTTTATACAGATAGCGGTGGAGTTATTTTCAAGTTCATACAGATAGCAGTGGACGTATTTTCATGTTTATAATGATGGCGGTGTAGATATTTCCAAGTATATACAGATAGCGGTGTAGATATTTCCGTGTTTATACAGATAGCGGTGCGGGTATTTCCATGTTTATAGAGATAGTGGTGTAGATATTTCCATGTTTATACAGATGGCTGTGTAGATATTTCCATGTGTATACAGGTGGCAGTGTAGATATTTCCATGTTTATAGATATAGCTATGTAGATGTTTCAATGTTTATACAGATAGCGGTGGAGTTATTTCCTTGTTTATACAGATAGAGGTGTAGATATTTCCATGCTTATAGAGACACCGGTGTAGATATTTCCATGTTTATAGTGTGAGCGGTGTAGATATTTCCATGTTAATTCAGATTGTGTTGTAGATATTTCCACGTTTTTACAGATGGCGGTGTAGATACTTCCATGTTTATACAGATAGCAGTGAAGATATTTCCATGTTTATACAGAGAGTGGTGTAGATATTACCATGTTTACACAGATAGCGGTGTAGATATTTCCATCTTTGCGCAGATTGCGGAGTAGATATTTCCTACTTTACAAAGATAGCGGTGTAGATATTTCCACATTTGCACAGATTGAAGTGTAGATGTTTCCATCTTTACACAGATAGCAGTGTAGATATTTCAATGTTTACACAGATAGCGGTGTAGATATTTCCATGTTTACACAGATAGCGTTGTAGATATTTGCATGTTTATACAGATAGCAGTGTAGATATTTCCATGTTTATGAAGATAGCGGTGTAGATGTTTCTTTGTTTATACAGAAAGCGGTGGAGATATTTCCAAGTTTATACAGATCGTGGTGTAGATATTTCCATGTTTATACAGATAGCCGTGGAGATAATTTCATGTTTATACAGATAGCGGTGGAGATATTAGCATGTTTATACAGATGGCGGTGTAGATATTTCCATGTTTTCACAGTTGGCACTGTAGACATTTCCATGTTTATACAGATGATTTTGTTGTTATTTCCATGTTTATACAGAAGGCGGTTTAGGTATTTCCATTTTATAGAGTGAGCCTTGTAGATATTTCCATGTTTAAACAGATAGCGGTATAGATATTTCCATGTTTATAGAGTTAGCGGTGTAGATATTTCCATATTTATACAGATCTCGGTTTAGATATTTGCATGTTTATACAGTTAGCCGTGTAGATATTTCCATGTTTATACAAGTAGCGGTGTAGATATCTCCAAGTTTATACAGATCGCGGTGTAGACATTTCCATCTTTCCACAGATGGCAGTGTAGATATTTCCATGTTTATACTGGCAGTGTTGTAGATTTTCCATGTTTATACAGATAGCGGTGTACATATTTCCATGTTTATATAGAGAGCGCTGTAGATAATTCCATGTATGTACACATGGCTGTGTAGATATTTCCATGATTATACAGATGGCGGTGTAGATATTTCCATGTTTATACAGATAACTTTGTAAGTATTTCCATGTTTATACTGATGGCGGTGTAGATATTTCTATGTTTATAGAGATAGCAGTGGAGATATTTCCATGTTTATACAGATAGCGCTGTAGTTATTTCCATGTTTATGTAGATAGCGGTGTAGATATTTCCATGTATATACACATGGCTGTGTAGATATTTCCATGTTTATACAGACGGCGGTGTAGATATTTCCATGTTTATACAGATAACTTTGTAAGTATTTCCATGTTTATACAGATGGCGGTGTAGATATTTCCATGTTTATAGAGATAGTAGTGGAGATATTTCCATGTTTATACAGATAGCGGTGTAGATATTTCCATGTTTATACTGATCGCGGTGTAGATATTTCCATGTTTATACAGATGGCGGTGTAGATATTTCCATGTTCATAGAGATAGCGGTGTTGATTTTTCCATGTTTATACAGATCATGGTGTAGATATTTCCATGTTTATACAGATTGCTGAGTAGATATTTCCATGTTTATACAGATCATGGTGTAGATATTTCCATGTTTATACAGATTGCGGTGTTGATATTACCATCTTTATAGGGATAGAGGTGCAAATATTTCCACATTTATAGAGATAGCGGTGTAGTTATTAGCATCTTTATACAGATAGCGGTGTAGATATTTCCATGTATAAACAGATGTCTGTGTATATATTTCCATGTTTAAACAGATGGCGGTGTAGATATTTCCTTGTTTATACAAATAGCGGTGTAGTTATTTCCATGTTTATACAGATAGCGGTGTAGTTATTTCCATGTATATACAGATGGCTGTGTACATATTTCCATGTTTATACAGATGGCTGTGTAGATATTTACATGTTTATACAGATGACTTTGTAGGTATTTCCATGTTTATACAGATGGCGGTGTAGGTATTTCCATGTTTATACAGATAGCGGTGTGGATATTTCCAGGTTTATACAGACAGCGGTGTAGATATTTCCATGTTAACACAGATCGTGGTGTAGATATTTCCATGTTTATACAGACAGCAGTGGAGATATTTCCATGTTTATACACATATCGGTGTACATATTTCCATGTTTATAGAGACAGCGGTTGTTGGTATTTCCATGTTTATACAGATAGCGGCGCAGATATTTCCATGTTTATACAAATGCCTATGCAGATATTTCCATATTTATACAGAGGGCTGTGTAAATATTTCTGCGATTATACAGATGGCAGTGTAGATAATTCCATGTTCCTACACATGACTGTGTAGGTATTTCCATGTTTATACAGATGGCTTTGTAGATATTTCCATGTTTATAGAGATAGCGGTGCAGATATTTCCATGTTTATACAGATAGTGCTGTATATATTTCCATGTTTATACAGATCGTGGTGTAGATATTTCCATGTTTATACACTCCGCAGTGTAGATATTTCCATGTTTATAGGGATATCAGTGTAGATATTTCCATGTTTGTACAGATGGCTGTGTTGATGTTTCCATCTATACAGAGATTGCCGTGTTGGCATTTCCGTGTGTATACAGATGGCATTGTAGATACTTCCATGTTTATACAGATGGTGGTGTAGATATTTCCATGTTTACACAGATGATTGTATAGGTATTTCAATGTTTATTCAGATGGCGGTGTAGATATTTCCAAGTTTATGGAGATGGCGGTGTAGATATTTCCATATTTATACAGATAACGGTGTAGAAGTTTCCATTTTTATACAGATAGCAGTGTAAATATTTCCATGTTTATACAGATCACGTTGTAGATATTTCCATGTTTATAGAGATAGCGGTGTAGATATTTCTATGTTTATACAGATAGCGGTGTAGTTATTTCCATGTTTATACGGATAGCGGTGTAGATATTTCCATGTTTATACAGATAGCGGTGTAGTTATTTCCATGTTTATACAGATGACTGTGTACATATTTCCATGTTTATACAGATGGCGGTGTAGTTATTTCCATGTTTATATAGACAGCGGTGTAGATAATCCATGTTTATACAGATAGCTCTGTAGATATTTCCATGTTTATAGAGGTAGCGGTGTAGATATTTCCATATTTGTACAGATAGCCGTGTAGTTATTTCCATGTTTATTCAGATGGTGGTGTAGATATTTCCATATTTATACAGATAGCGGTGTGCCTATTTTCATGTTGATACAGATGGCAGTGTAGATATTTCCATGTTTATACATATAGCGGTGTAGATATTTCCATGTTTATACAGATAGCAGTGTAGATATTTCTATGTTTATACAGATTGCGGTGTAGATATTTCCATGTCTGTAAAAATAGCGGTGTAAATATTTCCATGTTTATACAGATAGCGGTGTAGATATTTCCATGTTTATACAGATAGCAGTAGAGATATTTCCATGTTTATACAGATGGCGGTGTAGATATTTCCATGTTTCTACAGATGACCGTGTAGATATTTCCATATTTTTACAGATGGCGTTGTAGATATTTCCAGGTTTTTACAGATAGCGGTTTAGCTATTTCCATGTTTATTCAGATAGCGATGTAGATATTTCCATGTTTATAGAGATGGTTGTGTAGATATTTCCATGTTTATGCATATGGCAGTGTAGATATTTCCGTGTTTATACAGATAATGGTGTGGATATTTCTATGTTTAAACAGATGACTGTGTAGGTATTTCCATGTTTATACAGATGGCAGTGTAGATATTTCCATATTTATAGAAATAGCCATGTTGATATTTCCATGTTTATACAGATAGCGGTGTAGACGTTTCCATGTTTATAGAGATAGCGGTGTAGATATTTCCATATTTATACAGATAGCGGTGTAGATATTTCCATGTTTATACAGATCGTGGATTGGATATTTCCATGTTTATAAAGATAGCAGTGCAGATATTTCCAAGTTTATTGAGGTAGCGTTGGAGATATTTCCATGTTCATAGAGATAGCGGTGGAAATATATCCATGTTTGTACAGATAACGATGTAGATATTTCCATGTTTATGCAGATAACTGTTTAGATATTTCCGTGTTTATGCAGATAGCGGTGTTGATATTTCCATGTTTATAGAGATAGCCATGTAGATATTTCCATGTTTATACAGATAGCGGTGTAGACATTTCCATGTTTATAGGGACAGCGTTGTGGATATTTCCATATTTATATAGATAGCGGTGTAGATATTTCCATGTTTATACAGATAGCGGTGTAGATATTTCCATGTTTATACAGATAGCGGTGTAGATATTTCCATGTTTATACAGATAGCGATGGAGATATTTCCCTGTTTATACAGATAACGATGTAGATATTTCCATGTTTATACAGATAGCGGTATAGATATTTCCATGTTTATAGAGATAACAGTGTAGATATTTCCATGTTTATACAGATGGCTGTGTAGATATTTCCATGTTTATAGAGATAGCGGTGTAGATATTTCCATCTTTATACAGATAGCTGTGTAGATATTGAAATGTTTATACAGATGGCGGTGTAGATAGTTCCATGTTTATGGAGATGGTGGTGTAGATATTTTCATGTTTATATAGATGGCGGTGTAGATATTTCCATGTTTGCAGAGATTGTGTTGTTGATATTTCCATGTTTATAGAGAGAGTGCTGTAGGTATTTCCTTGTTTATAGAGATAGTTGTGTAGATACATCCATGTTTATACAGATGGCTCTGTAGATAATTCCATGTGTTTATACAGATGACTCTGTAGATATTTGTATGTTTACAGAAATGGCGGTGAGGCTATAACCATGTTTATTCAGATGGCATTGAAGTTATTTCCATGTTTATACAGATGGCGGTGTAGATATTTAGATGTGTATATAGATGGTGGTGTAGATATTACCATGTTTATACAGATAGCGGTGTAGATATTTCCATGTTTATACAGATCGCGGTGAAGATATTTCCATGTTTATAGAGATCGCGGTGTAGATATTTCCATGTTTATACAGATCGATGTGTAGATATTTCCATGTTTATACAGATAGCGGTGTAAATATTTCCATGTTTATACAGATAGCGTTGTAGATATTTCCATGTTTATACAGATGGCAGTGTAGATATTTCCATGTTCATAGAGATAGCGGTGTAGATATATGCATGTTTATAGAGATAGCAGTGAGGATATTTCCATGTTTATACAGATAGCAGTGTAGATATTTCCATTTATATAGAGATAGCGGTTTTGATATTTCATATTTATACAGATAGCGGTGTAGATATTTCCATATTTATACAGATTGCGGTGTAGATATTTCCATGTTTATACAGATAGCGGTGAAGATATTTCCACGTTTATACAGATGGCGGTGTAGATATTTCCATCTTTCTACAAATGGCAGTGAAAATATTCCCATGTTTATAGAGATGGCGTTGTAGATATTTCCATGTTTATATAGATGGCAATGTAGATATTTTCTTGTTTATATAGATGGCGTTGTAGATATCTCCATGTTTAAAGAGATGGCGGTGTATATATTTCCATGTTGATGGAGATAGCGGTGTAGATACTTCCATGTTTATAGAGATAGCGGTGTAGTTATTTCCATGTTAATAGAGATAGCGGTGTAGATATTTCCATATTTCTACAGATGACTGTGTAGATATTTCCATGTTTGTACAGAAGGCAGTGTAGATATTTCCATGTTTATAGAGATAGCTGTGTAGATATTTTCATGTTTATACAGATTGCGGTGGAGATATGTCCATGTTTATACAGTTCGCAATGGAGATATTTCCACGTTAATACACATAGCGGTGTAGATATTTCCATGTTTATACAGACAGCGGTGTAGATATTTCCATGTTTATACAGATGGCTGTGCCGATATTTCCATGTTTATACCGAGTTCTCTGTAGATATTTCCATGTTTATATAGATGACAATGTAGATATTTCCAGGTTTACACAGATGACTGTGCAGATATTTCCATGTTAGCACAGATGGCGGTGTAGATATTCCCATGTTTATAGAGATAGCGGTGTAGATATTTCCATGTTTATTGAGATAGCGGTGTAAATATTTCCATATTAATACAGATAGTGGTGTAGATATTTCCTTGTTTTTACAGGTAGCGGTGTAGATATTTCCATCTTTTTTCAGAGAGTGCTGTACATATTTCCATGTTTATACAGATCACTGTGTAGATATTTCCATGTTTATACAGATAACGTTGTAGATATTTCCATCTTTATACAAATGGAGGTGTAGATATTTCCATGTTCCTACACATGACTGTGTACTTATTTCCATGTTTATACAGATGGCGATGTAGATATTTCCATATTTAAAGAGATAGCAGTGTAGATATTTCCAGGTTTATACAGATAGCGGTGTAAATATCTCCATGTTTATACAGATCGTGGTGTAGATATTTCCATGCTTATACAGATACCGGTGTAGGTATTTCCATGTTTATGCAGAATGCAGTGTAGGTACTTCTATGTTTATACAGATAGCGGTGTAGATATTTCCATGTTTGTACAGATGGCGGTGTTGATATTTCCATCTGTACACAGATTACCGTGTAGTTATTTCCATCTTTATACAGATGGCGTTGTAGAGATTTCCATGGATAAGCAGATGGCGGTGTGGATATTTCCATGTTTATAGAGATAGCGGTGTAGGTATTTCCATGTTTCTAGACATAGCGGTGTAGATATTTCCATGTTTATATAGATGGTGTTGTAGATATTTCCATGTTTATACCATAGCAGTGTTGGTATTTCCACGTTTATACAGATAGCGATGTAGATATTTCCATGTTTATACAGCTCGCGGTGCAGATATTTATATCTTTATACCGATGGCATTGTAGATATTTCCTTATTCACACAGATGGCGGTGTAGATGCTTCCATGTTTATACAGATGGCGGAGTAGTTAGTTCCATGTTTATGGAGATGGCAGTGTAGATATTTTCAAGTTTATAGAGATGGCGGTGTAGATATTTCCATGTTTATAGAGATAGCAGTGTAGATATTTACATGTTTATTCAGATGGCTGTGTAGGTATTTCCATGTGTATACAGATGACATTGTAGATATTTCCATGTTTATACAGATGACTGTATACGTATTTCCATGTTTTTACAGATGGCAGTGCAGATATTTCCATGTTTATAGAGATACCGGAGTAGATATTTCCATATTTGTTCAGATGGCGGTGTTGATATTTCCATCTATACACAGATGGCCATGTAGATATTTCCATGTTTATACAGATGGCGGCATAGATATTTCCATGGACATGCAGATGGCGGTGTCGTTATTTCCATGTTTATACAGATAGCGGTGTAGTTATTTCCATGTTTACACAGATGGTGTTGTAGGTATTTCTGTGTTTATACACATGGCGGAGTAGATACTTCCATCTTTATGGAGATGGCAGTGTAGATATTTTCATGTTTATAGGGATGGTGGTGTAGATATTTCCATATTTATAGAGATAGCGGTGTAGATATTTCCATCTTTCTACAGATGGCAGTGTAGATATTTCCATGTTTATACAGATGGCGATGTAGACATGTCCATATTTATACAGATGTCTGTGTAGATATTTCCATGTGTATACAGATGGTATTGTAGCTATTTCCATGTTTATACAGATGGTGGTGTAGATATTTCCATGTTTATTCAGATGACTGTGTCGATATTTCCATGTTTTTACAGATGGCAATGTAGATATTTCAATGTTTATAGAGATGGCGCTGTAGATATTTCCATGTTTATAAAGATAACGGGGGAGATATTTCCATGTTTATACAGACAGCAGTGGAGATATTTCCATGTTTATACACATAGCGGTGTACATATTTCCATGTTTATAGAGACAGCGGTGTAGGTATTTCCATGTTTATACAGATAGCGGTGCAGATATTTCCATGTTTATACAGATGCCTATGCAGATATTTCCATATTCATACAGAGGGCTGTGTAGATATTTCTATGTTTATACAGATGGCAGTGTAGATATTTCCATGTTCCTACACATGACTGTGTAGGCATTTCCATGTTTATACAGATGGCTTTGTAGATATTTCCATGTTTATAGAGATAGCGGTGCAGATATTTACATGTTTATACAGATAGCGGTGTATATATTTCCATGTTTATACAGATCGTGGTGTAGATATTTCCATGTTTATACAGACCGCAGTGTAGATATTTCCATGTTTATAGAGATAGCAGTGTAGATATTTCCATGTTTGTACAGATGGCAGTGTTGATGTTTCCATCTATACACAGATTGCCGTGTAGGTATTTCCATGTGTATACAGATGGCATTGTAGATATTTCCATGTTTATACAGATGGTGGTGTAGATATTTCCATCTTTACACAGATGACTGTATAGGTATTTCCATGTTTATACAGATAGCGGTGTAGATATTTCCATATTTATACAGATAACGGTGTAGAAATTAACATGTTTATGCAGATATCGGTGTAAATATTTCCATGTTTATAGAGATCACGGTGTAGATATTTCCATGTTTATGCAGAATGCAGTGTAGGTATTTCTATGTTTATACAGATAGCGGTGTAGATATTTCCATGTTTGTACAGATGGCGGTGTTGATATTTCCATCTGTACACAGATTACCGTGTAGTTATTTCCATCTTTATACAGATGGCGTTGTAGCGATTTCCATGGATATGCAGATGGCGGTGTGGATATTTCCATGTTTATAGAGATAGCGGTGTAGGTATATCCATGTTTCTAGACATAGCGGTGTAGATATTTCCATGTTTGTATAGATGGCATTGTAGATATTTCCATGTTTATACCAATAGCGGTGTTGGTATTTCCACGTTTATACAGATAGCGATGTGGATATTTCCATGTTTATACAGCTCGCGGTGCAGATATTTATATCTTTATAACGATGGCATTGTAGATATTTCCTTATTCACACAGATGGCGGTGTAGATGTTTCCATGTTTATACAGATGGCGGAGTAGTTAGTTCCATGTTTATGGAGATGGCAGTGTAGATATTTACAAGTTTATAGAGATGGCGGTGTAGATATTTCCATGTTTATAGAGATAGCAGTGTAGATATTTACATGTTTATTCAGATGGCTGTGTAGATATTTCCATGTGTATACAGATGACATTGTAGATATTTCCATGTTTATACAGATGACTGTATACGTATTTCCATGTTTTTACAGATGGCAGTGCAGATATTTCCATGTTTATAGAGATACCGGAGTAGATATTTCCATATTTGTTCAGATGGCGGTGTTGATATTTCCATCTATACACAGATGGCCGTGTAGATATTTCCATGTTTATACAGATGGCGGCATAGATATTACCATGGACATGCAAATGGCGGTATCGTTATTTCCATTTTTATACAGATAGCGGTGTAGTTATTTCCATGTTTTCACAGATGGTGTTGTAGGTATTTCCGTGTTTATACACATGGCGGAGTAGATACTTCCATCTTTATGGAGATGGCAGTGTAGATATTTTCATGTTTATAGAGATGGTGGTGTAGATATTTCCATATTTATAGAGATAGAGGTGTAGATATTTCCATCTTTCTACAGATGGCAGTGTAGATATTTCCATGTTTATACAGATGGCGGTGTAGATATGTCCATATTTATACAGATGTCTGTGTATATATTTCCATGTGTATACAGATGGTATTGTAGCTATTTCCATGATTATACAGATGGTGGTGTAGATATTTCCATGTTTATTCAGATGACTGTGTCGATATTTCCATGTTTTTACAGATGGCAGTGTAGATATTTCAATGTTTATACAGATGGCGCTGTAGATATTTCCATGTTTATACAGATAACGTTGTAGATATTTCCACGTTTATACAGACAGCAGTGGAGATATTTCCATGTTTATACACATAGCGGTGTACATATTTCCATGTTTATAGAGACAGCGGTGTAGGTATTTCCATGTTTATACAGATAGCGGCTCAGATATTTCCATGTTTATACAGATGCCTATGCAGATATTTCCATATTCATACAGAGGGCTGTGTAGATATTTCTAAGTTTATACAGATGGCAGTGTAGATATTTCCATGTTCCTACACATGACTGTGTAGGCATTTCCATGTTTATACAGATGGCTTTGTAGGTATTTCCATGTATATAGAGATAGCGGTGCAGATATTTCCATGTTTATACAGATAGCGGTGTATATATTTCCATGTTTATACAGATCGTGGTGTAGATATTTCCATGTTTATACAGACCGCAGTGTAGATATTTCCATGTTTATAGAGATAGAAGTGTAGATATTTCCATGTTTGTACAGATGGCGGTGTTGATGTTTCCATCTATACACAGATTGCCGTATAGGTATTTCCATGTGTATACAGATGGCATTGTAGATATTTAGATGTTTATACAGGTGGTGGTGTAGATATTTCCATCTTTACACAGATGACTGTATAGGTATTTCCACGTTTATACAGAGAGCGGTGTAGATATTTCCAAGTTTTTCAGATAGTGGTGTAGATATTTCCATCTTTATACACATAGCAGTGCTGGTATTTCCATGTTTACACAGATAGCCGTGTAGATATTTCGATGTTTTCACAGATAGATTTGCAGATATTTCCATGTTTAAAAAGATAGAGGTGCAAATATTTCCATGTCTATACAGATAGCGGTGTCGGTATTTCCATGTTTATACAGATAGCGATGTAGGTATTTCCATGTTTATAGAGATGACTCTCTAGATATTTCCATGTTTATGCAGATTTCCGTGTAGTTATTTGCTTGTTTATACAGATGGTGTTGTAGATATTTCCATGTTTATACAGATGACTGCGTAGGTATTTCCATGTTTATACAGATGTCGGTGTAGATATTTTCATGATTATAATGATAGCGATGTAGATATTTCCATGTTTATACAGATAGCGGTGTAGACATTTCCATGTTTACAGAGATAGCGGTGTAGATATCTCCATTGTTATACACATAGCGGTGTAGATTTTTCCAGGTTTATACAGGTAGTGGTGTAGATATTTCCATGTTTATACAGAGAGTGGTGTAGATATTTCCATGTTTATAGAGATGGTGGTGTAGGTATTTCCAGGTTTATAGAGATAGCAGTGCAGATATTTCCATGTTTATTCAGATAGAGGTGTAGATAATTCCATCTTTATATAGATAGCGGTGTTGTTATTTCCATGTTTATACAGATAGCGGTGTAGATATTTTCATGTTTATATAGCTCGCAGTGCAGATATTTCCATCTTTATACAGATGGCAGTGAAGGTATTTCCATCTTTATACAGATAGTGGTGTATATATTTCCATGTTTAAACAGATGGCGGTGTAGATACAGCCATGTTTCTGAAGATGGCGGTGTAGATATTTTCATGTTTACACAGATGGCGGTGTAGATATTTCCATGTTTAAAGAGATTTCGGTGTAGATATTTCCATGTTTATAGTGCAAGTGGTGTAGGTATTTCCATGTTTATAGAGATAGCGGTGTAGTCATTTCCACATTTATACAGGCAGCGCTGTAGGTATTTCCATGTTTATACAGATGGCGGTGTAGATATTTCCATGTATCTAAAGATGGCGATGTAGGTAATTCCCTGTTTATACAGATAGCGGTGTAGATATTTCCATGTTTATACAGATAGCAGTGTAGATATTTCCTTGTTTACAGAGATAGCGGTGTAGATATTTCCATCTTTGCACAGATTGCCGTGTAGATATTTCCATTTTTAAACAGATAGCTGTGTAGATATGTCCAAGTTTACACAGATTGCTGCGTAGATATTTCCATGGTTACACAGATAGCGTTGTAGAAATTTCCATGTTTACACAGATAGCGGTGAAGATATCTCCATGTTTATACAGATAGCGGTGTAGATATTTCCATGTTTATACAGATAGCGGTGGAGTTATTTCCGTGTTTATACAGATATCGATGAATATATTTCCATGTTTATACAGATAGCGGTGTAGTTTTTACATGTTTATAGAGATAGCGGTGTAGATATTTCCATGTTTATACAAATGGCTGTGTAGATATTTTCATGTGTATACAGATGGCGGTGTAGATATTTCCATGTTTATACATATAGCGGTGTAGATATTTCCATGTTTACAGATATAGCGGTAAAGATATTTCCAACTTTGCACAGATTGCGGTGTAGACATTGCAAACTTTACACAGATAGCAGTGTAGATGTTTCCAAGTTTACACAGATACCTGTGTCGATATTTCCATGTGTACAGAGATAGCACTGTAGATATTTCCACTTTTATACAGATAGCGGTGTAGTTATTTACATGATGATACAGATAGCGGTGTAGATATTTTCAGGGTTATACAGATAGTGGTGAAGGTATTTCCACGTTTATACAGATAGCGATGTAGACATTTCCACGTTTATACAGATAGTGTTGTAGGTATTTCCACATTTATATAGATAGCGGTTTAGATATTTCAACGTTTATACAGATAGCGGGGTAGATATTTTCACGTTTTACAGATAGCTGTGTAGATATTACCCTGTTTACACAGATAGCATTGTAAATATTTCCATGTTTACACAGATAGCGTTGTCGATATTTCCATGCTTACACAGATTGCGGTGTAGATATTTCATTGTATATAGAGATAGCGGTGTAGGAATTTCCATGTTGATAAAGATACCGGTGTAGGTATTTCCGTGTTTATAAAGATAGCGGTGGAGATATTTCCATGTTTATACAGATAGCGGTGTAAAAATTTCCAAGTTTATACAGATAGCGGTGTAGATATTTCCATGTTTATACAGATAGCGGTGTAGATATTTCCATGTTTATAGAGACTGTGGTGTAGATATTTCCATCTTTGCACAGATTGCTGTGTAGATATTTCCATTTTTACACAGATAGCTGTGTAGATATTTCCAAGTTTACACAGATAGCGGTGTAGATATTTCCATGTTTATAGAGATAGCAGTGTAGATATTTCCATGTTTATACAGATGGCTCGGTAGATATTTCCATGTGTATACAGATGGTGGTGTAGATATTTCCATGTTTATACAGACGGCGCTGTAGGTATTTCCATGTTTTTACAGATGGCAGTGTTGATATTTCCATGTTTATACAGATAGCGGCGTAGATATTTCCATGTTTACAGAGATAGCGGTGTAGATATTTCCATCTTTGCACAGATTGCGCTGTAGGTATTGCCAAATTTACACAGATAGCGGTGTAGATATTTCCATGTTTATACAGGTAGCAGTGTAGAAATTCCCATGTTTATACAGATCTCTTTGTAGATATTTCCATCTTTCTACAGATGTCAGTGTAGATATTTCCAAGTTTATACAGATGGCAGTGTAGATACTTCCATGTTTATACAGATGTCTGTGTAGATATTTCCATGTTTGTGCAGATGGTGGTGTAGATATTTCCATGTTTATAGAGATGGCGGTGCAGTTATTTCTATGTTTAAAGAGATAGCAGTGTAAATATTTCCATGATTATAGAGATGGTGGTGTAAATATTTTCATGTTTATAGAGATAGCGGTGTAGATATTTCCATGTTTATACAGATAGCGGTGTTGCTGTTTCCATGTTTATAGAGATAGCGGTGTAGATATTTCCATGTTTATACAGTTCGCAGTGTAGATATTTCCAACTTTATACAGATGGCAGTGTAGATACTTCCAAGTTTATACAGATAGCGGTGTAGATATTTCCATGTCTATTGAGATAGCGGTGTAGGTATTTCCATATTTATACAGATTGTGGTGTAGATATTTCCATCTTTATACCGATGGCGGTGTAGTTATTACCATGTTTATACAGATAGCAGTGAATATATTTCCATGTTTATACAGATAGTTGTGTAGATGTTTCCATGTTTATACAGATGGCGGTGTAGATACATCCATGTTTCTGAAGATGGCGGTGTAGATATTTCCATTTTTACAGAGATAGCGGTGTAGTTATTTCCATCTTTGCACAGATTGCCGTGTAGATATTTTCATATTTACGCAGATATCTGTGTAGATATTTCCAAGTTTACACAGAAAGCTGTGTAGATATTTCCATGTTTACACACATAGCGTTGTAGATATTTCCATGTTTATACAGACTGTGGTGTACATATGTCCATGTTTATACAGATAGCGGTGTAGATATTTTCATGTTTATACAGATAGCGGTGGAGATATTTCCATGTTTATACAGACAGCGGTATATATATTTCCAAGTTTATACAGATAGTAGTGTAGATATTTCCATGTTTACAGAGATATCAGTGTAGATATTTCAATCTTTGCACAGATTGCTGTGTAGATATTTCCATTTTTACACATATAGCTGTGTAGATATTTCCATGTTTATAGAGGTAGCGGTGTAGATATTTCCATATTTATACAGATAGCCGTGTAGATCTTTCCATGTTTATTCAGATGGCGGTGTAGATATTTCCATATTTATGCAGATAGCGGTGTGGCTATTTCCATGTTTATACAGATGGCATTGTAGATATTTCCATGTTTATACAGATAGCGGTGTAGATATTTCCATGTTTATCCAGATAGCAGTGTAGATATTTCCAAGTTTATACAGATGGCGCTGTAGAAATTTCCATGTTTATGCAGATGGCAGTGTAGATATTTCCACGTTTATACAGATAGCGGTGTAGATATTTCCATCTTTGCACAGACTGCGCTGTAGGTATTGCCAAATTTACACAGATAGCGGTGAAGATATTTCCAAGTTTACACAGATAGCTGTGTAGATATTTCCATGTTTACAGAGATAGCATTGTAGATATTTCCATGTTTATACAGATTGCGGTGTAGTTATTTCCATGTTGATACAGATAGCGGTGTAGATATTTCCATGTTTATACAAGTGGCGGTGTAGAAATTCCCATGTTTATGCAGATCGCTTTGTAGATATTTCCATCTTTCTACAGATGTCAGTGTAGATATTTCCAAGTTTATACTGATGGCAGTGTAGATATTTCCATGTTCATGTAGATGTCTGTGTAGATATTTCCATATTTGTACAGATGTCGGTGTAGATATTTCCATGTTTATAGAGATGGCGGTGTAGTTATTTCTATGTTTAAAGAGATAGCGGTGTAAATATTTCCATATTTATAGAGATGGTGGTGTATCTATTTTCATGTTTATAGAGATAGCTGTGTAGATATTTCCAAGTTTATACAGATAGCGGTGTTGTTATTTCCATGTTTATAGAGATAGCGGTGTAGATATTTCCATGTTTATACAGCTTGCGGTGAAGATATTTCCATCTTTATACAGATGGCACTTTAGTTATTTCCGTGTTTATACAGATAGCGGTGTAGATATTTCCATGTCTGTAGAGATACCGGTGTAGGTATTTCCATATTTATACAGACTGTGGTGTAGATATTTCCATCTTTATACAGATGGCGGTGTAGGTATTTCCATGTGTATACACGTGGCAGTGTAGATATTTCCATGTTTATACAGATGGGGGTGTAGATATTTCCATGTTTATACAGATGAATGTGTAGATATTTCCATGTTTTTTACAGATGGCGTAGTAAATATTTCCATGTTACACAGATAGCGGTGTGGATATTTCCATGTTTATACAGATAGCGCTGTAGATATATCCATGTTTATACAGATAGCTGTGTAGATATTTCCATGTTTATAGAGGTAGCGGTGTAGATATTTCCATATTTATACAGATAGCCATGTAGATATTTCCATGTTTATTCAGATGGTGCTGTAGATATTTCCATGTTTATAAAACTTGACGGTGTGTCTATTTCCATGTTTATAGAGATGGCAGTGTAAATATTTCCATGTTTACACAGATAGCAGTGTAGATATTTCCATGTTTATACAGATAGCAGTGTACATATTTCCATGTTTACACAGATGGCGGTGTAGATATTTCCATGTCTATACAGAGCGGTGTAGATATTTCCATGTTTATACAGATAGCGGTGTAGATACTTCCATGTTTATACAGATAGCGGTGGAGATATTTCCATGTTTGTACAGATGGCGGTGTAGATATTTCCATGTTTCCTCAGATGACTGTGTTGATATTTCCATATGTTTACAGAGGGCTGTGTAGATATTTCCATGTTCATACAGAGAGCGGTTTACCTATTTCCATGTTTATACAAATAGCGATGTAGATATTTCCATGTTTATAGAGATGGCTCTGTAGATATTTCCATGTTTATACAGATGGCAGTGTAGATATTTCCGTGTTTATACAGATAGTTTTGTGGATATTTCTATGTTTATACAGATGACTGTGTACGTATTTCCATGTTAATACAGAAGGCGGTATACATATTTCCATATTTATAGAAATAGCCATGTAGATATTTCCATGTTTATACAGATAGTGGTGTAGGCATTTCCATGTTTATAGAGATAGCGGTGTAGATATTTCCATATTTTTACAGATAGCGGTGTACATATTTCCATGTTTATACAGATCGCGGTGTAGATGTTTCCATGTTTATACAGATAGCGGTGTAGATATATCAATGTTTATACAGATCGTGGTGTAGATATTTCCATGTTTATACAGACAGCGGTGTAGATATTTCCATGTTTATATAGATAGCGGAGTTGATATTTCCATATTTACAGAGATAGATGTGTAGATATTTACATATTTGCACAGATTGCGGTGTAGATATTTCCACCTTTATTCAGATATCATTGTAGATATTTCCGTGTTTATACAGAGAACGGTATAGATATTTCCATCTTTATACAGATGACTGTGTAGATATTTCCATATGTATACAGATGGCAGTGCATATATCTCCATGTTTATGCAGATAGCGGTGTGGCTATTTCCATGATTATAGAGACAGCGTTGAAGATATTTCCGTGTTTATAGAGACGGCTGTGTAGATATTTCCATGCTTATACAGATGGCAGTGTAGATATTTCCACGTTTATACAGATATTGGTGTAGATATTTCCATGTTTATACAGATGACTGTGTAGTTATTTCCATGTATATACAGATGGCAGTGTAGATATTTCCATGTTTATAGAGATAGCAGTGTAGTTATTTCCCTGTTTATACAGATGGCAGTGTAGGTATTTCCATGTTTATGCAGAAGGCGGTGTAGATATTTCCATGTTTTTAGAGATAGCCATGTAGATATTTCCATGTTTATACAGATGACAGTGAAGTCATTTCCATGTTTCTAGAGATAGCATTGAAGATGTTTCCATATTTATACAGATAGCGGCGCAGATATTTCCACGTTTATACAGATAGCGGTGTAGATATTTCCATGTTTATACAGATAGCGGTGTAGTTATTTCCATGTTTATACAGATAGCGGTGTAGGTATATCCATGTTTATACAGATAACGGTGTAGATAATTCCATGTTTATACAGATAGCAGTGGAGATGGTTTCAAGTTTATACAGATAGTGGTGGACATATTTTCATGTTTATAGAGATGGCAGTGTAGATATTTCCAAGTTTATGCAGATAGCGGTGTGGATATTTCCGTGTTTATACAGATAGCGGTGCAGGTATTTCCATGTTTGTAGAGACAGTGGTGTAGATATTTCCATGTTTTTACATATGTGGGTGTAGATATTTCCATGTTTATACAGATAGCGTTGTAGATATATCCATGTTTATACAGATTGCGGTGTAGTTATTTCCATGTTTATAAAGATAGTGGTGTAGATATTTCTATGTTTACACAGATTGCGGTGGAAATATTTCCACGTTTATACAGATAGCGATGTAAATATTTCCATGTTTATACAGATAGTGGAGTAGATATATCCATGTTTATACAGATAGTGGTGTAGATATTTCCATGTTTATACAGATAGCGGTGGAGATATTTCCATGTTTAGACAGATAGCGGTGGAGTTATTTCAATGTTTATACAGATGTCTGTGTAGATATTTCCATGTGTATACAGGTGGCAGTGTAGATATTTCCATGTTTATACAGATAGCGGTGTAGATATTTCCATGTTTTCACAGATAGCGGTGGAGATATTTCCATGTTTAGACAGATAGCGGTGGAGATATTTCAATGTTTATACAGATGACTGTGTAGATATTTCCATGTGTATGCAGATGGCAGTGTAGATATTTCCATGTTCATACAGATGGCAGTGTAGATATTTCCATGTTAATACAGATTGCGTTGTGGCTATTTTCATGTTTATAAAAATAGCGGTGTAGGTATTTCCATGTTTATAGAGATGGCTGTGTAGATATTTCCATGTTTACACAGATGACTGTGTAGGTATTTCCATGTATATCCAGAAGGCAGTGTTGATATTTCAATGTTTATAGAGATAGCGGTTTAGTTATTTCCGTGCTTATACAGATGGCAGTGTAAATATTTTCATGTTTATACAGTAGGCGGTGAAGATATTTCCATGTTTTTCGGGATAGCCATGTAGATATTTCCATGTTTATACAGATAGCGGTGTTGACATTTCCATGTTTATAGAGATAGCGGTGTAGATATTTCCATATTTATGCAGATAGCGTAGTAGATATTTCCATGTTTATACAGATAGCAGTGTAGATATTAACATGTTTATACAGATAGCGTTGTAAATATATCCATGTTAATACAGATTCTGGTGTAGATATTTCCATGTTTATACAGATAGCGGTGTAGATAATTCAATGTTTATACAGATAGCGGTGGAGATATTTTCAAGTTTATACAGATAGCGGTGGACATATTTTCATGTTTATAGAGATGGCAGTGTAGATATTTCCAAGTTTATACAGATAGCATTGTCGATATTTCCGTGTTTATACAGATAGCAGTGCAGGTATTTCCATGTTTGTAGAGACTGCGGTGTAGATATTTCCATGTTTTTACAGATGGGGGTGTAGATATTTCCATGTTTATACAGATGACTGTGTAGCTATTTCCATGTTTTTTCAGATGGCGGTGTAAATATTTCCATGTTACGCAGATAGCGGTGTGGATATTTCCATGTTTATACAGATAGCGATGTAGATATGTCCATGTTTATAGAGATGGCTGTGTAGTTATTTCCTTGTTTATACAGATTGCAGTGTAGATATTTCCATGTTTATACAGATAATGGGGTAGATATTTCCATGTTTATACAGATGACTGTGTAGGTATTTCCATGTTTATACATATGGCGTTGTAGATATTTCCATGTTTAGAGAGATAGCCATGAAGATATTTCCATGTTTATACAGACAGTGTTGTAGACATTTCCATGTTTATAGAGATAGCGGTGTAGATATTTCCATAGTTATACAGATAGCGGTGTAGATATTTCCATGTTTATACAGAAAGCGGTGAAGATGTTTCCATGTTTATACAGATAGCTGTGTAGATATATCCATGTTTATACAGATCGTGGTGTATATATTTCCATGTTTATACAGATAGCTGTGTACATATTTCCATGTTTATACAGATAGCGGTGTAGATATTTCCATATTTACAGAGATAGAGGTGTAGATATTTCCATATTTGCACAGATTGCGGTGTACATATTACCACGTTTATACAGGTAGCGGTGTAGATATTTCCATGTTCATACAGATAGCGGTGTAGATATTTCCATGTTTACAGAGATAGCGGTGTAGATATTTCCATCTTTGCACAGATTGCAGTGTAAGTATTGCCAAATTTACACAGATAGCGGTGTAGATATTTCCAACTTTACACAGATAGCTGTGTAAATATTTCCATGTTTACAGAGATAGCATTGTAGATATTTCCATGTTTATACAGATTGCGGTGTAGATATTTCCATGTTTATACAGCTCGCGGTGTAGATATTTCAATCTTTATACAGATGGCAGTGTAGATATTTCCATGTTTATACAGATAGCACTGTAGATATTTACATGTCTATAGAGGTAGCGGTGTAGGTATTTCCATATTTATACAGATGGCGGTGTAGATATTTCCATCTTTATACAGATGGCGGTGTAGATATTTCCATGTTTATACAGATGGCAGTGAAGATATTTCCATGTTTATACAGATAGTGGTGTAGATATTTCCATGTTTATACAGATGGCGGTGTAGATACATCCATGTTTATGAAGATGGCAGTGTAGATATTTTCATGTTTATAGAGATGGCGGTGTAGATATTTCCATGTATATAGAGATTGCAGTGTAGATATTTCCATGTATATAGAGAAATCGGTGTAGGTATTTCCATGTTTATAGAGATAGCGGTGTGGATATTTCCATATTTATACAGATAGCGGTGTAGGTATTTCCATTTTTATACAGATGGCGGTGTAGGTGTTTCCTTGTTTATACAGATATCGGTGTAGATATTTCCAGGATTATACAGAGAGCGGTGTAGATATTTCCACGTTTTACAGATAGTGGTGTAGATATTTCCATCTTTATACAGATAGCGGTGCAGATATTTCCATGTTAACACAAATAGCCGTGTAGATATTTCTATGTATACACAGATAGAGTTGCAGATATATCCATGTTTATAAAGATAGCGGTGCAGACATTTCCATGTTTATACAGATAGACGTGTGGCTATTTCCATGTTTATACAGATAGCGGTGTGGGTATTTCCATGTTTATACAGATAGCGGTATAGATATTTCCATGTTTATAGAGATGACTGTCTAGATATTTCCATGTTTATACAGCTTTCCGTGTAGATATTTCCATGTTAATACAGATGGTGGTGTAGATATTTCCATGTTTATACAGATGACTGTGAAGTTAGTTCCATGTTTATACATATGTCAGTGTAGATATTTTCATGTTTATAGAGATAACGATGTAGATATTTCCATGTTTATACAGATAGCGGTGTAGACATTTCCATGTTTAGAGAGACAGCGCTATAGACATTTCCATATTTACACAGATAGCTCTGTAGATCTTTCCAGGTTTATGCAGATAGCGGTGTAGATATTTCCATGTTTATACAGATCGTGGTGTAGATATTTCCATTTTTATACAGATGGCGGTGTAGATATTTCCATGTTTATACAGATAGCGGTGTAGATATTTATATGTTTATACAGATGGCAGTATAGATATTTCCATGTTTATACAGATAGCGGTGTATATATTTCCATGTTTATACAGATGGCGGTGTAGATATTTCCATGTTTATACAGATGGCTGTGTAGATATTTCCATCTTTCTACAAATGACAGTGTAGATATTTTCATGTTTATAGTGATGGCGGTGAAGATATTTCCGTGTTTATATAGATGGCAATGTAGATATTTTCTTGTTTATGTAGATGGCATTGTAGATATCTCCATGTTTAAAGAGATGGCGGTGTATATATTTCCATGTTGATGGAGATAGCGGTGTAGATATTTCCATGTTTATAGAGATAGCGGTGTAGTTATTTCCATGTTTATAGAGATAGCGGTGTAGATATTTCCATATTTCTACAGATGACTGTGTAGATATTTCCATGTTTGTATAGATGGCAGTGTAGATATTTCCATGTTTATAGAGATAGCGGTGTAGATATTTTCATGTTTATACAGATTGCGGTGGAGATATGTCCATGTTTATATAGATAGCAATGGAGATATTTCCACGTTAATACACATAGCGGTGTAGATATTTCCATGTTTATACAGATAGCGGTGTAGATATTTCCATGTTTATACAGATGGCTGTGCCGATATTTCCATGTTTATACATCGTTCTCTGCAGATATTTCCATGTTTATATAGATGACAGTGTATATATTTCCAGGTTTATACAGATGACTGTGTAGATATTTCCATGTTAATACAGATGGCGTTGTAGATATTTCCATGTTTATACAGATAGCGGTGTATATATTTCCATGTTTATACAGATCGTGTTGTAGATATTTCCATGTTTATACAGATACCGGTGTAGATATTTCCATGTTTATACAGACCGCTGTGTAGATATTTCTATGTTTATAGAGATAGCAGTGTAGATATTTCCATGTTTGTACAGATGGCGGTGTTGATGTTTCCATCTATACACAGATTGCCGTGTAGGTATTTCCATGTGTATACAGATGGCATTGTAGATATTTCCATGTTTATACAGATGGTGGTGTAGATATTTCCATGTTTACACAGATGACTGTATAGGTATTTCCATGTTTATACAGCTGGCGGTGTAGATATTTCCATGTTTATAGAGATAGCGGTGTAGATATTTTCATATATATACAGATAACGGTGTAGAAATTTCCATGTTTATACAGATATCGGTGTAAATATTTCCATGTTTACAGAGATAGCGGTGTAGATATTTCCATATTTGCACAGATTGTGGTGTAAGTATTGCCAAATTTACACAGATAGCGGTGTAGATATTTCCAAGTTTACACAGATAGCTGTGTAGATATTTCCATGTTTACAGAGATAGCATTGTAGATATTTCCATGTTTATACAGATTGCGTTGTAGATATTTCCATGTTTATACAGCTCGCGGTGTAGCTTTTTCAATCTTTATACAGATGGCAGGGTAGATATTTCCATGTTTATACAGATAGCAATGTAGATATTTACATGTCTATAGAGGTAGCGGTGTAGGAATTTCCATATTTATACAGATTGCGATGTAGGTATTTCCATCTTCATACAGATGGCGGTGTAGATATTTCCATGTTTATATAGATGGTGCTGTAGATATTACCATGTTTATACAGATAGCGGTGTAGATATTTCCATGTTTATACAGATCGTGGTGAAGATATTTCCATGTTTATACAGACCGCGGTGTGGATATTTCCATGTTTATACAGATAGTGGTGTAGATATTTCCATGTTTATACAGATAGCGGTGTAGATATTTCCATATTTATACAGATGTCTGTGTAGATATTTCCATGTGTATACAGATGGTATTGTAGCTATTTCCATGTTTATACAGATGGTGGTGTAGATATTTCCATGTTTATTCAGATGACTGTGTAGCTATTTCCATGTTTTTACAGATGGCAGTGTAGATATTTCAATGTTTATAGAGAAGGCGCTGTAGATATTTCCATGTTTATACAGATAACGGTGGAGATATTTCCATGTTTATACAGACAGCAGTGGAGATATTTCCATGTTTATACACATAGCGGTGTACATATTTCCATGTTTATACAGACAGCGGTGTAGGTATTTCCACATTTATACAGATAGCTGTGCAGATATTTCCATGTTTATACAGATGCCTATGCAGATATTTCCATATTTATACAGAGGGCTGTGTAGATATTTCTAAGTTTATACAGATGGCAGTGTAGATATTTCCATGTTCCTACACATGACTGTGTAGCTATTTCCATGTTTTTACAGATGGCTTTGTAGATATTTCCATGTTTATAGAGAAAGCAGTGGAGATATTTTTATGTTTATACAGATAACGGTGTATATATTTCCATGTTTATACAGATCGTGGTGTAGATATTTCCATGTTTATACAGATACCAGTGTAGATATTTCCATGTTTATAAAGACTGCAGTGTAGATATTTCCGTGTTTATAGAGATAGCAGTGTAGATATTTCCAGGTTTGTACAGATGGCGGTGTTGATGTTTCCATCTATACACAGATTGCCGTGGAGGTATTTCCATGTGTATAGAGATGGCATTGTAGATATTTCCATGTTTATACAGATGGTGGTGTAGATATTTCCATGTTTACACAGATGACTGTATAGGTATTTCCATGTTGATACAGATGGCGGTGTAGATATTTCCATGTTTATAGAGATAGCAGTGTAGATATTTCCATATTTGTACAGATAACAGTATAGAAATTTCCATGTTTATAGCGATAGCGTTGTAAATATTTCCATGTATAAACAGATGTCTGTGTATATATTTCCATGTTTAAACAGATGGCGGTGTAGATATTTCCTTGCTTATACAAATTGCGGTGTAGTTATTTGCATGTTTATACAGATAGCGGTGTAGATATATCCATGTATATACAGATGGCTGTGTAGATATTTCCATGTTTATACAGATGGCTGTGTAGATATTTCCATGTTTATACAGATGACTATGTAGGTATTTCCATGTTTATACAGATGGCGGTGTAGGTATTTCCACGTTTATACAGACAGTAGTGGAGATATTTCCATGTTTATACACATAGCGGTGTACATATTTCCATGTTTATAGAGACAGCGGTGTAGGTATTTCCATGTTTATACAAATAGCGGTGGAGATATTTCCATGTTTATACAGATGCCTATGCAGATATTTCCATATTCATACAGAGGGCTGTGTAGATATTTCCATGTTTATACAGATGGCAGTGTAGATATTTCCATGTTCCTACACATGACTGTGTAGGTTTTTCCATGTTTATACAGATGACTTTGTAGGTATTTCCATTTTTATACAGATGGCGGTGTAGATATTTCTGTGTTTATAGAGATGGCTGTGTAGATATTTCCATTTTTATACAGATAGCGGTCTAGATATTTCCATGTTTATACAGATCGCGGTGTAGACATTTCCATGTTTATACAGATCGCGGTGTAGATATTTCCATGTTTATACAGATAGCGGTGTAGATATTTCCATGTTCATACAGATGGTGGTGTTGATATTTCCATGTTTATAGAGATGGTGGTGTAGATATTTCCATGTTTATAGAGATAGCGATGTAGATATATCCATGTTCATAGAGATAACAGTGAGGATATTTCCATGTTTATACAGACAGCAGTGTAGATATTTCCACTTTTATAGAGATAGCGGTTTAGATATTTCATATTTATACAGATAGCGGTGTAGATATTTCCATGTTTATACAGATTGCGGTGTAGATATTTCCATGTTTATACAGATAGCGGTGTAGATATTTCCATGTTTATACAGATGGCTGTGTAGATATTTCCATGTGTGTACAGATGGCAGTGTAGATATTTCCATGTTTATACAGATGGCGCTGTAGATATTTCCATATTTATACAGATGGCAGTGTAGATATTTCCATGTTTATACAGATAGCGGTGTGGATATTTCCATGTTTATACAGATAGGGGTGTAGATATTTCCACGTTTATATAGATGGCGTTGTAGATATTTCCATGTTTATACCGATAGCGGTGTTGGTATTTCCACATTTTACAGATAGCGATGTAGATATTTCCATATTTATACAGCTCGCGGTGCAGAAATTTATATCTTTATATAGATGTCTTTGTAGATATTTCCTTATTCACACAGATGGCGGTGTAGATGTTTCCATGTTTATACAGATGGCGGGGTAGTTAGTTCCATGTTTATGGAGATGGCAGTGCAGATATTTTCATGTTTATAAAGATGGCGGTGTCTATATTTCCATGTTTATAGAGATAGCAGTGTAGATATTTACATGTTTATACAGATGGCTGTGTAGATATTTCCATGTGTATACAGATGGCATTGTAGATATTTCAATGTTTATACAGATGACTGTATAGGTATTTCCATGTTTTTGCAGATGGCAGTGCAGATATTTCCATGTATAAACAGATGTCTGTGTATATATTTCCATGTTTAAACAGATGGCCGTGTATATATTTCCTTGTTTATACAAATTGCGGTGTAGTTATTTCCATGTTTATACAGATAGCGGTGTAGATATATCCATGTATATACAGATGGCTGTGTAGATATTTCCATGTTTATACAGATGGCTGTGTAGATATTTCCATGTTTTTACAGATGACTATGTAGATATTTCCATGTTTATACAGATGGCGGTGTAGGTATTTCCATGTTTATAGAGATAGCTGTGTAGATATTTCCATGTTTATACAGATAGGGGTGTAGATATTTCCATGTTTGCACAGATGGCGGTGCTGATATTTCCATCTATACACAGATGGCCGTGTAGATATTTCCATGTTTATACAGATGGTGGAGTAGATATTTCCATGGACATGCAGATGGCGTTGTAGATATTTCCATGTTTATACAGATCGCGGTGTAGATATTTCCATGTTTACACAGATGGTGGTGTAGATATTTCCGTGTTTATACACATGGCGGAGTAGATACTTCCATCTTTATGGAGATTGCAGTGTAGATATTTTCATGTTTATAGAGATGGCGGTGTAGATATTTCCATATTTATAGAGATAGCGGTGTAGATATTTCCATCTTTCTACAGATGGCAGTGTAGATATTTCCATGTTTATACAGATGGCGGTGTAGATATTTCCATATTTATACAGATGTCTGTGGATATTTCCATGTGTATACAGATGGTATTGTAGGTATTTCCATGTTTATACAGATGGTGGTGTAGATATTTCCATGTTTATTCAGATGAATGTGTAGATATTTCCATGTTTTTACAGATGGCAGTGTAGATATTTCCATGTTTATACAGATGGCAGTGTAGATATTTCCATGTTCCTACACATGACTGTGTAGGTTTTTCCATGTTTTTACAGATGATTTTGTAGGTATTTCCATTTTTATACAGATGGCGGTGTAGATATTTCTGTGTTTATAGAGATGGCTGTGTAGATATTTCCATGTTTATACAGATAGCGGTCTAGATATTTCCATGTTTATACAGATCGCGGTGTAGACATTTCCATGTTTATACAGATCGCGGTGTAGATATTTCCATGTTTATACAGATAGCGGTGTAGATATTTCCATGTTCATACAGATGGTGGTGTTGATATTTCCATGTTTATAGAGATGGTGGTGTAGATATTTCCATGTTTATAGAGATAGCGGTGTAGATATATCCATGTTCATAGAGATAGCAGTGAGGATATTTCCATGTTTATACAGACAGCAGTGTAGATATTTCCACTTTTATAGAGACAGCGGTTTAGATGTTTCATATTTATACAGATAGCGGTGTAGATATTTCCATGTTTATACAGATTGCGGTGTAGATATTTCCATGTTTATACAGATAGCGGTGTAGATATTTCCATGTTTATACAGATGGCTGTGTAGATATTTCCATGTGTGTACAGATGGCAGTGTAGATATTTCCATGTTTATACAGATGGCGCTGTAGATATTTCCATATTTATACTGATGGCAGTGTAGATATTTCCATGTTTATACAGATAGCGGTGTAGATATTTCCGTGTTTACGAAGATAACGGTGTAGATATTTCCATCTTTGCACAGATTGCGGTGTAGGTATTGCCAAATTTACACAGATAGCGGTGTAGATATTTCCAAGTTTACACAGATATCTGTGTAGATATTTCCATGTTTACAGAGATAGCATTGTAGATATTTCCATGTTTATACAGATTGCGGTGTAGTTATTTCCATGTTGATACAGATAGTGGTGTAGATATTTCCATGTTTATACAGGTAGCAGTGTAGAAATTCCCATGTTTATACTGATAGCTTTGTAGACATTTCCATCTTTCTACAGATGTCAGTGTAGATATTTCCAAGTTTATACAGATGGCAGTGTAGATATTTCCATGTTTATACAGATGTCTGTGTAGATATTTCCATGTTTATGCAGATGGCGGTGTAGATATTTCCATGTTTATAGGGATGGCGGTGTAGATATTTCTATGTTTATAGGGATAGCGGTGTAAATATTTCCATGCTTATAGAGATGGTGGTGTAAGTATTTTCATGTTTATAGAGATAGCGGTGTAGATATTTCCATGTTTATACAGATAACAGTGTTGGTATTTCCATGTTTATACAGATAGCGGTGTAGATATTTCCGTGTTTATAAAGCTCGCGGTGTAGATATTTCCATCTTTATACAGATGGCAGTGTAGATATTTCCATGTTTATACAGATAGCGGTGTAGATATTTACATGTCTATAGAGGTAGCGGTGTAGTTATTTCCATATTTATACAGATTGTGGTGTAGATATTTCCATCTTTATACAGATGGCGGTGTAGATATTTCCATGTTTATACAGATGGCAGTGAAGATATTTCCATGTTTTTACAGATAGTGGTGTAGATATTTCCATGTTTATACAGATAGCGGTGTAGACATTTCCATGTTTATAGAGATAGCGGTGTAGATATTTCCATGTTTATAGACATAGCGGTGTAGATATTTCCATGTTTATAGAGACAGCGGTGTAAATAGTTCCATGTTTATTCAGATAGCGTTGTAAATGTTTACACATTTACAGAGATAGCGGTGTAGATATTTCCACGTTTACAGAGATTTTATGAAAAATTATTTTATGAAGACCAAACAAGTGTTTGGGGTACCTACCTTATGTCATTTTTTACATTGAGAGTGTTAAAAATACCTCTCCCCTAACCAAAACCCTGACTTATAGAGCCAGGAAAGGCCATGCAATAAGGGATTCTTAGGATTGTATGCCTGATAACAAAAACTTATCACAGAAGACTGCAAAAAACACAATCTTGCACAAAGCCCATTGCAACTTTGCACACAACAATGCTTTTGAAGGATATTTGCCCAACAACTGCCTGTCCAACCTGTGCCTGGCATCACCTTTGTTATTGATCTTTGTAGCCAAGGATAGTCATTTCCAAATGATCATATAATCTTCCTCATTTTTTCTTTTGTCTTCCTTTACCTCCGTGAATATGCATATAGTTTACTCTGGCTTGCCTGTTTCTATTGCAAGGCTCTGTTTCCAAACGAATATCTTTTTCTTGTGGAGAGCCTCTCTCTGTTTGTTATTTAGGTTGATAAGAGAAATGTGAACATTTGAGAGCTCAGGTAAAAGGCCTAAGTCTACAGTGAAACTTTTTTGCACCCTTAGATGCTTACTTCCACTACAACTTGCAGGTGGGCCTTGAAAAGTTCTTGGAATAAGTTTGAGCTTTGGTCTTCTCCGATTCATTTAGCATAGATTCTCAAAATGTGGTGCCTGGACCCACAGCATCAGCATCACCTGGAGATTGTTAGAAATGCAAATCATCGGGCCTCATTCCAGACCCTCAGCTGGAAACTCTAGGGGCATGGCCAGACCCTCTGTAGCTGAACAAGCCATCCAGGTGGTTTTGATGCAGCTAAAGTTTTGGAACAACTAATGTAGCCCCATTTGGAAAACTTGGCTCTACAGGCCTCCCTAGCTGGTAAGCTGCTAGCATTTTTTGTTTGCTTGTTTCTTTGTTTTGATACAGGGTCTTGCTCTGTTGACCAGACCGTGACCTCCTGGGTTCAAGCGAGGACTCAGCCTCCTGAGTAGCCGGGACTACAGGTATGTGCCACCACCATGCCCAACTACTTTTTGAATTTTTTTTTTTGTAGGGATGGGGTTTTAGCCCAGGCTAGTCTCAAACTCCTGGACTCAAGCAATCTGCCCACTTTGGCCTCATGAAGTGCTGGGATTATAGGCATGGGCCACCACTCCTGGCCCAAAGTTCATATTTTAACTACTAACCTAAATTATTTTAAAAACAAAATTCTCCTTGGACTCAAACCAGGTCAGAGTGACATGATCATGTGCCTGTTTTGTGCAGGGTGAAGTGAGATTATTATCTAGGAAATAGCTGAAATGTCCTGAGGGTGACAAAGAGGAGCTGTGTTTTCAGCCAAATATCAGAACCAGGGCCACTGCCTGCCGCTGAACCCCAGCGGGCACCCCTACTTTGTGTTTATCTGTGGTGGCTACGCTTGCCCACCTGGGTGGGAACCCCGAGAATGACTCCAGACTTTTCCAGGGACTGCATGCCAGGGTATTTTTACAATTTATGTGTAGACTTTGTTCGGGTGGAAAAGTTATTTTATGAAGATGAAACAAGCAATTGGGGTACCTACCTTATGGCATTTTTTACATTGAGTGTGTTAAAAATACCCCTCCCCTAACCAAAACCCTGACAAATAGAGCCAGGGAAGGCCATGCAAAAAAGGATTCTTGGGCTTGTATGCCTGATAACAAAAACTTATCACAGAAGACTGCAAAAAACACAATCTTGCACAAAGCCCATTGCAACTTTGCACACAACAATGCTTCTGAAGGATATTGGCCCAACAACTGCCTGTCCAACCTGGGCCTGGCATCACCTTTGTTATTGATCTTTGTAGCCAAGGATAATCATTTCCAAATGATCATATAATCTTCCTCATTTTTTCTTTTGTCTTCCTTTACCTCCGTGAATATGCATATAGTTTACTCTGGCTTGCCTGTTTCTATTGCAAGGCTCTGTTTCCAAACGAATATCTTTTTCTTGTGGAGAGCCTCTCTCTGTTTGTTATTTAGGTTGATAAGAGAAATGTGAACATTTGAGAGCTCAGGTAAAAGGCCTTAGTCTACAGTGAAACTTTTTTGCACCCTTAGATGCTTACTTCCACTACAACTTGCAGGTGGGCCTTGAAAAGTTCTTGGAATAAGTTTGAGCTTTGGTCTTCTCCGATTCATTTAGCATAGATTCTCAAAATGTGGTGCCTGGACCCACAACATCAGCATCACCTGGAGATTGTTAGAAATGCAAATCATCGGGCCTCATTCCAGACCCTCAGCTGGAAACTCTAGGGGCATGGCCAGACCTTCTGTAGCTGAACAAGCCATCCAGGTGGTTTTGATGCAGCTAAAGTTTTGGAACAACTAATGTAGCCCCATTTGGAAAACTTGGCTCTACAGGCCTCCCTAGCTGGTAAGCTGCTAGCATTTTTTGTTTGCTTGTTTCTTTGTTTTGATACAGGGTCTTGCTCTGTTGACCAGACTGTGACCTCCTGGGTTGAAGTGAGGACTCAGCCTCCTGAGTAGCCGGGACTACAGGTATGTGCCACCACCATGCCCAACTACTTTTTGTATTTTTTTTTTTTTTTGTAGGGATGGGGTTTTAGCCCAGGCTAATCTCAAACTCCTGGACTCAAGCAATCTGCCCACTTTGGCCTCACGAACTGCTGGGATTATAGGCATGAGCCACTGTGCACGGCCCTGCCAGCTTTGTATAAGCTGAGGAGTTTTTAAAAATACCTAGACTCAGGGAAAACCCCAGACACTTAAGTCAGATTCTCTGGGAGGTGAAGCCCAGGCACTGGTATTTTTAAAGTCTCTACAGATGGTTCTAATGTGCTGCTAAGTTAGAGAACCGCTGATCTAGACCAGGCCTTTTCAAACTTAATGTGCACGTGAATTACCTGCACCTTGTTAAAATGCAGATTCAGTCTGCATAGGCCTGGGGTGGAGCCTGAGCTTCTGCATTTTTAACAAGTCTCTAGAGGATGCTGCTGCATCTGGGCTGCTAACTACACTTGGAGATAGGAGGTTCTGGAGAGCAGAGGAAAGAGCATGAACCATAACCTAGGGGCTGGTAGTCCTGACTTCCGAGCCAAGGTTTGCCTTTATGTGGCTGGCAACTTGCTTGGACTCCTACCTCAATTCTTTGGGCCCAAGGTTTGTCCTGCCTCAGAAGGATGTCAAGAAAATTGAGTGAGTAATGCAGAATTGTTTCTTAAAGTGTGTGCAGATGCTCCATGAATTTAGAGAGTATGTGGATGCACATTAGTAAATTTTAATAGTTGTGACCATCTTGTTATGAGTACTTAGAACAAGTAATAATGGCTTTTGATGTATAGTAGTAAGAAAGCTTCCTTTTAAAAGGCGTGTATTTAAGTTTCAAAAGTGGGTCTATTTAAAAATATATGAAATAAATAATAGTAGAGGTAATTGACAGATCAAAATTAGGAAGGCAGGATGAGAATGACTCAAGTTTGGGAAATGCTGAGAAAGCAGATGCCCAAGGGCTATGAAAACTTAAAAAAAATAGGTAGCACTTGATTTTGATTGGCTGAATGAGATGATGTGTTTGATTATTTATGGGGTTGGCATTTGGCAACATGCACTGGGTGGCTGGGATCACTGTTTATTAAAAAATATTTGAGTCTCCACTTTGCACTAGATACTCTTTTAGTCTCTTGGAAAAGGGATTGGGAGGCAGGCAGGATAAAAACAAATCATTTATGCCCACAAGAAAATTGCAGGAAGATAAAAGTCACGAAATAAACTCTATGCTTCTAATTTAATATTTTTTATAGATTATGAGAAAAAAGTTTTGCTCACTATCAGCTAGGAAAGCTGTCTTAGCACAACCATTCATTCTTGCACAAATCAAAATCAAGACGAGCCAGATTTAATTTAATATTTTTTCACAGATTATGAGAAAAAAGTTCTAATTTAATTTTTTTATAGATTATGAGAAAAAAGTTTCGCTCTCTATCAGCTAGGAAAGCTGTCTTAGCACAACCATTCATTCTTGCACAAATCAAAATCAAGATGAGCCAGATGGCTCCATTCTGACAGCTTCTAATGGAGAAGCTACATTTACTGGACATGGGGAAAGTTGCTGGGCTCTAAGGACTGTGCATTTCTTGAACTAGATAAATGGTCTTGGTGTAGCATAATACCAAAACTTCTTGTCGCAGCCTGTAAGGACAGAACTCAATCAGCCTGAAAAGGAAGTCAGTGACTCCGACTCAACACAGGAATGTTCTGTGATTCCTAAAGAAGGATGTAGGAGTGTGGCACAATTCAACCACAGTCTGTGGCCCTGTGCCTCTGCCTTGACATGAGTGGGATTTCCCAGCTGGTCATTTTCTTCTTATCTAAGACATTGGGAACAAATTACTTGACCTCCTCTGGGCTTCAGTACTCCCACTCATCAAATTAGAGGACTGGGCAGTCGCTAGGCTCTCTTTAGGCATCATATTTTAGTTTCTGTGATTTTAAATTTGAGAAGGGGTGTCTAAGGGAGAATACATAGGGGAGGGGGAAAGGCTTATTAAAAGTGTAGTTAGACACTGAATTTTTAAGAATTGCATTTTGTAATAATACCTTTATCTAATCAGGACTGACAATCTTACCTGATGACAGCACATGGAGAAATGGCTGCATTCAAAAATAAAAATGAAATAAAACAAGACCTTATTTGAACTTAGCAATAATGCTGATTCCTCTTTTTGATTTGAGGAGGTTATAGCTGTTGTAAATGCTTGAATTGGGTCTGCCCAGGCAAAACAGAGTCAAGAGTCCATGTCGGATGAATTTTAACAATGTAGACAATAGAAAGGGTTGCTTAAACTGCCCCTCTTTTACCAAAACACATTTACAAATGAAAGAACAACACTTCCATTTTTTAAAAACATTTTTTGAGATGAAGTCTTGCTTTGTCACCCAGAGTGGAGTGCAGTGGTGCGATCTTGGCTCACTGCAAACTTTGCCTCCCGGGTTCAAGTGATTCTCCTGCCTCATCCTCCCGAGTAGCTGGGACTACAGGCGCCCACCACCATTCCTAGCTAATTTTTGTATTTTTAGTAGAGACAGGGTTTCACCATGTTGGCCAGGCTGGTCTCAAACTCCTGACCCCAGGTGATCTGCCGACCTCGGCCTCTGAAAGTGCTGGGATTACAGGCGTGAGCCAACAGGCGTGGCCAAAAAATTTCCATTTTTAATTGCAGGGTCTGGGGAATTAAAATGCATCCGTAATTTCTTGCATCTCTCCGCTCGGGCTTGCATGAATGCAGAGGGATGGGGAGGACTTCTTGAGGCAAGCATCCCCCTCTTGTCGCCTGCCATCTGGAGAGAGAGGGCTGTGATTTATCTCACTTTAATCAGGAAGGACCCGATGGGTGGATGGAGAGGTCTGACGGCTTTGTTGCTCCATGTGGGAAAGAAACGGACAGAGTGAATTTGTGTATGATCCCTAAGGAGAAAGCGTCTTTGTGCTCTATTTCATTTTGACCTGGAGCCCCTGAAAGCAAGCTAGTTACAAGTTGAAATAGGCCATTTCTAAAGTGTGATTTTGTTTGTGTATGAGCCTTGATTACAAAGGGGAAAAAAACCCGCTTAATTTACATACACCACATGTAGCGCAGGATCCCCTGGGCTGTCTTTTCAGGTATCAGGAAACTTTGATGAAAGTCGCTTGCCTCATCTAGGACTCATTTGATATTGTTTAGCAGAGCCTGGTATTAACATTTCCTTCCAACTGTTTACTGGAATCTGTGTGTTCCCTTCAAGTGATGCATACTAGGTGCACAGGCTTCCTGCCACTGTCATCCTAATCTTTCCATGCAGACAGGAGCAGAGGGGAGAGCGCTGAGCCAGGCCCCAGCTTGCTTTTCTTTCCTGACACAGCCCGGCTCTGCTGCACTTCTCAGCTCTTGCTCTAGGTGGTGCTGTTTGACCATTTTCTTCATGTGACCCTCCACTCGGTAATATAAATTCATTCGGAGGATGACCTGATATCAAAAAAAATTCCTTTTGATTAGTAGAATCAACTTGTTCCTTCACACGATACTCTTCCCACTGAGACACATGGAGACAATTCTGACTCCAGGTTTGCAACCTTGAGATTTCTCTCAGATGCAATAAAAAAAACAAAAAAGCATTTTGAGTGGCACAGTGATGCCTAGTGCATGATCATGTTTGTCTCCTCAAACATTAAAGGGAAACTTGTGGGTTTGAGGATGCCCAGCAGCACGACAGCTGCCAATGTAAATGAGCCGTATAGAGAGAGAGGGGGCGGGAGGGGACTACAAACTTCAGAATATGAGCTGTTCGTTTATAAGTTAAAAAAAAAAAAAAAAAGTCAAAAGGGAGCCCAGGATGGTGCAAGAAAGAGGAGAAAGGAAGATTTTCCTTGCAGCTAATCAGGAGAGTTCATAAGGGCTGATTACATGAGTGGAAGCCTTAAGTTCTTTTTTTTAAAAAATGTGAAAGTTTGCATGTATGTATGTATGTATGTATGTATGTATGTATGTATGTATAGCTTCGTGTATTACCATTATTATTGCAATCAGCAAATGGATTTACTTCCTTTATCTCATGGGCTCCTTCCCACTCACTTCTGGCAGCACATTTTCCTTTCTCCTTCATCCCAGAACATCAAAGAACAGATGCGCTTCCTAACCCTGGCTCCAGGGGACTTTATACATTGTAAACAGTGCACCTCTAACGTGGTTCACCGCTTAGAGAACGTGTGTCCCATTTTAAAACTGTGACTCCTTTATATTTTGCAGTGCTTATTTTAATAAGAGACATTGGACTTGTGACATATTTTTCATGGAGGAGTGAGCTTAATGGTTGAAAGTAATCGATAAACTTGTTTTTCCTCTGATGCCATCAGCCAAGATCCTATGGCAATAGTAAGAGGATGACACTGGGCTGGCACCCCCTCCATAACATATTTGGACCATGTTTTCCCCCCAGAATGCACATGCAATAGCTTTGGTTTGGTAAGAGAGAGATGGTGTACTTGGTTTCCTTCTGTCACACTTTTGGTGAAATGAATTAGACTTTTAAATCAGGAAATTCAGTGAGATGAGTTAGATTTTTACACAAGAGCAGTGGAGGACTTCCAGCTGGTTGGGGGAATGATATGGAAATATCTTGCTAAATCAGGGTCTGGTGGAATGTTGCTCCCCTTGCAGGCTCCTCTTCACAGGGAGCAATCTGTGGGTTGCTTATAGAACAGAGCGAGCAGGAGGCATAGCATTGTCTTGCTCAGGGGAAGACCCGGTGTTCAGATGTTTGTCATTAGGAACTGGGTGTGGGCTTTTTCAAGTTAAACTGAAGCAGCAGTTCTATTAGGAAGAGCCTCCCAGATCAGCATCTTCTGTTTCTGGATACTCTCCCTTTGAAAAGCCAGATTTCAGCAAAAAGCTTTGCTAATGGTGAAATTGATGGGAGCAATGGGAAAGATGGAGAAAGAGGTGGTTATATCATGTACTTCAACAGTTTATTTAGAGGCTGTTGACGTTAGAATAACAAGCCAAGACAAACAAAAATACTCATTTTGGATGAAAATATTGTCTTTTCATGTTATTATAGATAGCTGAGTCCTAAGACTTCTACAGAAACACATTTTCCTAATGAGTGGCTGATTTTTCTGGTTGTGCAAGTAATGTCCAAATTATTGTACAAATTTTTGGCTCAGGAGCAAACATTGTATTGCATATTGAGCTAATCACTTGCCCTTTCTAAGGTAAGCCCTTACCTCTGCTTTCCCTTCATCTTGTCATTTCTGTTTGTTGGGTACAGGTTTCCTGTTGGTTCTTTCTGTTGGCTCTGATGTAACATGAATGAAGTTCTTAACATCCTTTCAGACATAAACACAACTTAGCTCATTGTTTCTGAGTTCATATAGAGGTTTTCTTGCCCCTGAGACTTTCGTGTCAGACAGCTGAATGTTGCTGTGTTCAAGGCTCTATCTGTTGATTTTGTATCCTACAACTTTACTGATTTCACCTATCAGTTCAGTTCTAACAGTTTTCAAATTTTATTTATTTGTTTTTGTTTTTTAAATATTGTATGTTTCATTTTAGAGTCAGGAGGGTAGATGTACAGGTTTCTTAAACAGGTATATTGCATGGTGCTGAGGTTTGGGCTTCTAATGATCCCACCACCCAAGCAGTGAGCATAGTAATCGATAGGTAGTTTTTCAACCCTTGCTCCCACCATCCTTCCCTCCCACCTTTGGAGTCCCCCAGTGTCTACTGTTCCCTTCTTTGTGTTGAGTTCTAACCTTTTTTTAGTGAAGTTTGTAGGGTTTTCTATATATAACAAGATCATGCCGTCAGTAGAGACAGTTTCACTTCTTCCTTTCCTATTAGGATGCCTTTTATTTCTTTCTTTTGCCTAATTACCCTGAGAAGTGGTGTCTGTGGGCATCCTTGTCTTGTTCCTGATGGTAGAGGAAAAGTTTCAACTTTTCACCATTGATCATGGTGTTAGCTATGGGTTTGTCATATATGGCCTTTATTTTGTTGGGATACAGTCCCTCAATACGTGATCTGTTGGGTGTTTTTTTTTTCACCATGAAAGGGTTTCGAATTTTGTCAAAAACTTTTTCTATATCTATTGTGATGGCCATATAGTTTCTATCCTTTATTTTTCTAATATGGTATATTATATGTATTGATTTGCTTATGTTGAACCATGACATGATCATGGTGAATGATTCTTTCAATGTGCTATTGAATTTGGTTTGCTAGGATTTTGTTGAGGATTTTTGCATCTATGTAGATCAAGGATATTGGCCTGTCATTTTCCTTTCTTGTAGTGTTCTTGTCTGGCTTTGGAATCAGGGTAATGCTGGCCCTGTAAGATGAGTTTGGAAGTATTCCCTCCACTTCAGCTTTTTGGAAGAGTTTGAGAAGGACTGGTATTAGTTCTTCTTAAAATATTTGGTAGAATTAATCTGGGAAGCCATCTGGTTTTGGGTTTTTCATTGATAGGAGACATTTTCTTACGGATTCAACCTCCTTGCTTGCTATTAGTCTGTTCAGATTTTTAAATTTCTTCATGAGTCAATCTTGGTAGGTTTTATGTGTCTGGGAATTTATCCATTTCTTCTAGATGATCCAATTAGTTAGTGTGTAATTATACCTAGCACTTTCTTAGGATCCTTTGTATTTCTGTGATATTGGCTATGATGTTTCATCTTTCATTTCTGATTTTATGCTCTATTGAAAACATGAGGCATAGCAGGTAGGGGGCACTGGTCAGGACTTGGGGTATAAACTGGCAGATGTTAAGGTGGGTGATTCTGGTTAACTCAGAAACTCCGAAGTCCCGTGTGGAAGAATTAACTGCCTGTACTCACCTAGTAATGTATATCCTTGGTCAAAAAAGATCCAGCTGAGAATGTTGGATGAAGGGACCAAATCAATATTCATCATTATATTGAAAACAAGTCAGATTGGCTGTGGTCTTTTGACAGCAGGTCAGTGGCTGAGTCTATTTGAACAAAGTTAGGGCAGGTTCAAGGGAGAATCCTGAGATCGGTATTCTTTGTTCCATACAAACTTGCCTTTCAGTTTCTTCTCCCCATGCCTCCAGGATGTCCCTGCACAGCCCGTAGGGCCCCCTCCTTCAGTACCTTGCCTTACGAAGGGGAGAAAATGAGTTTTCCAATGTTAGCATATATTTAGCCTTCCAAAATTTTCTATTTCTATTTTAGGGGAGCTCTAGGAAAACAGCAGATTACTCTAAATCCCCAGGTAAAAATCTGAAATGGTGGAATTTCATATGACCAGGAGACATATTTTGGGGCAAGTGGGCTTTTCACAATCACTTGGACATGAAGGCATCTGCTTCTTCTATGCCTAAAATAGTCCTTCAATTTAGTAGTTTAATTCCTCTTCCTCTTTTTCAAATTTCAAGACAATACATGTAGTGACTGAACAATTTGGATCCAAGTTTCACTATTTAACTGCCAGTGTGACCTTGGGCGAGTCACTTAATCTTTTCAAGGCTCAATTTCATCATGTAAATTAGAAGTACAAACAATCCCTGACTTAGAATATTTTGACTTATGATTTTTCAACTTTAAGATAGTTTGAAAGCAATACACATTCAGCAGAAGCTGTACTTTGAGTACTCATACAACCATTCTGTTTTCCACTTTCAGTACAGTATTCATTATATTCCATGAGATATTCAAAGCCCACTTTATTATAAAATGGGCTTTCTGTTAGATGATTTTGCCTAACTGTAGGTTAATGTGAGTGTTTAAGGTAGGCCGAGCTAAGCTATGATGTTTAGTAGGTTAAGGGTATTAAATGCATTTTCAGCTTACAATATTTTCCTAAGTTTATTGGAATATAACCCCATTGTAAATTGAGGGGTATTTGTAATAATGATATCTCTTCAAGGAGACTTTGTGAGCCTCTCATAGGAAAATGCATACACAGATGCGTATAAATATATAATCTTTCTTTTCCATACATATGATATTCTTTAAGGATATTCAAAAATCTGGAAACAGTTGCCTCCAGGGAGATAAATGGTAGTGGGTTGGGAAACTTTTAACTGTATACGCTTTTGTACCTTTTGCATTTTGAATCAGATGAATGTATAATCTACATAAAATATTAAGATTAAAACATCACCGAATAACTTATCAGGAGTTTGGTGAACATAAGGGAAGGCCTCCTATGGTGGCTGTATTTTATTCAGTGTTGGTCACTGTTGGGCACTTCATAGAGCTTATTTCATTTCATCCTTACAAGCGCCGTAGGAGGAAGGGGCCCCAGAGGGATTCATGGTTAGAATAGCAGAGTAGGAGCATTTGGCAGCTATATTCTGTGTAGGTGATAACTTTAAAGATATTTCTGTTATAAAATGTTTCAAACATACAAAAAATATAGAGAAGCAGTTTTCTATAGTTATTAAATATTCTTAATGGGTAGTCACAGAAATTATCATCCAAAGTGGGATATTCTTGAGAGAAAAAGGAGGTTCTATTTATAATTATGGTGGGATAACAAACTTAAGATGAACAGCTCTGGACAAACTGGGTTGTATGGTTCCTGGAAAACAAGTATTACTGTAAATGTGAGTCCCGCCTTGTGCTTCTCTCTGTCCCACCAAGAAAATATGATCTTGATACAGATGTTCATTGTGTCAAGGCAACCATGGCAACCATGATCTAGATACACTGTTCAAGTTTTATGCTGATCCTACATATATATGTCTCAGGAACTTTCCAGAGTTTCCTTTGAGTGCTTCTAAATTTTGCATAAATGGTATGTTGTCCCTTGTCTCTTTTTAAAACCAGTAAGCCATTTTCCCTTCTTTTCCTGGAAAATTAAAGGAACAAAGACCAGGAAATAACAATGTATTAGCTAAGGTTCTGTTGATTGAAAGCAACAGAACCTAATTCTGGCTAGCTTAAACCATGCTAGGATTTAATGAAGAATACTGCAGAATCTTAGATATCTTATGACTGGGAAAGAGGAGGTTCAGGCAGTTCCTGGGATGTCAGCAACAGGTAGCTGTCAATTAACTGCCCCCACACCACCCACTGCTGCCGTCATCAATATAGCACACCACGATGGCTCCCAGCCTCTGTACGTCTGGGTTCCGGTGTTCAAATTCTACAGACAGCAAGAGAAATCCCATTGAGTCAGGGATCCTTCCCTGGGTCACACTCCCTGCATATGGTCAGAAATGCAGGATTATGTACTAAAGACACAGCTAAAGAGGACCCACTTCACTGTTTTGGGACCATTTGCAGGGGAGGCAAAATTGTGAGCTACTCACTTAAAGAGGTGATAACCATAAGTTTGCAGGAAAAAAAAATTGGAGAAGAGAAGGATAACACTATCCTACGGTTTCTTCTGAAAATGGACGAAGGGAACAGCATTTCCATTTGGAAATTCTCTCCTGGCATTTCAATATTTATGGATTCTGAATTCTGAGAAAAATCAGTTGAGAAATTAGGAAAATGGGAAGGAACATTCTAATTTTCCTGTGAAAATTACAGCTTAATAGTCAGTATAGAGAACTTACTGGCTTGAAGAAATGCACTGACTTCAAGTCAAGCAAGATGAGGAAGCACTGACATGTGGAGATGAAAGTTAAGGTGAACAGGACAGGAGCAGTAAAGGAGCCTCAGTCAGACTTTCTTGTATCTGTTGCTGTGTTACAAGTGTGTGTTCATGGCCTTGTCCACTGCTAACAGTGAACCATTTCTGCAAATAAATATTAATGTGTTCCTAGGCATAGTATATGTTTTACAAATCCTATGAGAGGTTTTCTAAGAAATGCCAAGTTTTAGAAACAAAATATACCCTTAAATCGGCAATTTTGACAGTTGCTTCTTTCTAGTGCTATTCATCTTGCCAGGAGATCAGAATGTTATGTTATTTAAATGGTATTGGAGGGGATGATTGATGCCTTGTATAACAATGTCATGTAAACAACGATTAAAGCATTAAGTATTTGTGGTGTTACCTTTCAATCTGTAAAGGACTTTTCTTTAGCATTTATTTTGTGATAACATTCATTTCTTTTTAATGTTTTCTCTATTAATGCTATTGGATTTTATAATCTTGTTACAATATGTTGGCTCCTAATAATAATAAATCATCATTTGTTATCATATCTCTTTAAAACAGAAGACTACTAAAACTTTTCATATAATCCTGTTACAGAAAAAAACGACTATTTGCTTGTTATTATAGTCATTTATTATTTTTCAAAAACTTGTAAGTGAAGTGTTATGAAAATCATATGAATTTGGGAATTCCCAAGCATTCTCAGAAATTCTATTTCCTTGTTCCCAAATCCCAATGATTAATATCTGCCAGGAGTCGGAAAACAGTGAAAGGAAGTAACATCCTATGTTGGATACCTGGTAGGGTTAGTGAAGAAACGTTATTGCTGAGCTCTGTGTTACGCTCACGAATGATGCCATTGAGGAAGTCACGCTTGTTGAAAGGAACGCAGATACACAAAGAGTTTTGCTGCTGTCTGTTGGATAAGAACCCCCTGGTCGATTTCAGCTCCTACTGCAAGTTACAAAAATCAATCCAATGATAAATGAAAAGTGCCCAGTGTGCTGGGAAATAACTTATTTTTTGGCTTCAGAGGAAATTTTAGAAACAGTGCCAAGTGAAACGTAAAAACAAACTACGAAGACGTTCATGAATTTCCCTCTGAAGCTGACAGCCGTATTTTAGCAGATGGAACTCCTACTATTAGCCCAACTCTTGGGTTGAAACAGTGTGTCCAGGAAACCCTATGTTAAAATGCAATGTGTTGGGGATATTGTTCCTCTATTTGCTTGAGTTAATTTTCAAATTAGTGTACTCTTGCTTAGCTGTGCTCTGAGGGAATGAACAAAAGATTGGTAAACTCTGATGGAGAACACTGGTCAGGCAGGGCACATAGAATCCCTGGGGATGGTGGTTCCTGGCAAATGGGGGAGGAGGACCTGAGCCAGGCTTGGGCTGGGCTGGAGGAACATGAAGATGGGATCTACTCACAACCCCCAAAACTGAGGGGTCCTGGTAACATATTATTTCACCCTCAGCCATGCAAATTCATTATTTTTATGGATAAAATAGTTTTAAAAAACTAATTTACATTGAAATGTTAAAAATTTATATAGAGATTAGAAATATTTATATAGAGATTATTGGGAATCCCCTCCTAAAGCCAAACATAAAAAACTACCAAAAAAAAAAATTTCGTGTAGGCTAAGATTGCAAATGACTGATGGAATGTCATTTAAATTAAACATGGAAAATATATTTCCTCTTTAATAAAGATCTAAATTCTATTCTTTTTAGGAGCCTTCAGAAATGAAATTCAACTATTAAAAAAAGTATAGAGAAGCCTTTAGAAAAGAAACTTTTTTTTTGCTGTATTATATATTAAAGAACTTTGATGAGAATAGTTCTAAAGTGTTTAATACTCGATTCCACTGATGTTTCTAGGTATTGTGGGGAACACCTAGAAATTAAATCTTCATCTTTGGCAGATCAGAGGCCTATTATTTTTAGGTAAAACAATTAAAATCTGCTTTTAATAAATCACAAATTTTGCAAGTTAGCCATTAATAGTAAGTGCTTTTCAAAGTTGGGCCCAATACATGAAAAAGCCAGAAAAACATACCTGCATTAGTTTTGCCCATCACCTTCTTATGCTGGCCTCAGGAGATTTATTAACAGCATTCAATATTTTAGGTAGGCTGGATGTGGTGGCTCATGCATGTAATCCCAGCACTTTGGGAGGCTGAGGTGGGAGGATGGCTTGAGACCAGGAGTTCAAGACCAGCCTGGTCAACCTAGTGAGCCCCTCGGTCTCTCTGAAAAGAAAAAAAATTTAGGTATCCTGTGGCTACCTCCAAAAACAAACTCCAGAGGAACTGAATTTTCTTTTTTATTTCATGTGTTGGGATAATGGCTTCTTTTGCAGTTACTTACGAAGAATTTAAGGGTCAGTAAAAATATTTTTTCATCCTTAATAACATGAATTCTCTAATTTGTGTGTGATATAATGCTAGATATTGTGCCAAAAGTGTTACATAGACATAATCCATGCCCATTTTCAAAGATAATACTAATATAGAGAATAAGAATCATTATTATTGTAGTAATTATTATTTTAGTAGTAGTAGTAATAATCAAAACAATTACATCAAACACTTATTAAACCCTTATTATGTGATAGGTACTGTGTAAGCAATTTCCACATATTAGCTCCTTAAATGTGATCACTAACCCCATGAGGTAGGTAGCATTATGTCCATTTTATAGATGCAGAAACTGAGCTTTGAAGAGGGAAAGCAACTTGCCCAAGGCCATGCAGGCAGTCATTGATAAGGGTGGGGAGCGAGAAGTTGAAGTCTGAGATGTAAGTTCACAGACACGAGTACACAAACACGTACAAGATACTCGTATGACATGTGGGGTTGCTTGAAATATGTAATTGACTTTCCCCAGCACAAGAAAGTGTTTGGACAGATTTCAAAGGGATCTAACACTTCCTCAGAGGACTGCCCTACGACATTTTTCCGTGTGCTTTTCTGCCTCTTGTCCTATACTTTTGGCATTTCTTCTGCTCTTAGAGGCAATGAGTCAACAGCATATTTTTAGCACCTCCTGTGTGCATAGAAGTGGCCCCTGACTCAATGGGAGTGTATAACTACCATGGGCCAAATCAGTGTGCTTTCCTGTTAGCCAGGGGATTATAGAAGAACACGCTCCCCTGATTCCAACAGAACTTGCTGCCACTCTGATGTCTTCATTGTAAGGCCTCTAAATGAATGTTCAAGAAATTCATGTTAAAGGCACGTGTCATATGTGTAACTTGTAAACATTTGTGTACTTGTCTCTGTGTCCTTACACCTCAGGCTTCAACTCTTGTTTTTACCTTTATCAATGACTACCTGTGTGCTGTGTGGCTTTGGACCAATTGCTCACCCCCTCTAAAGCTCAGTTTCTGCATCTGTAAAATGGATATAATGCCATATATACATAGATATAGATATACATACACCAATATATATACACACATATATATGTGTGTATATACATATATATATAATATACAAACTGAAATATATAGTTATATAAATATTTCAGTTTAAGTTTCAAAAATCACTGGAGGGTATTTTTATAATACCCTTCAGCAATTTTACCTGCTGCCTTTGCACATTCTGGTGAATTTCTAAATGGAAGTCTGATAGAGATTAATCTTTTAATGCATCATAAATAAAAAAGAAAATCACAGAATGATGTAGCTGGAGAGGACCCTGGGGATCTAGTGTTTCATGAAAGATTAATGTCCTTGATCTGTTTGTAAGTGTTTTGGAAAAATCTTCCATGGTCAAATAAAACTTGGCAATGTTGGATTAAAGTTAAATAGGTTTTTTTTTCCTGCAGAACTTCATAGTCTTTAATATGCTAATATGTTTTGTGAATCTACAAGGAATGAAGTGTTTCAATGCTTATTTTACCCAGATTCTCATTTTGGGACAGGCTGGTCAAGCTGAGTCAGATAGTATATTCTCTAGATGGAGATGATGGCTGATTCCTTTTTGAGAGCAAGATAGTCCCCAGGGGAAGCAAGGGTATATCAGTTGCTCCATTTCATGCCAAGGATCCTCAGTCTTTAGAGGCTCAGAGAAGGCTGAAAGGCTACTCTAGGCTATCAGGGCTACCATTCATTGTGACCCATGCTACAGAGAAGCTTTGAGCTCAGTGCAAAGGAGTGACCAGCCCTTGAGAATCAGGAAAATTTATTTATTCCTGACCTAGTCCACTGAGGACATACAAGGAATGGGGCAGGGGAGTGTCACCAGCTATGGTTACAAGCTAGTCTGATTCTCTTTCATTAAGAAAACTGGTCCCTGTGAGTTTAGATTGGGAAGCACCAGGTTAAAAAAATTTTAGGCCAGGAGTGGTGGCCACTGTACTCCAGCCTGGGTGACAGAGTGAGAATCTGTCTTAAAAAAAAAAAAAAAAAAAGTTAAGTGATGTCTTCTGTTGAGGACCTCTCAGAACTTTTAATATGAAAGTGTGCATTGTGAAGAATGTGAGTAGAGTGTACAGGAGTTTTAAAAGCTACTTGGTCATGAAACTCTTGCTTTGTGCAGGATTCGAGGGGCACTAACATTCTGAGGAAAATATTTTGGGAAACATTGATCTAATCCAAACTTCTCATTTTACCAGCAAACAACTGTGGGGCCCTCTAAGTTTCCTTTCTCCATCATTGTGACAAATTCATTGGAATTAATTCAATCAAACCTGGGGTCAGCTTTGAAGAGATTTATTTAGCAGGTAAATCTGTTTTGTACATTTTGAGGGAGTTCTGAGTTTCCATAGTCAAAAACCACAGATCAATTTAACCAACCTTTATGGAATATCACCTATGGCCCAAAGAGCCTTTAGCTACAGTGATGGTCTACAAAAATATAAACTGTAATTCTTGCAATACAGGAGATTAGTAATAATGGTAAATATAATGATGATGACACCCTGAATAGCTAACATTTATTGAATGCCTTTCTATTAGTCGGGCACTTTACTAAGTATTTTAATCCTCCCAACAATTTATGAGGTAGGGATTATAATAATTCCCGTCTTATAGTGAGGACACTGAGGTTAGGAAATTATCCTAGCCTGAATGTTAAGTATAAGCATGAATAGAAAGGTGTTATTAGCCTCTAAGACAGTCCTTTATGAGTGATACAAAGTCCTATGTAAATTCAGAGAAAAGAAAAGTGGTTTTAGAAATCCTTGATCAGTGAGTGTGAAGCATGTGGTGGCCCGGTTACTGTTTGGTTGCCCATCTGTCCTCCCTCTGGGATCAGCACCCCCTTACTTTGGAAGAATTGTTTTCCTTTTCACTGTAAGGTTCTTTCTGGCTATGCGATGGGGCACATTGCCTCAAACTAGCCCTGTTCCAGTCTTTGAGAACCTTGAAATTGGAACCAAGGGAAGAGGATTGCCTCTTGAATGGTAATTCTCTAAAATCTAGTCTGAGGTGCTGGTGCCTAATCCCTGGGTCTGTGGAAGGAGCTGGGCTGTGAGAGGGGAGAATGATGTTGATGTCAAGAGAGAGGCAGGTGCTAGGAGCAGAGAAATGGAGGCCTGGAGGGTTTCTGGGCTTCTCTGAGGCTTAGGGTTTGGATCATTGTCTTCGTTACTGGAACAAAGGATTTACCATACCTGCTCTTCTGGGAATGAAACTGTCCTGCTTTGCAAAATAAAGTGTCATTAGAAAGAGATCTTAAAAACCCCACACCATAGACAGGTGCACAGATCCGTAGAAGTGTTAAAGTTCTGTCTGTTGGATGCTAAGCCAAGACTCTTAAGTATGTTCTAAAGAGAAACTGGTGTGTGTAGGCTGTGCACTCCCAGGGAGATAAAAAGTTAGGAACTTTATGGGTTGGGCTTGGTGGCTCCCACCTGTAATCCCAGCACTGTGGGAGGCTAAAGTGGGCAGATTGATTGAGCTGAGGAGTTCGAGACCAGCCTAGGCAACATGGTGAAACCCCATGTCTACAAAAACTACAAAAATTAGCTGGGCATGGTGGCATGTACCTGTAGGCGGGAGGATCGCTTGAGCCCAAGAGGGAGAGGGTGCAGTGAGCCATGATTGTGCCACTGCACTCCACCTGGGTGACAGGAACTTTATGGGGAATGGGATCTTGGAGACTGAGTAGAGACTAGAGGAAAAAAAAAAAAAAACTACCTCCCCAACTGGCCACACTATTCTTTTAAAAAATGTTAATTGACAAATTAAAATTGTATGTATTTACGGAGGTATAATGTGATGTTATGATATATGTATACATTGTGGAATAATTAAATCCAGAGAATTAATAGATTCATCACCTCAAAACCTATCTTTTTTGTGGTGAGAACATTTGAAATTTATTGTCTTAGCAATTTTGAAATACACAATACTTCATTGTTAACTACAGTCACCATGCTGTGCTGTAGATCTCAACAAAATGTATTCTTCCTGTCTCAACTAAAACATTGTACTCTTTGACAACATTTCCCCATTCATCTCACCCCCTCCAAAAACACCCATTCTTTATGTTGAAGAGAATGGCTAAAAAGTCCCAGCAGGTTTCAACTGACGGCTTCAGTGGTTGTCCCATCACACTTCAATGTTATTAATAGAAAGGGGAGGGGCAATACATAATTTGGACAGGCGGAAAGTACCACTGTAACCACTTTCCTGACTTCACAGAAAAAGTCCTCTTGTTTTCATCTGTAAAACGGGAACTGCGTGAATACCATTCTTCTTTTCTTCAGCCTCCAAAGAAAAAACAGATGCAAAGCCTTTTATCAATTGCAAAACAGTATACAATGTGTGTTATTACTCACAGTTGTCTTACTGTGACCAAACACTTTATAAGCCTGTGGCAAGTCAGCCTTACTCTCAGGAAGTGGACAATATTTGGGGAAGGAGAAGCAGCAGGATCTTTCAGGACAGTAGCCTTGGTGGGTCCAAAAATTCCTTGAGCGAAATGGGAGACAAAACTTTCTTCCTGCTTTGGGGTTTATCCTGTTAGTCTTTTCTCTCTTCACTCCTATTTTCTATGGAGAATTTCCTGGTTTTGGAGTTTGGGTACGTTTTATGGAGAGGAGGCAGAACATCTTTAGCTCCAGCAGAATGAAAGGATACATGCAAAGGAACCTAGCACAGTATGTGGTACCCAGTTCCCCTTTAACTTGGCTTTATTCATTCACTCCTGGTAGGGCATTAATAAGGGATTTAGCCCCCTCCTATTGAAAACGATTAATTCAGGGAAGAGTTCAGGCAGTGTGTACAGATACAGTGTAGGCCAAGCCTGTTTCTAAGGCAGGAGCTGGGTAGGGAGGGTGAGAAGGGCGAGAAGAATAGGGAAATATGTGTCGTCTGTGTTGCTGCTGTTGCAACCACCAAAACAAACAAACAAGTGAAAAAAAAAAAAAAAAGAATTGTCCATACCGGAAAGTGTGCTGTTTTGGAGGAGGCTGGGGAAAGTGTGGATGGCTCGAGTGGGTCCTGTTGGATTGAAGTCTGACAGTGGTGATTCCCTTCAACAAATGGTCGGGGTGGGAGGGTACACACACACATACACACACACACCCCAAACGCAGCACCAAGCCTCCGATTTCAGCGCTGGCAGGAGATAACCATTCTTAGCTCGTCTTTCCAGGGTTATTTTTGGCTGAGGCTGTTCGCTGATGGCAAAAGGTTTCAGCCCACTCCCAAATCCCTCCCCATGCTTGTTCTAAAGAGAAACTGGTGCGTGTAGGCTGCGCACTCCCAGGGAGACAGGGAGACGGGCCTGGCGCCGGAGAGGAACCTGGACTCTGCCCAAAGTCTCGCCGCCCGCCGGCTGTTTTCTGGCGGAGGGTGTGCCCCGGAGGGCGGGATCGCGCGTGAAGGCTGGGGCCAGGCGCGGGTGCAGGCGTCACCGGGGTCGGGCTAGCAGGCCCTGGAATCAGGCTTTTGGGACACCCCGAAAGTGAGTCCAACTTGGGGAGAAACTGAGGAAACCTCGGGCGGTCTGGCAGCGGAGAAGGTGGGCGGGAGAAAACTTTACAGGAAGGCAGAAGCAATCTCCGCCGAGGGAGTCAGCGAGCAGCCGCGTGGAGAGGAGGGGCGGGCGGTCCCCAGGCGGGTGGGCGCAGGGTGCAGGGTGCCGACCTGCCGGAGAGGGGGCCCGGGCGCGAGGCGGAGTCCCAGCACGCGGCCAGGCTGGTGGTGGCCCCCGGCAGGCTGCAGATTCCCTCCAGCCCCGGGAGCCACAGCAGGACCGGCCAGGAGGCACCACGGAGGGGAGCCCCATCCCGGTGCTGACAGTGCCCACCGTGCCCTACGAGGACTCGCGGCGGGCCGGCGGCAGGGTTCTGTGGCGACCTACCGGCCTCTTCGAGGGCCAGCGCAACTACCTGCCCAAATTCATCCAGAGCGTGCTATCGTCCATTCACCTGCGCGACCGTCGGGGCTGCACCACGGTGGTGGGCAGCGACGGCAGGTACTTTAGCAGGACGGCCATCGAGATCGTGGGGCAGATGGCCGCGGCCAACGGGGTGAGTGTCCAGATGCCCCTCGCTTCCCGCCGCGCTGCCGCCATGCCCTCTCCTAGCCCTTGTCCCCCTGCTGCCTCCAGGCCCAGCTGGGAGGCCCCTGCCCAGCCCAGGCTTTGCTTCCTCACTCCCGCGTCCTCACCCTCCAGCGCCCCACTCCCACCGTGCTTGCAGCCTCCCCGGCGCACCCCGGACACTGGGTTCTATTAGTACCCACCGCCCCCAAAAGCCTTGAGGGGTGTCCGTCGTTCCTGGAGCCACTCCGGGCGCCCTGGACTCTTCTCTGACTCTGCATACATCCCGCACCTGCTCATTTTTCTTTCGGACATTCTCTTACCCGGCCCTGTAGATTCCAAGGCAGCTCCCAGTTTTCCATATTGTTCCCAACGCATTCACTGCCCACAGTCCCCACACAAACTTCTTTCCCAGGCTCACAACATAGTCCCTCTGCCCCGTGCCCTTTTTGCAATAATCTGCCAGTCCCCTAAGTCTTAGCTCTGCCTATTTAACAGTAGTGTCTCAGAACACACACACACACACACACACACACACACACACACACACACACACACACGATCCCTGACATATTTGGCAAGAGTAGGCCCTGAAGGTTTTTAATATTTTGGTTCTTTAACCCAGTGGAATTACTGAATGATTTATTTAATTAGGGTAGGGATGGAGTGGATCCATTTGTTTGATGCTAAACAGCCTGAGCTCGCAGTTCCCAGGGGGCATATCTCTAAATGGTCTGAAACGAGATTTGCAGTGGTTTTCTTAATGCAATTCCCAACTTCTCTCCAAATGCCTTTTGACATTTGACAACATTTCATGCCTCTTCCCCTTTCGCTTTTCATCCTTGTTTTCTCTCCCTTCTCCCACGACCTCGGTAGTCTTCTGCAATCCAGATTCTCAGACTTCGGGTTTTTCTCCCTCTGCCCCTTTCCTCTCTGTCCTATAACTAGAAGCACCTTTTGGCATAGACCCGTATCCCAGTTTCCTCTTTCCCAGGTCCAGCAGCATCTCAAGGACATCTACAAGAGGGATACCTAACTTCAGGGGTCTCTGAATGATATGTGGGAAACATCGTCTAAAAAACTAATTTTATCCTTATTCATGCAACCAGACCCACACTCATAGAACTTTTCTTTAAGGGGAGTGTCTTGCAGATATATAAATGAGTGTTAACATCTTTAAAAGTGAAACTGCACAATTCCCTGGCATTTGAATTCCCTCCTTCCTTCCCAACCCTCTCCTTTTCATTTTCTCATTTATTATTAAAAACATTTTTAAAGGATCTCCATGCTTCATATTTATCTACTATAATTCCTCCTTCTCGGTGTTGCAGGGATGGGGAAAGAGGATTTTTTAAAAAACACAATAAAAAGCAATTGGGAGAAACAGGGCCAATGGTGTTGGGGTGGGTAGTGGAATTGTGATTTTTGACTCCAGTAGACAATGATGCTGGATATATGGGGTTTGATTTCTCTCTGGCTCCTCACTTGAGATTGATGAAGTTTGGCTAGAATCAGGGAGTTGAAGAGAGGTTGACAAATGGTCTTTCACTCTTCTCTGACAGGCTGTTCCTGTGGAGTGATGGAGAATAATGAGCCTTGGGAGAGCTATGGGAGCTCTCATACTCCTTCCCGAGCCAATTTTTTAGGGAGTGAGAGAAACATGGCCTGTCCAATACTTGTTGTGGGTCAGGATATTTTTGAAGCTACGGTTGTTGATTTGCATGGGAAAATTATGATGTCTTATTATTTCTTGTCCCACTTTACCATAAGGGCTCCTCAGTTTCTTACTTCAATGGGTCTTCCATGACACACACACTTTATTAACTCTAAGAGTGGAATTTATTTTAACAGATAATTAGCATAGGTCAATATATGCTGAAAATAGAGTCAAATTAAACCTACTAGCTGTTATAAAGGACAGATGACAAAATCCACATAGAAGCATCGACTCTTAAATAATCTGAAAGTACTACTTCTAAGAGGGGCGTGCGTGGGTGAAGGGAATGGTGGACATGTTTCAGAATTTCAAATGCCAACTTTAACCAATCGTTTCCTCATTTTGTTCACCTTCTTGGGGGCTTATGCTAAAGTGAAGTGAATAGCCATAAGGCTGGCTTCAGGAGAAAGGTGGTCTATAAGAACTGGATAATTATAAGCAAAATTGGTCTCGAATGATTGAAAATTGATGAGAATGTGCTTGTCTCCTGATTTGGCATCCTGAGTTAGACTCAGGAATACTGAACATGGATCCCAAAGGCTTTGGTCTTTTTTGATATCCTATTGGATAATCATAAGCAGGCTAGAAAAATAGGAAACTAGAATTTTTTCTCTTTGAACTGACAAATCTGACCAGTGGGCTGCATTCTCTATATCTGAAAAATCTTGGTTTTGATTGAAAAATTAATTTTACAAAGCAATTTTCTTTTTTTCAATTAAATTTCATTTTTTTTTTGACACAGGGTCTCACTTTGTTGCCCAGGCTGGAGTGCAATGGTACAGTCTTGGCTCACTGTAGCCTTGACCTCCCCAGATTCAGGTGATCTTCCCACCTCAGCCTCCTGAGTAGCTGGGGCTATAGGTGCACGCCACTACGCACAGCTGATTTTTGTGGTTTTACTACTCATAGGGTTTCTCTGTTGCCCAGTCTAGTCTCAAACTCCTGATCTCAAGAGATCTGCCTGCCTTGGCCTCCTAAAGTGTCATGAACCACTATGCCCAGCCTACAAAGCAATGTTCTAGGAAAAACTACAGTTACTCTTTGATTATGTAATTGCTGGAGAAGAAAAGCATGGCATTTCTAAAATGATGAACTATATTACTTATATTTTAATATCTCATAAAGTTTGAAATAGACATTTCAAACATAAACATGTATAAAAATTTTTATAAATTATAAAATCAAAAACATTTTACAATTATTTTATTATAAAATTATTATAGAATCAAAAACATTATAAATTTAAACAACTTTTTAAAAAATTTATTTTGGGATTTCCCATGGAGTGATGGAGAATTATGAGCCTTGGGAGAGCTATGGCAGCTCTCATACTCCTTCCTGGGCCAACTTTTTTAGGAAATGGGAGAAATATACCCTGTTCAATGTTTATTGTGGGTCAGGATATTTTTGAAGCTATAGTTGTTGATTTGCTTCAAACTTTAAAAAAATTGTTATAAAATTATGGGATGTAAAAAAATTTATTATAAAACTTTGAAATTTTCAAACTTTCAGAAAAGCAGAGAGATGAGATTAATGGCACTCACAGGCAAGCATAGAACATAGATTGTAAACATTTTGCTATATTTGTGTCGTGACTATTTTTTGCTTGTGTTTGAAAGTATATTAAAGAAAATGATATTTTACCCCTAAATTCTTTAGTACAGATTTCTAAAAAAATAAGAACATTTTCCTGTATAGTTACAAAATCATCTTTTCAAACAAAATAAAAAATGGCTTTTTTATATCATTTATTACCCAGTCCACATTCAGATTTCCTCAATTATTATGAAATGTCCTTTTATTTTTTGAGACAAAGTCTTGCTCTTTCACACAGCCTGAAGTGCAGTGAAACAATCATAGCTCATTGCAGCCTCAAACTCCTGGGCTCAAGTGATCTTCCTGCCTCAGCTTCCTGAGTAGCTAGGACTAGAGGTGCACACCACCATGCCCAGCTAATTTATTGTTTTTGTAGAGATGGAGGTCTTACTACGTTGCCCAGGCTGGTCTCAAACTCCTGGCCTCAAGTGATCCTTCCAGCTTGGTCTCCCTGAAATATCTTTTGTGGCTGGTTTGTTCAAATTAGTTTCTTCTAATCAAGGGATACACATTGCATTTGATTATTTAGCTCAAGACTTTTTTAACCTGGAAAATACCCATACTCTTTGTTTATGTATTTATATAGTGAAATTGACTTGTTGAAAAACTAGTCAGTTGTCCTGTAGAATATTTCCCCTTCTGGAATTTTCTGGTTGCTTTTTATGGTGTCATTTAACTTTTCACTCTGTTTTTTCCTGGTTAACTGGAAGTTAGTTCTAAAGGCTTTTAAGCCTGCTATAACAAAATACCAAAAACTGGATGACTTATAAAGAACAGAAATTTATTTCTCACAGTCCTAGAGGCTAGCAAGTTTAAAACCAAGGAGCATGTGGTTTTGATATCTGGTTAGGACCAACTTTCTGGTTCATAGATTGGCCTTCTTGCTGGGCCCTCACATAGTGGGAGAGACTAGCTAGCTCTCTGGGGCCTCTTTTATAAGGGCACTAATTCCAATCATGAAGCCTCTGTCCTTATGATCTAATGACCCCCTAAAGGCCCCACCTTTTAATACCAGCACCTTTGGGGTTAGGATGTCAACATATTAATTTGGGGAAGACATACACGTTCAGCCCATTGCAAGGTTTAGTTAGATTCAGGTTCAACTTCTTTTTTTAAAGACTATTTCATAGGCAATAATGTGTATTCACATCCCATCATTAGTGATGGTGAGATGATCGCAAGGTTAGGGTGATCACTGCCTATCTCCTCTGCTATATTCCCCCTTGGGTCAAGCCAGTAGTCTGTGACGTGAACTTTGTACCATGTGTATATTCAGTTATATTCTGTATCAATAGTTACTTGATTGTTTTAGCATTTATTAATGATCCTTGCTTGAGTTGATTATTTCATTAGGGGTTTCAAAATGGTGAATTTCTAATTCTCTAATTCTATCTACATGTTTTAGCTGGCATTTTTCTATAAGCAGACCATTTTCTTCACAACTGGGTTATTTGGCTACCCTGAAACATAGTTCCTTCCGGGAAGGCAGAACATATGTTTATTTCTGTCTTTTAAAAATTACTGGTGTTTGGAGTGAAGATTAGGTGAGCTAACTACCTCCACAGGTGACAAATGAATTTTGTTTTGTCTCACTTTTGCTTTTTTGAATATCACTGTGTCTGCTTGGATTTTTATATTTAATTTGAATGGATTAGGGAATAAATGAGAAGATAGGTTTTATCTGTTTCTGTAGTTTTTATGTGGCTGTGTGAACTTACTTTTAAAAATTCCCAGAAATATTTTAATTCCCCTTTAAAGATATAAACTATGTCATACTATAAAGCAAAAGAAAAACCAATCATGTGAAGAGTAAATAGTATCGTTTAAACGAATTGTGGTTAAGCTTAGTTTGTAACTAATTAGTTTTTTATTTTCTTTCTACTTTTATCTGCTTCAGAGCCTCTTCAGTGGTTTAGATCTTCTATGTGTCAAATTATTCTAATCTCTTAAAAAGTTTAAGAGCTAAAATACAACACAATGACTACAGGAATGCCCTTGTCCTTTTCTGGGTAGGTACACCTAAGGCAACTTCTTTTTCTCTTCTTTGTTCTCTTCTTCTTATTCTTAAATCATCTTCAATATTGGACAGATGACAGCACTATGCCTGCCTCAAGATGTTTCTGACTTTTTCTTTTTCTTTTTTTTTTTTTTTTGAGATGGAGTCTTGCTCTGTCACCCAGGCTAGAGTGCAGTGGCACAATCTTGGCTCACTACAACTTCTGTCTCCTGGGTTCCAGTGATTCTCCCAGCTCAGCCTCCTGAGTAGCTGTGGTTACAGGCATGCACCACCACGCCTAGCTAATTTTTTGTATTTTTACTAGAGACGGGGTTTCACCATGTCGGCCAGGCTGGTCTTGAACTCCTGACCTCAAGGGATCTGCCTGCCTTGGCCTCCCAAAGTGCTGGGATTACACGTGTGAGCCACTGCACCCGGCCGTTTCTGACTTTTTCTAAAGTCTTCTTTCTCTGGAGATGACATTATATAATAGCACTGTTCAATAGAAGTTTCTTTGATGATGGAACTGTTCTATAATCTGCATTGTCCCAGCCACTAGCCATATGTGACTACTGTAACACTTGAAATGTGGCTAGAGCAGCTGAAGAACTGAATTTTGCATTTTACTGAATTTTAATTAATTAAAATAGAAATGCTAATAACCATAAGTGGTTAGTAGCTACCATGCTGGACAGCAAAGATCTATAATTCAGCATTTAAAATCGATTTTGTTTTGTTTTCAAAAATGGAGTCAGACTGTTACAACCCAAAAGAACTGTAGGTTAAATTAAGGTAAATCCCCAAATACTACATACACATTTGGGAAATCCAAACCAGATTTTTTCATGTGATAACCACACCCTCTTTTGACTTTAGCCTTGGAGGTAATGGAGTATGGCAGAAAAAACCCTGTATCAGCAGCTGGAAGACTCACCTTCTTTTCCTAGCTCTGCCATATATTGACCAAAAGAGTCAAAGTCCATTCAGATGGTTGAAGGGCCTTGGAATTTTGTTTTTGGTTTTCACATACAAGTTGGAGGGCAGATGCGTTAGCCTCTTGAAATACCCAGAAACCACTTGTTTCCTCATCTAAAAATCAGGTATGACAGGATCATTTAATTATCCTGGAAATCAGATGAAGCACTGCATATGAAAGCACTTTGTAACATCGATAGCACTGGGAAATGTAAAGACCTTTTACTGAAATATAAAGGTGTATGGTCAACTGAATATATCTCAGATAGTTAGGATTTGACTGTATATATTGAATATAACCTGTAGTGGGCCCCTTGGTAAACAGCTTACAGTTTTGTTGCAAGTTTTAGCCAAGAGAAAATTTATTTGTTGACTAGTCATGCCCTTTATTGGCCACATGATGAGCAGCCAAGATATTAACACACAGTGCACCTTGCAGAATTCAAGAATGTCTCAGTGTCTTGTGACCTAGGAAGCTGAAATGCAGTGGTATGCAGAAGGCTGGCTCAGTAGGAGCCTTGGGAGTGTCCTCCAGATAGATGTTTGTGCAGGTTGTGTTTGATTCCAGTTGGCCATGAAAAGCTGGTTGCTCTAAAGAATGAGAATATACTTGGTTTTGCATTTACGAGAACTATCTGGGGAACAAATCTTGGGGTGGAAGAAAGAAGGGAGGGAGGGAAAGCTGTGCTTCAATACCTAGGGCTTCTTTCCTGGAATGGATCTGAGAATCTGGGATTGGGTGGCTAATATCTCATCTCTAGAAGGGAGAAAGAACTGGGTGGTGATGGCTTTGTATTTTCTATTGGAGTTCACTAGAGAATAGGTGAATGGAATGGGCTGCTATGATCCAGACATTAGGGAGGACAGGTTTGTGATACATTAGAAAACTTGAATGAGCCCTTCTATGATTCTCTCTTCCCTCTTTCTGCTTCCCGTTCTTAATCACCATCCGCAGGTTGTGGAATTAGCAAATCTATTACGTGAGCAATAGCAAACTTACAGGAGCCCTTGGCTCCATCTATCTCCCTGTTTGTGTCAGTTCCTTCTGGATGCTTTTAGTCTGTGGTCTTCATTCCCTCTTTTTATGGGGAAGTAAAAGGAGTGGGACAGATTATGAGAACAGCTGGGTCCTCCCAGTTGCTGGGGTGGTTATTTTAAGCTTTGTTTAATGTGTCCAGAGACCCAGATGGCATTTTTAACTAAGCTGCTTTATTAAATCTTGTGATAAAGCATAGTGATGTTTATTGAAAAGGCAGACACGCATCAGCAACATTATGCGTGAAACTTGCTCTAAGAATTTTCTATAAAACATCTGTTCTCTTGGAGCCTTTTGTGAACTCTGGAAGTTTGCTAGTTTCTATACAGACTTGAGGACAAGAAGTTGGAACCCACTTTTGGAGATGTCCAAGCATAGGTATTGGAATCATTAATCCTAACCCTCTCAGTTTTAAGGCCCCGGATACCCTTCTGTTAGACAACAGTAACATGAGCAAGCACTGTAATAACCTTTAAACAAGATGATTTGGAAATAATGGACAAGAAAAATTAGTATCAATTGTTTGGGGATTTTAAAATTAAAGATAAAAAGCTAGGGCTTCAATGACCTGTGCCAGCCTATAGCCTTAAGAGTCAATTTGCAAACACTCAAGATTTGGCCAATATGCCTCTACTACTTCTACTTAACACAGTCAAAGGGAAATTTTTAGATTCTTTCATCTGATTTGACTCTCTTAGTTACGAATAAGAGGATATCTAGAATATATATGTGACTTGTTAAAATGAAAATCCACCTTCTCTGAGTCTTCAAATATCTTTCATATCTTACATTTTTTAGTCACATCCACTTTTGAAGTCATGTCCGTAGTTGTATGAAAAGAAAAATTTCAGGAACATTCAACCTCAAAAGTTCTTTTTCTTAGTCTGAAGTCGTAGAAGCATTTGACTTTTACTTTCTCTTTTTAAGTTTGTACTAGTAGGTATTTTGTATAAATATAATATTTAATTATTGCGTCTGTATTCTTTTTCTCTAGTAAACATCCTGGTTTTTAGCTATCAATATGTAGTTTTACATTTAGGGATTTCTAATGGAAAGAGAAAGGAATCTGAAATCAGAGGACGAGAGTTTATTCTACTTGACCAAACACATACACAATACTGGAAGGAGAGTTTTAGAACAAATATTTAATATCTATGACATGTAAAACGTTTTTTGAAATCAAGAAAATTCAAACAATTCAATACAAATATCATCAATAATAACACATGAACAGGTGGCCAACCTTATTAATAACCAGAGAAATATAAATTAAAACAATCCATCAACTTGTAAAAAAGATGAAATTACCCAGAGTTGGTGTAGGTGATGGAAAATTGTCATGTTTGTATACTGTTCATAGAAGTTAAATTGACATAACTTTTTGGTCAGGCAATTTGGAAGTATATATCTAAATTAATAGAGTAGTTTTCTAATAACCTGGGAATCTCTTAATCTAAGAATCTTTACTGTAGATTTTTCTAGAACAAATGTACAAACATCTGTGTACAAGGGTACTCACTGCAGCATTTTGCTAAGGAAAAACTCAGAAAAAATCTATATGTTCAACAGAGAACAGGTACATAATTTATGACACAACTGCACAATATACACCACTAAAATAAAGGATATAAATTTATATGTAGTATGAAAAAGATGTGAATGATAGCTTGTTGGTGAAAAACAGCAATGACTGGAATATTGTGTGTAACGTAATCCTGCTTTTCTGTATATAATGTAGGCATAGAAAATAGGATTGAAAGGACATACTCTAGTCAACAGTGTATATAGATTGGGTGGAGGGGGTGTATAATGGGGAAGGAGAGTCCCTTTTCCTATCTATTCCATATACATCTCTGGATTTAAAAGATCATACACGCATATGCATTACCTTCGAAATTAAAATGATAAAGACAAAAGGAGAAGCTTTGGATTTGAATCATGATACTACTGTTTGCAACTTCTATGACCGTGGGGAAGTCGCCTAGCCTCCTGGGGTTTATTTCCTCATTTATAAAAATAGGGAAAGTAATAATACTTGTCTACATATCTTCTAGGGTTGTTGGGAGGATTGAATGTGATAATGGGTTACAGCATTATGAATTATTTATTCATAGAACACAATTATTATAAAAATATTTTGCTCTGATTAAAATAAAAGAAGGACGAGATCGTGTGTGTTTTTCAGTCCCAGTAGCTTTACTAACCAGAAAGCGCCTGCTGATGTGGTGATCACAGTTGCTTTGGTGCAGCTTCCTGTTGACTTTTGGCAATTCTCCACGCTGCTAGCTAAGGCTGAGGTGGCGACTGTGGAAGGTGTGATCTCCTCCCCCTCCCAGCACACATTTGTGTGCATACTCACACTCACGCACACACAAACACACACATGCACACTCTATCACAGTACATGAGGTGGCAGCAGCTGCTCCGGCATAGACTTTCACACAACATAAAGGGCTTTTTTGGTGTGGTCTGTGCATTATTTCCTGTTAAGCATGAGCTGAGTCAGTGCCATGCTTTTCCATCTGAAACCTTTCTGAGGCTCAGGCTGTGTTAAGAGCAAACCCTCTCCCCTCCATGCCCACCCCATGGCCCTCTACTGAAGCCAGATCATAATCTGCTCATTTCATGAGGATTTTCAAACCGAATGGACTGGGCCATGTGAGAGATCAGTGAAAGGAACAGACCAAGCAGAGGCTAAGAGACTCCACGCTAATCTGCTGAGTCATCTGAAAATGCACAGCTGTGGCAGCTCACGGTGCTTTAAAGTACTTTGGCAGGATGTTTGTTCAGGGGGCCTGTTCCTGCAGCCCTGCTGAATGTTTGGTTAGGAGGCATAATCATTTTTTGGACAGGATCTCCCAAATGTAAGGTGATAGATGCTAATGTGGAATATAATACAGAAGATCCAGCTTGGATGTCATAAATAACAATAAATTGTTTAATCTTGCTGAGTTGTAAATCTATGATTGCCAGAGGTCTTTAGTTCACTGGAACATAGTATGGGGGCAGGGGCACTTAGCAAATAGGCAGTTATTATTTTCCAACCAGACAGAAACTGGTCTGATGAAATTTATCTAAAAAGGCATACACATGTATTTTAATTAATTGTGACAATTACTCAGAGAAAACACATGGCCCTAAAGAGGCTGAGGGTTTTTTTGTTCTACCTATAAATGTATATGTATATTCACCTATATTCTACCTATGTATAAGTAAGAGAATGAGTTTTTGTTTTGGGGATATATATTTATACGTATCTATACAGACAGACATACACATACTTAATTTCTGTGTACCTATTAAGGTGCGGTGACAGATGGAAAGTATTTTTAAGCATTTAGATAGCTTATTCTATAGCATATGTGTGCATATAGCCCCCCCATAAAGCTTTGTCTCTTTTCTGGATATATTTAACAAGAGGCTAGAACAGAGTCCAAAATGTCAGAAATGTTTGAACATTCCATAGAAATGAAGGAGGTGTTTCCAAATGACCTATGTTTCTATGGCAATAAATAGAACTTGTGCTGCGTTGGATGGGTCAGGAGTAAGGAATATAAAGAGTGTAAGTATGGCAATTCCAGGCAGAAATCTACCTTGTAAGAACAGCTTTGTGCAGTGAGATCGACAACATTGATCAGTTAGCAGTCCGGTTCAGTACAACATTGATCAGGTAGCAAGACGGTTCGGCAGTGCCAGTCGGAGACACAGATGGGGACAATCAAAGAAGATGCAGGTCAGGACAAGGATGCAGACATGTACCTGTCACTACCATGGACTTCAGCAGCTTCTTAGTGAGCAGGTTTATGATCAAAGAAGAAAGACATCGTTGATATGTAAGCAAGTTACAATTAATTTGCTGTTTAGTTACTAGCAAACTACATCCAGTTTTTAGTTTTTAGGTTTTTTTTCTTTTTTCTTTTTTGAAACAGGTTCTTGTTCTGTCATCCAGGCTGGAGTGCAGTCGTTATCCAAGCTCACTGCAGCCTTAAACTTCTGGGCTCCGTGGATCCTCCCACCTCAGCCTCCCAAGAAGCTGGGACTACAGGTGCACACCACCATGGCCAGCTAATATTCCTTATTTTTTTGTAGAGATGAGGCCTTGCTGTATTGCCCAGGCTGCTCTTGAGCTCCTGGCAGTGTAGATATTTCCATGTTTATACAGATGATGGTGTAGATATTTCCATGTTTATACAGATGAGTGTGTAGATATTTAAATGTTTATAGAGACAGAGGTGTAGATATTTCCATGTTTATACAGATAGCGGTGTAGGTATTTCCATGTTTCTACAGATCGCAGTGTAGATATTTCCATGTTTTTAAAGATAGCGGTGAAGATGTTTCCACTTTTATACAGGTAGCGGTGTAGATATTTCCATGTTTATACAGATGGCGGTGTAGATATTTCCATGTTTATTGAGATAGCGGTGTAGACATTTCCATGTTTATACAGATAGTGGTGAAGATATTTCCATGTTTATAGAGATAGCGGTGTAGATATTTCCATATTTATACATATAGCAGTGTAGATATTTCCATGTTTGTAGTGATAGCAGTGTAGGTATTTCCATGTTTATAGTGATAGCGGTGTAGATATTTGCATGTTTATACGGATAGCGGTGTAGATATTTCCATGTTTATACAGATAGCGGTGCTGATATTTTCATGTTTATACAGATAGCGGTGTAGGTATCTCCATGTTTATACAGATACCGGTGCAGATATTTCCATGTTAATACAGATGGCTGTGTAGGTATTTCCATGTTTATAGAGATGGCTGTGTAGATATTTCCATGTTTATACAGATGGCAGTGTAGATATTTCCATGTTTATGCAGATGGTGGTGTTGATATTTCCGTGTTTACAGAGATAGCGGAGTAGATATTTCCATCTTTTCACAGATTGTGGTGTAGGTATTTCCATCATTACACAGATAGTGGTGAAGATATTTCCCAGTTTACACAGATAGCTGTGTAGATATTTCCATGTTTACACAGATAGCATTGTAGATATTTCCATGTTTACAAAGATAGCGTTGTAGATATATCCATGTTTATACAGATAGCGGTGTAGGTATTTCCATGATTATACAGATAGCGGTGTAGTTATTTCCATGTTTATACAGATAGCGGTGTAGATATTTCCATAGTTATAGAGATAGCGGTGGATATATTTCCATGTTTATACAGATAGTGATGTAGATATTTCCATGTTTATACAGATAGACATGTAGATATTTCCAGGTTTATAGAGATAGCGGTTTAGATATTTCCATGTTTATACCGATGGTTGTGTAGATATTTCCATGTGTATAGAGATGGCAGTCTTGATATTTCCATGTTTATAGAGATGGTGGTGTAGATATTTCCATGTTCATACAGATGACTGTGTAGATATTTGCATGTTTATACAGATGGCGTTGTAGACATTTCCATCTTTATAAAGATAGCGGTGTAGATATTTCCATGGTTATACAGATAGGGGTGTAGATATTTCCATGTTTATACAGATAGCGGTGTAGACATTTCCATGTTTATGCAGATAGCAGTGTAGATTTTCCATGTCTACAGAGATGGCGGTGTAGGTATTTCCCTGTTTATAGAGATAGTGTTGTAGATATATCCATGTTTATGCCGATAGTGGTGTAGGTATTTCCATGTTTATACAGATAGCTGTGTTGGTATTTCCAAGTTTATACAGATAGAGGTGTAGATATTTCTATCTTTATGCAGCTCGCGGTATAGATATTTCCATCTTTATACAGAAAGCGGTGTAGATATTTCCATGTTTATACAGATAGCGGTGTACATATTTCCATATTTATACAGAAATCGGTGTAGATATTTCCATGTTTATACAGATCATGGTGTACATATTTCCACGTTTACACAAATAGCGTTGTAGATATTTCCATGTTTATTCAGATAGCGATGTAGATATTTCCATGTTTATACAGATCGCGGTGTAGATATTTCTCTCTACAGATGGCAGTGTAGACATTTGCATGTTTATACAGATGGCGGTTTAGTGATTACCATGATTATATAGATGGCGATGTAGATATTTCCTTGTTTATGTAAATGGTGGGGAAGATATCTCCATGTTTATAGAGATGGCGGTGTATATATTTCCATGTTTATGCAGATAGCGGTGTTGGTATTTCCATGTTTATACAGATAGCGGTGTAGATATTTACATGTTTATACACAAAGCGGTGCAGATATTTCCATGTTTATACAGACAGCGGTGGAGATGTTTCCATGTTTATACAGACAGCGATGTAGATATTTCCATGTTTGTACAGATAGTGGTATAGATATTTCCATACTTATAGAGAGAGCGGTGTAGATATTTCCATGTTTCTGCAGATAGCGGTGTACATATTTCCATGTTTACACAGATCATGGTGTAGATATTTCCATGTTTATACAGATAGCATTGTAGATATTTCCATGTTTATACAGATAGCGGTGTAGATATTTCCATGTTTATAAAGATCGTGGTGTAGGTATTTTCATCTTTCTACAGACGGCAGTGTAGATATTTCCATGTTTATACAGACGGCGGTTTAGATATTTCCATGTTTTTATAGATGGCGGTGTAGATATTTCCTAGTTTATGTAGATGGCGGTGTAAATATTTCCATGTTTACAGAGATGGCGGTGTACATATTTCCATGTTTATAGAGATAGCGGTGTAGATATTTCAATGTTTATAGAGATAGCGCTGTAGATATTTCCACGTTTATAGAGATAGCGGTGTAGATATTTCCATGTATATACAGGTCACAATGAACATATTTCCATGTTTATAAAGATGGTAGTGTAGATATTTCCATGTTTATACAGATAGAGGTGTACGTATTTCCATGTTTACACAAATGAATGTGTAGATAGTTCAATGTTTATGGAGATGGATGTGTAGATATTTTCATGTTTATAGAGATGGCGGTGTAGATATTTCCATGTTTATACAGATGACGGTGTAGATATTTCCATTTTTTACAGATGGCACTGTCGATATTTCCATGTTTATACAAATAGCGGTGTAGATATTTCCATGTTTATATAGATGGCAGTGTAGATATTTAATTGTTTATGTAGATGGCGCTGTAGATATTTCCATGTTTGTTGAGATGGCGGTGTATATATTTCCACGTTTATAGAGATAGCTGTGTAGTTGTTTCCATGTTTATACAGATGGCGGTGTAGATATTTCCACGTTAATGGAGATAGCGGTGTAGATATTTCCAAATTTACACAGATGGCAGTGTGGATATTTCCATATTTATACAGATAGTGGTGTAGATATTTCCATGTTTATACAGATAGCAGTGTAGATATTTACATGTTTATAGAGATAGCGGTGTAGATCTTTCTATGTTCCTACAGATCGTGGTCTAGGAGTTTCCATGTTTATACAGATAGCGCTGTATATATTTCCATGTTTATACAGATAACGGTGTAGATATTTCCATGTTTATAGAGATAGCAGTGTAGATATTTCCATGTTGATAGAGATAGTGGTGTAGATATTTCCATGTGTATACAGATAGCGGTGTAGGTATTTCCATGTTTACAGAGATAGCGGTGTAGATATTTCAATCTTTGCACAGATAGCGGTGTAGATATTTCCATGTTTACAGATATGGGTGTAGATATTTCCATGTTTATACAGATCATGGTGTAGATATTTCCACGTTTATACAGATCGCAGTGTAGATAACTACATCTTTCTACAGATGGCAGTGTAGATATTTCCATGTTTATACAGATGGCGGTGTAGATATTTCCATGTTTATATAGATGGCAGTGTAGATATTTCCTTGTTTATTTAGATGGCGTTGTAGACATTTCCATGTTTGAAGAGATGGCTGTGTATATATTTCCATGTTTATAGAGACAGTGCTGTAGATATTTCCATGTCTATAGAGATAGCGGTTTAGGTATTTCCATGTTTATAGAGATAGCTTTGTAGATATTTCCATGTTTATACAGATAGCAGTGTAGATATTTCCAAGTATATACAGATAGCGTTGTTGGTATTTCCATGTTTATACTGATAGCGGTATAAATCTTTCCATGTTTACACAGCTTGCTTTGTAGATATTTACATCTTTATACAGATGGCAGTGTAGATATTTCCATGTTTATAGAGATGGCTTTGTAGATAGTCCCATGTTTATGGAGATGGCAGTGTAGATATTTTCATGTTTATAGTGATGGAGGTGCAGATATTTCCATTTTCATGCAGATCGCGGTGTAGATGTTTTCATGTTTATACAGATAGCGGTGTAGACATTTCCACGTTTATAGAGATAGCGGTGTTGTTATTTCCATGTTTATACAGATAGCGGTGTAAATATTTCCATGTTTATAGAGCTCACCATGTAGATATTTCCACTTTTATACAGATGGTGGTGTGGATATTTCCATGTTAATACAGACGGCAGTGTAGGTATTTCCATGTCTATACAGATAGCGGTGTAGTTATTTCTCTGATGATAGAGATAGCAGTGGAAATATTTTCATGTTTATACACATAGCGGTGTAGATATTTCCATGTTTATAGTGATAGCGGTGTAGATATTTCCCTGTTTATACAGATAGCGGTATAGATATTTACATGTTTATACAGATTGCTGTGCAGATGTTTACATGTTTATAAAGAGGGCTGAATAGGTATTTCCATGTTTATACAGACGGCAGTGTAGATAGTTCCATGTTTATGAAGATGACTGTGTAGATATTTCCATGTTTATACAGATGTTGGTGTAGATATTTCCCTGTTTATAGAAGTAGCGGTGTAGGTATTTCCATGTTTATAGAGATAGCGGTGTAAATATTTCCATATTTATACAGATAGCGATGTAGATATTTCCATGTTTATACAGATAGCGCTGTAGATATTTGCATCTTTACACAGTGAGTGCTATACATATTTCCATGTTTATAGAGATGGTAGTGTAGATATTTCCATGTTTATACAGATGACTGTGTAGATATTTGCATGTTTATACAGATGGCACTGTAGATATTTCTATGTTTATAGAGATAGCGGTGTATATATTTCCATGTTTATACAGATAGCGGTGTAGATATTTCCATGTTTTACAGATAGCAGTGTAGGTATTTCCATGTTTACAGAGATAGCGGATTAGATATTCCCATCTTTATACAGATGGCTGTGTAGATATTTCCAAGTGCATACAGATGGCAGTGTATATATTTTCATGTTTATACAGATGCTGGTGTAGATATTTCCATGTTTATACAGATGATTGTGAGGATATTTGCATGTTTATACAGATGACAGTGCAGATATTTAAATGTTTATAGAGATAGCGGTGTAGATATTTCCATGTTAATACAGATAGCGGTGTAGATATTCCCATGTTTGTAGAGATAGCTGTGTAGATATTTTCAAATTTATACAGATAGTGTTGTAGATATTTCCATGTTTATACAGACGGCGGTGTAGATATTTCCAAGTTTACACACATAGGTGTGTAGATATTTCCATGATTACACAATTAGCGTTGTAGATATTTCCATGTTTATACAGATAGCGGTGTAGGTATTTCCATGATTATAGAGAGGGCGGTGTAGATATTTCCATGTTTATAGAGATAGCGGTGTAAATATTTCCATATTTATATAGATAGCGGTATAGTTATTTCCATGTTTACACAGATAGCGTTGTAGATATTTCCATATTCATACAGATAGCGGTGTTGATATTTCCATGTTTATACAGATAGTGGCATAGATGTTTCGAAGTTAATAGAGATATTGGTGAAGATATTTCCATGTTTATACAGATAGCGATGTATACGTTTCCATGTTTATATAGATAGCAGTGTAGATAGTTCCATGTTTGTACAGATAGCGGTGTAGATACTTCCATGTTTATACAGACGGCTTTGAAGATATTTCCATGTGTATACAGGTGGCAGTGTAGATTTTTCCATGTTTATAGAGATGGTGGTGTATATATTTCCATGTTTATACAAATGACTGTGAGGATATTTGCATGTTCATACAGATGGCAGTGTAGATATTTCCATGTTTATAGAGATAGCGGTGTAGATATTTACTTGTATATAGAGATAGCGGTGTAGATATTTCCATGTTTAAAGAGATAGCGGTGTAGATATTTCCATATTTATACAGATAGCGGTGTAGATATCTCCATGTTTATTCAGATAGCGGTGTAAATATTTCCATGTTTATGCAGGTAGCGTTGTAGGTTTTTGCATGTTTATACAGTTAGCGGTGTAGATATTTCCATGTTTATACAGAGAGCGGTGTAGATATTTCCACGTTTATAGAGATAGCGGTGGAGATATTTCCTAGTTTATAGAGATGGCGGTGTAGATATTTCCATGTTTATAGAGATAGCAGTGTAGATATTTCCATGTTTATAGAGTTAGCGGTATAGATATTTCTATGTTTATACAGATAGCGGTGCAGATATTTCCATGTTTACAAGGATAGCGGTGTTGATATTTCCATATTTATAGTGATAGCGGTGTAGATATTTCCATGTTTATACAGATAGCGGTGTAGGTATTTCCATGTTTGCACAGATAGCGTTGCAGTTATTTCCATGTTTATAGTGATAGCGGTGTAGATATTTTCATGTTTTTACAGATAGTGGTGTTGATATTTCCATGTTTATAAGGATAGCGGTGTAGATATTTCCATGTTTATACAGACAGCGGTGTAGGTATTTCCATATTTATACAGATAGCTGTGTAGATATTTCCTTGTTTATAGAGATGGCTGTGTAGATATTTCCATGTTTATAGAGATAGCGATGTAGATATTTCCATGTTTATACAGATAGCTACGTAGATATTTCTATGTTTACACATATAACCGTGCAGACACTTCCATGTTTACACAGATAACGTTGCAGTTATTTCCATGTTTATACAGATGGCGGTGTAGATTTTTCCATGTTTATGCAGATGGCGGAGTAGACATTTCCATGGTTATGCAGATGGCGGTGTAGATCTTTCCAAGTTTATAGACATGGTGGCATAGATGTTTCCATGTTTATAGAGATGGCGGTGTAGGTATTTCCATGTTTATAGAGATAGTGGTGTAGGTATTTCCATGTTTATAGTGATAGTGGTGTAGCTATTTCCATGTTGAAACAGATAGCGGTGTAGATATTTCCATGTTTATGTGGATAGCTTGTTGATATTTCCATGTTTATAGGGATAGCGGTGTAGATGTTTCCATATTTATACAGATAGCAGTTTAGGTATTTCCTTGTTTATAAAGATGGTAGTATAGATATTTCCATGTTTATACAGATGGTGGTGTAGATATTTCCATGTTTAAACAGATGACGGTGTCGGTATTTCTATGTTTATGCAGATGTCGGTGTAGATATTTTCATGTTTATAGAGGTAGAGGTGTAGATATTTACATGTTTATACAGATAGCGGTGTAGACATTTCCATGTTTATACAGATAGTGGTGTAGATACTTCCATATTTATACAGATAGCAGTATAGATATTTCCATGTTTATAAAGATAGTGGTGTAGACATTTCCATGTTTATGCAGATAACGATGTAGATATGTGCATGTCTACAGAGATGGCGGTGTAGGTATTTCCATGTTTACAGAGATAGTGTTGTAGATATTTCCATGTTTATACAGATAGTGGTGTAGGTATTTCCATGTTTATACATATAGCGGTGTTCGTATTTCCATGTTTATACAGATAGCGGTGTAGATATTTCTATCTTTATGCAGCTCGCGGTATAGATATTTCCATCTTTATACAGATGGCAGTGTAGATAATTCCATGTATATACAGATAGCAGTGTAGATATTTCCATGTTTATACAGATGGTGGTGTAGATAGTTCCATATTTATGCAGATGGCGGTGTAAATATTTTCATGTTTATAGAGATGGCGGTGTAGGTATTTCCATGTTTATAGAGATTGCCACGTAGATATTTCCATGTTTATAGAGATAGCGGTGTAGGTATTTCCATATTTATAGGGAGAGCGGTGTAGATATTTCCATGTTTATACAGATGGCAGTGCAGATATTTCCATGTGTATACACATGGCAGTGTAGATCTTTCCATGATTATAGAGATGGTTGTGTAGATAATTCCATGTTTATACACAAGTCTGTGTAGATATTTGTATCTTTATATAGATGGCGGTGTAGATATTTCCATGTTTATAGAGATAACGGTGAGGAATTTCTATGTTTATACAGATAGCGGTGTAGATATTTCCATGTTTATGGAGATAGCGGTGTAGATATTTCCAAGTTTACACAGATAGCTGTGTAGATATTTCCATGTTTACACAGATAGCCTTGTAAATATTTCCCTGTTTATAGAGATAGCGGTGTAGATTTTTCCATGTTTATACAGATAGCGGTGTTGTTATTTCCATGTTCATACAGATAGTGGTATAGATATTTCTATGTTTATACAGCTCGCGGTGGTGATATTTCCATCTTTATACAGATGGCCGTGTAGATATTTCCATGTTTATACAGATAGTGTGTAGATATTTCCATGTTTATACAGACGGCGGCGAAGATAGTTCCATGTTACTGGAGATGGCGGTGCACATATTTTCATGTTCATAGTGATGGCGGTGTAGATATTTCCGTGTTTATAGAGATTGCATTGTAGATATTTCTATGTTTATATAGATAACAGTGTAGGCATTTCCATGTTTACGGAGATAGGGGTGTAGATATTTCCACGTTTATACAGATGGCTGTGTAGATATTTCCATGTGTATACATTTGGCAGTGTAGATATTCCAAGTTTATGAAGATGGTGGTGTAAATATTTCCATGATTATGCAGATGACTGTGTAGATATTTGCATGTTTATACAGATAGCGGTGTAGATACTTCCATGTGTATACAGATGGCATTGTAGCTATGTCCATGTTTATAGAGATGGTGGTGTAGATATTTCCATGTTTATACAGATGGCGGTGCAGATATTTTCATGATTATAGAGATGGCATTGTAGATATTTCCATGTTTATAGAGATTGCGGTGTAGATATTTCCATGTTTATAAAGATAGCGGTGTAGACATTTCCATGTTTATGTAGATAACGGTGTAGATATTTCCATGTTTATATAGATAACGGTGTAGATATTTCCATGTTTATACACATAGCAGTGTAGATATTTCCATGTTTTTACAGATGGTGGTGTAGATATTTCCTTGTTTTTACAGATAGCGGTGTAGGTATTTCCATGTTTATACGGATAGCGGTGTAGATATTTCCATGTTTACAGAGATGGCGGTGTAGATATTTCCATCTTTGCACAGATTGCCGTGTAGATATTTCCATCTTTACACAGATAGCTGTGTAGACATTTCCAAGTTTACACATATAGCTGTGTAGATATTTCCATGTTTACACAGATAGTGTTGTAGATATTTCCATGTTTATACAGATAGGTGTGTAGATATTTCCAACTTTATACCGAAGGCAGTGTAGATATTTCCATGTTTATACAGATGGCGGTGTAGATATTTCCAAGTTTATACAGATAGCGGTTTAGATATTTCAATGTTTATACAGATAGCTTTGTAGATATTTCCATGTTTACAGAGATGGCGGTGTAGATATTTCCATGTTTATAGAGATGGCGATGTAGATATTTCCATGTTTATAGAGATAGCGGTGTAGGTATTTCCATGTTTATTGAGATAGCGGAGTAGATATTTCCGTCTAAATTGATGACTGTGAAGGTATTACCATTAGTATACAGATGGCATTGAAGATATTTCCACGTTTATAGAGATGGTGGTGTAGATATTTCCATGTTTATGCAGATGAGTGTGTAGATATTTGCATATTTATACAGATGGCAGTGTAGATATTTCCATGTTTTAGAGATAGCATTGTAGGTATTTCCATATTTATACAGATAGCGGTGTAGATATTTCTATGTTTATACTGATAGCGGTGTAGATATTTCCATGTTTATACAGACAGTGGTGGAGATATTTCCTTGTTTATACAGATCGTGGTTTAGATATTTCCATGCTTATAGAGATCGCGTTGTAGAGTTTTCCATCTTTCCACAGATGGCAGTGTAGATATTTCCTTGTTTTTACAGATGGCGATGTAGATATTTCCATGTTTATACAGATAGCGGTGTAGATATTCCCATGTTCATATACATGGCGGTGTTGATATTTCCATGTTTATAGAGATGTCGGTGTAGATACTTCCATGTTTATAGAGATAGCGGTGTAGATATTTCCATGTCTGTAGAGATGTCGGTGTAGGTATTTCCATGTTCAAAGAGATAGTGTTGAAGATATTTCCATGTTTATACAGATAACGGTGTAGATATTTCCATGTTTATTCAGATAGCGGTGTTGGTATTTCCATGTTTATACGGATGGCGTTGTTTGTATTTCTATGTTTATAGAGATAGCGGTGTAGATATTTCCATGTTTACAGAGATAGTGGTGTAGATATTTCCATTTTGCACACATTGCAGTGTAGATATATCCATCTTTACACAGATAGCTGTGTAGATATTTCCAAGTTTACATATAGCTCTGTAGATATTTCCATGTTAACACAGATAGCGTTGTAGATATTTCCATGTTTATACAGATAGCGGTGTAGATATTTCCATGTTTTTACAGATAGCGGTGTAGATATTTCTATGTTTACAGAGATAGCGGTGTAGATATTAACATCTTTGCAAAGATTGCAGTGAAGATATTTCGGTCTATACACACATAGCTGTGTAGATATTTCCAAGTTTACACACATAGCTGTGTAGATATTTCCATGTTTACACAGATAGCATTGTAGATGTTTCCAAGTTTATACAGATAGCGGTTTAGGTATTTCCATGTTTATAAAGATAGCGGTATAAATATTTCCATGTTTATAGAGCTATTGGTGTAGATATATCTATGTTTATAGAGAGATCGGTGTAGATATTTCCATGTGCATGCAAATGGCAGTGTAGATATTTCCATGTTTATAGAGATGGCGGTGTAGATATTTCCATGTTTATACAGATAGCGGCATAGTTATTTCCATGTTTACACAGATAGCGGTGTAGATATTTCCATCTTTACACAGATAGCTTTGTAGTTATTTCCAAGTTTACGCAGATATCTGTGTAGATATTTCCATGTTCACACAGATAGCGTTGTAGATATTTCCATGTTTATACAGATAAAATTGTAGATACTTCCATGTTGATACACATAGCAATGTAGATATTTCCATGTTTACACAGATAGCTGTGTAGATATTTCCATGTTCACACAGATAGCGTTGTAGATATTTCCATGTTTATACAGATAAAATTGTAGATATTTCCATGTTGATACACATAGCAGTGTAGATATTTCCATGTTTATACAGATAGCGGTGTAGATATTCCCATGTTCATGTACATGGCGGTGTAGATATTTCCATGTTTATACAGATAGCGGTGTAGATATTTCCATGTTTATACAGATAGCGGTGTTGATATTTCCATGTTTATACAGACAGCGGTGTAGATATTTCCACGTTTATACAACTCGCGGTGTAGTTATGTCCATCTTTATACAGATGGCATTGTAGATATTTCCATGTTTATACAGATGGTGATGTAGATATTTCCATGTTTCTGGAGATGGCGGTGAAGATATTTCCATCTTTATAGAGATAACGGTGTAGATATTTTCATGTTTATAAATTTAGCGGTGTTGATAGTTCCATGTTTATAGAGATAGCAGTGTAGATATTTCCATATTTATACACATAACGATGTAGATATTTCCATGTTTATAGAGATGGCGGTGTAGATATTTCTATGTTTATACAGATGGCGGTGTAGATATTTCCTTGTTTATACAGGTAGCGGTGTAGATATTTCCATGTTTATACAGATAGCGGTGTAGATATTTCCATGTTTACAGAGATAGCGGTGTAGATATTTCCATCTTTCCACAGATTGCGCTGTAGATATTTCTATCTTTTCACAGATAGCTATGTAGATATTTCCAAGTTTACACAGATAGCTGTGTAGATATTTCCATGTTTACACAGATAGCGTTGTAGATATTTCCATGTTTATACAGATAGCTGTGTAGATATTTCCATGTTTATACAGATAGCGGTGTAGATATTTCCATGTTTACACTGATAGCGGTGGAGATATTTCCACGTTTATACAGATAGCGATGTAGATATTTCCATTTTTACAGAGATGGCGGTGTAGATATTTCCATGTTTATAGAGATTGCGGTGTACACATTTCCATATATGTAGAGACAGCGGTGTAGGTATTTCCATGTTTATAGAGATAGCAGAGTAGATAATTCCATGTTTACACAGACGGCTTTGTAGGATTTTCCAATGGGTACACAGATGGCAGTGTAGATATTTCCATGTTTATAAAGATGGTTTTGAAGTTATTTCCATGTTTATACAGATGGCGGTGTATATAGTTCCATGTTTCTGGAGATGGTGGTGTAGATATTTTCATATTTTTAGAGATGGAGGTGTAGATATTTCCATGTTTATAGAGATTGCGGTGTAGATATTTCCATGTTTATAGAGATAGTTGTGTAGGTATTTCCGTGTTTATAGAGATAGAGGTTTAGATATTTCCATGTTTATACAGATGACAGGGTAGATATTTGCAAGTTTACACAGATGGCGGTGTAGAATTTCCATGTTTATAGAGATAGCGGTGTAAATATTTCCATGATTATACAGATAGCTGTGGAGATATTTCCAGATTTATACTCATGGCGGTGTAGACAGTTCCATGTTTCTAGAGATGGCGGTGTAGATATTTTCATGTTTATAGAGATTGTGGTGTAGATATTTCCATGTTTACAGAGATGGGGGTGTAGATATTTCCATGTTTATAGAGATTGCGGTGTAGATATTTCCATATATATAGAGATAGCGGTGTAGGTATTTCCATGTTTATAGGGATAGTGGAGTAGATATTTCCATGTTTATACAGACGGCTGTGTAGGTATTTCCATGGGTATACAGATGGCAGTGTAGATATTTCCATGTTTATAGAGATATCAGTGTAGGTATTTCCATGTTTATACAGATAGCGGTGTAGAAATTTCCATGTTTAAACTGATGGCGGTGTAGATATTTTCAAGTTCATACAGATATTGCTGGAGGTATTTCCTTGGTTATACAGATTGTGGTGTAGATATTTCCATGTTTATACACATCGCTCTCTAGATATTTCCGCATTTATATAGGTAGTGTGGTAGATATTTCCATGTTTATACAGATCGCGGTGTAGATATTTCCAACTTTCCACAGATGGCAGTGTAGATATTTACATGTTTATAGAGATTGTGGTGTAGATATTTCCATATTTATAGTGATGACGGTGTAGATATTTCTATGTTTATAGAGATAGCGGTGTAGTTACTTCCATGTGTATAGAGATGGCGTTGTGGGTATTTCCATGTTTATAGAGATAGTGGTGAAGATATTTCCATGTTTATACAGACAGCGCTGTAGATATTTCCATGTTTATACAGATAGCGGTGTAGGTATTTCCATGTTTATACAGATAGCGGTGTAGATATTTCCATGTTTATACAGATAGCGGTGAATATATTTCCATGTTTATACAGACAGCTGTGTTGGTATTTCCATGTTTATACAGATAGCGGTGTAGATATTTCCATGGTCATACAGCTCATGGTATAGATATTTCCGTCTATATACAGATGGAAATGTAGATATTTCCATGTTTTACAGATAGTGGTGTAGATATTTCCAAGTTTATACTGACGGCGGTGTAGATATTTCCATGTTTCTGGAGGTTGCGGTGCATATATTTTCATGTTTAAAGAGATGGCGGTGTAGATATTTCCATATTTATAGAGATTGCGGTGTAGATATTTCCATCTTTATAGAGATAGTGGTGTAGGTATTTCCATGTTTATAGAGATAGCGGTGTAGATATTTCTATGTTTATACAGATGGTTGTGTAGGTATTTCCATGTGTAAACAGACGGCAGTGTAAATATTTCCATGTTTATAGAGATGGTGGTGTAGATATTTCCATGTTTATACAGATAGCGGTGTAGGAATTTCCATGTTTATAGAGATAGCGGTGAAGATATTTCCATGTTTATACTGATGGCTGTGTAGATATATCCATGTGTATACATATGGCTGTGTAGATATTTCCATGTTTCTACTCATGGAGGTGTAGATATTTCCATGTTTATGCAGATGACTGTGTAGATATTTCCATGTTTTTACAGATGGCGTTGTAGATATTTCCATTTTATAGAGATAGCGGTGTAGATATTTCCAAATTTATACAGAAAGCGGTGTAGATATTTCCATGTTTATACAGATGACTGTGTAGATATTTCCACGTTTATACTGATGGCCGTGTAGATATATCCTTGTTTATAGTGTTAGCAGTGAATATATTTCCATGTTTATACAGATAGCAGTGTAGATATTTCCATGTTTATGCAGATGGTGCTGTAGATACTTCCATATTTATACAGATGGTGGTGTATATATTTCCTTGTTTATACAGATAGCGGTGTATATATTTCCATGTTTATACAGATAGCGGTGTAGATAATTCCATGTTTACAGAGATAGCGGTGTAGATATTTCCATCTTTGCACAGTCTGCGGTGTAGATATTTCCATGTTTATAGATATAGCGGTGTAGATATTTCCATGTTTATACAGATAGCGGTGTAGATATGTCAATGTTTATAGAGATAGCGGTGGACATATGTCCACCTTTATTCTGATATCGATGTAGATTTTTCCACATTTATACAGATAGCGTTGTAGTTATTTCCACTTTTATACTGATAGTGGTGTAGATATTTCCTCGTTTATACAGATAGCGGTGTTGGTATTTCCCTGTTTATACAGATAGCAGTGTAGATATTTATATGTTTATACAGCTCGCGGTGTAAATATTTTCATCCTTATACAGATGGCAGTGTAGATATTTCCATGTTTCTGCAGATGGCGGTGTAGATATTTCCGTGTTTCTGCAGATGGCGGTGTAGATATTTCCAAGTTTATACAATGGCCGTGTAGATATTTCCATGTTTATATAGATAGAGGTGTAGAAATTTCTATGTTTATAGATATAGCGTTGTAGGTATTTCCATGTTTATAGTGATAGCGGTGTAGATATTTCCACGTTTACACACATAGCGGTGTAGATAATTCCATGTTTATAATGATTGTGGTGGATATATTTCCTTGTTTATACAAATCGTGGTGTAGATGTTTCCATGTTTATACAGATAGCGGTGAAGATATTTCCATATTTTTACAGGTAGCACTGTGGATATTTCCACGTTTATAAAGATCGCGGTGTAGATATTTCCATCTTTCCACAGATGGCAGTGTAGATATTTTCATGTTTCTACAGATGGCGGGGTAGTTATTTCCATGTTTATACAGATAGCAGTGTAGATATTTCCATGTTCATGCAGATGGCGGTGTAGATATTTCTGTGTTTATAGAGATAGCAGTGTAGATATTTCCATGTGTATAGAGATGGCGGTGGAGGCATTTCCATGTTTATTGAGATAGTGGTGAAGATATTTCCATGTTTTTACAAATAGCGGTGTAGATATTTCCTTGTTTATACAGATAGCATTGTTGGTATTTCCATGTTTATACCGATGGCGGTGTAGATCTTTCCATGTTTATAGAGATAACATTGTAGATATTTCCATGTTTATTAAGATAGCGGTGTAGATATTTCCATGTTTATAGAGATAGCGGTGTAGATATTTCCATATTTACACACATAGCGGTGGAGATATTTCCATGTTTATACAGATGGCTCTGTAGATATTTCCATATTTATACAGATGGTGGTGTACCTATTTCCTTGTTTATACAGATAGCGGTGTGGATATTTACATTTTTATACAGATAGCGGTGTAGATATTTCCATGTTTACAGAGATAGCGGTGTAGATATTTCCATCTTTGCACAGATTGTGTTGTAGATATTTCCATCTTTACACAGATAGCTGTGTAGATATTTCCAAGTTTACATAGACAGCTGTGTAGATATTTCCATGTTTACACAGATAGCGTTGTAGATATTTCCATGTTTATACAGATAACGTGGTATATATTTCCATGTTTATTCAGATAGCGGTGTAGATATGTCGATGTTTATAGAGAAAGCGGTGGAGATATGTCCGCGTGTATACAGATATCGGTGTGGTTTTTATCTCGTTTACACAGAGAGCGTTGTAGATATTTCCACGTTTTTACAGATAGCGGTGTAGATATTTCCATGTTTATACAGATAGCGGTGTAGATATTTCCATGTTTACAGAGATAGAGGTTTAGATATTTCCATTATTGCACAGACTGCGGTGTGGATATTTCCATCTTTACACAGGTAGCCGTGTAAATATTTCCAAGTTTACACAGACAGCTGTGTAGATATTTCCATGTTTACACAGATAGCGTTGTAGGTATTTCCCTGTTTATAAAGATAGCGGTGTAGATATTTCCATGTTTGTATAGATAGCGGTTTTGGTATTTCCATGTTTATACAGATAGCGGTGTAGATATTTCCATATTTATAGAGCTCGGGGTGTAGATATTTCCATCTTTATACAGATGGCAGTGTAGATATTTCCATGTTTATAGAGATTGCAGTGTAGTTATTCCCATATTTATAGAGATAGCGGTGTAGGTATTTCCATGTTTATAAAGATAGCGGTGTAGATATTTCCATGTTTATAGAGATGGCTGTGTAGATATTTCCATGTGTATACAGATGGTAGTGTAGATATTTCCATGTTTACAGAGATGGCGGTGTAGATATTTCCATGTTTATAGAGATAACAGTGTTGATATTTCCATGTTGATAAAGACAGCGGTGTAGATATTTCCATGTTTATAGAGATAGCGGTGTAGATATTTCCACGTTTATACAGATATCGAAGTAGATATTTCCACATTTATACAGATAGCGGTGTAGATACTTCCCAGTTTATACAGATAGCAGTGTATATATTTCCACGTTTTACAGATAGCGGTGTAGATATTTCCATGTTTATACAGATGTCAGTGTAGATATTTCCATGTTTATGCAGATGGCGGTGTAGATATTTCCATGTTTTTGCAGACGGCGGTGTCGATATTTCCAAATTTACAGAATGGCGGTGTGGATGTTTCCATGTTTATAAAGATAGTGGTGTAGGTATTTCCATGTTTATAGTGATAGTGGTGTAGGTATTTCCATGTTTATACAGATAGTGGTGTAGATATTTCCATATTTATGTGGATAGCGGTGTTCATAGTTCCATGTTTATAGGGATAGCGGTTTATATATTTCCATGATCATACAGATAGCGGTGTAGGTATTTACATGTTTATACAGATACCGGTGAAGTTATTTCCATGTTTATAGACATGGCTTTGTAGATATTTCCATGTTTGTACAGATGGCAGTGAAGGTATTTCCATGTTAATACAGGTTGTGGTGAAGATATTTCCATGTTTATACAGATGAATCTGTAGGTATTTCGATGTTTATACAGATGTCGGATGTAGATAGTTTCAGGTTTATACACATAGTGGAGTAGATATTTTTATGTTTATACAGACAGCGGTGTAGACATTTCCATGTTTTCAGAGATAGCGGTGTAGATATTTCCATATTAATACAGGTAGCGGTGTAGATATTTCCATGTTTATACAGATAGCGGTGTAGATGTTTCCATATTTATACAGATAGCGGCGTATATATCTCTATGTTTATAGAGATGGCGGTGAAGATATTTCCATATTTATAGAGATAGTGTTGTAGACATTTCCATGTTTATACAGATAGCGGTGTAGATATTTCCATGTTTATTCAGCTACCGTTGTTGATATTTCCAACTTTTTACTGATGGCAGTGTACATATTTCCATGTTTATACAGATAGTGGTGTGGTTATTTCCATGTTAATACAGATGGCGGTGTAGATAGTTCCATGTTTCTGGTGATGGCGGTGTAGATATTTTTATGTTTATAGAGATGGCGGTGTAGATATTTCTATGTTTATAGAGATGGCGGTGTATATATTTCCATGTATATACAGATGGCTGTGTAGATATTTCCATGTGTATACAGATGGCAGTGTAGATATTTCCAGGTTTATAGAGATGGTGGTGTAGATATTTCCATGTTTATACAGGTGACTCTGTAGATATTTTCATGTTTATACAGATGGCGGTGTAGATATTTCCATGTTTATAGAGATAACAGTGAAGATATTTCCATGTTTATAAAGATAGCGGTGTAGATATTTCCATATTTATACAGATAGCGGAGTAGGTATTTCCATGTTTATACAGATAGCAGTGTAGATATTAACATGTTTATACAGATAGCGGTGTGGATATATCCATGTTTATACAGATTGTGGTGTAGATATGTCCATGTTTATACAGATAGCGCTGTAGATATTTGCATGTTTATACAGATAGCGGTTTAGATATTTCCATGTTTATACAGATGGCGGTGTAGATATTTCCATGTTTATACAGATATCGGTTTAGATATTTCCATGTTTATACAGATAGCTGTGTTGTTATTTCCATGTTTATACAGCTAGCGGTGTAGATTGTTCCATGTTTATGGAGATGGCGATGTAAATATTTTCATGTTTACAGAGATGGTGGTGTAGATATTTCCATGTTTATACCAATGACTGTGTAGATATTTCCATGTATATACAGATGGCGCAGTAGATATTTCCATGTTTATACAGATAAAGGTGGAGATATTTCCTAGTTTATACAGATCGTGGTGTAGATATTTCTATGTTTATAAAGAGAGCTGTGTAGATATTTCCATGTTGATAAAGGTAGCAGTGTACATATATCTATGTTTATACAGATCATTGTGTAGATATTTCCATTTTCCTCAGATGGCAGTTTAGATATTTCCATGTTTATACAAATGGCGGTGTAGAAATTTCCATGTTTATACAGACAGCGGTGCAGATATTTCCATGTTCATTCAGAAGGCGGTGTAGATATTTCCATGTTTACAGCGATGGCGGTGTAGATATTTCTATGTTTATAGAGATAGCGCTGTAGGTATTTCCATGTGTATAGAGATAGTGGTGTAGATATTTCCATGTTTATTCAGATAGCGTAGAAGTTATTTCCATGTTTATACAGATGGCGGTGTAGATAGTTTCATGTTTATGGAGATGGCCGTGCAGATATTTTCACGTTTATAGAGATGGCTGTGTAGATATTTCCATGTTTATAGAGTTAGCGGTGTAGATATTTCCATGTTTTTACACATGGCGGTGTAGATATTTCCATGCTTATACAGATGGCAGTGTAGATATATCCATGTTTATAAAGATAGCGGTAGAGATATTTCCATATTTATAAAGATAGCATTGAAGATATTTCCATGTTTATACAGATAGCGGTGTAGATATTTCCATGTTTATACATATAGTGGTGTTGGTATTACCATGTTTATACAACTAGCATTGTAGTTATTTCCATATTTATATAGCTCGCAGTGTTGTTATTTCCATCTTTATAGAGATGGCAGTGTAGATAATTCCATGTTTTTAGAGATAGCGGTGTAGATACTTCCGTGTTTATACAGATGCTGGTGTAGATATTTCCATGTTTATGGAGATAACGTTGCAGATATTTTCAGGTTTATAGAGATGGCGGTGTAGACATTTCCACGTATATAGAGATGGCGGTGTAGATATTTCCATGTTTATACAGATAGCGGTGTAGGTATTTCCGTGTTTATAGAGATGGCGGTGAGGATATTTACATGTAAATGCAGATGGCTGTGTAGATATTTCCATGTGCATACAGATGGCAGTGTAGATATTTCCATGTTTAAGCAGTTGGTGGTGTCGCTATTTCCATGTTTATAGAGATGACTGTGTAGATATTTCCATGTTTATACAGATGCTGGTGTAGGTATTTCCATGTTTATAGAGATTGCGGTGCAGAGATTTCCATGTTTATACAGATAGCTTTGTAGATATTTCTATGTTTATTCAGATCGCGGTGTAGATATTTCCATGTTTGTAGGGATGGTGGTGTAGATATTTCCATGTTTATAAAACATAACGGTGTGGCTATTTCCATGTTTATACAGATGGCAGTGTAGATATTTCCATGTTAATACAGATAACGGTGGATATATTTTCAAGTTTACACAGGTAGCGGTGGACATATTTTCATGTTTATAGAGATGGCGGTGTAGATATTTCCAAGTATATACAGATAGCGTTGTAGAAATTTCCGTGTTTATACAGATAGCGGTGTAGATATTTCCATGTTTATGCAGATAGCGGTATACTTTTTCCATGTTTATAGAGATAGCTGTGTAGATATTTCCATGTTTATACAGATAACGGTGTAGATATATCCATGTTTATACAGATAGCAGTGTAGATATTTCCATGTTTATACATATAGTGGTGTTGGTATTTCCATGTTTATACAGATGGCTGTGCCGATATTTCCATGTTTATACCGAGTTCTCTGTAGATATTTCCATGTTTATATAGATGACAGTGTAGATATTTCCAGGTTTACACAGATGACTGTGCAGATATTTCCATGTTAGCACAGATGGCGGTGTAGATATTTCCATGTTTATAGAGATAGCGGTGTAGATATTTCCATGTTTATTGAGATAGTGGTGTAAATATTTCCATATTAATACAGATAATGGTGTAGATATTTCCTTGTTTTTACAGATAGCGGTGAAGATATTTCCATCTTTATTCAGAGAGTGCTGTACATATTTCCATGTTTATACAGATCACTGTGTAGATATTTCCATGTTTATACAGATAACGTTGTAGATATTTCCATCTTTATACAAATGGTGGTGTAGATATTTCCATGTTCCTACACATGACTGTGTAGTTATTCCCATGTTTATACAGATGGCGATGTAGATATTTCCATATTTATAGAGATAGCAGTGTAGATATTTCCAGGTTTATACAGATAGCGGTGTAAATATTTCCATGTTTATACAGATCGTGGTGTAGATATTTCCATGTTTATACAGATACCGGTGTAGGTATTTCCATGTTTATGCAGAATGCAGTGTGGATATTTCTATGTTGATAAAGATAGCGGTGTAGATATTTCCATGTTTGTACAGATGGCGGTGTTGATATTTCCATCTGTGCAGAGATTACCATGTAGTTATTTCCATCTTTATACAGATGGCGTTGTAGAGATTTCCATCGATATGCAGATGGCGGTGTGGATATTTCCATGTTTATAGAGATAGCGGTGTAGGTATTTCCATGTTTCTAGATATAGCAGTGTAGATATTTCCATGTTTATATAGATGGCGTTGTAGATATTTCCATGTTTATACCAATAGCGGTGTTGGTATTTCCACGTTTATACAGATAGCGATGTAGATATTTCCATGTTTATACAGCTCGCGGTGCAGATATTTATATCTTTATACCGATGGCATTGCAGATATTTCCTTATTCACACAGGTGGCGGTGTAGATGTTTCCATGTTTATACAGATGGTGGAGTAGTTAGTTCCATGTTTATGGAGATGGCAGTGTAGATATTTTCAAGTTTATAGAGATGGCGGTGTAGATATTTCCATGTTTATAGAGATAGCAGTGTACATATTTACATGTTTATTCAGATGGCTGTGTAGATATTTTCATGTGTATACAGATGACATTGTAGATATTTCCATGTTTATACAGATGACTGTATACGTATTTCCATGTTTTTACAGATGGCAGTGCAGATATTTCCATGTTTATAGAGATACCGGAGTAGATATTTCCATATTTGTTCAGATGGCGGTGTTGATATTTCCATCTATACACAGATGGCCGTGTAGATATTTCCATGTTTATACAGATGGCGGCATAGTTTTTCCATGGACATGCAGATGGCGGTGTCGTTATTTCCATGTTTATACAGATAGCGGTGTAGTTATTTCCATGTTTACACAGATGGTGGTGTAGGTATTTCCGTGTTTATACACATGGCGGAGTAGATACTTCCATCTTTATGGAGATGGCAGTGTAGATATTTTCATGTTTATAGAGATGGTGGTGTAGAAATTTCCATATTTATAGAGATAGCGGTGTAGATATTTCCATCTTTCTACAGATGGCAGTGTAGATATTTCCATGTTTATACAGATGGCGGTGTAGATATGTCCATATTTATACAGATGTCTGTGTAGATATTTCCATGTGTATACAGATGGTATTGTAGCTATTTCCATGTTTATACAGATGGTGGTGTAGATATTTCCATGTTTATTCAGATGACTGTGTCGATATTTCCATGTTTTTACAGATGGCAGTGTAGATATTTCAATGTTTATAGAGATGGCGCTGTAGATATTTCCATGTTTATACAGATAACGGTGGAGATATTTCCATGTTTATACAGACAGCAGTGGAGATATTTCCATGTTTATACACATAACGGTGTACATATTTCCATGTTTATAGAGACAGCGGTGTAGGTATTTCCATGTTTATACAGATAGCGGTGCAGATATTTCCATGTTTATACAGATGCCTATGCAGATATTTCCATATTCATACAGAGGGCTGTATAGATATTTCTATGTTTATACAGATGGCAGTGTAGATATTTCCATGTTACTACACATGACTGTGTAGGCATTTCCATGTTTATACAGATGGCTTTGTAGATATTTCCATGTTTATAGAGATAGCTTTGCAGATATTTCCATGTTTATACAGATAGCGGTGTATATATTTCCATGTTTATACAGATCGTGGTGTAGATATTTCCATGGTTATACAGACCGCAGTGTAGATATTTCCATGTTTATAGAGATAGCAGTGTAGATATTTCCATGTTTGTACAGATGGCGGTGTTGATGTTTCCATCTATACACAGATTGCCGTGTAGGTATTTCCATGGGTATACAGATGGCATTGTAGAGATTTCCATGTTTATACAGATGATGGTGTAGATATTTCCATCTTTACACAGATGACTGTATAGGTATTTCCATGTTTATAGAGATAGCGCTGTAGTTATTTCCATATTTATACAGATAACGGTGTAGAAATTTCCATGTTTATTCAGATATTGGTGTAAATATTTCCATGTTTATAGAGATCACGGTGTAGATATTTCCATGTTTATGCAGAATGCAGTGTAGGTATTTCTATGTTTATACAGATAGCGGTGTAGATATTTCCATGTTTGTACAGATGGCGGTGTTGATATTTCCATCTGTACACAGATTACCGTGTAGTTATTTCCATCTTTATGCAGATGGCGTTGTAGAGATTTCCATGGATATGCAGATGGCGGTGTGGATATTTCCATGTTTATAGAGATAGCGGTGTAGGTATTTCCATGTTTCTAGACATAGCGGTGTAGATATTTCCATGTTTATATAGATGGCATTGTAGATATTTCCATGTTTATACCGATAGCGGTGTTGGTATTTCCACGTTTATACAGATAGCGATGTAGATATTTCCATGTTTATACAGCTCGCGGTGCAGATATTTATATCTTTATACCGATGGCATTGTAGATATTTCCTTATTCACACAGATGGCGGTGTAGATGTTTCCATGTTTATACAGATGGCAGAGTAGTTAGTTCCATGTTTATGGAGATGGCAGTGTAGATATTTTCAAGTTTATAGAGATGGCGGTGTAGATATTTCCATGTTTATAGAGATAGCAGTGTAGATATTTCCATGTATGCACACATGGGTGTGTAGATATTTCCAAGTTTATACAGATGGCGGTGTAGATATTTCCATGTTTATACAGTTAACTTTGTAAGTATTTCCATGTTTATACAGATGGCGGTGTAGATATTTCGATGTGTATAGAGATAGCAGTGGAGATATTTCCATGTTTATAGAGATAGCGTTGTAGATATTTCCATGTTTATACTTATCACCGTGTAGCCATTTCCACGTTTATACTGATCACGGTGTAGATATTTCCATGTTTATAGAGATGGCGGTGTAGATATTTCCATGTTCATCGAGATAGCGTTGTTGATTTTTCCATGTTTATAGAGATGGCGGTGTAGATATTTCCATGTTTATACAGATCACGGTGTAGATATTTCCATGTTTATACAGATCGCGGTGTTGATATTACCATGTTTATAGGGATAGCGGTGCAAATATTTCCACATTTATACAGATAGTGGTGTAGTTATTAGCATGTTTATACAGATAGAGTTGTAGATATTTCCATGTATAAACAGATGTCTCTGAATATATTTCCATGTTTAAACAGATGGCGGTGTAGATATTTCCTTGTTTATACAAATAGCGGTGTAGTTTTTTCCATGTTTATACCGATCACGGTGTAGATATTTCCTTGTTTATACAAATTGCGGTGTAGTTATTTCAGTGTTTATACAGATAGCGGTGTAGATATTTCCTTGTTTATAAAAATAACAGTGTAGATATTTCCATGTTTATACTGATCACGGTGTAGATATTTCCTTGTTTATGCAAATAGCAGTGTAGTTATTTCCATGTTTATACAGATAGCGGTGTAGATATTTCCATGTACATACAGATGGCTGTGTAGATATTTCCATGATTATATAGATGGCTGTGTAGATATTTCCATGTTTATACAGATCATGGTGTAGATATTTCCAGGTTTATACAGATCGCAGTGTTGATATTACCATGTTTATAGGGATAGCGGTGCAAATATTTCCACATTTATACAGATAGTGGTGTAGTTATTAGCATGTTTATACTGATAGCGGTGCAGATATTTCCATGTATAAACAGATGTCTGTGAATATATTTCCATGTTTAAACAGATGGCGGTGTAGATATTTCCTTGTTTATACAAATAGCGGTGTAGTTATTTCCATGTTTATACAGATAGCGGTGTAGATATTTCCATGTATATACAGACGGCTGTGTAGATATTTCCATGTTTATACAGATGGCTGTGTAGATATTTCCATGTTTATACAGATGACTTTTAGGTATTTCCATGTTTATACAGATTGCGATGTAGATATTTCCATGTTTATAGAGATAGCTGTGTAGATATTTCCATGTTTATACAGATAGATGTGTAGATATTTCCATTTTTATACAGAACGCGGTGTAGATATTTCCATGTTTATACAAATCGCGGTATAGGTATTTCCATGTTCCTAAACATGACTGTGTTGGTATTTCCATGTTTTTACCGATGGCTTTGTAGATATTTCCATGTTTATTGAGATAGCGGTGTAGATATTTCCATGTTTATACAGATAGCGGTGTAAATATTTCCATGTTTATACAGATCGTGTTGTAGATATTTCCATGTTTATACAGATACCGGTGTAGAAATTTCCATGTTTATACAGACCGCAGTGTAGATATTTCCATGTTTATACAGATAGCGGTGTAGATATTTCCATGTTTGTACAGATGGCGGTGTTGATGTTTCCATCTATACAAAGATTGCCATGTAGGTTTTTCCATGTGTATACAGATGGCATTGTAGATATTTCCATGTTTATACAGATGGTGGTGTAGATATTTCCATGTTTATACAGATGACTGTATAGGTATTTCCATGTTTTTACAGATGGCATTGTAGACATTGCCATGTTTATAGAGATAGCAGTGTAGATATTTCCATGTTTATACAGATGGCGGTGTAGATATTTCCATGTTTATAGAGATAGCGGTGTAGATATTTCCATATTTATATAGATAACGGTGTAGATATTTCCATGTTTATACAGATAGCAGTGTAAATTTTTCCAGGTTTATACAGATCACGGTGTAGATATTTCCATGTTTATAGAGATAGCGGTGTAGATATTTCCAAGTTTATACAGATAGCGGTTTAGATATTTCCATGTTTATACAGACCGCGGTGTAGATATTTCCATGTTTTTACAGATGGTGGTGTTGATATTTCTATCTATACACAGATGACCGTGTAGATATTTCCATGTTTATACAGATGGCGGAGTAGGTACATCCATGTTTCTGAAGATGGCGGTGTAGATATTTTCAAGTTTATAGAGATGGCGGTGTAGATATTTCCATGTATATAGAGATTGCAGTGTAGATATTTCCATGTTTATAGAGAAATCGGTGTAGGTATTTCCATGTTTATACAGATAGCGGGGTAGACATTTCCATGTTTATACAGATAGCGGTGTGGATTTTTCCATATTTATACAGATATCGGTGTAGATATTTACAGGTTTATAAAAAGAGCGGTGTAGCTATTTCCACGTTTTACAGATAGTGGTGTAGATATTTCCATCTTTATACAGATAGTGGTGCAGATATTTCCATTTTTGCACAAATAGCCTTGTAGATATTTCTATGTTTACACAGATAGAGTTGCAGATATTTCCATGTTTATAAAGATAGCGGTGCAGACATTTCCATGTTTATACAGATAGTGATGTGGCTATTTCCATGTTTATACAGATAGCGGTGTGGGTATTTCCATGTTTATACAGATAGCGGTATAGATATTTCCATGATTATAGAGATGACTGTCTAGATATTTCCATGTTTATACAGATAGCGGTGTAGATATTTCCATGTTTTAAGAGATAGCGGTGTAGATATTTCCCTCTTTGCAGAGATTGCCGTGTAGATATTTCCATTTTTACACAGATACCTGTGTAGATATTTCCAAGCTTACACAGATAGCTGTGTAGATATTTCCATGAATACAGAGATAGCGTTGTAGATATTTCCACGTTTATACAGATAGCGGTGTAGATATTTTCATGTTTATACAGATAGCGGTGTAGATATTTCCATGTTTATAAAGATAGCGATGGAGATATTTCCCTGTTTATACAGATAGCGGTGTAGATATTTCCATGTTTGTACAGATGGCGGTGTTGATATTTCCATCTATACACTGATGGCCGTGTAGATATTTCCATGTTTATACAGATGGCGGCGTAGATATTTCCATGGACATGCAGATGGCGGTGTAGATATTTCCATGTTTATACAGATAGCGGTGTAGATATTTCCATGTTTTCAGAGATGGTGTAGATATTTCCGTGTTTATACACATCGCGGAGTAGATACTTCCATGTTTATGGAGATGACAGTGTAGATATTTTCATGTTTATAGAGATGGCGGTGTACATATTTCCATATTTTTAGAGATATCGGTGTACATATTTCCATCTTTCTACAGATGGCAGTGTAGATATTTCCATGTTTATACAGATGGCGGTGTAGATATTTCCATATTTATACAGATGTCTGTGTAGATATTTCCATGTGTATACAGATGGTATTGTAGGTATTTCCAAGTTTATACAGATGGTGGTGACGATATTTCCATGTTTATTCGGATGACGGTGTAGATATTTCCATGTTTTTACAGATGGCAGTGTGGATATTTCAATGTTTACAGAGATGGCGCTGTAGATATTTCCAGGTTTATAAAGATAAAGGTGGAGATATTTCCATGTTTATACAGAGAGCTGTGGAGATATTACCATGTTTATACACATAGCGGTGTGCATATTTTCATGTTTATAGAGACATCGGTGTAGGTATTTCCATGTTTATACAGATAGCGGTGCGGATACTTCCATGTTTATACAGATGCCTATACAGATATTTCCATATTTATACATAGGGCCGTGTAGATATTTCCATGTTTATACAGATGGCAGTGTAGATATTTCCATGTTCCTACACATGACTGTGTAGTTATTTCCATTTTTATACAGATGGCTTTGCAGGTATTTCCTTGTTTATAGAGATAGCGGTGTAGATATTTCCATGTTTATACAGATAGCGGTGTAAATATTTCCATGTTTTATACAGATCGCGGTGTAGATATTTCCATGTTTTCAGAGATGGTGTAGATATTTCCGTGTTTATACACATGGCGGAGTAGATACTTCCATCTTTATGGAGATGACAGTGTAGATATTTTCATGTTTATAGAGATGGCGGTGTACATATTTCCATATTTTTAGAGATATCGGTGTAGATATTTCCATCTTTCTACAGATGGCAGTGTAGATATTTCCATGTTTATACATATGGCGGTGTAGATATTTCCATATTTATACAGATGTCTGTGTAGATATTTCCATGTTTATACAGATGGTATTGTAGGTATTTCCAAGTTTATACAGATGGTGGTGACGATATTTCCATGTTTATTCGGATGACGGTGTAGATATTTCCATGTTTTTACAGATGGCAGTGTAGATATTTCAATGTTTACAGAGATGGCGCTGTAGATATTTCCAGGTTTATACAGTTAAAGGTGGAGATATTTCCATGTTTATACAGAGAGCTGTGGAGATATTACCATGTTTATACACATAGCGGTGTACATATTTTCATGTTTATAGAGACATCGGTGTAGGTATTTCCATGTTAATACAGATAGAGGTGCGGATATTTCCATGTTTATACAGATGCCTATACAGATATTTCCATATTTATACATAGGGCTGTGTAGATATTTCCATGTTTATACAGATGGCAGTGTAGATATTTCCATGTTCCTACACATGACTGTGTAGTTATTTCCATTTTTATACAGATGGCTTTGCAGATATTTCCTTGTTTATAGAGATAGCGGTGTAGATATTTCCATGTTTATACAGATAGCTGTGTAGATATTTCCATGTTTATGCGGATAGCGGTGTAGATATTTCCATGTTTATACAGATCGTGGTGTAGATATTTCCATGTTTATACAGATCACCGTGTAGATATTTCCATGTTTATACAGATAGCGATGTAGTTATTTCCATGTTTTTACAGATATCGGTGTAGATATTTCCATGTTTACACAGATTGCGGTGTAGATATATCCATCTTTCTACAGATGGCATTGTAGATATTTCCATGTTTATGAAGATGGCGGTGTAGATATTTCCATGTTTATATAGATGGTGGTGTAGATATTACCATGTTTATACAGATAGCGGTGTAGATATTTCCATGTTTATACAGATTGTGGTGAAGATATTTCCATGTTTATACAGATCGTGGTGCAGATATTTCCATGTTTATACCGATCACGGTGTAGATATTTCCATGTTTATACAGATAGCGGTGTAGATATTTCCATGTTTATACAGATAGCGGTGTAGATATTTCCATGTTTATAGAGATTGCGGTGTAGGTATTTCCATGTTTATAGACATAGCGGTGTAGATATTTCCATGTTTATATAGATGGCGTTGTAGATATTTCCATGTTTATACCGTTAGCGGTGTTGGTATTTCCACGTTTATAAAGATAGCGATGTACATATTTCCGTGTTTATACAGATAGCGGTGTAGATATTTCCATGTTTATACAGATAGCGGTGTAGATATTTCCATGTTTATAGAGATACCGGTGAAGGTATTTCCATGTTTATAGACATAGCGGTGTAGATATTTCCATGTTTATATAGATGGCGTTGTAGATGTTTCCATGTTTATACCGATAGCGGTTTTGGTATTTGCACGTTTATACAGATAGCGATGTAGATATTTCCATGTTTATACAGCTCGTGGTGCAGATATTTATATCTTTATACAGATGGCATTGTAGATATTTCCTTATTTACACTGATGGCGGTGTAGATGTTTCCATGTTTATACAGATGGCGGAGTAGTTAGTTCCATGTTTATGGAGATGGCAGTGTAGATATTTTCATGTTTATAGAGATGGCGGTGTAGATATTTCCATGTTTATAGAGATAGCAGTGTAGATATTTACATGTTTATACAGATGGCTGTGTAGATATTTCCATGTGTATACACATGGCATTGTAGATATTTCCATGTTTATGCAGATGACTGTATTCGTATTTCAATGTTTTTACAGATGGCAGTGCAGATATTTCCATGTTTGTAGAGATAGCGGTGTAGATATTTCCATGTTTGTACAGAAGGCGGTGTTGATATTTCCATCTATACACAGATTGCCGTGTAGGTATTTCCATGTGTATACAGATGGCATTGTAGATATTTCCATGTTTATACAGATGGTGGTGTAGAAATTTCCATGTTTCTACAGATGGCGTTGTAGGTATTTCCATGTTTATACAGATAACAGTGTAGATATTTCCATGTTTATACAGATAGCGGTGTAAATATTTCCACATTTATACAGATAGCAGTGTAGTTATTTCCATGCTTATACAGATAGCGGTGTAGATATTTCCATGTATAAACAGATGTCTGTGTATATATTTCCATGTTTAAACAGATGGCGGTGTAGATATTTCCTTGTTTATACAAATAGCGGTGTAGTTATTTCCATGTTTATACAGATCACGGTGTAGATATTTCCTTTTTTATACATATAGCGGTGTAGTTATTTCCATGCTTATACAGATAGCGGTGTAGATATTTCCTTGTTTATACAAATAGCGGTGTAGATGTTTCCATGTTTATACAGATCATGGTGTAGATATTTCCTTATTTATACAAATAGCAGTGTAGTTATTTCCATGTTTATACAGATAGCGGTGTAGATATTTCCATGTATAAGCAGATGGCTGTGTAGATATTTCCATGTTTATACGGATGGCTTTGTAGATGTTTCCATGTTTATACAGGTGACTTTGTAGGTATTTCCATGTTTATACAGATGGCGGTGTAGATATTTCCATATTTATAGAAATAGCTGTGTCGATATGTCCATGTTTATACAGACAGCGATGTAGATATTTCCATATTTATACAGATCGCGGTGTAGATATTTCCATGTTTACACAGATAGCGGTGTAGTTATTTCCATGTTTATATAAACAGCGGTGTAAATATTTCCATGTATATACACATGGCTGTGTAGGTATTTCTATGTTTATACAGATGGCGGTGTAGATATTTCCATGTTTATAAGGATGTCAGTATGGATATTTGCATGTTTATAGAGATAGCTGTGTAGATATTTTCATGTTTATACAGATAGCGGTGTAGATATTTCCATGTTTATGCAGATCGCGGTGTAGATATTTCCATGTTTATACAGATCGCAGTGTAGATATTTTCATGTTTATACAGATAGCGGTGTAGATATTTCCATGTTTATATCGATAACTTTGTAAGTATTTCCATGTTTATACAGATGGCGGTGTAGATATTTCGATGTTTATAGAGATAGCAGTGGAGATATTTCCATGTTTATACAGATAGCGGTGTAGATATTTCCACGTTTATACTGATCGCGGTGTAGACATTTCCAAGTTTATAGAGATGGCGGTGTAGATATTTCCATGTTCATAGAGATAGCGGTGTTGATATTTCCATATTTATAGAGATAGCGGTGTGGATATTTCCATGTTTATACAGATAGCGGTTTAGATATTTCCATGTTTATACAGACCGCGGTGTAGATATTTCCATGTTTATACAGATAGCGGTGCAGATATTTATAAGTTTGTACAGATGGCGATGTTGATATTTCCAACTATACACAGATAACCGTGTAGATATTTCCATGTTTATAAAGATGGCGAAACAGATATTTCCATGGATATGTAGATGGCGGTGTAGATATTTCCATGTTTACACAGATAGCGGTGTAGTTATTTCCATGTTTATAGAGATAGCGGTGTAGATATTTCCATGTATATGCACATGGCTGTGTAGATATTTCCATGTTTATACAGATGGCGGTGTAGATATTTCCATGTTTATACCGATAACTTTGTAAGAATTTCCATGTTTATACAGATGGCGGTGTAGATATTTCGATGTTTATAGAGATAGCAGTGGAGATATTTCCATGTTTATGCAGATACCAGTGTAGATATTTCCACGTTTATACTGATAGCGGTGTAGATATTTCCATGTTTATAGAGATGGAGGTGCAGATATTTCCATGTTCATAAAGATAGCGGTGTTGATTTTTCCATGTTTACAGAGATAGCGGTGTGGATATTTCCATGTTTATACAGATAGGGGTGTAGATATTTCCATGTTTATAGAGATGGTGGTGTAGATATTTCCATGTTTATACAGAAGACTGTATAGGTATTTCCATGTTTTTACAGATGGCAGTGCAGACATTTCGATGTTTATAGAGATAGCGGTGTAGATATTTCCGTGTGTACAGATGGCGGTGTTGATATTTCCATCTATACACAGATGGCCGTGTAGATATATCCATGTTTATACAGATGGCGGCGCAGATATTTCCATGGACATGCAGATGGCGGTGTAGATATTTCCATGTTTATACAGATAGCGGTGTAGATATTTCCATGTTTATACAGATAGCGGTGTAGATATTTCCATGTTTACACAGATGGTGGTGTAGATATTTCCGTGTTTATACACATGGCGGAGTAGTTACTTCCATCTTTATGGAGATGGCAGTGTAGATATTTCCATGTTTATAGAGACAGCTGTGTAGATATTTCCATGTTTATACAAATAGCGGTGTAGATATTTCCATGTTTATACAGATCGCGGTGTAGATATTTCCATGTTTATACAGATCGCGGTGTAGATATTTCCATGTTTATACAGATAGCGGTGTAGATATTTACATGTTTCCACAGATATCGGTGTAGATATTTCCATGTTTACACAGATTGCGGTGTAGATATTTCCATCTTTCTACAGATGGCATTGTAGATATGTTCATGTTTATAGAGATGGGGGTGCAGATATTACCATGTTTATACAGATAACGGTGTAGATATTTCCATGTTTATACAGATCGTGGTGAAGATATTTCCATGTTTATACAGATCGCGGTGTAGATATTTCCATGTTTATACAGATCGCGGTGTAGATATTTCCATGTTTATACAGATAGCGGTGTAGATATTTCCATGTTTATACAGAGAGCGGTGTAGATATTTCCATGTTTATAGAGATAGCGGTGTAGGTATTTCCATGTTTATAGACATAGCGGTGTAGATATTTCCATGTTTATATAGATGGCGTTGTAGATATTTCCATGTTTATACCGATAGTGGTGTTGGTATTTCCACGTTTATACTGATAGCGATGAAAATATTTCCATGTTTATGCAGCTCGCGGTGCAGATATTTATATCTTTGTACAGATGGCATTGTAGATATTTCCTTATTCACACAGATGGCGGTGTAGATGTTTCCATGTTTATACTGATGGCGGAGTAGTTAGTTCCATATTTCCGGAGATGGCAGTGTAGATATTTTCATGTTTATAGAGATGGCGGTGTAGTTATTTCCATGTATATAGAGATAGCAGTGTAGATATTAACATGTTTATACAGATGGCTGTGTAGATATTTCCATGTGTATACAGATGGCATTGTAGATATTTCCATGTTTATACAGATGACTGAATAGGTATTTCCATGTTTTTACAGATGGCAGTGCAGATATTTCCATGTTTATAGAGATAGCGGTGTAGATATTTCCATGTGTGTACAGATGGCGGTGTTGACATTTCCATGTTTATAGAGATAGCAGTGTAGATATTTCCATGTGTGTACAGATGGCGGTGTTGATATTTCCAACTATGCAAAGATGGCCTTGTAGATATTTCCATGTTTATACAGATGGCGGCGTAGATATTTCCATGGACATGCAGATGGCGGTGTAGATATTTCCATGTTTATAGAGATAGCGGTGTAGTTATTTCCATGTTTATACAGATAGCGGTGTAGATATTTCCATGTTTACACAGATGGTGGTGTAGATATTTCCGTGTTTATACACATGACGGAGTAGATACTTCCATCTTTATGGAGATGGCAGTGTAGATATTTTCATGTTTATAGAGTTGGTGGTGTAGTTATTTCCATATTTATAGAGATAGCGGTGTAGATATTTCCATGTTTCTACAGATGGCAGTGTAGATATTTCCATGGTTATACAGCTGGCGGTGTAGATATTTCCATATTTATACAGATGTCTGTGTAGATATTTCCATGTGTATACAGATGGTATTGTAGCTATTTCCAAGTTTATACAGATGGTGGTGTAGATATTTCCATGTTTATTCAGATGACTGTGTAGATATTTCCATGTTTTTACAGATGGCAGTGTAGATATTTCAATGTTTATAGAGATGGCGCTGTAGATATTTCCATGTTTATACAGATAACTGTGGAGATTTTTCCATGTTTATACAGACAGCAGTGGAGATATTTCCTGTTTATACACATAGCGGTGTACATATTTCCATCTTTACAGAGACAGCGGTGTAGGTATTTCCATGTTTATACAGATAGCGGTGCAGATATTTCCATGTTTATACAGATGCCTACGCAGATATTTCCATATTTATACAGAGGGCTGTGTAGATATTTCTAACTTTATACAGATGGTAGTGTAGATATTTCCATGTTCCTACACATGACTGTGTAGGTATTTCCATGTTTATACTGATGGCTTTGTAGATATTTACATGTTTATAGAGATAGCAGTGCAGATATTTCCATGTTTATGCAGATAGCGGTGTAGATATTTCCATGTTTACACAGATGATGGTGTAGATATTTCCATGTTTACACAGATGATGGTGTAGATATTTCCGTGTTTATACACATGGCGGAGTAGATACTTCCATCTTTATGGAGATGGCAGTGTAGGTATTTCCATGTTTATAGAAACAGCTGTGTAGATATTTCCATGTTTATACAGATAGCGGTGTAGTTATTTCCATGTTTTTACAGATATCGGTGTAGATATTTCCATGTTTATACAGATTGCGGTGTAGATATTTCCATCTTTCTATAGATGGCATTGTAGAGATATTCATATTTATACAGATGGCAGTGTAGATATTTCCATGTTTATATAGATGGTGGTGTAGATATTACCATGTTTATACAGATAGCGGTGTAGATATTTCCATGTTTATACAGATAGCGGTGTAGGTATTTCGATGTTTATAGACATAGCGGTGTAGATATTTCCACGTTTATATAGATGGCGTTGTAGATATTTCCATGTTTATACCGATAGTGGTGTTGGTATTTCCACATTTATACAGATAGCGATGTAAATATTTCCATGTTTATACAGCTCGCGGTGCAGATATTTATATCTTTATACAGATGGCATTGTAGATATTTCCTTATTCACACAGATGGCGGTGTAGATGTTTCCATGTTTATACAGAGGGCGGTGTAGTTAGTTCCATGTTTATGGACATGGCAGTGTAGATATTTTCATGTTTATGGAGATGGCGGTGTAGTTATTTCCATGTCTACAGAGATAGCAGTGTAGATATTTACATGTTTATATAGATGGCTGTGTAGATATTTCCATGTGTATACAGATGGCATTGTAGATATTTCCATGTTTATACAGATGACTGTATAGGTATTTCCATGCTTTTACATATGGCAGTGCAGATATTTCCATGTTTATAGAGATAGCGGTGTAGATATTTCCATGCGTGTACAGATGGCGGTGTTGATATTTCCATCTATACACAGAAGGCCGTGTAGATATATCCATGTTTATACAGATGGCGGCATAGATATTTCCATGGACATGCAGATGGCGGTGTAGATATTTCGATGTTTATACAGATAGCGGTGTAGATATTTCCATGTTTATACAGATAGCGGTGTAGATATTTCCATGTTTACACAGATGATGGTGTAGATATTTCCGTGTTTATACACATGGCGGAGTAGATACTTCCATCTTTATGGAGATGGCAGTGTAGATATTTCCATGTTTATAGAGTCAGCTGTGTAGATATTTCCATGTTTATACAGATAGCGGTGTAGATATTTCCATGTTTATACAGATCGCGGTGTAGGTATTTCCATGTTTATACAGATCGCGGTGTAGATATTTCCATGTTTATACAGATAGCGGTGTAGATATTTCCATGTTTATACAGATATCGGTGTAGATATTTCCATGTTTACACAGATTGCGGTGTAGATATTTCCATCTTTCTACAGATGGCATTGTAGATATTTTCATGTTTATACACATGGGTGTGTAGATATTTCATTGTTTATATAGATGGTGGTGTAGATATTACCATGTTTATACAGATAGCGGTGTAGATATTTCCATGTTTATACAGATCGTGGTGAAGATAATTCCATGTTTATACTGATCGCGGTGTAGATATTTCCATGTTTATACAGATCGCGGTGTAGATATTTCCATGTTTATACAGATAGCAGTGTAGATATTTCCATGTTTATACAGATAGCGGTGTAGATATTTCCATGTTGATAGAGATAGCGGTGTAGGTATTTCCATGTTTATAGACATAGCGGTGTAGATATTTCCATGTTTTTATAGATGGCGTTGTAGATATTTCCATGTTTATACCGATAGCGGTGTTGGTATTTCCACGTTTATACTGATAGCGATGAAAATATTTCCATGTTTATACAGCTCGCGGTGCAGATATTTATATCTTTGTACAGATGGCATTGTAGATATTTCCTTATTCACACAGATGGCGGTGTAGATGTTTCCATGTTTATACAGATGGCGGAGTAGTTAGTTCCGTATTTACAGAGATGGCAGTGTAGATATTTTCATGTTTATAGAGATGGCGGTGTAGTTATTTCCATGTATATAGAGATAGCAGTGTAGATATTAACATGTTTATACAGATGGCTGTGTAGATATTTCCATGTGTATACAGATGGCATTGTACATATTTCCATGTGTATACAGATGGCATTGTAGATATTTCCATGTTTATACAGATGACTCTATAGGTATTTCCATGTTTTTACAGATTGCAGTGCAGATATTTCCATGTTTATAGAGATAGCGGTGTAGATATTTCCATGTGTGTACAGATGGCCGTGTTGATATTTCCATCTATACACAGATGGCCTTGTAGATATTTCCATGTCTATAGAGATGGCGGCGTAGATATTTCCATGGACATGCAGATGGCGGCGTAGATATTTCCGTGGACATGCAGATGGCGGTGTAGATATTTCCATGTTTATACAGATAGCGGTGTAGATATTTCCATGTTTACACAGATGGTGGTGTAGATATTTCCGTGTTTATACACATGGCGGAGTAGATACTTCCATCTTTATGGAGATGTCAGTGTAGATATTTTCATGTTTATAGAGTTGGCGGTGTAGTTATTTCCATATTTATAGAGATAGCAGTGTAGATATTTCCATTTTTCTACAGATGGCAGTGTAGATATTTCCATGTTTATACAGCTGGCGGTGTAGATATTTCCATATTTATACAGATGTCTGTGTAGATATTTCCATGTGTATACAGATGGTATTGTAGCTATTTCCAAGTTTATACAGATGGTGGTGTGCATATTTCCATGTTTATTCAGATGACCGTGTAGATATTTCTATGTTTTTACAGATGGCAGTGTAGATATTTCAATGTTTATAGAGATGACGCTGTAGATATTTCCATGTTTATACAGATAACGGTGGAGATTTTTCCATGTTTATACAGACAGCAGTGGAGATATTTCCTGTTTATACACATAGCGGTGTACATATTTCCATGTTTACAGAGACAGCGGTGTAGGTATTTCCATGTTTATACAGATAGCGGTGCAGATATTTCCATGTTTATACAGATGCCTACGCAGATATTTCCATATTTATACAGAGGGCTGTGTAGATATTTCTAACTTTATACAGATGGTAGTGTAGATATTTCCATGTTCCTACACATGACTGTGTAGGTATTTCCATGTTTATACTGATGGCTTTGTAGATATTTACATGTTTATAGAGATAGCAGTGCAGATATTTCCATGTTTATGCAGATAGCGGTGTAGATATTTCCATGTTTACACAGATGATGGTGTAGATATTTCCGTGTTTATACACATGGCGGAGTAGATACTTCCATCTTTATGGAGATGGCAGTGTAGATATTTCCATGTTTATAGAGTCAGCTGTGTAGATATTTCCATGTTTATACAGATAGCGGTGTAGATATTTCCATGTTTATACAGATCGCGGTGTAGATATTTCCATGTTTATACAGATCGCGGTGTAGATATTTCCATGTTTATACAGATAGCGGTGTAGATATTTCCATGTTTATACAGATATCGGTGTAGATATTTCCATGTTTACACAGATTGCGGTGTAGATATTTCCATCTTTCTACAGATGGCATTGTAGATATTTTCATGTTTATACAGATGGGTGTGTAGATATTTCATTGTTTATACAGATGGTGGTGTAGATATTACCATGTTTATACAGATGACTGTGTAGGTATTTCCATGTATATACAGAAGTCAGTGTAGTTATTTCCAAGTTCATACAGATAGCCATGTAGATATTTCCATGTTTATACAGATAGCCTTGTAGACATTTCCATGTTTATAGAGATAGCGGTGTGGATGTTTCCATATTTATTCAGATAGCGTTGTAGTTATCTCCATGTTCATACAGGAAGAGGTGTAGATATCTCCATGTTTATACAGATCAAGGTGTAGATATTTCCATCTTTCTACAGATCGCAGTGTAGATATTTCTACGTTTATACAGATGGCGGTGTAGATATTTCCATTTTTACACAGATCGCGGTGTAAATATTTCCAAGTTTATGCAGATGGCGGTGTAGGTATTTCCATGATTACTGAGATTGCGTTGTAGATATTTCTATGTTTATAGAGACAGTGGTGTAGATAATTCCATGTTTATAGAGATGGCGGTGTAGGTATTTCCATGTTTACAGAGATAGCGGAGTAGATATTTCCATGTTTACAGTCAGTGCTGTAGATATTTCCATGTTTATACAGATAGTGGTGTTGGTATTTCCATGTTTATACACATAGCTGTGTAGATACTTCCATGTTTATACAGCTCGCTGTGTAGATATTTCCATCTTTATACAGATGGCAGTGTAGTGATTTCCATGTTTCTACAGCTGGCGGTGTAGATATTTCCATGATTATAGAGATGGTGTTGTAGATATTTCCATGTCTATAGAGATGCTGTTGTAGATATTTCTAAGTATATACAGATGACTGTGTAGATATTTCCATGTTTCTACAGATGGCGGTGTAGATATTTCCATGATTGTAGAGATAGCGGTGTAGATATTTCCATCTTTACACAGATAGCGGTGTAGATATTTCCATGTTTACACAGATAGCGTTGTAGACATTTCCATGTTTAAGCAGATAGCGTTGTAGATAATTCCATGTTTATAGATATAGCTGTGTAGATGTTTCAATGTTTATACAGGTAGCGGTGGAGTTATTTCCATGCTTATAGAGATACCAGTGTAGATATTTCCATGTTTATAGTGTTAGCGGTGTAGATATTTCCATGTGTATTCAGGTGTTGGTGTAGTTATTTCCACGTTTTTACAGATGGCGGTGTAGACATTTCCATGTTTATACAGATAGCAGTGTAGATATTTCCATGCTTATACAGAGAGTGGTGTAGATATTACCATGTTTACACAGATAGCGGTGTAGATATTTCCATCTTTGCACAGATTGCGGTGTAGATATGTCCTACTTTACAAAGATAGCGGTGTAGTTATTTCCACCTTTGCACAGATTGCAGTGTAGATATTTCCATCTTTACACAGACAGCAGTGTAGATATTTCCATGTTTACACAGATAGCGGTGTAGATATTTCCATATTGATAGAGATAGCAGTGTACATATTTCCATGTTTATTCAGATGGCGTTGTAGATATTTCCATGTTTATACAGATAGCGGTGTATTTATTTCCATGTTTATACAGAGAAACTTGTAGATATTTCCATGTTTATACAGATCGTGGTGTAGATATTTCCACGTTTATACAGATAGTGGTGTTGGTATTTCCCTGTTTATACAGATAGCAGTGCAGATATTTCCATGTTTACACAGCACGAGATGCAGATATTTCGATTTTTATACAGATCGCGGAGTAGATATTTCCATGTTTATACAGATACCGGTGTAGTTATTTCCATGTTTTTACAGATATCGGTGTAGATATTTCCATGTTTACACAGATTGCGGTGTAGATATTTCCATCTTTCTACAGATGGCATTGTAGATATTTCCATGTTTATACAGATGGCGGTGTAGATATTTCCATGTTTATATAGATGGTGTTGTAAATATTACCATGTTTATACAGATAGCGGTGTAGATATTTCCATGTTTATACACATCGTTGTGAAGACATTTCCATGTTTATACAGATCGCGGTGTAGACATTTCCATATTTATACAGATCGCGGTGTAGATATTTCCATGTTTATACAGATCGCAGTGTAGTTATTTCCATGTTTATACAGATAGCGGTGTAGATATTTCCATGTTTATACAGATAGCGGTGTAGATATTTCCATGTTTATACAGTTGGCTGTGTAGATATTTCCATGTTTATAGAGATGGCGGTGTAGATATTTCCATGTTCATAGAGATAGCGGTGTAGATATATCCATGTTCATAGAGATAGCTGTGAGGATATTTCCAAGTTTATTCAGATAGCAGTGTAGATATTTCCATTTTTATAGAGATAGCGGTTTTGATATTTCATATTTATACAGATAGCAGTGTAGATATTTCCATGTTTATACAGATAACGGTGTAGATATTTCCACGTTTATACAGATGGCGCTGTAGATATTTCCATTTTTCTACAAATGGCAGTGTAGATATTTCCATGTTTATAGAGATGGCGGTGTAGATATTTCCATGTTTATATAGATGGAAATGTAGATATTTTCTTGTTTATGTAGATGGCGTTGTAGATACCTCCATATTTAAAGAGATGGCGGTGTATATATTTCCATGATGATTTAGATAGCGGTGTAGATATTTCCATGTTTATAGAGATAGCGGTGTAGTTATTTCCATGTTTATAGAGATAGCGGTGTAGATATTTCCATGTTTATACCGATAGCGGTGTATATATTTCCATGTTTATATAGATGGCGTTGTAGATATTTCCATGTTTATACTGATAGCGGTGTTCGTATTTCCACGTTTATACAGATAGCTGTGCAGATATTTCCATGTTTATACAGATGCCTATGCAGATATTTCCATATTTATACAGAGGGCTGTGTAGATATTTCTATGTTTATACAGATGGCAGTGTAGATATTTCCATGTTCCTACACATGAATGTGTAGGTATTTCCATGTTTATACAGATGGCTTTGTAGATATTTCCATGTTTATAGAGATCGCGGTGCAGATATTTCCATGTTTATACAGATAGCAGTGTATATATTTCCATGTTTATACAGATCGTGGTGTAGATATTTCCATGTTTATAGAGATAGCGTTGTAGATATTTCCATGTTTATACAGACAGCGGTGTAGATATTTCCAAGTTTATACAGACCGCGGAGTAGATATTTCCATTTTTATACAGGTAGCGGTGCAGATATTTCGATGTTTGTACAGATGGCGGTGTTGATATTTCCATCTATACACAGATGACCGTGAAGATATTTCCATGTTTATACAGATGACGGCACAGATATTTTCATGAATATGTAGATGGCGGTGTAGATATTTCCATGTTTATACAGATAGCGTTGTAGTTATTTCCATGTTTATATAGATAGCGGTGTAGATATTTCCATGTATGTACACATGGCTGTGTAGATATTTCCATGTTTATACAGATGGCGGTGTAGATATTTCCGTGTTTATTCAGATAACTTTGTAAGTATTTCCATGTTTATACAGATGGCGGTGTAGATATTTCGATGTTTATAGAGATAGTAGTGGAGATACTTCCATGTTTATACAGATAGCGGTGTAGATATTTCCATGTTTATACTGATCGTGGTGTAGATATTTCCAAGTTTATAGAGATGGCGGTGCAGAAATTGCCATGTTCATACAGATAGCGGTGTTGATTTTTCCATGTTTATAGAGATAGCGGTGTAGATATTTCCATCTTTCTACAGATGGCAGTGTAGATAATTCCATGTATATACAGATTTCCGTGTAGATATTTCCATATTTATACAGATGTCTGAGTAGATATTTCCATGTGTATACAGATGGTATTGAAGGTATTTCCATCTTTATACAGATGGTGGTGTAGATATTTCCATGTTTATTCAGATGACTCTGTATATATTTCCATGTTTTTACAGATGGCAGTGTAGATTTTTCAATGTTTATAGAGACGGCGCTGTAGATATTTCCATGTTTATACTGATAACGGTGGAGATATTTCCATATTCATACAGAGAACAGTGGAGATATTTCCATGTTTATACAGATGGCTTTGTAGATATTTCCGTGTTTATACAGATGACTTTGTAGGTATTTCCATGTTTCTACAGATGGCGGTGTAGATATTTCCATGTATAGAGAGATAGCTGTGTAGATATTTCCATGTTTATACAGATAGCGGTGTAGATGTTTCCATGTTTATACAGATCACGGTGTAGATATTTCCATGTTTGTAGAGATCGCGGTGTAGATATTTCCATGTTTATACAGATAGCGGTGTAGATATTTCCATGTTTTTACAGATATCGATGTAGATATTTCCATGTTTACACAGATTGCGGTGTAGATATTTCTATCTTTCTACATACGGCATTGTAGATATTTCCATATTTCTACATATGGCGGTGAAGATATTTCCATGTTTATATAGATGGTGGTGTAGATATTACCATGTTTATACAGATAGCGGTGTAGATATTTTCATGTTTGTACAGATCGTGGTGAAGATATTTCCATGTTTATACAGATCGCGGTGTAGATATTTGCATGTTTATACAGATCGCGGTGTAGATATTTCCATGTTTATACAGAAAGCGGTGTAGATATTTCCTTGCTTATACAGATAGCGGTGTAGATATTTCCATGTTTATACAGACTGCAGTGTAGATATTTCCATGTTTATGGAGATAGCAGTGTAGATAATTCCAAGTTTGTACAGATGGCGGTGTTGATGTTTCCATCTATACACAGATTGCAGTGTAGTTATTTCCATGTGTATACAGATGGCATTGAAGATATTTCCATGTTTATACAGATGGTGGTGTAGATATTTCCATGTTTACACAGATGACTGTATAGGTATTTCCATGTTTATACAGATGGCGGTGTAGTTATTTCCACGTTTATATAGAGAACAGTGTAGATATTTCCATGTATATACACATGGCTCTGTAGATATTTCCATGTTTATACAGATGGCGGTGTAGATATATCCATCTTTATACAGATAACTTTGTAAGTATTTCCATGTTTATAAAGATGGCGGCGCAGATATTTCTACGGATATGTAGATGGCGGTGTAGATATTTCCATGTATATACAGGTAGCGGTGTAGTTATTTCCATCTTTATATAGAGAGCGATGTAGGTATTTCCATGTATGTACACATGGCTGTGTAGTTATTTCCATGTTCATAAAGATGGCGGTGTAGATATTTCCATGTTTACAGATAACTTTGTTAAGTATTTCCACGTTTATACAGATGGCGGTGTAGATATATCGATGTTTATAGAGATAGCAGTGGAGATATTTCCATGTTTATACAGATAGCGGTGTAGTTATTTCCATGTTTATATAGATAGCGGTGTAGATATTTCTATGTATATACACACGGCTGTGTAGATATTTAAATGTTATACAGATGGCGGTGTAGATATTTCCATGTTTGTACAGATAACTTTGTAAGTATTTCCATGTTTATACAGATGGCGGTGTAGACATTTCGATGTTTATAGAGATAGCAGTGGAGATATTTCCATGTTTATACAGATAGCGGTGTAGGTATTTCCATGTTTATACTTATCACGGTGTAGATATTTCCATGTTTATAGAGATGGCGGTGTAGATATTTCCATGTTCATAGAGATAGCGGTATTGATTTTTCCATGTTTACAGAGATAGCTGTGTGCATATTTCCATGTTTATACAGGTAGGGGTGTAGAAATTTCCATGTTTATAGGGATGGTGGTGTAGATATTTCCATGTTTATACAGATCTCGGTGTAGATATTTCCATGTTTATACAGACAGCGGTGTAGATATTTCCATGTTTATACAGATCATGGTGTAGATATTTCCATGTTTATACAGATCGCGGTGTCGATATTACCATGTTTATAGGGATAGCGGTGCAAATATTTCCACATTTATACAGATAGCGGTGTAGTTATTAGCATGTTTATACAGATAGCGGTGTAGATATTTCCATGTATAAACACATGTCTGTGTATATATTTTCATGCTTAAACAGTTGGTGGTGGAGATATTTCCTTGTTTATACCAATAGCAGTGTAGTTATTTCCATGTTTATATGGACAGCGGTGTAGATATTTCCATGTATATACAGATGGCTGTGTAGATATTTCCATGTTTATACAGATGGCTGTGTAGATATTTCCATGTTTAAACACATAGCGGTGTACATATTTCCATGTTTCTAGAGACAGCGGTGTAGGTATTTCCATGTTTATACAGATAGCGGTGCAGATATTTCCATGTATATACAGATGCCTATGCAGATATTTCCATATTTATGCAGAGGGCTGTGTAGATATTTCCATGTTTATACAGATGGCAGTGTAGATATTTCCATGTTCTTACACATGACTGCATAGGTATTTCAATGTTTATACAGATGGCTTTGTAGATATTTCCATGTTTATAGAGATAGCGGTGAAGATATTTCGATGTTTATACAGATAGCGGTGTAAATATTTCCATGTTTATACAGATCGCGGTGTAGATATTTCCATGTTTATACAGATACCGGTGTAGATATTTCCATGTTTATACAGACCGCAGTGTAGATATTTCCATGTTTATAGAGATAGCAGTGTAGATATTTCCATGTTTATACAGATCGCGGTGTAGATATTTTCATGTTTGTACAGATCGCGTTGTAGATATTTCCATGTTTATACAGATAGCGGTTGAGATATTTCCATGTTTTTACAGATATCGGTGTAGATATTTCCAAGTTTACACAGATTGCGGTCTAGATATTTCCATCTTTCTACAGATGGCATTGTAGATATTTGCATGTTTATACAGATGGCGGTGTAGTTATTTCCATGTTTATACAGATGCTGGTGTAGATATTACCATGTTTATACAGATAGCGGTGTAGATATTTCCATGTTTATACAGATCGTGGTGAAGATATTTCCATGTTTATACAGATTGCGGTGTAGATATTTCCATGTTTATACAGATCGCGGTGTAGATATTTCCATGTTTATATAGATAGCAGTGTAGATATTTCCATGTTTATACGGATAGTGGTGTAGATATTTCCATGTTTATAGAGATAGCGCTGTAGGAATATCCATGTTTATAGACATATCAGTGTAGATATTTCCATGTTTATATAGATGACGTTGTAGATATTTCCATGTTTATACCGATAGCGTTGTTGGTATTTCCACATTTATACAGATAGCGATGTAGATATTTCCATGTTTATACAGCTCGCATTGCAGATATTTATATCTTTATACAGATGGCATTGTAGATATTTCCTTATTCACACACATGGCGGAGTAGATACTTCCATCTTTATGGAGATGGCAGTGTAGATATTTTCATGTTTATAGAGATGACTGTGTACTTATTTCCATGTTTATACAGATTGCAGTGTAGATATTTCCATGTTTATGCATATAGTGGGGTAGATATTTCCATGTTTATACAGATGACTGTGTAGGTATTTCCATGTTTATACATGTGGCGGTGTATATATTTCCATGTTTAGAGAGATAGCCATGAAGATATTTCCATGTTTATACAAATAGCGGTGTACATATTTCCATGTTTATACAGATATCGGTGTAGATATTTCCATGTTTATACAGATAGCGGTTTAGATATATCCATGTTTATACAGATTGCGGTGTAGATATTTCCATGTTTATAAAGATAGCGGTGTAGATATTTCTATGTTTACACAGATTGCGGTGGAAATATTTCCATGTTTATACAGATAGCGATGTAAATATTTGCATGTTTATACAGATAGCGGAGTAGATATATCCATGTTTATACAGATAGCGGTGTACACATTTCCATGTTTATACAGATAGCGGTGTAGATATTTCCAGGTTTACACAGATAGCGGTGGAGATATTTCCATGATTTGACTGATAGCGGTGGAGATATTTCAATGTTTATACAGATGACTGTGTAGAAATTTCCATGTGTATACAGATGGCAGTGTAGATATTTCCTTGTTTATACAGATGGCAGTGTAGATATTTCCATATTTATACAGATTGCGGTGTACATATTTCCATCTTTATACAGATGGCGGTGTAGATATTTCCATTTTTATACAGATGGCAGTGAAGATATTTCCATGTTTATATAGATGGCGGTGTAGATACATCCATGTTTCTGAACATGGCGGTGTAGATATTTTCATGTTTATAGAGATGGCGGAGTAGATATTTCCATGTATAAAGAGATTGCAGTGTAGATATTTCCATGTTTATAGAGAAATCGGTGTGGTTATTTCCATGTTTATGGAGATAGCGGTGAGGATATTTCCATATTTATACATATAGCGGTGTAGGTTTTTCCATGTTTATACAGATGGCGGTGTAAATATTTCCTTGTTTAAACAGATATCGGTGTAGATATTTCCAGGTTTTTACAGAGAGCGGTGTAGATATTTCCATGTTTATTGAGATGACTGACTAGATATTTCCATGTTTATACAGCTTTCCGTGTAGATATTACCATGTTTATACAGATGGTGGTGTAGATATTTCCATGTTTACACAGAAGTCAGTGTAGATATTTTCATGTTTATAGAGATAACGATGTAGATATTTCCATGTTTATACAGATAGCGGTGTAGACATTTCCATGTTTAGAGAGGCAGCATTGTAGATATTTCCATATTTATACAGATAGCTGTGTAGATCTTTCCAGGTTTATACAGATAGCGGTGTAGATATTTCCATGTTTATACAGATAGCGCTGTAGATATTTCCCTGTTTATAGAGATGGCGTTGTAGGTACTTCCATGTTTATAGAGATAGCTGTGTAGATATTTCCATAATTATACAACACGCAGTGCAGATATTTCCATCTTTATACAGATGGCAGTGAAGTTTTTTCCATGTTTATACAGATAGTGCTGTATATATTTCCATGTTTATACAGATGTCGGTGTAGATACAACCATGTTTCTGAAGATGGCGGTGTAGATATTTTCATGTTTATAGAGATGGCGGTGTAGATAATTCCATGTTTATAGAGATTGCGATGTGGATATTTCCATGTTTATAGAGAAAGCGGTGTTGGTATTTCCATGTTTATAGAGATAGCGGTGTAGATATTTCCATATTTCTACTGATAGCGCTGTAGGTATTTCCATGTTTATACAGTTGGCGGTGTAGATATTTCCTTGTTTCTACATATGGCGGTGAAGATAATTCCTTGTTCATACAGATAGCGGTGTAGATATTTCCATGTTTATAAAGATAGCGGTGCAGATATTTCCATGTTTTCAGAGATAGTGGTGTAGATATTTCCCTGTTTGCACAGATTGCCGTGTAGATATTTCCATTTTTACACAGATACCTGTGTAGATATTTCCAAGTTTACACAGATAGCTGTGTAGATATTTCCTTGTTTACACAGATAGCGTTGTAGATATTTCCATGTTTATACAGATAGCGGTGTAGATATTTCCATGGTTATACAGGTAGCGGTGTAGATATTTCCAAGCTTATACAGATGGCGGAGTAGATAGTTCCATGTTTATGGAGATGGCAGTGTAGATATTTCAATATTTATAGAGAGGGCGCTGAAGATATTTCCATGTTTATACAGATAACGGTGGAGATATTTCCATGTTTATACAGACAGCAGTGGAGATATTTCCATGTTTATTCACATAGCGGTGTACATATTTCCATGTTTATAGAGACAGCGCTGTAGGTATTTCCATGTTTATAGAGATCACGGAGTAGATATTTCCATGTTCATTGAGATAGCGGTGTAGATATATCCATGTTCATGTTTATACAGATGCCTATGCAGATATTTCCATATTTATACAGAGGGTTGTGTAGATATTTCCATATTTAAACAGATGCCAGTGTAGATTTTTCCATGTTCCTACACATGACTGTGGAGGTATTTCCATGTTTATACAGATGGCTTTGTAAATATTTCCATGTTTATAGAGATAGCGGTGTAGATATTTCCATGTTTATACAGATAGCGGTGTAAATATTTCCATGTTTATACAGATCGTGGTGTAGATATTTCCATGTTTATACAGATACTGGTGTAAAAGTTTCCATGTTTATACAGACCGCAGTGTAGATATTTCCATGTTTATACAGATAGCGGTGTAGATATTTCCAGGTTTGTACGGATGGCGGTGTTGATGTTTCCATCTATACACAGATTGCCGTGTAGGTATTTCCATGTATATACAGATGGCATTGTAGATATTTCCATGTTTATAAAGACGGTGGTGCAGATATTTCCATGTTTATACATATGACTGTACAGTTATATCCATGTTTTTACAGATGGCATTGTAGATATTTCCATGTTTATAGAGATAGCAGTGTAGATATTTCCATGTTTATACAGATTGCAGTGTAGATATTTCCATGTTTATAGAGATAGCGGTGTAGATATTTCCATATTTATACAGATAACGGTGTACGTATTTCCATGTTTATACAGATAGTGGTGTAAATATTTCCATGTTTATACAGATCACAGTGTAGTTATTTCCATGTCTATAGAGATAGCGGTGTAGATATTTCCATGTTTATACAGATAGCGATGTAGTTATTTCCATGTTTATATAGATAGCGGTGCTGATATTTCCATGTATATACACATGGCTGTGTAGATATTTCCATGTTTATAGAGATGGCGTGGTAGATATTTCCATGTTTATACAGATCACGGTGTAGATATTTCCTTGTTTATACAGATCGCAGTGTAGATATTTCCATGTTCATACAGATCATGGTGTAGATATTTCCATGTTTATACAGATCGCGGTGTTGATATTACCATGTTTATAGGGATAGCGGTGCAAATATTTCCATGTATATACAGATGGTGGAGTAGTTAGTTCCATGTTTATGGAGATGGCAGTGTACATATTTTCATGTTTATAGAGATGGAGGTGTAGATATTTCCATGTTTACAGAGATAGCAGTGTAGATATTTACATGTTTATACAGATGGCTGTGTAGATATTTCCATGTGCATACAGATGGCATTGTAGATATTTCCATGTTTATCCAGATGACTGTATAGTTATTTCCATGTTTTTACAGATGGCAGTGCAGACATTTTCATGTCCATAGAGATAGCGGTGTAGATATTTCCATGTTTGTACAGATGGCGGTGTTGATATTTCCATCTATACACAGATGGCCATATAGATATTTCCATGTTTACACAGATGGCGGCTTAGATATTTCCATGGACATGCAGATGGCGGTGTAGATATTTCCATGTTTATACAGATTGCGGTGTAGATATTTCCATGTTTACACAGATGGTGGTGTAGATATTTCCATGTTTATACACATGGCGGAGTAGATACTTCCATCTTTATGGAGATGGCAGTGTAGATATTTTCATGTTTATAGAGATGGTGGTGTAGATATTTCCATATTTATAGAGACAGCGGTGTAGATATTTCCATCTTTCTACAGATGGCAGTGTAGATATTTCCATGTTTATACAGATGGCGGTGTAGTTATTTCCATATTTATACAGATGTCTGTGTAGATTTTTCCATGTGTATACAGATGCTATTGTAGGTATTTCCATGATTATACAGATGGTGGTGTAGATATTTCCATGTTTATTCAGATGACTGTGTAGATATTTCCATGTTTTTACAGATGGCAGTGTAGATATTTCAATGTTTATAGAGATGGCGCTGTAGATATTTCCATGTTTATACAGATGAAGGTGGAGATATTTCCATGTTTATACAGACAGCAGTGGAGATATTTCCATGTTTATACACATAGCGGTGTACATATTTCCATGTTTATAGAGACAGCGGTGTAGGTATTTCCATGTTTATACAGATAGCGGTGCAGATATTTCCATGTTTACACAGATGCCTATGCAGATATTTCCATATTTATACAGAGGGCTGTGTAGATATTTCTACGTTGATACAGATGGCAGTGTAGATATTTAAATGTTCCTACACATGACTGTGTAGGCATTTCCATGTTTATACAGATGGCTTTGTAGATATTTCCATGTTTATAGAGATAGCGGTGCAGATATCTCCATGTTTACACAGATGCCTATGCAGATATTTCCATATTTATACAGAGGGCTGTGTAGATATTTCTATGTTTATACAGATGGCAGTGTAGATATTTATATGTTCCTACACATGACTGTGTAGGTATTTCCATGTTTATACAGATGGCTTTGTAGATATTTCCATGCTTATAGAGATAGAGGTGCAGATATTTCCATGTTTCTACAGATAGCGGTGTATATATTTCCATGTTTATACTGATCCAGGTGTAGATATTTCCATGTTTATACAGATACCGGTTTAGATATTTCCATGTTTATACAGACCGCAGTGTAGATATTTCCATGTTTACAGAGATAGCAGTGTATATATTTCCATGTTTGTACAGATGGCGGTGTTGATGTTTCCATCTATACACAGATTGCCGTGTAGGTATTTCCATGTGTATACAGATGGCATTCTAGATATTTCCATGTTTACACAGATGACTCTATAGGTATTTCCATGTTTATACAGATGGCGGAGTAGTTATTTCCATGTTTATAGAGATAGTGGTGTAGATATTTCCATATTTATACAGATAACGGTGTAGAAATTTCCATGTTTATACAGATAGCGGTGTAAACATTTCCATGTTTATACAGATAACAGTGTAGATATTTCCATGTTTATAGGGATAGCGGTGTAGATATTTCCATGTTTATACAGATGGCGGCACAGATATTTCCATGTTTATACAGACCGCGGTGTAGATATTTCCATGTTTATACAGATAGCGGTGCAGATATTTCCATGTTTGTACAGATGGCGGTGTTGATATTTCCATCTATACAAAGATGACCGTGTCGATATTTCCATGTTTATACAGATGGCGGCACAGATATTTCCATGGATATGTAGATGGCGGTGTAGGTATTTCCATCCTTATACAGATAGCGGTGCAGATATTTCCATGTTTGTACAGATGGCGGTGTTGATATTTCCATCTATACACAGATGACCGTGTAGATATTTCCATGTTTATACAGATGGATGTGTAGATATTTCCATGTGTATACAGGTGGCAGTGTAGATATTTCCAGGTTTATACAGATGGGGGTGTAGATATTTCCATGTTTATACAGATGAATGTGTAGATATTTCCATGTTACACAGATAGCGGTGTGGATATTTCCATGTTTATATAGATAGCGATGTAGATATATCCATGTTTATAGAGATGGCTGTGTAGATATTTCCATGTTTATACAGATAGTGGGGTAGATATTTCTATGTTTATACAGATGATTGTGTAGGTATTTCCATGTTTATACATATTGCGGTGTAGATATTTCCATGTTTAGAGAGATAGCCATCAAGATATTTCCATGTTTATACAGACAGCGGTCTAGACATTTCCATGTTTATAGAGATAGCGGTGTAGATATTTCCATATTTATACAGATGGCGGTGTAGATATTTCCATGTTTATACAGATAGCCGGGTAGATGTTTCCATGTTTATACAGATAGCGGTGTAGATATATCCATGTTTATGCTGATTGCGGTGTAGATATTTCCATGTTTATACAGATAGCGGTGTAGATATTTCCATATTTACAGAGATAGAGGTGTAGATATTTCCATATTTGCACAGATTGCGCTGTACATATTTCCACGTTTATACAGATAGCGGTGTAGATATTTCAATGTTTATAGAGTTAGCGATTTAGTTATTTCCATATTTATACAGATGGCAGTGTAGATATTTCCATGTTTATACAGAAGGCGGTGAAGATATTTCCATGTTTTTAGGGATAGCCATGTAGATATTTCCATGTTTATACAGATAGCGGTGTTAACATTTCCATGTTTATAGAGATAGAGGTGTAGATATTTCCATATTTATACAGATAGCGGAGTAGGTATTTCCATGTTTATACAGATAGCAGTGTAGATATTAACATGTTTATACAGATAGCGGTGTGGATATATCCATGTTTATACAGATTGTGGTGTAGATATTTCCATGTTTATATAGATAGCGCTGTAGATATTTGCATGTTTATACAGATAGCGGTTTAGATATTTCCATGTTTATACAGACTGCGGTGTAGATATTTCAATGTTTATACAGATGGCCGTGTAGATATTTCGAAGTTTATACAGATAACTTTGTAAATATTTCCATGTTTATACACATGGCGGTGTAGATATTTCGATGTTTATAGAGATAGCAGTGGAGATATTTCCATGTTTATACAGATAGCGGTGTAGATATTTCCATCTTTATAGTGATCATGGTGTAGATATTTCCATGTTTATGGAGATGGTGGTGTAGATATTTCCATGTTTATAGAGATAGCGGTGTTGATTTTTCCATGTTTATTGAGATAGCGGTGTGGATATTTCCATGTTTATTCAAATAGGGGTGTAGATATTTCCGTGTTTATAGAGATGGCAGTGTAGATATTTCCATGTTTACACAGATCACGGTGTAGATATTTCCTTGTTTATGCAAATAGAGTTGTAGATATTTCCATGTTTATAAAGACGGCGGTATAGATATTTCCATGTATATACAGATGGCTGTGTAGATATTGCCATGTTTATACAGATGGCTGTGTAGATATTTCCACGTTTATACAGATGACTTTGTAGTTATTTCCATGTTTATACAGATGGCGGTGTAGATATTTCCATGTTTATAGAGACAGCTGTGTAGATATTTCCATGTTTTTACAGATATCGGTGTAGATATTTCCATGTTTACACAGATTGCAGTGTAGATATTTCCATCTTTCTATAGATGGCATTGTAGATATTTTCATGTTTATACTGATGGCAGTGTAGATATTTCCATTTTTATATTGATGGTGGTGTAGATATTACCATGTTTATACAGATAGAAGTGTAGATATTTCCATGTTTATACAGATCGTGGTGAAGATATTTCCATGTTTATACAGATAGCGGTGTAGATATTTCCATGTTTATACAGATAGCGGTGTAGATATTTCCATGTTTATACATATATCGGTGTAGTTATTTCCATGTTTATAGAGATAGCGGTGTAGGTATTTCCATGTTTATAGACATACCGGTGTAGATATTTCCATGTTTATATAGATGGCGTTGTAGATATTTCCAAGTTTATACCGATAGCGGTGTTGGTATTTCCACGTTTATACAGATAGCAATGTAAATATTTCCATGTTTATACTGCTCGCGGTGCAGACATTTATATCTTTCTACAGATGGCATAGTAGATATTTCCTTATTCACACAGATGGCGGTGTAGATGTTTCCATGTTTATACATATGGCGGAGTAGTTAGTTCCATGTTTATGGAGATGGCAATGTAGATATTTTCATGTTTATAGAGATGGCGGTGTAGTTATTTCCATGTTTATAGAGATAGCAGTGTAGATATTTACATGTTTAAACAGATGGCTGTGTAGATATTTCCATGTGTATACAGATGGCATTGTAGATATTTCCATGTTTATACAGATGACTGTATAGGTATTTCCATGTTTTTACAGATGGCAGTGCAGACATTTCCATGTTTATAGAGATAGCGGTGTAGATATTTCCATGTGTGTACAGATGGCGGTGTTGATATTTCCATCTATACACAGATGGCCGTGTAGATATATCCATGTTTATACAGATGGCGGCGTAGATATTTCCATGTTTATACAGATGTCTTTGTAGATATTTCCATGTTTATAGAGTTAGCGGTGTAGATATTTCCATGTTTATACAGATAGCGGTGTAGATATTTCCATGTTTACACAGATGGTGGTGTAGATATTTCCGTGTTTATACACATGGCGGAGTAGATACTTCCATCTTTATGGAGATGGCAGTGTAGATATTTTCTTGTTTATAGAGTTGGCGGTGTAGTTATTTCCATATTTATAGAGATAGCGGTGTAGATATTTCCATTTTTCGACAGATGGCAGTGTAGATATTTCCATGTTTATACAGCTGGCGGTGTAGATATTTCCATATTTATACAGATGTCTGTGTAGATATTTCCATGTGTATACAGATGGTATTGTAGCTATTTCCAAGTTTATACAGATGGTGGTGTAGATATTTCCATGTTTATTCAGATCAGTGTGTAGATATTTCCATGTTTTTACAGATGGCAGTGTAGATATTTCCATGTTTATAGAGATGGCGCTGTAGATATTTCCATGTTTATACAGATAACCGTGGAGATTTTTCTATGTTTATACAGACAGCAGTGGAGATATTTCCTGTTTATACACATAGCGGTGTACATATTTCCATGTTTACAGAGACAGCGGTGTAGGTATTTCCATGTTTATACAGATAGCGGTGCAGATATTTCCATGTTTATACAGATGCCTACACAGATATTTCCATATTTATAAAGAGGGCTGTGTAGATATTTCTAACTTTATACAGATGGTAGTGTAGATATTTCCATATTCCTACACATGACTGTGTATGTATTTCCATGTTTATACTGATGGCTTTGTAGATATTTACATGTTTATAGAGATAGCAGTGCAGATATTTCCATGTTTATACAGATAGCGGTGTAGATATTTGCATGTTTATACAGATCGTGGTGTAAATATTTCCATGTTTATACAGATACCGGTGTAGATATTTCCATTTTTATACAAACCGCAGTGTAGATATTTCCATGTTTATAGAGATAGCAGTGTAGATATTTCCATGTTTGTACAGATGGCGGTGTTGATGTTTCCATCTACACAGATTGCCGTGTAGGTATTTCCATGTTTATACAGATGGCATTGTAGATATTTCCATGTTTATACAGATGGTGGTGTAGATATTTCCATGTTTACACAGATGACTGTATAGGTTTTTCCATGTTTTTACAGATGGTGGTGTAGATATTTCCATGTTTATATAGTTAGTGGTGTAGATATTTCCATATTTATACAGATAACGGTGTAGAAATTTCCATGTTTATACAGATATCGGTGTAAATATTTCCATGTTTATACAGATCAGGGTGTAGATATTTCCATGTTTATAGATATAGCGGTGTAGATATTTCCATGTTTATACAGATAGCGGTGTAGATATTTCCATGTTCATACAGACCGCGGTGTAGGTATTTCCATCCTTATACAGATAGCGGTGCAGATATTTCCATGTTTGTACAGATGGCGGTGTTGATATTTCCATCTATACACAGATGACCGTGTAGATATTTCCATGTTTATACAGATGGCGGCGCAGATATTTCCATGGATATGTAGATGGCGGTGTAGATATTTCCATATTTATACAGATAGCGGTGTAGTTATTTCCATGTTTATATAGATAGCGGTGTAGATATTTCCATGTATATACACATGGCTGTGTAGATATTTCCATGTTTATACAGATGGCCGTGTAGAGATTTCCAAGTTTATACAGATAACTTTGTAAGTATTTCCATGTTTATACACATGGCGGTGTAGATATTTCCATGTTTATGGAGATGGCGGTGTAGTTATTTCCATGTCTACAGAGATAGCAGTGTAGATATTTACATGTTTATATAGATGGCTGTGTAGATATTTCCATGTGTATACAGATGGCATTGTAGATATTTCCATGTTTATACAGATGACTGTGTAGGTATTTCCATGTTTTTACACATGGCAGTGCAGATATTTCCATGTTTATAGAGATAGCGGTGTAGAAATTTCCATGTGTGTACAGATGGCGATATTGATATTTCCATCTATACACAGATGGCCGTGTATATATATCCATGTTTATACAGATGGCGGCATAGATATTTCCATGGACATGCAGATGGCGGTGTAGATATTTCCATGTTTATACAGATAGCGGTGTAGATATTTCCATGTTTATACAGATAGCGGTGTAGATATTTCCATGTTTACACAGATGATGGTGTAGATATTTCTGTGTTTATACACATGGCGGAGTAGATACTTCCATCTTTATGCAGATGGCAGTGTAGATATTTCCATGTTTATAGAGTCAGCTGTGTAGATATTTCCATGTTTATACAGATAGCGGTGTAGATATTTCCATGTTTATACAGATCGCGGTGTAGATATTTCCATGTTTATACAGATCGTGGTGTAGATATTTCCATGTTTATACAGATAGCGGTGTAGATATTTCCATGTTTATACAGATATCGGTGTAGATATTTCCATGTTTACACAGATTGCGGTGTAGATATTTCCATCTTTCTACAGATGGCATTGTAGATATTTTCATGTTTATACAGATGGGTGTGAAGATATTTCAATCTTTCTACAGATGGCATTGTAGATATTTTCATGTTTATACAGATGGGTGTGTAGATATTTCATTGTTTATATAGATGGTGGTGTAGATATTACCATGTTTATACAGATAGCGGTGTAGATATTTCCATGTTTATACAGATCGCGGTGTAGATATTTCCATGTTTATACAGATCGCGGTGTAGATATTTCCATGATTATACAGATAGCGGTGTAGATATTTCCATGTTTATACAGATAGCGGTGTAGATATTTCCATGTTTATAGAGATAGCGGTGTAGGTATTTCCATGTTTATAGACATAGCGGTGTAGATATTTCTATGTTTATATAGATGGCGTTGTAGATATTTCCATGTTTATACCGATAGCGGTATTGGTATTTCCACGTTTATACTGATAGCGATGAAAATATTTCCATGTTTATACAGCTGACGGTGCAGATATTTATATCTTTATACAGATGGCATTGTAGATATTTCCTTATTCACACAGATGGCGGTGTAGATGTTTCCATGTTTATACAGATGGCAGAGTAGTTAGTTCCATATTTATGGAGATGGCAGTGTAGATATTTTCATGTTTGTAGAGATGGCGGTGTAGATCTTTCCATGTATATAGAGATAGTAGTGTAGATATTAACATGTTTATAAAGATGGTTGTGTAGATATTTCCATGTGTATACAGATGGCATTGTAGATATTTCCATGTTTATACAGATGACTGTATAGGTATTTCCATGTTTTTACAGATGGCAGTGCAGATATTTCCATGTTTATAGAGATAGCGGTGTAGATATTTCCATGTGTGTACAGAAGGCGTTGTTATTTCCATCTATACACAGATGGCCTTGTAGATATTTCTATGTTTATTCAGATAGCGGTGTAGATATTTCCATGTTTACACAGATGGTGGTGTAGATATTTCCGTGTTTATACACATGGCGGAGTAGATACTTCCATCTTTATGGAGATGGCAGTGTAGATATTTCCATGTTTATAGAAACAGCTGTGTAGATATTTCCATGTTTATACAGATAGCGGTGTAGGTATTTCCATGTTTATACAGATCGCGGTGTAGATATTTCCATGTTTATACAGATCGCGGCGTAGATATTTCCATGTTTATACAGATAGCGGTTTAGTTATTTCCATGTTTTTACAGATAACGGTGTAGATATTTCCATGTTTACACAGATTGCGGTGTAGATATTTCCATCTTTCTACAGATGGCATTGTAGATATATTCATATTTATACAGATGGCAGTGTAGATATTTCCATGTTTATATAGATGGTGGTGTAGATATTACCATGTTTATACAGATAGCGGTGTAGATATTTTCATGTTTATACAGATAGCAGTGTAGGTATTTCCATGTTTATAGACATAGCGGTGTAGATATTTCCATGTTTATATAGATGGCGTTGTAGATATTTCCATGTTTATACCGATAGTGGTGTTGGTATTTCCACATTTATACAGATAGCGATGTAAATATTTCCATGTTTATACAGCTCGCGGTGCAGATATTTATATCTTTATACAGATGGCATTGTAGATATTTCCTTATTCACACAGATGGCGGTGTAGATGTTTCCATGTTTATACAGAGGGCGGTGTAGTTAGTTCCATGTTTATGGACATGGTAGAGTAGTTATTTTCATGTTTATGGAGATGGCGGTGTAGTTATTTCCATGTCTACAGAGATAGCAGTGTAGATATTTACATGTTTATATAGATGGCTGTGTAGATATTTCCATGTGTATACAGATGGCATTGTAGATATTTCCATGTTTATACAGATGACTGTATAGGTATTTCCATGTTTTTACATATGGCAGTGCAGATATTTCCATGTTTATAGAGATAGCGGTGTAGATATTTCCATGCGTGTACAGATGGCGGTGTTGATATTTCCATCTATACACAGATGGCCGTGTAGATATATCCATGTTTATACAGATGGCGGCATAGATATTTCCATGGACATGCAGATGGCGGTGTAGATATTTCGATGTTTATACAGATAGCGGTGTAGATATTTCCATGTTTATACAGATAGCGGTGTAGATATTTCCATGTTTACACAGATGATGGTGTAGATATTTCCGTGTTTATACACATGGCGGAGTAGATACTTCCATCTTTATGGAGATGGCAGTGTAGATATTTCCATGTTTATAGAGTCAGCTGTGTAGATATTTCCATGTTTATACAGATCGCGGTGTAGATATTTCCATGTTTATACAGATCGCGGTGTAGATATTTCCATGTTTATACAGATCGCGGTGTAGATATTTCCATGTTTATAGAGATAGCGGTGTAGATATTTCCATGTTTATACAGATATCGGTGTAGATATTTCCATGTTTACACAGATTGCGGTGTAGATATTTCCATCTTTCTACAGATGGCATTGTAGATATTTTCATGTTTATACACATGGGTGTGTAGATATTTCATTGTTTATATAGATGGTGGTGTAGATATTACCATGTTTATACAGATAGCGGTGTAGATATTTCCATGTTTATACAGATCGTGGTGAAGGTAATTCCATGTTTATACAGATCGCGGTGTAGATATTTCTATGTTTATACAGATCGCGGTGTAGATATTTCCATGTTTATACAGATAGCGGTGTAGATATTTCCATGTTTATACAGATAGCGGTGTAGATATTTCCATGTTTATAGAGATAGCGGTGTAGGTATTTCCATGTTTATAGACATAGCGGTGTAGATGTTTCCATGTTTATATAAATGGCGTTGTAGATATTTCCATGTTTATACCGATAGCGGTGTTGGTATTTCCACGTTTATACTGATAGCGATGAAAATATTTCCATGTTTATACAGCTCGCGGTGCAGATATTTATATCTTTGTACAGATGGCATTGTAGATATTTCCTTATTCACACAGATGGCGGTGTAGATGTTTCCATGTTTATACAGATCGCGGAGTAGTTAGTTCCATATTTACGGAGATGGCAGTGTAGATATTTTCATGTTTATAGAGATGGCGGTGTGGTTATTTCCATGTATATAGAGATAGCAGTGCAGATATTAACATGTTTATACAGATGGCTGTGTAGATATTTCCATGTGTATACAGATGGCATTGTACATATTTCCATGTGTATACAGATGGCATTGTAGATATTTCCATGTTTATACAGATGACTCTATAGGTATTTCCATGTTTTTACAGATTGCAGTGCAGATATTTCCATGTTTACAGAGATAGCGGTGTAGATATTTCCATGTGTGTACAGATGGCGGTGTTGATATTTCCATCTATACACAGATGGCCTTGTAGATATTTCCATGTCTATACAGATGGCGGCGTAGATATTTCCATGGACATGCAGATGGCGGTGTAGATATTTCCATGTTTATAGAGATAGCGGTGTAGATATTTCCATGTTTATACAGATAGCGGTGTAGATGTTTCCATGTTTACACAGATGGTGGTGTAGATATTTCCGTGTTTATACACATGGCGGAGTAGATACTTCCATCTTTATGGAGATGGCAGTGTAGATATTTTCATGTTTATAGAGTTGGCGGTGTAGTTATTTCCATATTTATAGAGATAGCGGTGTAGATATTCCCATTTTTCTACAGATGGCAGTGTAGATATTTCCATGTTTATACAGCTGGCGGTGTAGATATTTCCATATTTATACAGATGTCTGTGTAGATATTTCCATGTGTATACAGATGGTATTGTAGCTATTTCCAAGTTTATACAGATGGTGGTGTAGATATTTCCATGTTTATTCAGATGACTGTGTAGATATTTCTATGTTTTTACAGATGGCAGTGTAGATATTTCAATGTTTATAGAGATGGCGCTGTAGATATTTCCATGTTTATACAGATAACGGTGGAGATTTTTCCATGTTTATACAGACAGCAGTGGAGATATTTCCTGTTTATACACATAGCGGTGTACATATTTCCATGTTTACAGAGACAGCGGTGTAGGTATTTCCATGTTTATACAGATAGCGGTGCAGATATTTCCATGTTTATACAGATGCCTACGCAGATATTTCCATATTTATACAGAGGGCTGTGTAGATATTTCTAACTTTATACAGATGGTAGTGTAGATATTTCCATGTTCCTACACATGACTGTGTAGGTATTTCCATGTTTATACTGATGGCTTTGTGGATATTTACATGTTTATAGAGATAGCAGTGCAGATATTTCCATGTTTATACAGATAGCGGTGTAGATATTTCCATGTTTATACAGATCGTGGTGTAGATATTTCCAAGTTTACACAGATGATGGTGTAGATCTTTCCGTGTTTATACACATTGCGGAGAAGATACTTCCATCTTTATGGAGATGGCAGTGTAGATATTTCCATGTTTATAGAGTCAGCTGTGTAGATATTTCCATGTTTATACAGATAGCGGTGTAGATATTTCCATGTTTATACAGATCGCGGTGTAGATATTTCCATGTTTATACAGATCGCGGTGTAGATATTTCCATGTTTACACAGATGATGGTGTAGATATTTCCGTGTTTATACACATGGCGGAGTTGATACTTCCATTTTTATGGAGATGGCAGTGTAGATATTTCCATGTTTATAGATTCAGCTGTGTAGATATTTCCATGTTTATACAGATAGCGGTGTAGATATTTCCATGTTTATACAGATAGCGGTGTAGATATTTCCATGTTTATACAGATCGCGGCATAGATATTTCCATGTTTATACAGATAGCGGTGTAGTCATTTCCATGTTTTTACAGATATCGGTGTAGATATTTCCATGTTTACACAGATTGCGGTGTAGATATTTCCATCTTTCTACAGATGGCATTGTAGATATATTCATATTTATACAGATGGCAGTGTAGATATTTCCATGTTTATATAGATGGTGGTGTAGATATTACCATGTTTATACAGATAGCGGTGTAGATATTTCCATGTTTATACAGATAGCGGTGTAGGTATTTCCATGTTTATAGACATAGCGGTGTAGATATTTCCATGTTTATATAGATGGCGTTGTAGATATTTCCATGTTTATACCGATAGTGGTGTTGGTATTTCCACATTTATACAGATAGCGATGTAAATATTTCCATGTTTATACAGCTCGCGGTGCAGATATTTATATCTTTATACAGATGGCATTGTAGATATTTCCTTATTCACACAGATGGCGGTGTAGATGTTTCCATGTTTATACAGAGGGCGGTGTAGTTAGTTCCATGTTTATGGACATGGCAGTGTAGATATTTTCATGTTTATGGAGATGGCGGTGTAGTTATTTCCATGTCTACAGAGATAGCAGTGTAGATATTTACATGTTTATATAGATGGCTGTGTAGATATTTCCATGTGTATACAGATGGCATTGTAGATATTTCCATGTTTATACAGATGACTGTATAGGTATTTCCATGTTTTTACATATGTCAGTGCAGATATTTCCATGTTTATAGAAATAGCGGTGTAGATATTTCCATGCGTGTACAGATGGCGGTGTTGATATTTCCATCTATACACAGATGGACGTGTAGATATATCCATGTTTATACAGATGGCGGCATAGATATTTCCATGGACATGCAGATGGCGGTGTAGATATTTCCATGTTTATACAGATAGCGGTGTAGATATTTCCATGTTTATAGAGATAGCGGTGTTGATTTTTCCATGTTTATTGAGATAGCGGTGTGGATATTTCCATGTTTATTCAAATAGGGGTGTAGATATTTCCGTGTTTATAGAGATGGCAGTGTAGATATTTCCATGTTTACACAGATCACGGTGTAGATATTTCCTTGTTTATGCAAATAGAGTTGTAGATATTTCCATGTTTATAAAGACAGCGGTATAGATATTTCCATGTATATACAGATGGCTGTGTAGATATTGCCATGTTTATACAGATGGCTGTGTAGATATTTCCACGTTTATACAGATGACTTTGTAGTTATTTCCATGTTTATACAGATGGCGGTGTAGATATTTCCATGTTTATAGAGACAGCTGTGTAGATATTTCCATGTTTATACAGATAGCGGTGTAGATATTTCCATGTTTATACAGATCGCGGTGTAGATATTTCCATGTTTTTACAGATATCGGTGTAGATATTTCCATGTTTACACAGATTGCGGTGTAGATATTTCCATCTTTCTATAGATGGCATTGTAGATATTTTCATGTTTATACTGATGGCGGTGTAGATATTTCCATTTTTATATTGATGGTGGTGTAGATATTACCATGTTTATACAGATAGAAGTGTAGATATTTCCATGTTTATACAGATCGTGGTGAAGATATTTCCATGTTTATACAGATCGCGGTGTAGATATTTCCATGTTTATACAGATCGCGGTGTAGATATTTCCATCTTTATACAGATAGCGGTGTAGATATTTCCATGTTTATACAGATAGCGGTGTAGATATTTCCATGTTTATACAGATATCAGTGTAGTTATTTCCATGTTTATAGAGATAGCGGTGTAGGTATTTCCATGTTTATAGACATACCGGTGTAGATATTTCCATGTTTATATAGATGGCGTTGTAGATATTTCCAAGTTTCTACCGATAGCGGTGTTGGTATTTCCACGTTTATACAGATAGCAATGTAAATATTTCCATGTTTATACTGCTCGCGGTGCAGACATTTATATCTTTATACAGATGGCATAGTAGATATTTCCTTATTCACACAGATGGCGGTGTAGATGTTTCCATGTTTATACATATGGCGGAGTAGTTAGTTCCATGTTTATGGAGATGGCAGTGTAGATATTTTCATGTTTATAGAGATGGCGGTGTAGTTATTTCCATGTTTATACAGATAGCGGTGCAGAAATTTCCATGTTTACACAGATGGTGGTGTAGATATTTCCGTGTTTATACACATGGCGGAGTAGATACTTCCATCTTTATGGTGATGGCAGTGTAGATATTTCCATGTTTATAGAGACAGCTGTGTAGATATTTCCATGTTTATACAGATAGCGGTGTAGATATTTCCATGTTTATACAGATCGCGGTGTAGATATTTCCATGTTTATACAGATCGCGGTGCAGATATTTCCATGTTTATACAGATAGCGGTGTAGATATATCCATGTTTTTACAGATATCGGTGTAGATATTTCCATGTTTACACAGATTGCGGTGTAGATATTTCCATCTTTCTACAGATGGCATTGTAGATATTTTCATGTTTATACAGATGGGGGTGTAGACATTTCATTGTTTATATAGATGGTGGTGTAGATATTACCATGTTTATACAGATAGCGGTGTAGTTATTACCATGTTTATACAGATCATGGTGAAGATATTTCCATGTTTATACAGATCGCGGTGTAGATATTTCCATGTTTATACAGATCGCGGTGTAGATATTTCCATGTTTATACAGATAACGGTGTAGATATTTCCATGTTTATACAGATAGCGGTGAAGATATTTCCATGTTTATAGAGATAGCGGTGTAGGTATTTCCATGTTTATAGACATAGCGGTGTAGATATTTCCATGTTTATATAGATGGCGTTGTAGATATTTCCATGTTTATACCGATAGCGGTGTTGGTATTTCCACGTTTATACTGATAGCGATGAAAATATTTCCATGTTGATACAGCTCGCGGTGCAGATATTTATATCTTTGTACAGATGGCATTGTAGATATTTCCTTATTCACACAGATGGCTGTGTAGATGTTTCCATGTTTATACAGATGGCGGTGTAGTTAGTTCCATGTTTTTGGACATGGCAGTGTAGATATTTTCATGTTTATGGAGATGGCGGTGTAGTTATTTCCATGTCTACAGAGATAGCAGTGTAGATATTTACATGTTTATAAAGATGGTTGTGTAGATATTTCCATGTGTATACAGATGGCATTGTATATATTTCCATGTTTATACAGATGACTGTGTAGGTATTTCCATGTTTTTACACATGGCAGTGCAGATATTTCCATGTTTATAGAGATAGCGGTGTAGAAATTTCCATGTGTGTACAGATGGCGATGTTGATATTTCCATCTATACACAGATGGCCGTGTATATATATCCATGTTTATACAGATGGCGGCATAGATATTTCCATGGACATGCAGATGGCGGTGTAGATATTTCCATGTTTATACAGATAGCGGTGTAGATATTTCCATGTTTATACAGATAGCGGTGTAGATATTTCCATGTTTACACAGATGATGGTGTAGATATTTCTGTGTTTATACACATGGCGGAGTAGATACTTCCATCTTTATGGAGATGGCAGTGTAGATATTTCCATGTTTATAGAGTCAGCTGTGTAGATATTTCCATGTTTATACAGATAGCGGTGTAGATATTTCCATGTTTATACAGATCGCGGTGTAGATATTTCCATGTTTATACAGATCACGGTGTAGATATTTCCATGTTTATACAGATAGCGGTGTAGATATTTCCATGTTTATACAGATATCGGTGTAGATATTTCCATGTTTACACAGATTGCGGTGTAGATATTTCCATCTTTCTACAGATGGCATTGTAGATATTTTCATGTTTATACAGATGGGTGTGAAGATATTTCAATCTTTCTACAGATGGCATTGTAGATATTTTCATGTTTATACAGATGGGTGTGTAGATATTTCATTGTTTATATAGATGGTGGTGTAGATATTACCATGTTTATACAGATAGCGGTGTAGATATTTCCATGTTTATACAGATCGTGGTGAAGATATTTCCATGTTTATACAGATCGCGGTGTAGATATTTCCATGTTTATACAGATCGCGGTGTAGATATTTCCATGATTATAAAGATAGCGGTGTAGATATTTCCATGTTTATACAGATAGCGGTGTAGATATTTCCATTTTTATAGAGATAGCGGTGTAGGTATTTCCATGTTTATAGACATAGCGGTGTAGATATTTCTATGTTTATATAGATGGCGTTGTAGATATTTCCATGTTTATACCGATAGCGGTATTGGTATTTCCACGTTTATACTGATAGCGATGAAAATATTTCCATGTTTATACAGCTGGCGGTGCAGATATTTATATCTTTATACAGATGGCATTGTAGATATTTCCTTATTCACACAGATGGCGGTGTAGATGTTTCCATGTTTATACAGATGGCAGAGTAGTTAGTTCCATATTTATGGAGATGGCAGTGTAGATATTTTCATGTTTGTAGAGATGGCGGTGTAGATATTTCCATGTATATAGAGATAGCAGTGTAGATATTAACATGTTTATAAAGATGGTTGTGTAGATATTTCCATGTGTATACAGATGGCATTGTAGATATTTCCATGTTTATACAGATGACTGTATAGGTATTTCCATGTTTTTACAGATGGCAGTGCAGATATTTCCATGTTTATAGAGATAGCGGTGTAGATATTTCCATGTGTGTACAGAAGGCGGTGTTGATATTTCCATCTATACACAGATGGCCTTGTAGATATTTCCATGTTTATTCAGATAGCGGTGTAGATATTTCCATGTTTACACAGATGGTGGTGTAGATATTTCCGTGTTTATACACATGGCGGAGTAGATACTTCCATCTTTATGGAGATGGCAGTGTAGATATTTCCATGTTTATAGAAACAGCTGTGTAGATATTTCCATGTTTATACAGATAGCGGTGTAGGTATTTCCATGTTTATACAGATCGCGGTGTAGATATTTCCATGTTTATACAGATCGCGGCGTAGATATTTCCATGTTTATACAGATAGCGGTTTAGTTATTTCCATGTTTTTACAGATAACGGTGTAGATATTTCCATGTTTACACAGATTGCGGTGTAGATATTTCCATCTTTCTACAGATGGCATTGTAGATATATTCATATTTATACAGATGGCAGTGTAGATATTTCCATGTTTATATAGATGGTGGTGTAGATATTACCATGTTTATACAGATAGCGGTGTAGATATTTCCATGTTTATACAGATAGCAGTGTAGGTATTTCCATGTTTATAGACATAGCGGTGTAGATATTTCCATGTTTATATAGATGGCGTTGTAGATATTTCCATGTTTATACCGATAGTGGTGTTGGTATTTCCACATTTATACAGATAGCGATGTAAATATTTCCATGTTTATACAGCTCGCGGTGCAGATATTTATATCTTTATACAGATGGCATTGTAGATATTTCCTTATTCACACAGATGGCGGTGTAGATGTTTCCATGTTTATACAGAGGGCGGTGTAGTTAGTTCCATGTTTATGGACATGGTAGAGTAGTTATTTTCATGTTTATGGAGATGGCGGTGTAGTTATTTCCATGTCTACAGAGATAGCAGTGTAGATATTTACATGTTTATATAGATGGCTGTGTAGATATTTCCATGTGTATACAGATGGCATTGTAGATATTTCCATGTTTATACAGATGACTGTATAGGTATTTCCATGTTTTTACATATGGCAGTGAAGATATTTCCATGTTTATAGAGATAGCGGTGTAGATATTTCCATGCGTGTACAGATGGCGGTGTTGATATTTCCATCTATACACAGATGGCCGTGTAGATATATCCATGTTTATACAGATGGCGGCATAGATATTTCCATGGACATGCAGATGGCGGTGTAGATATTTCGATGTTTATACAGATAGCGGTGTAGATATTTCCATGTTTATACAGATAGCGGTGTAGATATTTCCATGTTTACACAGATGATGGTGTAGATATTTCCGTGTTTATACACATGGCGGAGTAGATACTTCCATCTTTATGGAGATGGCAGTGTAGATATTTCCATGTTTATAGAGTCAGCTGTGTAGATATTTCCATGTTTATACAGATCGCGGTGTAGATATTTCCATGTTTATACAGATCGCGGTGTAGATATTTCCATGTTTATAGAGATAGCGGTGTAGATATTTCCATGTTTATACAGATATCGGTGTAGATATTTCCATGTTTACACAGATTGCGGTGTAGATATTTCCATCTTTCTACAGATGGCATTGTAGATATTTTCATGTTTATACACATGGGTGTGTAGATATTTCATTGTTTATATAGATGGTGGTGTAGATATTACCATGTTTATACAGATAGCGGTGTAGATATTTCCATGTTTATACAGATCGTGGTGAAGATAATTCCATGTTTATACAGATCGCGGTGTAGATATTTCTATGTTTATACAGATCACGGTGTAGATATTTCCATGTTTATACAGATAGCGGTGTAGATATTTCCATGTTTATACAGATAGCGGTGTAGATATTTCCATGTTTATAGAGATAGCGGTGTAGGTATTTCCATGTTTATAGACATAGCGGTGTAGATATTTCCATGTTTATATAGATGGCGTTGTAGATATTTCCATGTTTATACCGATAGCGGTGTTGGTATTTCCACGTTTATACTGATAGCGATGAAAATATTTCCATGTTTATACAGCTCGCGGTGCAGATATTTATATCTTTGTACAGATGGCATTGTAGATATTTCCTTATTCACACAGATGGCGGTGTAGATGTTTCCATGTTTATACAGATCGCGGAGTAGTTAGTTCCATATTTACGGAGATGGCAGTGTAGATATTTTCATGTTTATAGAGATGGCGGTGTGGTTATTTCCATGTATATAGAGATAGCAGTGTAGATATTAACATGTTTATACAGATGGCTGTGTAGATATTTCCATGTGTATACAGATGGCATTGTACATATTTCCATGTGTATACAGATGGCATTGTAGATATTTCCATGTTTATACAGATGACTCTATAGGTATTTCCATGTTTTTACAGATTGCAGTGCAGATATTTCCATGTTTACAGAGATAGCGGTGTAGATATTTCCATGTGTGTACAGATGGCGGTGTTGATATTTCCATCTATACACAGATGGCCTTGTAGATATTTCCATGTCTATACAGATGGCGGCGTAGATATTTCCATGGACATGCAGATGGCGGTGTAGATATTTCCATGTTTATAGAGATAGCGGTGTAGATATTTCCATGTTTATACAGATAGCGGTGTAGATGTTTCCATGTTTACACAGATGGTGGTGTAGATATTTCCGTGTTTATACACATGGCGGAGTAGATACTTCCATCTTTATGGAGATGGCAGTGTAGATATTTTCATGTTTATAGAGTTGGCGGTGTAGTTATTTCCATATTTATAGAGATAGCGGTGTAGATATTCCCATTTTTCTACAGATGGCAGTGTAGATATTTCCATGTTTATACAGCTGGCGGTGTAGATATTTCCATATTTATACAGATGTCTGTGTAGATATTTCCATGTGTATACAGATGGTATTGTAGCTATTTCCAAGTTTATACAGATGGTGGTGTAGATATTTCCATGTTTATTCAGATGACTGTGTAGATATTTCTATGTTTTTACAGATGGCAGTGTAGATATTTCAATGTTTATAGAGATGGCGCTGTAGATATTTCCATGTTTATACAGATAACGGTGGAGATTTTTCCATGTTTATACAGACAGCAGTGGAGATATTTCCTGTTTATACACATAGCGGTGTACATATTTCCATGTTTACAGAGACAGCGGTGTAGGTATTTCCATGTTTATACAGATAGCGGTGCAGATATTTCCATGTTTATACAGATGCCTACGCAGATATTTCCATATTTATACAGAGGGCTGTGTAGATATTTCTAACTTTATACAGATGGTAGTGTAGATATTTCCATGTTCCTACACATGACTGTGTAGGTATTTCCATGTTTATACTGATGGCTTTGTGGATATTTACATGTTTATAGAGATAGCAGTGCAGATATTTCCATGTTTATACAGATAGCGGTGTAGATATTTCCATGTTTATACAGATCGTGGTGTAGATATTTCCAAGTTTACACAGATGATGGTGTAGATCTTTCCGTGTTTATACACATTGCGGAGAAGATACTTCCATCTTTATGGAGATGGCAGTGTAGATATTTCCATGTTTATAGAGTCAGCTGTGTAGATATTTCCATGTTTATACAGATAGCGGTGTAGATATTTCCATGTTTATACAGATCGCGGTGTAGATATTTCCATGTTTATACAGATCGCGGTGTAGATATTTCCATGTTTACACAGATGATGGTGTAGATATTTCCGTGTTTATACACATGGCGGAGTTGATACTTCCATTTTTATGGAGATGGCAGTGTAGATATTTCCATGTTTATAGAGTCAGCTGTGTAGATATTTCCATGTTTATACAGATAGCGGTGTAGATATTTCCATGTTTATACAGATAGCGGTGTAGATATTTCCATGTTTATACAGATCGCGGCATAGATATTTCCATGTTTATACAGATGGCGGTGTAGTCATTTCCATGTTTTTACAGATATCGGTGTAGATATTTCCATGTATACACAGATTGCGGTGTAGATATTTCCATCTTTCTACAGATGGCATTGTAGATATATTCATATTTATACAGATGGCAGTGTAGATATTTCCATGTTTATATAGATGGTGGTGTAGATATTACCATGTTTATACAGATAGCGGTGTAGATATTTCCATGTTTATACAGATAGCGGTGTAGGTATTTCCATGTTTATAGACATAGCGGTGTAGATATTTCCATGTTTATATAGATGGCGTTGTAGATATTTCCATGTTTATACCGATAGTGGTGTTGGTATTTCCACATTTATACAGATAGCGATGTAAATATTTCCATGTTTATACAGCTCGCGGTGCAGATATTTATATCTTTATACAGATGGCATTGTAGATATTTCCTTATTCACACAGATGGCGGTGTAGATGTTTCCATGTTTATACAGAGGGCGGTGTAGTTAGTTCCATGTTTATGGACATGGCAGTGTAGATATTTTCATGTTTATGGAGATGGCGGTGTAGTTATTTCCATGTCTACAGAGATAGCAGTGTAGATATTTACATGTTTATATAGATGGCTGTGTAGATATTTCCATGTGTATACAGATGGCATTGTAGATATTTCCATGTTTATACAGATGACTGTATAGGTATTTCCATGTTTTTACATATGTCAGTGCAGATATTTCCATGTTTATAGAAATAGCGGTGTAGATATTTCCATGCGTGTACAGATGGCGGTGTTGATATTTCCATCTATACACAGATGGCCGTGTAGATATATCCATGTTTATACAGATGGCGGCATAGATATTTCCATGGACATGCAGATGGCGGTGTAGATATTTCCATGTTTATACAGATAGCGGTGTAGATATTTCCATGTTTATACAGATAGCGGTGTAGATATTTCCATGTTTACACAGATGATGGTGTAGATATTTCTGTGTTTATACACATGGCGGAGTAGATACTTCCATCTTTATGGAGATGGCAGTGTAGATATTTCCATGTTTATAGAGTCAGCTGTGTAGATATTTCCATGTTTATACAGATAGCGGTGTAGATATTTCCATGTTTATACAGATCGCGGTGTAGATATTTCCATGTTTATACAGATCACGGTGTAGATATTTCCATGTTTATACAGATAGCGGTGTAGATATTTCCATGTTTATACAGATATCGGTGTAGATATTTCCATGTTTACACAGATTGCGGTGTAGATATTTCCATCTTTCTACAGATGGCATTGTAGATATTTTCATGTTTATACAGATGGGTGTGAAGATATTTCAATCTTTCTACAGATGGCATTGTAGATATTTTCATGTTTATACAGATGGGTGTGTAGATATTTCATTGTTTATATAGATGGTGGTGTAGATATTACCATGTTTATACAGATAGCGGTGTAGATATTTCCATGTTTATACAGATCGTGGTGAAGATATTTCCATGTTTATACAGATCGCGGTGTAGATATTTCCATGTTTATACAGATCGCGGTGTAGATATTTCCATGATTATACAGATAGCGGTGTAGATATTTCCATGTTTATACAGATAGCGGTGTAGATATTTCCATGTTTATAGAGATAGCGGTGTAGGTATTTCCATGTTTATAGACATAGCGGTGTAGATATTTCTATGTTTATATAGATGGCGTTGTAGATATTTCCATGTTTATACCGATAGCGGTATTGGTATTTCCACGTTTATACTGATAGCGATGAAAATATTTCCATGTTTATACAGCTGGCGGTGCAGATATTTATATCTTTATACAGATGGCATTGTAGATATTTCCTTATTCACACAGATGGCGGTGTAGATGTTTCCATGTTTATACAGATGGCAGAGTAGTTAGTTCCATATTTATGGAGATGGCAGTGTAGATATTTTCATGTTTGTAGAGATGGCGGTGTAGATATTTCCATGTATATAGAGATAGCAGTGTAGATATTAACATGTTTATAAAGATGGTTGTGTAGATATTTCCATGTGTATACAGATGGCATTGTAGATATTTCCATGTTTATACAGATGACTGTATAGGTATTTCCATGTTTTTACAGATGGCAGTGCAGATATTTCCATGTTTATAGAGATAGCGGTGTAGATATTTCCATGTGTGTACAGAAGGCGGTGTTGATATTTCCATCTATACACAGATGGCCTTGTAGATATTTCCATGTTTATTCAGATAGCGGTGTAGATATTTCCATGTTTACACAGATGGTGGTGTAGATATTTCCGTGTTTATACACATGGCGGAGTAGATACTTCCATCTTTATGGAGATGGCAGTGTAGATATTTCCATGTTTATAGAAACAGCTGTGTAGATATTTCCATGTTTATACAGATAGCGGTGTAGGTATTTCCATGTTTATACAGATCGCGGTGTAGATATTTCCATGTTTATACAGATCGCGGCGTAGATATTTCCATGTTTATACAGATAGCGGTTTAGTTATTTCCATGTTTTTACAGATAACGGTGTAGATATTTCCATGTTTACACAGATTGCGGTGTAGATATTTCCATCTTTCTACAGATGGCATTGTAGATATATTCATATTTATACAGATGGCAGTGTAGATATTTCCATGTTTATATAGATGGTGGTGTAGATATTACCATGTTTATACAGATAGCGGTGTAGATATTTCCATGTTTATACAGATAGCAGTGTAGGTATTTCCATGTTTATAGACATAGCGGTGTAGATATTTCCATGTTTATATAGATGGCGTTGTAGATATTTCCATGTTTATACCGATAGTGGTGTTGGTATTTCCACATTTATACAGATAGCGATGTAAATATTTCCATGTTTATACAGCTCGCGGTGCAGATATTTATATCTTTATACAGATGGCATTGTAGATATTTCCTTATTCACACAGATGGCGGTGTAGATGTTTCCATGTTTATACAGAGGGCGGTGTAGTTAGTTCCATGTTTATGGACATGGTAGAGTAGTTATTTTCATGTTTATGGAGATGGCGGTGTAGTTATTTCCATGTCTACAGAGATAGCAGTGTAGATATTTACATGTTTATATAGATGGCTGTGTAGATATTTCCATGTGTATACAGATGGCATTGTAGATATTTCCATGTTTATACAGATGACTGTATAGGTATTTCCATGTTTTTACATATGGCAGTGCAGATATTTCCATGTTTATAGAGATAGTGGTGTAGATATTTCCATGCGTGTACAGATGGCGGTGTTGATATTTCCATCTATACACAGATGGCCGTGTAGATATATCCATGTTTATACAGATGGCGGCATAGATATTTCCATGGACATGCAGATGGCGGTGTAGATATTTCGATGTTTATACAGATAGCGGTGTAGATATTTCCATGTTTATACAGATAGCGGTGTAGATATTTCCATGTTTACACAGATGATGGTGTAGATATTTCCGTGTTTATACACATGGCGGAGTAGATACTTCCATCTTTATGGAGATGGCAGTGTAGATATTTCCATGTTTATAGAGTCAGCTGTGTAGATATTTCCATGTTTATACAGATCGCGGTGTAGATATTTCCATGTTTATACAGATCGCGGTGTATTTATTTCCATGTTTATACAGATCGCGGTGTAGATATTTCCATGTTTATAGAGATAGCGGTGTAGATATTTCCATGTTTATACAGATATCGGTGTAGATATTTCCATGTTTACACAGATTGCGGTGTAGATATTTCCATCTTTCTACAGATGGCATTGTAGATATTTTCATGTTTATACACATGGGTGTGTAGATATTTCATTGTTTATATAGATGGTGGTGTAGATATTACCATGTTTATACAGATAGCGGTGTAGATATTTCCATGTTTATACAGATCGTGGTGAAGATAATTCCATGTTTATACAGATCGCGGTGTAGATATTTCTATGTTTATACAGATCGCGGTGTAGATATTTCCATGTTTATACAGATAGCGGTGTAGATATTTCCATGTTTATACAGATAGCGGTGTAGATATTTCCATGTTTATAGAGATAGCGGTGTAGGTATTTCCATGTTTATAGACATAGCGGTGTAGATATTTCCATGTTAATATAGATGGCGTTGTAGATATTTCCATGTTTATACCGATAGCAGTGTTGGTATTTCCACGTTTATACTGATAGCGATGAAAATATTTCCATGTTTATACAGCTCGCGGTGCAGATATTTATATCTTTGTACAGATGGCATTGTAGATATTTCCTTATTCACACAGATGGCGGTGTAGATGTTTCCATGTTTATACAGATCGCGGAGTAGTTAGTTCCATATTTACGGAGATGGCAGTGTAGATATTTTCATGTTTATAGAGATGGCGGTGTGGTTATTTCCATGTATATAGAGATAGCAGTGTAGATATTAACATGTTTATACAGATGGCTGTGTAGATATTTCCATGTGTATACAGATGGCATTGTACATATTTCCATGTGTATACAGATGGCATTGTAGATATTTCCATGTTTATACAGATGACTCTATAGGTATTTCCATGTTTTTACAGATTGCAGTGCAGATATTTCCATGTTTACAGAGATAGCGGTGTAGATATTTCCATGTGTGTACAGATGGCGGTGTTGATATTTCCATCTATACACAGATGGCCTTGTAGATATTTCCATGTCTATACAGATGGCGGCGTAGATATTTCCATGGACATGCAGATGGCGGTGTAGATATTTCCATGTTTATAGAGATAGCGGTGTAGATATTTCCATGTTTATACAGATAGCGGTGTAGATGTTTCCATGTTTACACAGATGGTGGTGTAGATATTTCCGTGTTTATACACATGGCGGAGTAGATACTTCCATCTTTATGGAGATGGCAGTGTAGATATTTTCATGTTTATAGAGTTGGCGGTGTAGTTATTTCCATATTTATAGAGATAGCGGTGTAGATATTCCCATTTTTCTACAGATGGCAGTGTAGATATTTCCATGTTTATACAGCTGGCGGTGTAGATATTTCCATATTTATACAGATGTCTGTGTAGATATTTCCATGTGTATACAGATGGTATTGTAGCTATTTCCAAGTTTATACAGATGGTGGTGTAGATATTTCCATGTTTATTCAGATGACTGTGTAGATATTTCTATGTTTTTACAGATGGCAGTGTAGATATTTCAATGTTTATAGAGATGGCGCTGTAGATATTTCCATGTTTATACAGATAACGGTGGAGATTTTTCCATGTTTATACAGACAGCAGTGGAGATATTTCCTGTTTATACACATAGCGGTGTACATATTTCCATGTTTACAGAGACAGCGGTGTAGGTATTTCCATGTTTATACAGATAGCGGTGCAGATATTTCCATGTTTATACAGATGCCTACGCAGATATTTCCATATTTATACAGAGGGCTGTGTAGATATTTCTAACTTTATACAGATGGTAGTGTAGATATTTCCATGTTCCTACACATGACTGTGTAGGTATTTCCATGTTTATACTGATGGCTTTGTGGATATTTACATGTTTATAGAGATAGCAGTGCAGATATTTCCATGTTTATACAGATAGAGGTGTAGATATTTCCATGTTTATACAGATCGTGGTGTAGATATTTCCAAGTTTACACAGATGATGGTGTAGATCTTTCCGTGTTTATACACATTGCGGAGAAGATACTTCCATCTTTATGGAGATGTCAGTGTAGATATTTCCATGTTTATAGAGTCAGCTGTGTAGATATTTCCATGTTTATACAGATAGCGGTGTAGATATTTCCATGTTTATACAGATCGCGGTGTAGATATTTCCATGTTTATACAGATCGCGGTGTAGATATTTCCATGTTTACACAGATGATGGTGTAGATATTTCCGTGTTTATACACATGGCGGAGTTGATACTTCCATTTTTATGGAGATGGCAGTGTAGATATTTCCATGTTTATAGAGTCAGCTGTGTAGATATTTCCATGTTTATACAGATAGCGGTGTAGATATTTCCATGTTTATACAGATAGCGGTGTAGATATTTCCATGTTTATACAGATCGCGGCACAGATATTTCCATGTTTATACAGATAGCGGTGTAGTCATTTCCATGTTTTTACAGATATCGGTGTAGATATTTCCATGTATACACAGATTGCGGTGTAGATATTTCCATCTTTCTACAGATGGCATTGTAGATATATTCATATTTATACAGATGGCAGTGTAGATATTTCCATGTTTATATAGATGGTGGTGTAGATATTACCATGTTTATACAGATAGCGGTGTAGATATTTCCATGTTTATACAGATAGCGGTGTAGTTATTTCCATGTTTATAGACATAGCGGTGTAGATATTTCCATGTTTATATAGATGGCGTTGTAGATATTTCCATGTTTATACCGATAGTGGTGTTGGTATTTCCACATTTATACAGATAGCGATGTAAATATTTCCATGTTTATACAGCTCGCGGTGCAGATATTTATATCTTTATACAGATGGCATTGTAGATATTTCCTTATTCACACAGATGGCGGTGTAGATGTTTCCATGTTTATACAGAGGGCGGTGTAGTTAGTTCCATGTTTATGGACATGGCAGTGTAGATATTTTCATGTTTATGGAGATGGCGGTGTAGTTATTTCCATGTCTACAGAGATAGCAGTGTAGATATTTACATGTTTATATAGATGGCTGTGTAGATATTTCCATGTGTATACAGATGGCATTGTAGATATTTCCATGTTTATACAGATGACTGTATAGGTATTTCCATGTTTTTACATATGTCAGTGCAGATATTTCCATGTTTATAGAAATAGCGGTGTAGATATTTCCATGCGTGTACAGATGGCGGTGTTGATATTTCCATCTATACACAGATGGCCGTGTAGATATATCCATGTTTATACAGATGGCGGCATAGATATTTCCATGGACATGCAGATGGCGGTGTAGATATTTCCATGTTTATACAGATAGCGGTGTAGATATTTCCATGTTTATAGAGATAGCGGTGTTGATTTTTCCATGTTTATTGAGATAGCGGTGTGGATATTTCCATGTTTATTCAAATAGGGGTGTAGATATTTCCGTGTTTATAGAGATGGCAGTGTAGATATTTCCATGTTTACACAGATCACGGTGTAGATATTTCCTTGTTTATGCAAATAGAGTTGTAGATATTTCCATGTTTATAAAGACAGCGGTATAGATATTTCCATGTATATACAGATGGCTGTGTAGATATTGCCATGTTTATACAGATGGCTGTGTAGATATTTCCACGTTTATACAGATGACTTTGTAGTTATTTCCATGTTTATACAGATGGTGGTGTAGATATTTCCATGTTTATAGAGACAGCTGTGTAGATATTTCCATGTTTATACAGATAGCGGTGTAGATATTTCCATGTTTATACAGATCGCGGTGTAGATATTTCCATGTTTTTACAGATATCGGTGTAGATATTTCCATGTTTACACAGATTGCGGTGTAGATATTTCCATCTTTCTATAGATGGCATTGTAGATATTTTCATGTTTATACTGATGGCGGTGTAGATATTTCCATTTTTATATTGATGGTGGTGTAGATATTACCATGTTTATACAGATAGAAGTGTAGATATTTCCATGTTTATACAGATCGTGGTGAAGATATTTCCATGTTTATACAGATCGCGGTGTAGATATTTCCATGTTTATACAGATCGCGGTGTAGATATTTCCATCTTTATACAGATAGCGGTGTAGATATTTCCATGTTTATACAGATAGCGGTGTAGATATTTCCATGTTTATACAGATATCAGTGTAGTTATTTCCATGTTTATAGAGATAGCGGTGTAGGTATTTCCATGTTTATAGACATACCGGTGTAGATATTTCCATGTTTATATAGATGGCGTTGTAGATATTTCCAAGTTTCTACCGATAGCGGTGTTGGTATTTCCACGTTTATACAGATAGCAATGTAAATATTTCCATGTTTATACTGCTCGCGGTGCAGACATTTATATCTTTATACAGATGGCATAGTAGATATTTCCTTATTCACACAGATGGCGGTGTAGATGTTTCCATGTTTATACATATGGCGGAGTAGTTAGTTCCATGTTTATGGAGATGGCAGTGTAGATATTTTCATGTTTATAGAGATGGCGGTGTAGTTATTTCCATGTTTATACAGATAGCGGTGCAGAAATTTCCATGTTTACACAGATGGTGGTGTAGATATTTCCGTGTTAATACACATGGCGGAGTAGATACTTCCATCTTTATGGAGATGGCAGTGTAGATATTTCCATGTTTATAGAGACAGCTGTGTAGATATTTCCATGTTTATACAGATAGCGGTGTAGATATTTCCATGTTTATACAGATCGCGGTGTAGATATTTCCATGTTTATACAGATCGCGGTGCAGATATTTCCATGTTTATACAGATAGCGGTGTAGATATATCCATGTTTTTACAGATATCGGTGTAGATATTTCCATGTTTACACAGATTGCAGTGTAGATATTTCCATCTTTCTACAGATGGCATTGTAGATATTTTCATGTTTATACAGATGGGGGTGTAGACACTTCATTGTTTATATAGATGGTGGTGTAGATATTACCATGTTTATACAGATAGCGGTGTAGTTATTACCATGTTTATACAGATCGTGGTGAAGATATTTCCATGTTTATACAGATCGCGGTGTAGATATTTCCATGTTTATACAGATCGCGGTGTAGATATTTCCATGTTTATACAGATAACGGTGTAGATATTTCCATGTTTATACAGATAGCGGTGAAGATATTTCCATGTTTATAGAGATAGCGGTGTAGGTATTTCCATGTTTATAGACATAGCTGTGTAGATATTTCCATGTTTATATAGATGGCGTTGTAGATATTTCCATGTTTATACCGATAGCGGTGTTGGTATTTCCACGTTTATACTGATAGCGATGAAAATATTTCCATGTTGATACAGCTCGCGGTGCAGATATTTATATCTTTGTACAGATGGCATTGTAGATATTTCCTTATTCACACAGATGGCTGTGTAGATGTTTCCATGTTTATACAGATGGTGGTGTAGTTAGTTCCATGTTTTTGGACATGGCAGTGTAGATATTTTCATGTTTATGGAGATGGCGGTGTAGTTATTTCCATGTCTACAGAGATAGCAGTGTAGATATTTACATGTTTATAAAGATGGTTGTGTAGATACTTCCATGTGTATACAGATGGCATTGTATATATTTCCATGTTTATACAGATGACTGTGTAGGTATTTCCATGTTTTTACACATGGCAGTGCAGATATTTCCATGTTTATAGAGATAGCGGTGTAGAAATTTCCATGTGTGTACAGATGGCGATGTTGATATTTCCATCTATACACAGATGGCCGTGTATATATATCCATGTTTATACAGATGGCGGCATAGATATTTCCATGGACATGCAGATGGCGGTGTAGATATTTCCATGTTTATACAGATAGCGGTGTAGATATTTCCATGTTTATACAGATAGCGGTGTAGATATTTCCATGTTTACACAGATGATGGTGTAGATATTTCTGTGTTTATACACATGGCGGAGTAGATACTTCCATCTTTATGGAGATGGCAGTGTAGATATTTCCATGTTTATAGAGTCAGCTGTGTAGATATTTCCATGTTTATACAGATAGCGGTGTAGATATTTCCATGTTTATACAGATCGCGGTGTAGAATTTCCATGTTTATACAGATGGCGGTGTAGATAGTTCCATGTTTTTGGAGATGGCGGTGTAGATATTTTCATGTTTATATAGATGGCGGTGTAGATATTTCCATGTTTGTAGAGATTGTGGTGTTGATATTTCCATGTTTATAGAGATAGCGCTGTCGGTATTTCCTTGTTTATACAGATAGTTGTGTAGATACATCCATGTTTATACAGATGGCTGTGTAAATATTTCCATGTGTATACAGATGACTGTAGATATTTGTATGTTTACACAAATGGCGGTGCAGATATTTCCATATTTATACAGATAGCGGTGTAGATATTTTCATGTTTATACAGATAACGGTGTAGATATATCCATGTTTATACAGATAGCGATGTAGATATTTCCATGTTTATACGGATAGTGGTGTAGATATTTCCATGTTTACAGAGATAGCGGTGCAGATATTTCCATCTTTTCACACATTACGGTGAAGATATTTCCATTTTTACACAGATACCTGTGTAGATATTTCCAAGTTTACACAGATAACTGTGTAGATATTTCCATGTTTACACAGATAGCGTTGTAGATATTTCCATGTTTATACAGATAGCAGTGTAGATATTTCCATGTTTATACAGAGAGCGGTGTAGATATTTCCATGTTTATACAGATAGCGGTGGAGATATTTCCCTGTTTATTCAGATAGCGATGTAGATATTTTCATGTTTATACAGATAGCGGTGTAGATATTTCCATGTTTATAGAGATAGCGGTGTAGATATTTCCATCTTTATACAGATAGTGGTGTAGGAATTTCCATGTTTATACAGATGGCGGTGTAGATAGTTCCATGTTTTTGGAGATGGCGGTGTAGATATTTTCATATTTATAGAGATGGCGGTGTAGATATTTCCATGTATATAGAGATTGCAGTGTAGATATTTCCATGTTTATAGAGAAATCGGTGTAGGTGTTTCCATGTTTTTAGAAATAGCGAAGTGGATATTTCCATATTTATACAGATAGCGGTGTAGGTTTTTCCATGTTTATACAGATGGCGGTGTAGATATTTCCTTGTTTATACAGATATCGGTGTAGATATTTCCAGGTTTATACAGACAGCTGTGTAGATATTTCCCCGTTTTACAGATAGTGGTGTAGATATTTCCATCTTTATACAGATAGCGGTGCAGATATTTCCATGTTTACACAAATAGCCGTGTAGATATTTCTATGTTTACACAGATAGAGTTGCAGGTATTTCCATGTTTATAAAGATAGCTGTGCAGATATTTCCATGTTTATACAGATAGCGGTGTGGCTATTTCCATGTTTATACAGATCGTGGTGTAGATATTTCCATGTTTATACAGATACCGGTGTAGATATTTCCATGTTTATACAGACTGCAGTGTAGATATTTCTTTGTTTATACAGATAGCGGTGTAGATATTTCCATGTTTGTACAGATGGCGGTGTTGATATTTCCATCTGTACACAGATTGCCGTGTAGATATTTCCATTTTTATACAGATGGCGTTGTTGATATGTCCATGGATATGCAGATGGCGGTGTGGATGTTTCCATGTTTGTAGAGATAGCGGTGTAGGTATTTCCATGTTTATATAGATGGCGTTGTAGATATTTCCATGTTTATACCGATAGCGCTGTTGATATTTATACGTTTATACAGATAGTGATGTAGATATTTGCATGTCTATACATCTCGCGGTGCAGATATTTATATCTTTATACAGATGGCATTGTAGATATTTCCTTATTCACACAGATGGCGGTGTAGATGTTTCCATGTTTATACAGATGGCGGAGTAGATAGTTCCGTGTTTATGGAAATGGCAGTGTAGATATTTTCATGTTTATAGAGATGGCGGTGTGGATATTTCCATGTTTATAGAGATAGCAGTGTAGATATTTACGTGTTTATACAGATGGCTGTGTAGATATTTCCAAGTGTATACAGATGGCATTGTAGATATTTCCATGTTTATACACGTGACTGTGTAGGTATTTCCATGTTTTTATAGATGGCAGTGCAGGTATTTTCATGTTTATAGAGATGGCGGTGTAGATATTTCCATGTTTATAGAGATAGCGGTGTCTATATCTCCATGTTTCTACATATGGCGGTGTTGATATTTCCATCTATACACAGATGGCCGTGTAGATATTTCCATGTTTATACAGATGGCGGCGTAGATATTTCCATGGATATGCAGATGGTGGTGAAGATATTTCCATGTTTATACATATAGCGGTGTAGATTTTTCCATGTTTACACAGACGGTGGTGTAGATATTTCCGTGTTTATACACATGGCGGAGTAGATACTTCCAACTTTATGGAGATGGCAGTGTAAATATTTTCATGTTTATAGAGATGGCGGTGTAGATATTTCCATATTTATAGACATAGCGGTGTAAATATTTCCATCTTTCTACAGATGGCAGTGTAGATATTTCCATGTTTATACAGATGGCGGTGTAGATATTTCCATATTTATATAGATGTCTGTGTAGATATTTCCATGTGTATACAGGTGGTATTGTAGGTATTTCCATGATTAAAGAGATGGTGGTGTAGATATTTCCATGTTTATTCAGATGACTGTGCAGATATTTCCATGTTTTTCCAGATGGCAGTGTAGATATTTCAATGTTTATAGAGATGGCGCTGTAGATATTTCCATATTTATACTGATAACGGTGGAGATATTTCCATGTTTATGCAGAGAGCAGTGGAGATATTTCCATGTTCATACACATAGCGGTGTACATATTTCCATGTTTATAGAGACAGCGGTGTAGGTATTTCCATGTTTATACAGATAGCGGTGCAGATTTTTCCATGTTCCTACACATGACTGTGTAGGTATTTCCATGTTTATACAGATGGCTTTGTAGATATTTCCATGTTTATAGAGATAGCGGTGTAGATATTTCCATGTTTATACAGATAGCGGTGTAGATATTTCCATGTTTATACAGATCGTGGTGTAGATATTTCCATGTTTATACAGATACCGGCGTAGATATTTACATGTTTATACAGACCGCAGTGTAGATATTTCCATGTTTATACAGATAGCGGTGTAGATATTTCCATGTTTGTACAGATGGCGGTGTTGATGTTTCCATCTATACACAGATTGCCGTGTAGGTATTTCCATGTGTATGCAGATGGCATTGTAGATATTTCCATGTTTATACAGATGGTTGTGTAGATATTTCCATGTTTATACAGATGACTGTATAGGTGTTTCCATGTTTTTATAGATGGCATTGTAGATATTTCCATGTTTATAGAGATAGCAGTGTAGATATTCCCATGTTTATACAGATGGCGGTGTAGACATTTCCATGCTTATAGAGATAGCGCTGAAATATTTCCATATTTATACAGATAACTGTGTAGATATTTCCATGTTTAAACAGATAGCGATGTAAATATTTCCATGTTTATACAGATCATGGTGTAGATATTTCCATGTTTATAGAGATAGCGGTGTAGATATTTCCATGTTTATAGAGATAGCGGTGTAGATATTTCCATGTTTATACAGACCGCGGTGTAGATATTTCCATGTTTATACAGATAGCGGTGCAGATATTTCCATTTTTGTACAGATGGCGGTGTTGATATTTCCATCTATACACAGATGACCGTGTAGATATTTCCATGTTTATACAGATGGCGGCACTGATATTTCTGTGGATTTGTAGATGGCGGTGTAGATATTTCCATGTTTATACAGAGAGCGGTGTAGTTATTTCCATGTGTATATAGATAGCGGTGAGGATATTTCCATCTATATACACATGGCTGTGTAGATATTTCCATGTTTATACAGATGGCGGTGTAGATATTTCCATGTTTATACAGATAACTTTGTAAGTTTTTCCATGTTTGTACAGATGGCGGTGTAGATATTTCCATGTTTATACAGATAACTTTGTAAGTATTTCCATGTTTATACAGATGGCGGTGTAGATATTTCGATGTTTATACAGATAGCAGTGGAGATATTTCCATGTTTATACAGATAGCGGTGTAGATATTTCCATGTTTATACTGATCGCGGTGTAGATATTTCCATGTTTATACAGATGGCGGTGTAGATATTTCCATATTTATACAGATGTCTGTGTAGATATTTCCATGTGTATACAGATGGTATTGTTGGTATTTCAATGTTTATACAGATGGTGGTGTAGATATTTCCATGTTTATTCGGATGACTGTGAAGATATTTGCATGTATTTACAGATGGCAGTGTAGATATTTCAATGTTTATAGAGATGGCGCTGTAGATATTTCCATGTTTATACAGATAAAGGTGGAGATATTTCCATGTTTATACAGACAGCAGTGGAGATATTACCATGTTTATACACATAGCGGTGTACATATTTCCATGATTATAGAGAGAGCGGTGTAGGCATTTCCATGTTTATACAGATAGCGGTGCGGATATTACCATGTTTATACAGATGCCTATGCAGATATTTCCATATTTATACAGAGGGCTGTGTAGATATTTATACGTTTATACAGATGGCAGTGCAGATATTTCCATGTTCCTACACATAACTGTGTAGTTATTTCCATGTTTATACAGATGGCTTTGCAGTTATTTCCTTGTTTATAGAGATAGCGGTGTAGATATTTCCATGTTTATACAGATAGCGGTGTAACTATTTCCATGTTTTATACAGATCGTGGTGTAGATATTTCCATGTTTGTACAGATACCGGTGTAGATATTTCCATGTTTATACAGACCGCAGTGTAGATATTTCCATGTTTATACGGATAGCGGAGTAGATATTTCCATGTGTGTACAGATGGCGGTGTTGATGATTCCATCTATACACAGATTGCCGTGTAGGTATTTCCTTGTGTATACAGATGGCATTGTAGATATTTCCATGTTTATACAGATGGTGGTGTAGATATTTCCATGTTTCTACAGATGGCGTTGTAGGTATTTCCATGTTTATACTGATAATGGTGTAGATATTTCCATGTTTATACAGATAGCGGTGTAAATATTTCCATGTTAATACAGATCACGGTGTAGATATTTCCATGTTTATAGAGATAGTGGTGTAGATATTTCCATGTTTATACAGATAGCCATTTAGATATTTCCATGTTTATACAGACCGCTGTGTAGATATTTCCATGTTTATACAGATTGAGGTGCAGATATTTCCATGTTTGTACAGATGGGGGTGTTGATATTTCCATCTATACACAGATGACCGTGTAGATATTTCCATGTTTATACAGATGGCGGCGCAGATACTTCCATGGATATGTACATGGCGGTGTAGTTATTTCCGTCTTTATACAGATAGCGGTGTAGTTATTTCCATGTTTATATAGATAGCGGTGTAGATATTTCCATGTATATACACACGGCTGTGTAGATATTTCCATGTTTATACAGATGGCGGTGTAGATATTTCCATGTTTATACAGATAACTTTGTAAGTATTTCCATGTTTATACTGATCGCGGTGTAGATATTTCGATGTTTACAGAGATAGCAGTGGAGATATTTCCATGTTTATACAGATAGCGGTGTAGATATTTCCATGTTTATACTGATCGTGGTGTTGATATTTCCATGTTTATAGAGATGGTGGTGTAGATATTTCCATGTTCATAGAGATAGCGGTGTTGATTTTTCCATGTTTATACAGATAGCGGTGTGGATATTTCCATATTTATACAGATATGGGTGTAGATATTTCCGTGTTTATAGAGATGGCTGTGTAGATATTTCCATGTTTATACGGATCACGGTGTAGATATTTCCTTCTTTATACAAATAGCGGTGTAGTTATTTCCATGTTTATACAGATAGCAGTGTAGATATTTCCATGTATATACAGATGGCTGTGTAGATATTTCCATGTTTATACAGATGGCTATGTAGATATTTCCATGTTTATACAGATGACTTTGTAGGTATTTCCATGTTTATACAGTTGGCGGTATAGATATTTCCATGTTTATACAGATAGCGGTGTAGATATTTCCACGTTTATACAGTCGCGGTGTAGATATTTCCCTGTTTATACAGATCGCGGTGTAGATATTTCCATGTTTATACAGCTCGCGGTGTAGATATTTCCATGTTTATACAGATAGCGGTGTTGATATTTCCATGTTTTTACAGATATCGGTGTAGATATTTCCATGTTTCCTCAGATTGCGGTGTAGATATTTCCATCTTTCTACAGTTGGCATTGTAGATATTTCCATGTTTATACAGAGGGCGGTGTAGATATTTCCATGTTTATATAGATGGTGGTGTAGATATTACCATGTTTATACAGATAGCGGTGTAGATATTTCCATGTTTATACAGATCTCGGTGAAGATATTTCCATGTTTATACAGATCGCGGTGTAGATATTTCCATGTTTATACAGATCGTGGTGTAGATATTTCCATGTTTATACAGATAGCGGTGTAATTATTTCCATGTTTATACAGATAGCGGTGTAGACATTTCCATGTTTATAGAGATAGCGGTGTAGGTATTTCCATGTTTATAGACATAGCGGTGTAGATATTTCCATGTTTATATAGATGGCGTTGTAGATATTTCCATGTTTATACCGATAGCGGTGTTGGTATTTCCACGTTTATGCAGAGTGCGACGTAGGCATTTCCATGTTTGTACAGCTCGCGGTGCAGATATTTATATCTTTATACAGATGGCATTGTAGATATTTCCTTATTCACACTGATGGCGGTGTAGATATTTCCATGTTTACACAGATGGCGGAGTAGTTAGTTCCATGTTTATGGAGATGGCATTGTAGATGTTTACATGTTTATACAGATGGCTGTGTAGATATTTCCATGTGTATACAGATGGCAGTGTAGATATTTCCATATTTATACAGATGTCTGTGTAGATATTTCCATGTGTATACAGATGGTATTGTAGTTATTTCCATGTCTATACAGATGGTGGTGTAGATATTTCCATGTTTATTCAGATGACTGTGTAGATATTTCCATGTTTTTACAGATGGCAGTGTAGATATTTCAATGTTTATAGAGATGGCGCTGTAGATATTTCCATGTTTATACAGATAACGGTGGAGATATTTCCATGTTTACACAGACAGCAGTGGAGATATTTCCATGTTTATACACATAGCGGTGTACATATTTCCATGTTTATAGAGACAGCGGTGTAGGTATTTCCATGTTTATACATATAGCGGTGCAGATATTTCCATGTTTATACAGGTGCCTATGTAGATATCTCCATATTTATGCAGAGGGTTGTGTAGGTATTTCTTTGTTTATACAGATGGCAGTGTAGTTATTTCCATGTTCCTACACATGTCTGTGTAGGTATTTCCATGTTTATACAGATGGCTTTGTAGCTATTTCCATGTCTATAGAGATAGCGGTGCAGATATTTCCATGATTATACAGATACCGGTGTAGATATTTCCATGTTTATACAGACCGCAGTGTAGGTATTTCCACGTTTATAGAGATAGCAGTGTAGATATTTCCATGTTTGTACAGATGGCGGTGTTGATGTTTCCATCTATACACAGATTGCCGTGTTGGTATTTCCATGTGTATACAGATGGCATTGCAGATATTTCCATGTTTATACAGATGGTGGTGTAGATATTTCCATGTTTACACAGATGACTGTATAAGTATTTCCATGATTATACAGATGGCGGTGTAGATATTTCCATATTTATAGAGATAGCGGTGTAGATATATCCATATTTATACAGATAACGGAGTAGAAATTTCCATGTTTATACAGATAGCGGTGTGAATAATTCCATGTTTATACAGATCACTGTGTAGATATTTCCTTGTTCATACAAATAGCGGTGTAGTTATTTCCATGTTTATACAGATAGCGGTGTAGTTATTTCCATGTATATACAGATGGCTGTGTAGATATTTCCATGTTTATACAGATGACTTTGTAGGTATTTCCATGTTTATACAGATGGCGGTGCAGATATTTCCATGTTTATAGAGATAGCTGTGTAGATATTAACATGTTTATACAGATAGCGGTGTAGATATTTCCATGTTTATACAGAGGGCGGTGTAGATATTTCCATGTTTATACAGAGGGCGGTGTAGATATTTCCATGTTTATATAGATGGCGGTGTAGATATTACCATGTTTATACAGATAGCGGTGTAGATATTTCCACGTTCATACAGATCTCGGTGAAGATATTTCCATGTTTATACAGATCGCGGTGTAGATATTTCCATGTTTATACAGATAGCGGTGTAGATATTTCCATGTTTATACAGATAGCGGTGTAGATATTTCCATGTTTATACAGATAGCGCTGTAGACAATTCCATGTTTATAAAGATAGCGGTGTAGGTATTTCCGTGTTTATAGACATAGCGGTGTAGATATTTCCATGTTTATATAGATGGCGTTGTAGATATTTCCATGTTTATACCGATAGCGGTGTTGGTATTTCCACGTTTATGCAGAGAGCGACGTAGATATTTCCATGTTTGTACAGTTCGCGGTGCAGATATTTATATCTTTATACAGATGGCATTGTAGATATTTCCTTATTCACACTGATGGCGGTGTAGATATTTCCATGTTTACACAGATGGCGGAGTAGTTAGTTCCATGTTTATGGAGATGGCATTGTAGATATTTACATGTTTATACAGATGGCTGTGTAGATATTTCCATGTGTATACAGATGGCAGTGTAGATATTTCCATATTTATACAGATGTCTGTGTAGATATTTCCATGTGTATACAGATGGTATTGTAGTTATTTCCATGTTTATACAGATGGTGCTGTAGATATTTCCATGTTTATTCAGATGACTGTGTAGATATTTCAATGTTTTTACAGATGGCAGTGTAGATATTTCAATGTTTATAGAGATGGCGCTGTAGATATTTCCATGTTTATACAGACAGCAGTGGAGATATTTCCATGTTTATACACATAGCTGTGTACATATTTCCATGTTTATAGAGACAGCGGTGTAGGTATTTCCATGTTTATACAGATAGCGGTGCAGATATTTCCATGTTTATACAGATGCCTATGCAGATATCTCCATATTTATACAGAGGGCTGTGTAGATATTTCTTTGTTTATACAGATGGCAGTGTAGTTATTTCCATGTTCCTACACATGTCTGTGTAGGTATATCCATGTTTATACAGATGGCTTTGTAGCTATTTCCATGTCTATAGAGAAAGCGGTGCATATATTTCCATGATTATACAGATAGCGGTGTATATGTTTCCATGTTTATACAGATCGTGGTGTAGATATTTCCATGTTTATACAGATACCGGTGTAGATATTTCTATGTTTATACAGACCGCAGTGTAGATATTTCCACGTTTATAGAGATAGCAGTGTAGATATTTCCAAGTTTGTACAGATGGCGGTGTTGATGTTTCCATCTATACACAGATTGCCGTGTTGGTATTTCCATGTGTATACAGATGGCATTGCAGATATTTCCATGTTTATACAGATGGTGGTGTAGATATTTCCATGTTTACACAGATGACTGTATAAGTATTTCCATGTTTATACAGATGGCGGTGTAGATATTTCCATATTTAAAGAGATTGCGGTGTAGATATTTCCATATTTATACAGATAACGGTGCAGAAATTTCCATGTTTATACAGATAGCGGTGTAAATAATTCCATGTTTATACAGATCACTGTGTAGATATTTCCTTGTTTATACAAATAGCGGTGTAGTTATTTCCATGTTTATACAGATAGCGGTGTAGTTATTTCCATGTATATACAGATGGCTGTGTAGATATTTCCATATTTATACAGATGGCTTTGTAGATATTTCCATGTTTATACAGATGACTTTGTAGGTATTTCCATGTTTATACAGATGGCGGTGTAGATATTTCCATGTTTATAGAGGTAGCTGTGTAGATATTTCCATGTTTATACAGATAGCGGTGTAGATATTTCCATGTTTATACAGAGAGCAGTGTAGATATTTCCATGTTTATACAGATCGCGGTATAGATATTTCCATGTTTATACAGATCACGGTGTAGATATTTCCATGTTTATACAGATAGCGGTGTTGATATTTCCATGTTTTTACAGATATCGGTGTAGATATTTCCATGTTTACACAGATTGCGGTGTAGATATTTCCATCTTTCTACAGTTGGCATTGTAGATATTTCCATGTTTATACAGATAGCGGTGTAGATATTTCCATGTTTATACAGATAGCGGTGTATATATTTCCATGTTTATAGAGATAGCGGTGTAGGTATTTCCATGTTTATTGACATAGCGGTGTAGATATTTCCATGTTTATCTTGATCGCGTTGTAGATATTTCCATGTTTATACCGATAACGGTGTTGGTATTTCCACGTTTATGCAGATAGCGATGTAGATATTTCCATGTTTATACAGCTCGCGTTGCATATATTTATATCTTTATAAAGATGGAATTGTAGATATTTCCTTATTCACACTGATGGCGGTGTAGATGTTTCCATGTTTATACAGATGACGGAGTAGTTAGTTCCATGTTTATGGAGATGGCAGTGTAGATATTTTCATGTTTATAGAGATGGCGGTTTAGATATTTCCATGTTTATAGAGATCGCAATGTAGATATATACATGCTTATACAGATGGCTGTGTATATATTTCCATGTGTATACAGATGGCATTGTAGATATTTCGATGTTTATACAAATAACTGTATAGGTATTTCCATGTTTTTACAGATGGCAGTGCAGTTATTTCCCTGTTTATAGAGATAGCGGTGTAGATATTTCCATGTTTGTACAGATACCGGTGTTGATATTTCCATGTTTACGGATATAGCGGTGCAGATATTTCCATCTTTGCACAGATTGCTGTGTAGATATTTCCATTTTTACACAGATAGCTGGCTAGATATTTCCAAGTTTACACAGATAGCTGTGTAGATATTTCCATGTTTACACAGATATCATTGTATATATTTCCATGTTTATACAGATAGCGGTGTAGATATTTCCATGTTTATACAGATAGCGGTGGAGATATTTCCCTGTTTATACAGATAGCGATGTGGATATTTCCATATTTATACAGATAGCGGTGTAGATATTTCCATGTTTATAGAGATACCGGTGTAGATATTTCCATGTTTATACAGATGGCGCTGTAGATATTTCCATGTTTATACAGATGGCAGTGTAGATATTTCCATGTTTATACAGATAGCGGTGTAGATATTTCCATGTTTACACAGATAGCGTTGTAGATATTTCCATCTTTGCACAGATTGCGGTGTAAGTATTGCCAAATTTACACAGATAGCGGTGTAGATATTTGCAAGTTTACACAGGTAGCTGTGTAGATATTTCCATGTTTACAGAGATAGCATTGTAGATATTTCCATGTTTATGCAGATTGTGGCGTAGGTATTTACATGTTTATACAGATAGTGGTATAGATATTAACATGTTTATACAGACTGCGGTGTAGATATTTCCATGTTTACACACATAGCGTGATAGGTATTTCCCTGTTTATACAGATTGCGGTGTAGATATGTCCATGATTATAGAGATAGCGGTGTAGATATTTCCATGTTTATACAGATAGCGTTGTAGATATTTACATGTCTATAGAGGTAGCGGTGTAGGTATTTCCATATTTATACAGATTGCAGTGCAGATATTTCCATGTTTGTACAGACGGCGGTGCAGAAATTTCCATGGATATGTAGATGGCGGTGTATATATTTCCATCTTTATACAGATAGCGATGTAGTTATTTCCATGTTTATATAGATAGCGGTGTAGATATTTCCATGTATATACACATGGCTGTGTAGATATTTCCATTTTTATACAGATGGCGGTGTAGATATTTCTATGTTCCTACAGATAGCCGTGTAATTATTTCCATGTTTATACAGATCACGGTGTAGATATTTCCATGTTTATAGAGATAGCGGTGTAGATATTTCCATGTTTATACAGATAGTGATGTAGATATTTCCATGTTTATACAGACTACGGTGTAAATATTTCCATGTTTATACGGATAGCGTTGCATATATTTCCATGTTTGTACAGATGGCGGTGTTGATATTTCCATCTATACACAGATGACCGTGTAGATATTTCCATGTTTATACAGATGGCGGTGCAGATATTTATATGGATATGTAGATGGCGGTGTAAATATTTCCATGTTTATACAGAAAGCGGTGTAGTTATTTCCATGTTTATATAGATAACGGTACAGATATTTCCATGTATATACACATGGCTTTGTAGATATTTCCATGTTTATACAGATGGTGGTGTAGATATTTCCATGTTTATACAGATAACGTTGTAAGTATTTCCATGTTTATACAGATGGCGGTGTAGATATTTCGATGTTTATAGAGATAGCAGTGGAGATATTTCCATGTTTATACAGATAGCGGTGTAGATATTTCCATGTTTATACTGATCGCGGTGTAGATATTTCCATGTTTATCGAGATGGCGGTGTAGATATTTCCATGTTCATAGAGATAGCGGAGTTGATTTTTCCATGTTTATAGAGATAGCGGTGTGGATAATTCCATGTTTATACAGATAGGGTTGTAGATATTTCCATGTTTATAGAGATGGCGGTTTAGATATTTCCATGTTTATACAGATCACGGTATAGATGTTTCCATGTTTATACAGATCATGGTGTAGATATTTCCATGTTTATACAGATCGCGGTTTTGATATTACCATGTTTATAGGGATAGCGGTGCAAATATTTCCATGTATATACAGATAGCGGTGTAGTTATTAGCATGTTTATATAGATAGCGGTGTAGGTATTTCCATGTATAAACAGATGTCTGTGTATATATTTCCCTGTTTAAACAGATGGCGGTGTAGATATTTCCTTGTTTATACAAATAGCGGTGTAGTTATTTCCATGTTTATACAGATTCCGGTGTAGATATTTCCACGTATGTACAGATGGTAGTGTAGATATTTCAATGTTTATAGAGATGGCGCTGTAGATATTTCCATGTTTATACAGATGGCAGTGTAGATAGTTCCATGTTCCTACACATGACTGTGTAGTTATTTCCATGTTAATACAGATGGCTTTGCAGGTATTTCCTTGTTTATAGAGATAGCGGTGTAGATATTTCCATGTTTATACAGATAGCGGTGTAAATATTTCCATGTTTTATACAGATCGTGGTGTAGATATTTCCATGTTTATACAGATACCGGTGTAGATATTTCCATGTTTATACAGACAGCAGTGTAGATATTTCCATGTTTATACAGATAGCGGTGTAGATATTTCCATGTCTGTACAGATGGCGGTGTTGATGTTTCCATCTATACACAGATTGCCGTGTAGGTATTTCCGTGTGTATACAGATGGCATTGTAGATTTTTCCATGTTTATACAGATGGTGGTATAGATATTTCCATGTTTCTGCAGATGGCGTTGTAGGTATTTCCATGTTTATACAGATAGCAGTGGAGATATTTCCATGTTTATAGACACAGCGGTATAGATATTTCCATGTCTATAGAGATAGCGGTGTAGGTATTTCCATATTTTTACAGATTGCGGTGTAGATATTTCCATCTTTACACAGATGGCGGTGTAGATATTTCCATGTTTATACAACTCGCAGTGCAGATATTTCCATCTTTATACAGATGGCAGTGAAGATTTTTCCATGTTTATAGAGATTGCGATGTAGATATTTCCATGTTTATAGAGAAAGCGGTGTTGGTATTTCCATGTTTATAGAGATAGCGGTGTAGATATTTCCACATTTCTACAGATAGCGGTGTAGGTATTTCCATGTTTATACAGATTGCGGTGAAGATATTTCCATGTTTCTACAGATGGCGGTGTAGATATTTCCTTGTTTATACCGATAGCGGTGTATATATTTCCATGTTTATACAGATAGCGGTGGACATATTTTCAAGTTTATACAGATAGCGGTGGACATATTTTCATGTTTATAGAGATGGCAGTGTAGATATTTCCAAGTTTATACAGATAGCGGTTTAGATATTTCCATGTTTTCAGAGATAGCGGTGTAGATATTTCCCTCTTTGCACAGATTGCCGTGTAGATATTTCCATTTTTACACAGATACCTGTGTAGATATTTCCAAGTTTACACAGATAGCTGTGTAGATATTTCCATGTTTACACAGATAGCGTTGTAGTTATTTCCATGTTTATACAGATAGCGGTGTAGATATTTCCATGTTTATACAGATAGCAGTGTAGATATTTCCATGTTTATACAGATAGCAGTGTAGATATTTCCCTGTTTATACAGATAGCGATGTAGATATTTCCATGTTTATACAGATAGCGGTGTAGATATTTCCATGTTTATGGAGATAGCAGTGTAGATATTTCCATGTTTATACAGATGGCTGTGTAGATATTTCCATGTTTATAGAGATAGCGGTGTTGATATTTCCATCTTTATACAGATAGCGGTGTAGAATTTCCATGTTTATACAGATGGCGGTGTAGATAGTTCCATGTTTTTGGAGATGGCGGTGTAGATATTTTCATGTTTATATAGATGGCGGTGTAGATATTTCCATGTTTGTAGAGATTGTGGTGTTGATATTTCCATGTTTATAGAGATAGCGCTGTCGGTATTTCCTTGTTTATACAGATAGTTGTGTAGATACATCCATGTTTATACAGATGGCTGTGTAAATATTTCCATGTGTATACAGATGACTGTAGATATTTGTATGTTTACACAAATGGCGGTGCAGATATTTCCATATTTATACAGATAGCGGTGTAGATATTTTCATGTTTATACAGATAACGGTGTAGATATATCCATGTTTATACAGATAGCGATGTAGATATTTCCATGTTTATACGGATAGTGGTGTAGATATTTCCATGTTTACAGAGATAGCGGTGCAGATATTTCCATCTTTTCACACATTACGGTGAAGATATTTCCATTTTTACACAGATACCTGTGTAGATATTTCCAAGTTTACACAGATAACTGTGTAGATATTTCCATGTTTACACAGATAGCGTTGTAGATATTTCCATGTTTATACAGATAGCAGTGTAGATATTTCCATGTTTATACAGAGAGCGGTGTAGATATTTCCATGTTTATACAGATAGCGGTGGAGATATTTCCCTGTTTATTCAGATAGCGATGTAGATATTTTCATGTTTATACAGATAGCGGTGTAGATATTTCCATGTTTATAGAGATAGCGGTGTAGATATTTCCATCTTTATACAGATAGTGGTGTAGGAATTTCCATGTTTATACAGATGGCGGTGTAGATAGTTCCATGTTTTTGGAGATGGCGGTGTAGATATTTTCATATTTATAGAGATGGCGGTGTAGATATTTCCATGTATATAGAGATTGCAGTGTAGATATTTCCATGTTTATAGAGAAATCGGTGTAGGTGTTTCCATGTTTTTAGAAATAGCGAAGTGGATATTTCCATATTTATACAGATAGCGGTGTAGGTTTTTCCATGTTTATACAGATGGCGGTGTAGATATTTCCTTGTTTATACAGATATCGGTGTAGATATTTCCAGGTTTATACAGACAGCTGTGTAGATATTTCCCCGTTTTACAGATAGTGGTGTAGATATTTCCATCTTTATACAGATAGCGGTGCAGATATTTCCATGTTTACACAAATAGCCGTGTAGATATTTCTATGTTTACACAGATAGAGTTGCAGGTATTTCCATGTTTATAAAGATAGCTGTGCAGATATTTCCATGTTTATACAGATAGCGGTGTGGCTATTTCCATGTTTATACAGATCGTGGTGTAGATATTTCCATGTTTATACAGATACCGGTGTAGATATTTCCATGTTTATACAGACTGCAGTGTAGATATTTCTTTGTTTATACAGATAGCGGTGTAGATATTTCCATGTTTGTACAGATGGCGGTGTTGATATTTCCATCTGTACACAGATTGCCGTGTAGATATTTCCATTTTTATACAGATGGCGTTGTTGATATGTCCATGGATATGCAGATGGCGGTGTGGATGTTTCCATGTTTGTAGAGATAGCGGTGTAGGTATTTCCATGTTTATATAGATGGCGTTGTAGATATTTCCATGTTTATACCGATAGCGCTGTTGATATTTATACGTTTATACAGATAGTGATGTAGATATTTGCATGTCTATACATCTCGCGGTGCAGATATTTATATCTTTATACAGATGGCATTGTAGATATTTCCTTATTCACACAGATGGCGGTGTAGATGTTTCCATGTTTATACAGATGGCGGAGTAGATAGTTCCGTGTTTATGGAAATGGCAGTGTAGATATTTTCATGTTTATAGAGATGGCGGTGTGGATATTTCCATGTTTATAGAGATAGCAGTGTAGATATTTACATGTTTATACAGATGGCTGTGTAGATATTTCCAAGTGTATACAGATGGCATTGTAGATATTTCCATGTTTATACACGTGACTGTGTAGGTATTTCCATGTTTTTATAGATGGCAGTGCAGGTATTTTCATGTTTATAGAGATGGCGGTGTAGATATTTCCTTGTTTATAGAGATAGCGGTGTCTATATCTCCATGTTTCTACATATGGCGGTGTTGATATTTCCATCTATACATAGATGGCCGTGTAGATATTTCCATGTTTATACAGATGGCGGCGTAGATATTTCCATGGATATGCAGATGGTGGTGAAGATATTTCCATGTTTATACATATAGCGGTGTAGATTTTTCCATGTTTACACAGATGGTGGTGTAGATATTTCCGTGTTTATACACATGGCGGAGTAGATACTTCCAACTTTATGGAGATGGCAGTGTAAATATTTTCATGTTTATAGAGATGGCGGTGTAGATATTTCCATATTTATAGACATAGCGGTGTAAATATTTCCATCTTTCTACAGATGGCAGTGTAGATATTTCCATGTTTATACAGATGGCGGTGTAGATATTTCCATATTTATATAGATGTCTGTGTAGATATTTCCATGTGTATACAGGTGGTATTGTAGGTATTTCCATGATTAAAGAGATGGTGGTGTAGATATTTCCATGTTTATTCAGATGACTGTGCAGATATTTCCATGTTTTTCCAGATGGCAGTGTAGATATTTCAATGTTTATAGAGATGGCGCTGTAGATATTTCCATATTTATACTGATAACGGTGGAGATATTTCCATGTTTATGCAGAGAGCAGTGGAGATATTTCCATGTTCATACACATAGCGGTGTACATATTTCCATGTTTATAGAGACAGCGGTGTAGGTATTTCCATGTTTATACAGATAGCGGTGCAGATTTTTCCATGTTCCTACACATGACTGTGTAGGTATTTCCATGTTTATACAGATGGCTTTGTAGATATTTCCATGTTTATAGAGATAGCGGTGTAGATATTTCCATGTTTATACAGATAGCGGTGTAGATATTTCCATGTTTATACAGATCGTGGTGTAGATATTTCCATGTTTATACAGATACCGGCGTAGATATTTACATGTTTATACAGACCGCAGTGTAGGTATTTCCATGTTTATACAGATAGCGGTGTAGATATTTCCATGTTTGTACAGATGGCGGTGTTGATGTTTCCATCTATACACAGATTGCCGTGTAGGTATTTCCATGTGTATGCAGATGGCATTGTAGATATTTCCATGTTTATACAGATGGTTGTGTAGATATTTCCATGTTTATACAGATGACTGTATAGGTGTTTCCATGTTTTTATAGATGGCATTGTAGATATTTCCATGTTTATAGAGATAGCAGTGTAGATATTCCCATGTTTATACAGATGGCGGTGTAGACATTTCCATGCTTATAGAGATAGCGCTGAAATATTTCCATATTTATACAGATAACTGTGTAGATATTTCCATGTTTAAACAGATAGCGATGTAAATATTTCCATGTTTATACAGATCATGGTGTAGATATTTCCATGTTTATAGAGATAGCGGTGTAGATATTTCCATGTTTATAGAGATAGCGGTGTAGATATTTCCATGTTTATACAGACCGCGGTGTAGATATTTCCATGTTTATACAGATAGCGGTGCAGATATTTCCATTTTTGTACAGATGGCGGTGTTGATATTTCCATCTATACACAGATGACCGTGTAGATATTTCCATGTTTATACAGATGGCGGCACTGATATTTCTGTGGATTTGTAGATGGCGGTGTAGATATTTCCATGTTTATACAGAGAGCGGTGTAGTTATTTCCATGTGTATATAGATAGCGGTGAGGATATTTCCATCTATATACACATGGCTGTGTAGATATTTCCATGTTTATACAGATGGCGGTGTAGATATTTCCATGTTTATACAGATAACTTTGTAAGTTTTTCCATGTTTGTACAGATGGCGGTGTAGATATTTCCATGTTTATACAGATAACTTTGTAAGTATTTCCATGTTTATACAGATGGCGGTGTAGATATTTCGATGTTTATACAGATAGCAGTGGAGATATTTCCATGTTTATACAGATAGCGGTGTAGATATTTCCATGTTTATACAGATAGCGGTGTAAATATTTCCATGTTAATACAGATCACGGTGTAGATATTTCCATGTTTATAGAGATAGTGGTGTAGATATTTCCATGTTTATACAGATAGCCATTTAGATATTTCCATGTTTATACAGACCGCTGTGTAGATATTTCCATGTTTATACAGATTGAGGTGCAGATATTTCCATGTTTGTACAGATGGGGGTGTTGATATTTCCATCTATACACAGATGACCGTGTAGATATTTCCATGTTTATACAGATGGCGGCGCAGATACTTCCATGGATATGTACATGGCGGTATAGTTATTTCCGTCTTTATACAGATAGCGGTGTAGTTATTTCCATGTTTATGTAGATAGCGGTGTAGATATTTCCATGTATATACACACGGCTGTGTAGATATTTCCATGTTTATACAGATGGCGGTGTAGATATTTCCATGTTTATACAGATAACTTTGTAAGTATTTCCATGTTTATACTGATGGCGGTGTAGATATTTCGATGTTTACAGAGATAGCAGTGGAGATATTTCCATGTTTATACAGATAGCGGTGTAGATATTTCCATGTTTATACTGATCGTGGTGTTGATATTTCCATGTTTATAGAGATGGTGGTGTAGATATTTCCATGTTCATAGAGATAGTGGTGTTGATTTTTCCATGTTTATACAGATAGCGGTGTGGATATTTCCATATTTATACAGATATGGGTGTAGATATTTCCGTGTTTATAGAGATGGCTGTGTAGATATTTCCATGTTTATACGGATCACGGTGTAGATATTTCCTTCTTTATACAAATAGCGGTGTAGTTATTTCCATGTTTATACAGATAGCAGTGTAGATATTTCCATGTATATACAGATGGCTGTGTAGATATTTCCATGTTTATACAGATGGCTATGTAGATATTTCCATGTTTATACAGATGACTTTGTAGGTATTTCCATGTTTATACAGTTGGCGGTATAGATATTTCCATGTTTATACAGATAGCGGTGTAGATATTTCCACGTTTATACAGTCGCGGTGTAGATATTTCCCTGTTTATACAGATCGCGGTGTAGATATTTCCATGTTTATACAGATCGCGGTGTAGATATTTCCATGTTTATACAGATAGCGGTGTTGATATTTCCATGTTTTTACAGATATCGGTGTAGATATTTCCATGTTTCCTCAGATTGCGGTGTAGATATTTCCATCTTTCTACAGTTGGCATTGTAGATATTTCCATGTTTATACAGAGGGCGGTGTAGATATTTCCATGTTTATATAGATGGTGGTGTAGATATTACCATGTTTATACAGATAGCGGTGTAGATATTTCCATGTTTATACAGATCTCGGTGAAGATATTTCCATGTTTATACAGATCGCGGTGTAGATATTTCCATGTTTATACAGATCGTGGTGTAGATATTTCCATGTTTATACAGATAGCGGTGTAATTATTTCCATGTTTATACAGATAGCGGTGTAGACATTTCCATGTTTATAGAGATAGCGGTGTAGGTATTTCCATGTTTATAGACATAGCGGTGTAGATATTTCCATGTTTATATAGATGGCGTTGTAGATATTTCCATGTTTATACCGATAGCGGTGTTGGTATTTCCACGTTTATGCAGAGTGCGACGTAGGCATTTCCATGTTTGTACAGCTCGCGGTGCAGATATTTATATCTTTATACAGATGGCATTGTAGATATTTCCTTATTCACACTGATGGCGGTGTAGATATTTCCATGTTTACACAGATGGCGGAGTAGTTAGTTCCATGTTTATGGAGATGGCATTGTAGATGTTTACATGTTTATACAGATGGCTGTGTAGATATTTCCATGTGTATACAGATGGCAGTGTAGATATTTCCATATTTATACAGATGTCTGTGTAGATATTTCCATGTGTATACAGATGGTATTGTAGTTATTTCCATGTCTATACAGATGGTGGTGTAGATATTTCCATGTTTATTCAGATGACTGTGTAGATATTTCCATGTTTTTACAGATGGCAGTGTAGATATTTCAATGTTTATAGAGATGGCGCTGTAGATATTTCCATGTTTATACAGATAACGGTGGAGATATTTCCATGTTTACACAGACAGCAGTGGAGATATTTCCATGTTTATACACATAGCGGTGTACATATTTCCATGTTTATAGAGACAGCGGTGTAGGTATTTCCATGTTTATACATATAGCGGTGCAGATATTTCCATGTTTATACAGATGCCTATGTAGATATCTCCATATTTATGCAGAGGGTTGTGTAGGTATTTCTTTGTTTATACAGATGGCAGTGTAGTTATTTCCATGTTCCTACACATGTCTGTGTAGGTATTTCCATGTTTATACAGATGGCTTTGTAGCTATTTCCATGTCTATAGAGATAGCAGTGCAGATATTTCCATGATTATACAGATACCGGTGTAGATATTTCCATGTTTATACAGACCGCAGTGTAGGTATTTCCACGTTTATAGAGATAGCAGTGTAGATATTTCCATGTTTGTACAGATGGCGGTGTTGATGTTTCCATCTATACACAGATTGCCGTGTTGGTATTTCCATGTGTATACAGATGGCATTGCAGATATTTCCATGTTTATACAGATGGTGGTGTAGATATTTCCATGTTTACACAGATGACTGTATAAGTATTTCCATGATTATACAGATGGCGGTGTAGATATTTCCATATTTATAGAGATAGCGGTGTAGGTATATCCATATTTATACAGATAACGGAGTAGAAATTTCCATGTTTATACAGATAGCGGTGTGAATAATTCCATGTTTATACAGATCACTGTGTAGATATTTCCTTGTTCATACAAATAGCGGTGTAGTTATTTCCATGTTTATACAGATAGCGGTGTAGTTATTTCCATGTATATACAGATGGCTGTGTAGATATTTCCATGTTTATACAGATGACTTTGTAGGTATTTCCATGTTTATACAGATGGCGGTGCAGATATTTCCATGTTTATAGAGATAGCTGTGTAGATATTAACATGTTTATACAGATAGCGGTGTAGATATTTCCATGTTTATACAGAGGGCGGTGTAGATATTTCCATGTTTATACAGAGGGCGGTGTAGATATTTCCATGTTTATATAGATGGTGGTGTAGATATTACCATGTTTATACAGATAGCGGTGTAGATATTTCCACGTTCATACAGATCTCGGTGAAGATATTTCCATGTTTATACAGATCGCGGTGTAGATATTTCCATGTTTATACAGATAGCGGTGTAGATATTTCCATGTTTATACAGATAGCGGTGTAGATATTTCCATGTTTATACAGATAGCGCTGTAGACAATTCCATGTTTATAAAGATAGCGGTGTAGGTATTTCCGTGTTTATAGACATAGCGGTGTAGATATTTCCATGTTTATATAGATGGCGTTGTAGATATTTCCATGTTTATACCGATAGCGGTGTTGGTATTTCCACGTTTATGCAGAGAGCGACGTAGATATTTCCATGTTTGTACAGTTCGCGGTGCAGATATTTATATCTTTATACAGATGGCATTGTAGATATTTCCTTATTCACACTGATGGCGGTGTAGATATTTCCATGTTTACACAGATGGCGGAGTAGTTAGTTCCATGTTTATGGAGATGGCATTGTAGATATTTACATGTTTATACAGATGGCTGTGTAGATATTTCCATGTGTATACAGATGGCAGTGTAGATATTTCCATATTTATACAGATGTCTGTGTAGATATTTCCATGTGTATACAGATGGTATTGTAGTTATTTCCATGTTTATACAGATGGTGCTGTAGATATTTCCATGTTTATTCAGATGACTGTGTAGATATTTCAATGTTTTTACAGATGGCAGTGTAGATATTTCAATGTTTATAGAGATGGCGCTGTAGATATTTCCATGTTTATACAGACAGCAGTGGAGATATTTCCATGTTTATACACATAGCTGTGTACATATTTCCATGTTTATAGAGACAGCGGTGTAGGTATTTCCATGTTTATACAGATAGCGGTGCAGATATTTCCATGTTTATACAGATGCCTATGCAGATATCTCCATATTTATACAGAGGGCTGTGTAGATATTTCTTTGTTTATACAGATGGCAGTGTAGTTATTTCCATGTTCCTACACATGTCTGTGTAGGTATATCCATGTTTATACAGATGGCTTTGTAGCTATTTCCATGTCTATAGAGAAAGCGGTGCATATATTTCCATGATTATACAGATAGCGGTGTATATGTTTCCATGTTTATACAGATCGTGGTGTAGATATTTCCATGTTTATACAGATACCGGTGTAGATATTTCTATGTTTATACAGACCGCAGTGTAGATATTTCCACGTTTATAGAGATAGCAGTGTAGATATTTCCAAGTTTGTACAGATGGCGGTGTTGATGTTTCCATCTATACACAGATTGCCGTGTTGGTATTTCCATGTGTATACAGATGGCATTGCAGATATTTCCATGTTTATACAGATGGTGGTGTAGATATTTCCATGTTTACACAGATGACTGTATAAGTATTTCCATGTTTATACAGATGGCGGTGTAGATATTTCCATATTTAAAGAGATTGCGGTGTAGATATTTCCATATTTATACAGATAACGGTGCAGAAATTTCCATGTTTATACAGATAGCGGTGTAAATAATTCCATGTTTATACAGATCACTGTGTAGATATTTCCTTGTTTATACAAATAGCGGTGTAGTTATTTCCATGTTTATACAGATAGCGGTGTAGTTATTTCCATGTATATACAGATGGCTGTGTAGATATTTCCATATTTATACAGATGGCTTTGTAGATATTTCCATGTTTATACAGATGACTTTGTAGGTATTTCCATGTTTATACAGATGGCGGTGTAGATATTTCCATGTTTATAGAGGTAGCTGTGTAGATATTTCCATGTTTATACAGATAGCGGTGTAGATATTTCCATGTTTATACAGAGAGCAGTGTAGATATTTCCATGTTTATACAGATCGCGGTATAGATATTTCCATGTTTATACAGATCACGGTGTAGATATTTCCATGTTTATACAGATAGCGGTGTTGATATTTCCATGTTTTTACAGATATCGGTGTAGATATTTCCATGTTTACACAGATTGCGGTGTAGATATTTCCATCTTTCTACAGTTGGCATTGTAGATATTTCCATGTTTATACAGATAGCGGTGTAGATATTTCCATGTTTATACAGATAGCGGTGTATATATTTCCATGTTTATAGAGATAGCGGTGTAGGTATTTCCATGTTTATTGACATAGCGGTGTAGATATTTCCATGTTTATCTTGATCGCGTTGTAGATATTTCCATGTTTATACCGATAACGGTGTTGGTATTTCCACGTTTATGCAGATAGCGATGTAGATATTTCCATGTTTATACAGCTCGCGTTGCATATATTTATATCTTTATAAAGATGGAATTGTAGATATTTCCTTATTCACACTGATGGCGGTGTAGATGTTTCCATGTTTATACAGATGACGGAGTAGTTAGTTCCATGTTTATGGAGATGGCAGTGTAGATATTTTCATGTTTATAGAGATGGCGGTTTAGATATTTCCATGTTTATAGAGATCGCAATGTAGATATATACATGCTTATACAGATGGCTGTGTATATATTTCCATGTGTATACAGATGGCATTGTAGATATTTCGATGTTTATACAGATAACTGTATAGGTATTTCCATGTTTTTACAGATGGCAGTGCAGTTATTTCCCTGTTTATAGAGATAGCGGTGTAGATATTTCCATGTTTGTACAGATACCGGTGTTGATATTTCCATGTTTACGGATATAGCGGTGCAGATATTTCCATCTTTGCACAGATTGCTGTGTAGATATTTCCATTTTTACACAGATAGCTGGCTAGATATTTCCAAGTTTACACAGATAGCTGTGTAGATATTTCCATGTTTACACAGATATCATTGTATATATTTCCATGTTTATACAGATAGCGGTGTAGATATTTCCATGTTTATACAGATAGCGGTGGAGATATTTCCCTGTTTATACAGATAGCGATGTGGATATTTCCATATTTATACAGATAGCGGTGTAGATATTTCCATGTTTATAGAGATACCGGTGTAGATATTTCCATGTTTATACAGATGGCGCTGTAGATATTTCCATGTTTATACAGATGGCAGTGTAGATATTTCCATGTTTATACAGATAGCGGTGTAGATATTTCCATGTTTACACAGATAGCGTTGTAGATATTTCCATCTTTGCACAGATTGCGGTGTAAGTATTGCCAAATTTACACAGATAGCGGTGTAGATATTTGCAAGTTTACACAGGTAGCTGTGTAGATATTTCCATGTTTACAGAGATAGCATTGTAGATATTTCCATGTTTATGCAGATTGTGGCGTAGGTATTTACATGTTTATACAGATAGTGGTATAGATATTAACATGTTTATACAGACTGCGGTGTAGATATTTCCATGTTTACACACATAGCGTGATAGGTATTTCCCTGTTTATACAGATTGCGGTGTAGATATGTCCATGATTATAGAGATAGCGGTGTAGATATTTCCATGTTTATACAGATAGCGTTGTAGATATTTACATGTCTATAGAGGTAGCGGTGTAGGTATTTCCATATTTATACAGATTGCAGTGCAGATATTTCCATGTTTGTACAGACGGCGGTGCAGAAATTTCCATGGATATGTAGATGGCGGTGTATATATTTCCATCTTTATACAGATAGCGATGTAGTTATTTCCATGTGTATATAGATAGCGGTGTAGATATTTCCATGTATATACACATGGCTGTGTAGATATTTCCATTTTTATACAGATGGCGGTGTAGATATTTCTATGTTTATAGAGATAGCTGTGTAGATATTTCCATGTTTATACAGATAGCGGTGTAGATATTTCCATGTTTATGGAGATCACGGTGTAGATATTTCCATGTTTATACAGATGGCGGTGTAGATATTTCAATGCTTATAGAGATGGCGCTGTAGATATTTCCATGTTTATACAGATAGCGGTGTAGATATTTCCATGTTTTTACAGATATTGGTGTAGATGTTTCCATGTTTACACAGATTGCCGTGTAGGTATTTCCATGTGTATACAGATGGCATTGTAGATATTTTCATGTTTATACAGATGGTGGTGTAGATATTTCCATGTTTACACAGATGACTGTGTAGTTATTTCCATGTTTATACAGATGGCGGTGTAGATATTTCCATGTTTATAGAGATAGCGGTGTAGATCTTTGCATATTTATACAGATAACGGTGTAGAAATTTCCATGTTTATACAGGTAGCGGTGTAAATATTTCCTTGTTTATACAGATCACGGTGTAGGTATTTCCTTGTTTATACAAATAGCGGTGTAGTTATTTCCATGTTTATACAGATAGCGCTGTTGATATTTCCATGTTTTTACAGATAGAGGTGTAGATATTTCCATGTTTACACAGATTGCGGTGCAGATATTTCCATCTTTCTACAGATGGCATTGTAGATATTTCCATCTTTATAGAGATGGCGGTGTAGATTTTCCATGTTTATATAGATGGTGGTGTAGATATTACCATGGTTATACAGATAGCGGTGTAGATATTTCTATGTTTATACAGATCGTGGTGAAGCTATTTCCATGTTTATACAGATCGCGGTGTAGATATTTCCATGTTTATACTGATCGCGGTGTAGATATTTCCATGTTTATACAGACAGCGGTGTAGATATTTCCATGTTTATACAGATAGCGGTGTAGATATTTCCATGTTTATAGACATAGCGGTGAAGGTATTTCCATGTGTATAGACATAGCGGTGTAGATATTTCAATGTTTATATAGATGGCGTTGTAGATATTTCCTTGTTTATGCCGATAGCGGTGTTGGTATTTCCACGTTTATACAGATAGCGATGTAGATATTTCCATGTTTATACTGCTTGTGGTGCAGATATTTATATCTTTATACAGATGGCATTGTAGATATTTCCTTATTCACACTGATGGCAGTGTAGATGTTTCCATGTTTACACAGATGGCGGAGTAGTTAGTTCCATGTTTATGGAGATGGCAGTGTAGATATTTTCATGTTTATAGAGATGGCGGTGTAGATATTTCCATGTTTATAGAGATAGCAGTGTAGATATTTACATGTTTATACAGATGGCTGTGTAGATATTTCCATGTGTATACAGATGGCATTGTAGATATTTCCATGTTTATACAGATGACTGTATAGTTATTTCCATGTTTTTACAGATGGCAGTGCAGTTATTTCCATGTTTATAGAGATAGCGGTGTAGATATTTCCATGTTTGTACAGATGGCGGTGTTGATATTTCCATCTATACACAGATGGCCGTGTAGATATTTCCATGTTGATACAGATGGCGGCGTAGATATTTCCATGGACATGCAGATGACGGTGTAGTTATTTCCATGTTTATACAGATAGCGGTGTAGATATTTCCATGTTTTCACTGATGGTGGTGTAGATATTTCCGTGTTTATACACATGGCGGAGTAGATAGTTCCATCTTTATGGAAATGGCAGTGTAGATATTTTCATGTTTATAGAGATGGCGGTGTAGATATTTCCATATTTATAGAGATAGCGGTGTAGATATTTCCATCTTTCAACAGATGGCAGTGTAGATATTTCCATGTTTATACAGATGGCGGTGTAGATATTTCCATATTTATACAGATGTCTGTGTATATATTTCCATGTGTATACAGATGGCATTGTAGGTATTTCCATGTTTATACAGATGGTGGTGTAGATATTTCCATGTTTATTAAATGACTGTGTAGATATTTCCATGTTTTTACAGATGGCAGTGTAGATATTTCAATGTTTATAGAGATGGCGCTGTAGATATTTCCATGTTAATACAGATAACGGTGGAGATATTTCCATGTTTATACTGACAGCAGTGGAGATATTTCCATGATTATACACAGATCGGTGTACATATTTCCATGTTTATAGGGACAGCGGTGTAGGTATTTCCATGTTTATACAGATAGCGGTGCAGATATTTCCATGATTATACAGATGCCTATGCAGAGAGATAGCGGTGTAGATGTTTCCATCTTTCTACAGATGGCAGTGTAGATATTTTCATGTTTATACAGATGGCGGTGTAGATATTTCCATGTTTATACAGATGTCTGTGTAGATATTTCCATGTGTATACAGATGATATTTTAGTTATTTCCATGTTTATACAGATGGTGGTGTAGATATTTCCATATTTATTCAGATGACTGTGGAGATATTTCCGTGTTTTTACAGATGGCAGTGTAGATATTTCAATGTTTATAGAGGTGCGCTGTAGATATTTCCATGTTAATACAGATAACGGTGGAGATATTTCCATGTTTATACTGACAGCAGTGGAGATATTTCCATGATTATACACAGATCGGTGTACATATTTCCATGTTTATAGGGACAGCGGTGTAGGTATTTCCATGTTTATACAGATAGCGGTGCAGATATTTCCATGTTTATACAGATGCCTATGCAGAGAGATAGCGGTGTAGATGTTTCCATCTTTCTACAGATGGCAGGGTAGATATTTTCATGTTTATACAGATGGCGGTGTAGATATTTCCATGTTTATACAGATGACTGTGTAGATATTTCCATGTCTATACAGATGATATTTTAGTTATTTCCATGTTTATACAGATGGCGGTGTAGATATTTCCATGTTTATACAGATGTCTGTGTAGATATTTCCATGTGTATACAGATGATATTTTAGTTATTTCCATGTTTATACAGATGGTGGTGTAGATATTTCCATATTTATTCAGATGACTGTGGAGATATTTCCGTGTTTTTACAGATGGCAGTGTAGATATTTCAATGTTTATAGAGGTGGCGCTGTAGATATTTCCATGTTAATACAGATAACGGTGGAGATATTTCCATGTTTATACTGACAGCAGTGGAGATATTTCCATGATTATACACAGATCGGTGTACATATTTCCATGTTTATAGGGACAGCGGTGTAGGTATTTCCATGTTTATACAGATAGCGGTGCAGATATTTCCATGTTTATACAGATGCCTATGCAGAGAGATAGCGGTGTAGATGTTTCCATCTTTCTACAGATGGCAGTGTAGATATTTTCATGTTTATACAGATGGCGGTGTAGATATTTCCATGTTTATACAGATGACTGTGTAGATATTTCCATGTCTATACAGATGATATTTTAGTTATTTCCATGTTTATACAGATGGTGGTGTAGATATTTCCATATTTATTCAGATGACTGTGGAGATATTTCCGTGTTTTTACAGATGGCATTGTAGATATTTCAATGTTTATGGAGGTGGCGCTGTAGATATTTCCATGTTTATACAGATCGCGGTGTAGATATTTCCATGTTTTTACAGATAGCGGTGTAGATATTTCCATGTTTTTACAGATATTGGTGCAGATATTTCCATGTTTACACAGATTGCGGTGTAGATATTCCCATCTTTCTATAGATGGCATTGTAGATATTTCCATGTTTATACAGATGGCGGTGTAGATATTTCCTTGTTTATATAGACGGTGGTGTAGATATTAGCATGTTTATACAGGTAGCGGTGTAGATATTTCCATGTTTATAGAGATGACGTTGTAGATATATCCATGTTTATAGAGATCACGGTGTAGATATTTCCATGTTTATACAGATCGTGGTGTAGATATTTCCATGTTTATACAGATAATGTTGAAAATATTTCCATGTTTATACAGATCGCAGTGTTGATATTACCATGTTTATAGGGATAGCGGTGCAAATATTTCCACATTTATACAGATAGCGGTGTAGTTATTAGCATGTTTATACAGATAGCGGTTTAGATATTTCCATGTATAAACAGATGTCTGTGTATATATTTCCATGTTTAAACAGATGGCGGTGTAGATATTTCCTTGTTTATACAAATAGCGGTGTAGATATTTCCATGTTTATACAGATAGCGGTGTAGATATTTCCATGTATATACAGATGGCTGTGTAGATATTTCCATGTTTATACAGATGGCTGTGTAGATATTTCCATGTTTATACAGATGACTTTTGTAGGTATTTCCATGTTTATAAACATGGCGGTGTAGATATTTCTATGTTTATAGAGATAGCTGTGTAGATATTTCCATGTTTATACAGATAGCGGTCTAGATATTTCCATGTTTATACAGATCGTGGTGTAGATATTTCCATGTTTATACAGATCGCGGTGTAGATATTTCCATGTTTATACTGATAGCAGTGTAGATATATCCATGTTCATAGTGATAGCAGTGAGGATATTTCCATGTTTATACAGATAGCAGTGTAGATATTTCCACTTTTATAGAGATAGCGGTTTAGATATTTCATATTTATACAGATAGCGGTGTAGATATTTCCATGTTCATACAGATTGCGGTGTAGATATTTACATGTTTATACAGAGAGCGGTGTAGATATTTCCACGTTTATACAGATGGCGGTGTAGATATTTCCATCTTTCTACAAATGGCAGTGTAGATATTTCCATGTTTTTAGAGATGGCGGTGTAGATATTTCCATGTATATATAGATGGCAGTGTAGATATTTTCTTGTTTATGTAGATGGCGTTGGAGATACCTCCATGTTTAAAGAGATGGCGGTGTGTATATTTCCATGTTGATGGAGATAGCGGTGTAGATATTTCCATGTTTATAGAGATAGCGGTGTAGTTATTTCCATATTTATAGAGATAGCGGTGTAGATATTTCCATGTTTCTACAGATGACTGTGTAGATATTTCCATGTTAGTACAGATGGCAGTGTACATATTTCCATGTTTATAGAGATAGCGGTGTAGATATTTTCATGTTTATACAGATAGTGGTGTAGATATTTCCATGTTTATACAGATGGCTGTGCGGATATTTCCATATTCATTCACAGTTATCTGTAGATATTTCCATGTTTATATAGATGACAGTGTAGATATTTCCAGGTTTATACAGATGACTGTGTAGATATTTCCACGTTAATACAGATGGCGGTGTAGATATTTCCATGTTTACAGACATAGCGGTGTAGATATTTCTATGTTTATAGAGATTGTAGTTTAAATATTTCCATCTTTATACAGATAGTGGTGTAGATATTTCCATGTTTATACAGATGGTGGTGTAGATACAGCCATGTTTCTGAATATGGCAGTGTAGATATTTTCATCCTTACATAGATGGCGGTGGAGATATTTTCATGTTTTCAGAGATTGCGGTGTAGATATTTCCATGTTTATAGTGCAAGTGGTGTAGGTATTTCCATGTTTATAATGATAGCGGTGTAGACATTTCCATATTTATACAGGTAGCGGTGTAGATATTTCCATGTCTATACAGATGACGGTGTAGATATTTCCATGTATATACAGATAGTGGTGTAGATATTTCCATGTGTATACAGATAGCGGTGTAGATATTTCCATATTTACAGAGATAGCAGTGGAGATATTTCCCTGTTTATACAGATAGCGATGTAGATATTTCCATGTTTATACAGATAGCGGTGTAGACATTTCCATGTTTATAGAGATAGCGGTGTAGATATTTCCATGTTTATACAGATGACTGTGTAGATATTTCCATGTGTATACAGATGGCGGTGTAGGTATTTCCATATTTATACAGATGTCTGTGTAGGTATTTCCATGTGTATACAGATGGTATTGTAGGTATTTCCATGTTTATACAGATGGTGGTGTAGATTTTACCATGTTTATTCAGATGACTGTGTAGATATTTCCATGTTTTACAGATGGCAGTGTAGATATTTCAATGTTTATAAAGATGGCGCTGTAGATATTTCCATGTTTATACAGATCGCGGTGTAGATATTTCCATGTTTATACAGATAGCAGTGTAGATATTTCCATGTTTTTACAGATATCGGTGTAGATATTTCCATGTTTACACAGATTGTGGTGTAGATATTTCCATCTTTCTACAGATAGCATTGTAGATATTTCCAAGTTTATACAGATGGCGGTGTAGATATTTCCATGTTTATATAGATGGTGGTGTAGATATTACCATGTTTATACAGATAGCGGTGTAGATATTTCCATGTTTATACAGATCGCGGTGAAGACAGTTCCATGTTTATACAGATCGCTGTGTATATATTTCCATGTTTATACAGATCGCGGTTTAGGTATTTCCATATTTATATAGATAGCGGTGTAGATATTTCCAAGTTTATACAGATAGCGGTGTAGATATTTGCATGTTTATAGAGATAGCGGTGTAGGTATTTCCATGTTTATAGACATAGCGGTGTAGATATTTCCATGTTTATATAGATGGCGTTGTAGATATTTCCATGTTTATGCCGATACCGGTTTTGGTATTTCCACGTTTATACAGATACCGATGTAGATATTTCCATGATTATACAGCTCGCGGTGTAGATATTTATATCTTTATACAGATGGCATTGTAGAAATTTCCTTATTCACACAGATGTCGGTGTAGATATTAGCATGTTTATACAGATAGCGGTGTAGATATTTCCATGTTTATAGGGATAGCGGTGCAAATATTTCCACATTTATACAGATAGCGGTGTAGTTATTAGCATGTTTATACAGATAGCGGTGTAGATATTTCCATGTATAAACAGATGTCTGTGTATATATTTCCATGTTTAAACAGATGGCGGTGTACATATTTCCTTGTTTATTCAAACAGCGGTGTAGTTATTTCCATGTTTATACAGATAGCAGTGTAGATATTTCCATGTATATACAGATGACTTTGTAGATATTTCCATGTTTATACAGATGGCTGTGTAGATATTTCCATGTTTATACAGATGACTTTGTAGGTATTTCCATGTTTATACAGATGGTGGTGTAGGTATTTCCATGTTTATAGAGATAGTTGTGTAGATATTTCCATGTTTATACAGATAGCGGTGTAGATATTTCCATGTTTGTACAGATCGTTGTGTAGATATTTCCATGTTTATACTGACAGCATTGGAGATATTTGCATGTTTATACACATAGCGGTGTACATATTTCCATGTTTATAGAGACAGCGGTGTAGGTATTTCCATGTTTATACAGATAGCGGTGCAGATATTTCCATGTTTATACAGATGTCTATGCAGATATTTCCGTATTTATACAGAGGGCTGTGTAGATATTTCCATGTTTATACAGATGGCAGTGTAGATATTTCCATGTTCCTACACATGACTGTGTAGATATTTCCAGGTTTATACAGATGGCTTTGTAGATTTTTCCATGTTTATAGAGATAGCGGTGTAGATATTTCCATGTTTATACAGAAAGCGGTGTAGATATTTCCATGTTTATACAGACCGTGGTGTAGATATTTCCAGGTTTATACAGATAGCGGTGCAGATATTTCCATGTTTATGCAGATGCCTATGCAGATATTTCCATATTTGTACAGAGGGCTGTGTAGATATTTCCATGTTTATACAGATGGCAGTGTAGATATTTCCATGTTCCTACACATGACTGTGTAGGTATTTCCATGTTTATACAGATGGCTTTGTAGATATTTCCATGTTTATAGAGATAGCGGTGTAGATATTTCCATGTTTATACAGATAGCGGTGTTGATATTTCCATGTTTATACAGACCGCGGTGTAGATATTTCCATGTGTATACAGATGGCGGTGTAGATATTTCCATGTTTATACATATAGCAGTGTAGGTATTTCCATGTTTACAGATATAGCAGTAAAGATATTTCCATCTTTGCACAAACTGCGGTGTAGACATTGCAAACTTTATACAGATAGCGGTGTAGATATTTCCAAGTTTACACAGATACCTGTGTCTATATTTCCATGTTTACAGAGATATCATTGTAGATATTTCCATGTTTATACAGATAGCGGTGTAGTTATTTAAATGTTGATACAGATAGCGGTGTAGATATTTTCAGGGTTATACAGAGAGTGGTGTAGATATTTCCACGTTTTACAGATAGCGGTGTAGATATTTCCATGTTTATAGAGACTGCGGTGTAGATATTTCCATCTTTGCAAAGATTGCTGTGTAGATATTTCCATGTTTATACAGATTGCGGTTTAGTTATTTCCATGTTGATACAGATAGCGGTGTAGATATTTCCATGTTTATACGGGTAGCGGTGTAGAAATTCCCATGTTTATACAGATCGCTTTGTAGATATTTCCATCTTTCTACAGATGTCAGTGTAGATATTTCCAAGTTTATACAGATGTCTGTGTATATATATCCATGTTTATGCAGATGGTGGTGTAGACATTTCCATGTTTATAGAGATGGCAGTGTAGTTATTTCTATGTTTATAGAGATAGCGGTGTAAATATTTCCATTTTTATAGAGATGGTGGTGTAAGTATTTTCATGTTTATAGAGATAGCGATGTAGATATTTCCATGTTTATACAGATAGCGGTGTTGCTACTTCCATGTTTATTCAGATAGCGGTGTACATATTTCCATGTTTATACAGCTCGCGGTGTAGATATTTCCATCTTTATACGAATGGGAGTGGAGATATTTCCATGTTTATACAGATAGGGGTGTAGATATTTCCATGTCTATAGAGATAGCGTTGTAGGTATTTCCATATTTATACAGATGGCGGTGTACATATTTCCATGTTTATAGAGATGGTGGTGTAGATATTTCCATGTTTATAGTGATAGCGGTGTAGATATATCCATGTTCATAGAGATAGCAGTCAGGATATTTCCATGTTTATACAGATAGCAGTGTAGATATTTCCACTTTTATAGTGATAGTGGTTTAGATATTTCATATTTATACAGATTGCGGTGTAGATATTTCCCTGTTTATACAGATTCCGGTGTAGATACTTCCGTGTTTATACAGAAAGCGGTGTAGATATTTCCACGTTTATACAGATGGCGGTGTAGATATTTCCATCTTTCTACAAATGGCAGTGTAGATATTTCCATGTTTTTAGAGATGGCGGCGTAGATATTTCCATGTTTATATAGATGGCAGTGTAGATATTTTCTTGTTTATGTAGATGGCGTTGTAGATACTTCCATGTTTAAAGTGATGGCGGTGTGTATATTTCCATGTTGATGGAGATAGCGGTGTAGATATTTCCATGTTTATAGAGATAGCCGTGTAGTTATTTCCATGTTTATAGAGATAGCGGTGTAGATATTTCCATGTTTCTACAGATGACTGTGTAGATATTTCCATGTAAGTACAGATGACATTGTAGATATTTCCATGTGAATAGAGATAGTGGTGTAGATATTTTCATGTTTATACAGATTGCGGTGGAGATATGTCCATGTTTATACAGATAGCAATGGAGATATTTCCACGTTAATACAAATAGCGGTGTAGATATTTCCATGTTTATACAGATAGCGGTGTAGATATTTCCATGTTTATACAGATGGCTGTGCCGATATTTCCATGTTTATTCAGAGTTCTCTGTAGATATTTCCATGTTTATATAGATTACAGTGTAGATATTTCCAGGTTTATACAGATGACTGTGTAGATGTTTCCATGTTAATACAGATGGCGGTGTAGATATTTCCAAGTTTATAGAGATAGCGGTGTAGATATTTCCATGTTTATAGAGATAGCGGTTTAAATATTTCCATCTTTATACAGATAGTGGTGTAGATATTTCCATGTTTATACAGATGGCGGTGTAGATATAGCCATGTTTCTGAATATGGCAGTGTAGATATTTTCATGTTTACATAGATGGCGGTGGAGATATTTCCATGTTTACAGAGATTGCGGTGTAGATAATTCCATGTTTATAGTGCAAGTGGTGTAGGTATTTCCATGTTTATAGAGGTAGCGTTGTAGACATTTCCATATTTATACAGGTAGTGGCGTAGTTATTTCCATATTTATACAGATGATGGTGTAGATATTTCCATGTATATACAGATAGCGGTGTAGATATTTCCATGTATATACAGATGGCGGTGTAGATATTTCCATGTTTACACAGATAGCGGTGGAGATATTTCCCTGTTTATACAGATAGCGATATAGATATTTCCATGTTTATACAGATAGCGGTGTAGATATTTCCATGTTTATAGAGATAGAGGTGTAGGTATTTCCATGTTTATACAGATGGCTGTGTAGATATTTCCATGTGTATACAGATGGCGGTGTAGATATTTCCATGTTTATACATATAGCAGTGTAGATATTTCCATGTTTACAGATATAGCGGTAAAGTTATTTCCATCTTTGCACAGATTGCGGTGTAGACATTGCAAACTTTACACAGATGGCGGTGTAGATATTTCCAAGTTTACACAGATACCTGTGTCGATATTTCCATGTTTACAGAGATATCATTGTAGATATTTCCTTGTTTATACAGATAGCGGTGTAGTTATTTACATGTTGATACAGATAGCGGTGTAGATATTTTCAGGGTTATACAGATAGTGGTGTAGATATTTCCACGTTTTACTGATAGCTGTGTAGATATTTCCTTGTTTACACAGATAGCGTTGTAAATATTTCCATGTTTACACAGATAGCGTTGTAGATATTTCCATGCTTACACAGATTGCGGTGTAGATATTTCGAAGTTTACACAGATAGCTCTGTAGATATTTCCATGTTTACACAGATAGCGTTGTAGATATTTCATTGTTTATAGAGATAGCGGTGTAGGTATTTCCATGTTTTTAAAGATACCGGTGTAGATATTTCCATGTTTAAAAGGTAGCGGTGGAGATATTTCCATGTTTATACAGATAGCGGTGTAAAAATTTCCATGTTTATACAGATAGCGGTGTAGTTATTTCCATGTTTATACAGATAGCGGTGTAGATATTTCCATGTTTATAGAGACTGCGGTGTAGATATTTCCAACTTTGCACTGATTGCTGTGTAGATATTTCCATGTTTATACAGATTGCAGTGTAGTTATTTCCATGTTGATACAGATAGCGGTGTAGATATTTCCATGTTTATACAGGTAGCGGTGTAGAAATTCCCATGTTTATACAGATCGCTTTGTAGATATTTCCATCTTTCTGCAGATATCAGTGTAGATATTTCCAAGTTTATACAGATGTCTGTGTAGATATTTCCATGTTTATGCGGATGGCGGTGTAGATATTTCCATGTTTATAGAGATGGCGGTGTAGTTATTTCTATGTTTATAGAGATAGCGGTGTAAATATTTCCCTGTTTATAGAGATGGTGGTGTAAGTATTTTCATGTTTATAGAGATAGCGGTGTAGATATTTCCATGTTTATACAGATAGCGGTGTTCCTACTTCCATGTTTATACAGATAGCGGTGTAGATATTTCCATGTTTATACAGCTCGTGGTGTAGATATTTCCATCTTTATACAAATGGGAGTGGAGATATTTCCATGTTTATACAGATTGCGGTGTAGATATTTCCATGTTTATAGAGATAGCGGTTTAGATATTTCATATTTATACTGATTGCGGTGTAGATATTTCCATGTTTATACAGATTCCGGTGTAGATATTTCCGTGTTTATACAGAAAGCGGTGTAGATATTTCCACGTTTATACAGATGGCGGTGTAGATATTTCCATCTTTCTACAAATGGCAGTGTAGATATTTCCATGTTTTTAGAGATGGCGGTGTAGATATTTCCATGTTTATATAGATGGCAGTGTAGATATTTTCTTGTTTATGTAGATGGCGTTGTAGATACCTCCATGTTTAAAGAGATGGCGGTGTGTATATTTCCATGTTGATGGAGATAGCGGTGTAGATATTTCCATGTTTATAGAGATAGCCGTGTAGTTATTTCCATGTTTATAGAGATAGCGGTGTAGATATTTCCATGTTTCTACAGATGACTGTGTAGTTATTTCCATGTAAGTACAGATGACGTTGTAGATATTTCCATGTTAATAGAGATAGCGGTGTAGATATTTTCATGTTTATACAGATTGCGGTGGAGATATGTCCATGTTTATACAGATAGCAATGGAGATATTTCCAGGTTAATACAAATAGCGGTGTAGATATTTCCATGTTTATACAGATAGCGGTGTAGTTATTTCCATGTTTATACAGATGGCTGTGCCGATATTTCCATGTTTATTCAGAGTTCTCTGTAGATATTTCCATGTTTATATAGATTACAGTGTAGATATTTCCAGGTTTATACAGATGACTGTGTAGATGTTTCCATGTTAATACAGATGGCGGTGTAGATATTTCCATGTTTATAGAGATAGCGGTGTAGATATTTCCATGTTTATAGAGATAGCGGTTTAAATATTTCCATCTTTATTCAGATAGTGGTGTAGGTATTTCCATGTTTATACAGATGGCGGTGTAGATATAGCCATGTTTCTGAATATGGCAGTGTAGATATTTTCATGTTTACGTAGATGGCGGTGGAGATATTTCCATGTTTACAGAGATTGCGGTGTAGATATTTCCATGTTTATAGTGCAAGTGGTGTAGTTATTTCCATGTTTATAGAGGTAGCGTTGTAGACATTTCCATATTTATACAGGTAGTGGTGTAGGTATTTCCATATTTATACAGATGACGGTGTAGATATTTCCATGTATATACAGATAGCGGTGTAGATATTTCCATGTATATACAGATAGCGGTGTAGATATTTCCATGTTTACACAGATAGCGGTGGAGATATTTCCCTGTTTATACAGATAGCGATGTAGATATTTCCATGTTTATACAGATAGCGGTGTAGATATTTCCATGTTTATAGAGATAGAGGTGTAGATATTTCCATGTTTATACAGATGGCTGTGTAGATATTTCCATGTGTATACAGATGGCGGTGTAGATATTTCCATGTTTATACATATAGCAGTGTAGATATTTCCATGTTTACGGATATAGCGGTAAAGTTATTTCCATCTTTGCACAGATTGCGGTGTAGACATTGCATACTTTACACAGATAGCGGTGTAGATATTTCCAAGTTTACACAGATACCTGTGTCGATATTTCCATGTTTACAGAGATATCGTTGTAGATATTTCCTTGTTTATACAGATAGCGGTGTAGTTATTTACATGTTGATACAGATAGCGGTGTAGATATTTTCAGGGTTATACAGATAGTGGTGTAGATATTTCCACGTTTTACTGATAGCTGTGTAGATATTTCCTTGTTTACACAGATAGCGTTGTAAATATTTCCATGTTTACACAGATAGCTTTGTAGATATTTCCATGCTTACACAGATTGCGGTGTAGATATTTCGAAGTTTACACAGATAGCTGTGTAGATATTTCCATGTTTACACAGATAGCGTTGTAGATATTTCATTGTTTATAGAGATAGCAGTGTACGTATTTCCATGTTTTTAAAGATACTGGTGTAGATATTTCCATGTTTAAAAGGTAGCGGTGGAGATATTTCCATGTTTATACAGATAGCGGTGTAAAAATTTCCATGTTTATACAGATAGCGGTGTAGTTATTTCCATGTTTATACAGATAGCGTTGTAGATATTTCCATGTTTATAGAGACTACGGTGTAGATATTTCCATCTTTGCACAGATTGCTGTGTAGATATTTCCATGTTTATACAGATTGCAGTGTAGTTATTTCCATGTTGATACAGATAGCGGTGTAGATATTTCCATGTTTATTCAGGTAGCGGTGTAGAAATTCCCATGTTTATACAGATCGCTTTGTAGATATTTCCATCTTTCTACAGATATCAGCGTAGATATTTCCAAGTTTATACAGATGTCTGTGTAGATATTTCCATGTTTATGCGGATGGCGGTGTAGATATTTCCATGTTTATAGAGATGGCGGTGTAGTTATTTCTATGTTTATAGATATAGCGGTGTAAATATTTCCCTGTTTATAGAGATGGTGGTGTAAGTATTTTCATGTTTATAGAGATATCGGTGTAGATATTTCCATGTTTATACAGATAGCGGTGTTCCTACTTCCATGTTTATACAGATAGCGGTGTAGATATTTCCATGTTTATACAGCTCGTGGTGTAGATATTTCCATCTTTATACAAATGGGAGTGGAGATATTTCCATGTTTATACAGATTGCGGTGTAGATATTTCCATGTTTATAGAGATAGCGGTTTAGATATTTCATATTTATACTGATTGCGGTGTAGATATTTCCATGTTTATACAGATTCCGGTGTAGATATTTCCGTGTTTATACAGAAAGCGGTGTAGATATTTCCACGTTTATATAGATGGCGGTGTAGATATTTCCATCTTTCTACAAATGGCAGTGTAGATATTTCCATGTTTTTAGAGATGGCGGTGTAGATATTTCCATGTTTATATAGATGGCAGTGTAGATATTTTCTTGTTTATGTAGATGGCGTTGTAGATACCTCCATGTTTAAAGAGATGGCGGTGTGTATATTTCCATGTTGATGGAGATAGCGGTGTAGATATTTCCATGTTTATAGAGATAGCCGTGTAGTTATTTCCATGTTTATAGAGATAGCGGTGTAGATATTTCCATGTTTCTACAGATGACTGTGTAGTTATTTCCATGTAAGTACAGATGACGTTGTAGATATTTCCATGTTAATAGAGATAGCGGTGTAGATATTTTCATGTTTATACAGATTGCGGTGGAGATATGTCCATGTTTATACAGATAGCAATGGAGATATTTCCACGTTAATACAAATAGCGGTGTAGATATTTCCATGTTTATACAGATAGCGGTGTAGTTATTTCCATGTTTATACAGATGGCTGTGCCGATATTTCCATGTTTATTCAGAGTTCTCTGTAGATATTTCCATGTTTATATAGATTACAGTGTAGATATTTCCAGGTTTATACAGATGACTGTGTAGATGTTTCCATGTTAATACAGATGGCGGTGTAGATATTTCCATGTTTATAGAGATAGCGGTGTAGATATTTCCATGTTTATAGAGATAGCGGTTTAAATATTTCCATCTTTATTCAGATAGTGGTGTAGGTATTTCCATGTTTATACAGATGGCGGTGTAGATATAGCCATGTTTCTGAATATGGCAGTGTAGATATTTTCATGTTTACGTAGATGGCGGTGGAGATATTTCCATGTTTACAGAGATTGCGGTGTAGATATTTCCATGTTTATAGTGCAAGTGGTGTAGTTATTTCCATGTTTATAGAGGTAGCGTTGTAGACATTTCCATATTTATACAGGTAGTGGTGTAGGTATTTCCATATTTATACAGATGACGGTGTAGATATTTCCATGTATATACAGATAGCGGTGTAGATATTTCCATGTATATACAGATAGCGGTGTAGATATTTCCATGTTTACACAGATAGCGGTGGAGATATTTCCCTGTTTATACAGATAGCGATGTAGATATTTCCATGTTTATACAGATAGCGGTGTAGATATTTCCATGTTTATAGAGATAGAGGTGTAGATATTTCCATGTTTATACAGATGGCTGTGTAGATATTTCCATGTGTATACAGATGGCGGTGTAGATATTTCCATGTTTATACATATAGCAGTGTAGATATTTCCATGTTTACGGATATAGCGGTAAAGTTATTTCCATCTTTGCACAGATTGCGGTGTAGACATTGCATACTTTACACAGATAGCGGTGTAGATATTTCCAAGTTTACACAGATACCTGTGTCGATATTTCCATGTTTACAGAGATATCATTGTAGATATTTCCTTGTTTATACAGATAGCGGTGTAGTTATTTACATGTTGATACAGATAGCGGTGTAGATATTTTCAGGGTTATACAGATAGTGGTGTAGATATTTCCACGTTTTACTGATAGCTGTGTAGATATTTCCTTGTTTACACAGATAGCGTTGTAAATATTTCCATGTTTACACAGATAGCTTTGTAGATATTTCCATGCTTACACAGATTGCGGTGTAGATATTTCGAAGTTTACACAGATAGCTGTGTAGATATTTCCATGTTTACACAGATAGCATTGTAGATATTTCATTGTTTATAGAGATAGCAGTGTACGTATTTCCATGTTTTTAAAGATACTGGTGTAGATATTTCCATGTTTAAAAGGTAGCGGTGGAGATATTTCCATGTTTATACAGATAGCGGTGTAAAAATTTCCATGTTTATACAGATAGCGGTGTAGTTATTTCCATGTTTATACAGATAGCGTTGTAGATATTTCCATGTTTATAGAGACTACGGTGTAGATATTTCCATCTTTGCACAGATTGCTGTGTAGATATTTCCATGTTTATACAGATTGCAGTGTAGTTATTTCCATGTTGATACAGATAGCGGTGTAGATATTTCCATGTTTATACAGGTAGCGGTGTAGAAATTCCCATGTTTATACAGATCGCTTTGTAGATATTTCCATCTTTCTACAGATATCAGCGTAGATATTTCCAAGTTTATACAGATGTCTGTGTAGATATTTCCATGTTTATGCGGATGGCGGTGTAGATATTTCCATGTTTATAGAGATGGCGGTGTAGTTATTTCTATGTTTATAGATATAGCGGTGTAAATATTTCCCTGTTTATAGAGATGGTGGTGTAAGTATTTTCATGTTTATAGAGATATCGGTGTAGATATTTCCATGTTTATACAGATAGCGGTGTTCCTACTTCCATGTTTATACAGATATCGGTGTAGATATTTCCATGTTTATAAAGCTCGTGGTGTAGATATTTCCATCTTTATACAAATGGGAGTGGAGATATTTCCATGTTTATACAGATTGCGGTGTAGATATTTCCATGTCTATAGAGATAGCGGTGTAGGTATTTCCATATTTATACAGATGTCGGTGTAGATATTTCCATCTTTATACAGATGGCGGTGTAGATATTTCCATGTTTATACAGATAGAAGTGAAGTTATTTCCATGTTTACACTGATAGTGGTGTAGATATTTCCAAGTTTATACAGATGGCAGTGTAGATACCTCCATGTTTCTGAAGATCGCGGTGTAGGTATTTTCATGTTTATAGAGATGGCGATGTAGATATTTCCATGAATATAGAGATTGCAGTGTAGATATTTCCATGTTTATAGAGAAAGCGGTGTAGGTATTTCCATGTTTATAGAGATAGCGGTGTAGATATTTCCATATTTATACAGATAGCGGTGTAGGTATTTCCATGTTTATACAGATTGCGGTGTAGATATTTCCATGTTTCTACAAATGGCGGTGTAGATATTTCCTTGTTTATACAGACAGCGGTGCAGATATTTCCATGTTTATACAGGTAGCGGTGTAGATATTTCCATGTTTATAGAGATAGCGGTGTAGATATTTCCATATTTATACAGATAGCGGCGTAGGTATTTCCATGTTTATACAGATTGCGGTGTAGATATTTCCATGTTTATGCGGATGGCGGTGTAGATATTTCCATGTTTATAGATATGGCGGTGTAGATATTTCTATGTTTATAGAGATAGCGGTGTAAATATTTCCCTGTTTATAGAGATGGTGGTGTAAGTATTTTCATGTTTATAGAGATAGCAGTGTAGATATTTCCATGTTTATACAGATAGCGGTGTTCCTACTTCCATGTTTATACAGATAGCGGTGTAGATATTTCCATGTTTATACAGCTCGTGGTGTAGATATTTCCATCTTTATACAAATGGGAGTGGAGATATTTCCATGTTTATACAGATTGCGGTGTAGATATTTCCATGTTTATAGAGATAGCGGTGTAGATATATCCATGTTCATAGAGATAGTAGTGAGGATATTTCCATCTTTATACAGATAGCAGTGTAGATATTTTCACTTTTATAGAGATAGCGGTTTAGATATTTCATATTTATACAGATTGCGGTGTAGATATTTCCATGTTTATACAGATTCCGGTGTAGATATTTCCGTGTTTATACAGAAAGCGGTGTAGATATTTCCACGTTTATACAGATGGCGGTGTAGATATTTCCATCTTTCTACAAATGGCAGTGTAGATATTTCCATGTTTTTAGAGATGGCGGTGTAGATATTTCCATGTTTATATAGATGGCAGTGTAGATATTTTCTTGTTTATGTAGATGGCGTTGTAGATACCTCCATGTTTAAAGAGATGGCGGTGTGTATATTTCCATGTTGATGGAGATAGCGGTGTAGATATTTCCATGTTTATAGAGATAGCCGTGTAGTTATTTCCATGTTTATAGAGATAGCGGTGTAGATATTTCCATGTTTCTACAGATGACTGTGTAGTTATTTCCATGTTAGTACAGATGACATTGTAGATATTTCCATGTTAATAGAGATAGCGGTGTAGATATTTTCATGTTTATACAGATTGCGGTGGAGATATGTCCATGTTTATACAGATAGCAATGGAGATATTTCCACGTTAATACAAATAGCGGTGTAGATATTTCCATGTTTATACAGATAGCGGTGTAGATATTTCCATGTTTATACAGATGGCTGTGCCGATATTTCCATGTTTATTCAGAGTTCTCTGTAGATATTTCCATGTTTATATAGATTACAGTGTAGATATTTCCAGGTTTATACAGATGACTTTGTAGATGTTTCCATGTTAATACAGATGGCGGTGTAGATATTTCCATGTTTATAGAGATAGCGGTGTAGATATTTCCATGTTTATAGAGATAGCGGTTTAAATATTTCCATCTTTATACAGATAGTGGTGTAGATATTTCCAAGTTTATACAGATGGCGGTGTAGATATAGCCATGTTTCTGAATATGGCAGTGTAGATATTTTCTTGTTTACGTAGATGGCGGTGGAGATATTTCCATGTTTACAGAGATTGCAGTGTAGATATTTCCATGTTTATAGTGCAAGTGGTGTAGTTATTTCCATGTTTATAGAGGTAGCGTTGTAGACATTTCCGTATTTATACACGTAGTGGTGTAGGTATTTCCATATTTATACAGATGACGGTGTAGATATTTCCATGTATATACAGATAGCGGTGTAGATATTTCCATGTATATACAGATGGCGGTGTAGATATTTCCATGTTTACACAGATAGCGGTGGAGATATTTCCCTGTTTATACAGATAGCGATGTAGATATTTCCATGTTTATACAGATAGCGGTGTAGATATTTCCATGTTTATAGAGATAGAGGTGTAGATATTTCCAAGTTTATACAGATGGCTGTGTAGATATTTCCATGTGTATACAGATGGCGGTGTAGATATTTCCATGTTTATACATATAGCAGTGTAGATATTTCCATGTTTACGGATATAGCGGTAAAGTTATTTCCATCTTTGCACAGATTGCGGTGTAGACATTGCAAACTTTACACAGATAGCGGTGTAGATATTTCCAAGTTTACACAGATACCTGTGTCGATATTTCCATGTTTACAGAGATATCATTGTAGATATTTCCTTGTTTATACAGATAGCGGTGTAGTTATTTACATGTTGATACAGATAGCGGTGTAGATATTTTCAGGGTTATACAGATAGTGGTGTAGATATTTCCACGTTTTACTGATAGCTGTGTAGATATTTCCTTGTTTACACAGATAGCGTTGTAAATATTTCCATGTTTACACAGATAGCGTTGTAGATATTTCCATGCTTACACAGATTGCGGTGTAGATATTTCGAAGTTTACACAGATAGCTGTGTAGATATTTCCATGTTTACACAGATAGCGTTGTAGATATTTCATTGTTTATAGAGATAGCGGTGTAGGTATTTCCATGTTTTTAAAGATACCGGTGTAGATATTTCCATATTTAAAAGGTAGCGGTGGAGATATTTCCATGTTTATACAGATAGCGGTGTAAAACTTTCCATGTTTATACAGATAGCGGTGTAGTTATTTCCATGTTTATACAGATAGCGTTGTAGATATTTCCATGTTTATAGAGACTGCGGTGTAGATATTTCCATCTTTGCACAGATTGCTGTGTAGATAGTTCCATGTTTATACAGATTGCAGTGTAGTTATTTCCATGTTGATACAGATAGCGGTGTAGATATTTCCATGTTTATACAGGTAGCGGTGTAGAAATTCCCATGTTTATACAGATCGCTTTGTAGATATTTCCATCTTTCTACAGATATCAGTGTAGATATTTCCAAGTTTATACAGATGTCTGTGTAGATATTTCCATGTTTATGCGGATGGCGGTGTAGATATTTCCATGTTTATAGAGATGGCGGTGTAGTTATTTTTATGTTTATAGATATAGCGGTGTAAATATTTCCCTGTTTATAGAGATGGTGGTGTAAGTATTTTCATGTTTATAGAGATAGCGGTGTAGATATTTCCATGTTTATACAGATAGCGGTGTTCCTACTTCCATGTTTATACAGATAGCGGTGTAGATATTTCCATGTTTATACAGCTCGTGGTGTAGATATTTCCATCTTTATACAAATGGGAGTGGAGATATTTCCATGTTTATACAGATTGCGGTGTAGATATTTCCATGTCTATAGAGATAGCGGTGTAGTTATTTCCATATTTATACAGATGTCGGTGTAGATATTTCCATCTTTATACAGATGGCGGTGTAGATATTTCCATGTTTATACAGATAGAAGTGAAGTTATTTCCATGTTTACACCGATAGTGGTGTAGATATTTCCAAGTTTATACAGATGGCAGTGTAGATACCTCCATGTTTCTGAAGATCGCGGTGTAGGTATTTTCATGTTTATAGAGATGGCGATGTAGATATTTCCATGAATATAGAGATTGCAGTGTAGATATTTCCATGTTTATAGAGAAAGCGGTGTAGGTATTTCCATGTTTATAGAGATAGCGGTGTAGATATTTCCATATTTATACAGATAGCGGTGTAGGTATTTCCATGTTTATACAGATTGCGGTGTAGATATTTCCATGTTTCTACAAATGGCGGTGTAGATATTTCCTTGTTTATACAGACAGCGGTGCAGATATTTCCATGTTTATACAGGTAGCGGTGTAGATATTTCCATGTTTATAGAGATAGCGGTGTAGATATTTCCATATTTATACAGATAGCGGTGTAGGTATTTCCATGTTTATACAGATTGCGGTGTAGATATTTCCATGTTTCTACAGATGGCAGTGTAGATATTTCCTTGTTTATACAGACAGCGGTGCAGATATTTCCATGTTTATACAGGTAGCGGTGTAGATATTTCCTTGTTTACAGAGATAGCGGTGTAGTTATTTCCATCTTTGCACAGATTGCCGTGTAGATATTTCCATGTTTACGCAGATAGCTGTGTAGATATTTCCAGGTTTACACAGATAGCTGTGTAGATATTTCCATGTTTACACACATAGTGTTGTAGATATTTCCATGTTTATACAGATTGCAGTGTAGATATGTCCATGTTTATACAGAAAGCAGTGTAGATATTTTCATGTTCATACAAATATCGGTGGAGCTATTTCTATGTTTATAGAGACTCCGGTATAGATATTTCCATGTTTATACAGATAGCGGTGTAGATATTTCCATGTTTACAGAGATAGCAGTGTAGATATTTCCATCTTTGCACAGATTGCTGTGTAGATATTTCCATTTTTACACAGATAGCTGTGTAGATATTTCCAAGTTTACACAGATAGCTGTGTAGATATTTCCATGTTTGCACAGATAGCGTTGTGGATATTTCCCTGTTTATAAAGATAGCAGTGTAGATATTTCCATGTTTACACAGATAGCGTTGTAGACATTTCCCTGTTTATACAGATAGCAGTGTTGTTATTTCCATGTTTCTACAGATAGCGGTGTAGATATTTCCATGTTTATAGAGACAGCGGTGTAGATATTTCCATGTTTGTACAGATAGCGGTGTAGATATTTCCATGTTTATACAGACAGCGGTGTAGATATTTCCATGTTTTACAGATAGTGGTGTAGATATTTCCATCTTTATAGAGATAGCAGTGTAGATATTTCCATGTTTTACTGGTAGTGGTGTAGATATTTCCATCTTTATAGAGATAGCGGTGTAGATATTTCCATGTTTATAGAGATATCTTTGTAAATATTTCCATGTTTATACAGATAGCGGTGTAAGTATTTCCATGTTTATAGAGATAGCGGTGTAGATATTTCCATGTTTATACAGATAGCGGTGTAGATATTTCCACATTTATACTTATAGCGGTGTAGATATTTCCAGGTTTATAGAGTTAGCGGTGTAGATGTTCTCGCGTTTATAGAGATAGCGGTGTAGATATTTCCATGTTTTTAGAGATAGCGGTGTATATATTTCCACGTTTATAGAGATAGCGGTGTAGATATTTCCATGTTTCTAGAGACAGCGGTGTAGATATTTCCATGTTCACAGAGATAGCGGTGTAGATATTTCCATGTTTATAGAGACAGTGATGTAGATATTTGTGTGTTTATAGAGATAGCATTGTAGATATTTCCATGTTTATAGAGACAGTGTTGTAGATATTTCCATGTTTATACAGATAGAGGTGTAGATATTTCCATGTTTATAGAGACAGCAGTGTAGATATTTCCATGTTTATACAGATAGCGGTGTAGATATTTCCATGTTTATAGAGATAGCGGTGTAGATATTTCCATGTTTATAGAGATAGCGGTGTAGATATTTCCATGTTTATAGAGACGGCGGTGTAAATAGTTCCATGTTTATACAGATAGCGTTGTAAATGTTTACACATTTACAGAGATAGCGGTGTAGATATTTCCACGTTTACAGAGATTTTATGAATAGTTATTTTATGAAGACCAAACACGTCATTGGGGTACCTACCTTATGTCATTTTTTACATTGAGAGTGTTAAAAATACCCCTACCCTAACCAAAACCCTGACTTATAGAGCCAGGAAAGGCCATGCAATAAAGGATTCTTGGGCTTGTATGCCTGATAACAAAAACTTATCACAGAAGACTGCAAAAAACACAATCTTGCACAAAGCCCATTGCAACTTTGCACACAACAATGCTTTTGAAGGATATTTGCCCAACAACTGCCTGTCCAACCTGTACCTGGCATCACCTTTGTTATTGATCTTTGTAGCCAAGGATAGTCATTTCCAAATGATCATATAATCTTCCTCATTTTTTCTTTTGTCTTCCTTTACCTCCGTGAATATGCATATAGTTTACTCTGGCTTGCCTGTTTCTATTGCAAGGCTCTGTTTCCAAACGAATATCTTTTTCTTGTGGAGAGCCTCTCTCTGTTTGTTATTTAGGTTGATAAGAGAAATGTGAACATTTGAGAGCTCAGGTAAAAGGCCTTAGTCTACAGTGAAACTTTTTTGCACCCTTAGATGCTTACTTCCACTACAACTTGCAGGTGGGCCTTGAAAAGTTCTTGGAATAAGTTTGAGCTTTGGTCTTCTCCGATTCATTTAGCATAGATTCTCAAAATGTGGTCCCTGGACCCACAGCATCAGCATCACCTGGAGATTGTTAGAAATGCAAATCATCGGGCCTCATTCCAGACCCTCAGCTGGAAACTCTAGGGGCATGGCCAGACCCTCTGTAGCTGAACAAGCCATCCAGGTGGTTTTGATGCAGCTAAAGTTTTGGAACAACTAATGTAGCCCCATTTGGAAAACTTGCCTCTACAGGCCTCCCTAGCTGGTAAGCTGCTAGCATTTTTTGTTTGTTTGTTTCTTTGTTTTGATACAGGGTCTTGCTCTGTTGACCAGACCGTGACCTCCTGGGTTGAAGCGAGGACTCAGCCTCCTGAGTAGCCGGGACTACAGGTATGTGCCACCACCATGCCCAACTACTTTTTGAATTTTTTTTTTGTAGCGATGGGGTTTTAGCCCAGGCTAGTCTCAAACTCCTGGACTCAAGCAATCTGCCCACTTTGGCCTCATGAAGTGCTGGGATTATAGGCATGGGCCACCACTCCTGGCCCAAAGTTCATATTTTAACTACTAACCTAAATTATTTTAAAAACAAAATTCTCCTTGGACTCAAACCAGGTCAGAGTGACATGATCATGTGCCTGTTTTGTGCAGGGTGAAGTGAGATTATTATCTAGGAAATAGCTGAAATGTCCTGAGGGTGACAAAAAGGAGCTGTGTTTTCAGCCAAATATCAGAACCAGGGCCACTGCCTGCCGCTGAACCCCAGCGGGGACCCCTACTTTGTGTTTATCTGTGGTGGCTACGCTTGCCCACCTGGGTGGGAACCCCGAGAATGACTCCAGACTTTTCCAGGGACTGCATGCCAGGGTATTTTTACAATTTATGTGTAGACTTTGTTCGGGTGGAAAAGTTATTTTATGAAGACGAAACAAGCAATTGGGGTACCTACCTTATGGCAGTTTTTACATTGAGTGTGTTAAAAATACCCCTCCCCTAACCAAAACCCTGACAAATAGAGCCAGGGAAGGCCATGCAAAAAAAGGATTCTTGGGCTTGTATGCCTGATAACAAAATCTTATCACAGAAGACTGCAAAAAACACAATCTTGCACAAAGCCCATTGCAACTTTGCACACAACAATGCTTTTGAAGGATATTTGCCCAACAACTGCCTGTCCAACCTGTGCCTGGCATCACCTTTGTTATTGATCTTTGTAGCCAAGGATAATCATTTCCAAATGATCATATAATCTTCCTCATTTTTTCTTTTGTCTTCCTTTACCTCCGTGAATATGCATATAGTTTACTCTGGCTTGCCTGTTTCTATTGCAAGGCTCTGTTTCCAAACGAATATCTTTTTCTTGTGGAGAGCCTCTCTCTGTTTGTTATTTAGGTTGATAAGAGAAATGTGAACATTTGAGAGCTCAGGTAAAAGGCCTTAGTCTACAGTGAAACTTTTTTGCACCCTTAGATGCTTACTTCCACTACAACTTGCAGGTGGGCCTTGAAAAGTTCTTGGAATAAGTTTGAGCTTTGGTCTTCTCCGATTCATTTAGCATAGATTCTCAAAATGTGGTCCCTGGACCCACAGCATCAGCATCACCTGGAGATTGTTAGAAATGCAAATCATCGGGCCTCATTCCAGACCCTCAGCTGGAAACTCTAGGGGCATGGCCAGACCGTCTGTAGCTGAACAAGCCATCCAGGTGGTTTTGATGCAGCTAAAGTTCTGGAAAAACTAATGTAGCCCCATTTGGAAAACTTGGCTCTACAGGCCTCCCTAGCTGGTAAGCTGCTAGCATTTTTTGTTTGCTTGTTTGTTTGTTTTGATATAGGGTCTTGCTCTGTTGACCAGACCGTGACCTCCTGGGTTGAAGTGAGGACTCAGCCTCCTGAGTAGCCGGGACTACAGGTATGTGCCACCACCATGCCCAACTACTTTTTGTATTTTTTTTTTTTTGTAGGGATGGGGTTTTAGCCCAGGCTAATCTCAAATTCCTGGACTCAAGCAATCTGCCCACTTTGGCCTCACGAACTGCTGGGATTATAGGCATGAGCCACTGTGCCCGGCCCTGCCAACTTTGTATAAGCTGAGGAGTTTTTAAAAATACCTAGACTCAGGGCAAACCCCAGACACTTAAGTCAGATTCTCTGGGAGGTGAAGCCCAGGCACTGGTATTTTTAAAGTCTCTACAGATGGTTCTAATGTGCTGCTAAGTTAGAGAACCGCTGATCTAGACCAGGCCTTTTCAAACTTAATGTGCCCGTGAATTACCTGGACCTTGTTAAAATGCAGATTCAGTCTGCATAGGCCTGGGGTGGAGCCTGAGCTTCTGCATTTTTAACAAGTCTCTAGAGGATGCTGCTGCATCTGGGCTGCTAACTACACTTGGAGATAGGAGGTTCTGGAGAGCAGAGGAAAGAGCATGAACCATAACCTAGGGGCTGGTAGTCCTGACTTCCGAGCCAAGGTTTACCTTTATGTGGCTGGCAACTTGCTTGGACTCCTACCTCAATTCTTTGGGCCCAAGGTTTGTCCTGCCTCAGAAGGATGTCAAGAAAATTGAGTGAGTAATGCAGAATTGTTTCTTAAAGTGTGTGCAGATGCTCCATGAATTTAGAGAGTATGTGGATGCACATTAGTAAATTTTAATAGTTGTGACCATCTTGTTATGAGTACTTAGAACAAGTAATAATGGCTTTTGATGTATAGTAGTAAGAAAACTTCCTTTTAAAAGGCGTGTATTTAAGTTTCAAAAGTGGGTCTATTTAAAAATATATGAAATAAATAATAGTAGAGGTAATTGACAGATCAAAATTAGGAAGGCAGGATGAGAATGACTCAAGTTTGGGAAATGCTGAGAAAGCAGATGCCCAAGGGCTATGAAAACTTAAAAAAATAGGTAGCACTTGATTTTGATTGGCTGAATGAGATGATGTGTTTGATTATTTATGGGGTTGGCATTTGGCAACATGCACTGGGTGGCTGGGATCACTGTTTATTAAAAAATATTTGAGTCTCCACTTTGCACTAGATACTCTTTTAGTCTGTTGGAAAAGGGATTGGGGGGCAGGCAGGATAAAAACAAATCATTTATGCCCACAAGAAAATTGCAGGAAGATAAAAGTCATGAAATAAACTCTATGCTTCTAATTTAATATTTTTTATAGATTATGAGAAAAAAGTTTTGCTCACTCTCAGCTAGGAAAGCTGTCTTAGCACAACCATTCATTCTTGCACAAATCAAAATCAAGACGAGCCAGATTTAATTTAATATTTTTTCACAGATTATGAGAAAAAAGTTCTAATTTAATTTTTTTATAGATTATGAGAAAAAAGTTTCGCTCTCTGTCAGCTAGGAAAGCTGTCTTAGCACAACCATTCATTCTTGCACAAATCAAAATCAAGATGAGCCAGAAGGCTCCATTCTGACAGCTTCTAATGGAGAAGCTACATTTACTGGACATGGGGAAAGTTGCTGGGCTCTAAGGACTGTGCATTTCTTGAACTAGATAAATGGTCTTGGTGTAGCATAATACCAAAACTTCTTGTCGCAGCCCGTAAGGACAGAACTCAATCAGCCTGAAAAGGAAGTCAGTGACTCCGACTCAACACAGGAATGTTCTGTGATTCCTAAAGAAGGATGTAGGAGTGTGGCACAATTCAACCACAGTCTGTGGTCCTGTGCCTCTGCCTTGACATGAGTGGGATTTCCCAGCTGGTCATTTTCTTCTTATCTAAGACATTGGGAACAAATTACTTGACCTCCTCTGGGCTTCAGTACTCCCACTCATCAAATTAGAGGACTGGGCAGTCGCTAGGCTCTCTTTAGGCATCATATTTTAGTTTCTGTGATTTTAAATTTGAGAAGGGGTGTCTAAGGGAGAATACATAGGGGAGGGGGAAAGGCTTATTAAAAGTGTAGTTAGACACTGAATTTTTAAGAATTGCATTTTGTAATAATACCTTTACCTAATCAGGACTGACAATCTTACCTGATGACAGCACATGGAGGAATGGCTGCATTCAAAAATAAAAATGAAATAAAACAAGACCTTATTTGAACTTAGCAATAATGCTGATTCCTCTTTTTGATTTGAGGAGGTTATAGCTGTTGTAAATGCTTGAATTGGGTCTGCCCAGGCAAAACAGAGTCAAGAGTCCATGTCGGATGAATTTTAACAATGTAGACAATAGAAAGGGTTGCTTAAACTGCCCCTCTTTTACCAAAACACATTTACAAATGAAAGAACAACACTTCCATTTTTTAAAAACATTTTTTGAGATGAAGTCTTGCTTTGTCACCCAGAGTGGAGTGCAGTGGTGCGATCTTGGCTCACTGCAAACTTTGCCTCCCGGGTTCAAGTGATTCTCCTGCCTCATCCTCCCGAGTAGCTGGGACTACAGGCGCCCACCACCATTCCTAGCTAATTTTTGTATTTTTAGTAGAGACAGGGTTTCACCATGTTGGCCAGGCTGGTCTCAAACTCCTGACCCCAGGTGATCTGCCGACCTCGGCCTCTGAAAGTGCTGGGATTACAGGCGTGAGCCAACAGGCGTGGCCAAAAAATTTCCATTTTTAATTGCAGGGTCTGGGGAATTAAAATGCATCCGTAATTTCTTGCATCTCTCCGCTCGGGCTTGCATGAATGCAGAGGGATGGGGAGGACTTCTTGAGGCAAGCATCCCCCTCTTGTCGCCTGCCATCTGGAGAGAGAGGGCTGTGATTTATCTCACTTTAATCAGGAAGGACCCGATGGGTGGATGGAGAGGTCTGACGGCTTTGTTGCTCCATGTGGGAAAGAAACGGACAGAGTGAATTTGTGTATGATCCCTAAGGAGAAAGCGTCTTTGTGCTCTATTTCATTTTGACCTGGAGCCCCTGAAAGCAAGCTAGTTACAAGTTGAAATAGGCCATTTCTAAAGTGTGATTTTGTTTGTGTATGAGCCTTGATTACAAAGGGGAAAAAAACCCGCTTAATTTACATACACCACATGTAGCGCAGGATCCCCTGGGCTGTCTTTTCAGGTATCAGGAAACTTTGATGAAAGTCGCTTGCCTCATCTAGGACTCATTTGATATTGTTTAGCAGAGCCTGGTATTAACATTTCCTTCCAACTGTTTACTGGAATCTGTGTGTTCCCTTCAAGTGATGCATACTAGGTGCACAGGCTTCCTGCCACTGTCATCCTAATCTTTCCATGCAGACAGGAGCAGAGGGGAGAGCGCTGAGCCAGGCCCCAGCTTGCTTTTCTTTCCTGACACAGCCCGGCTCCGCTGCACTTCTCAGCTCTTGCTCTAGGTGGTGCTGTTTGACCATTTTCTTCATGTGACCCTCCACTCGGTAATATAAATTCATTCGGAGGATGACCTGATATCAAAAAAAATTCCTTTTGATTAGTAGAATCAACTTGTTCCTTCACACGATACTCTTCCCACTGAGACACATGGAGACAATTCTGACTCCAGGTTTGCAACCTTGAGATTTCTCTCAGATGCAATAAAAAAAACAAAAAAGCATTTTGAGTGGCACAGTGATGCCTAGTGCATGATCATGTTTGTCTCCTCAAACATTAAAGGGAAACTTGTGGGTTTGAGGATGCCCAGCAGCACGACAGCTGCCAATGTAAATGAGCCGTACAGAGAGAAAGGGGGCGGGAGGGGACTACAAACTTCAGAATATGAGCTGTTCGTTTATAAGTTAAAAAAAAAAAAAGTCAAAAGGGAGCCCAGGATGGTGCAAGAAAGAGGAGAAAGGAAGATTTTCCTTGCAGCTAATCAGGAGAGTTCATAAGGGCTGATTACATGAGTGGAAGCCTTAAGTTCTTTTTTTTAAAAAATGTGAAAGTTTGCATGTATGTATGTATGTATGTATGTATGTATGTATAGCTTCGTGTATTACCATTATTATTGCAATCAGCAAATGGATTTACTTCCTTTATCTCATGGGCTCCTTCCCACTCACTTCTGGCAGCACATTTTCCTTTCTCCTTCATCCCAGAACATCAAAGAACAGATGCGCTTCCTAAACCTGGCTCCAGGGGACTTTATACATTGTAAACAGTGCACCTCTAACGTGGTTCACCGCTTAGAGAACGTGTGTCCCATTTTAAAACTGTGACTCCTTTATATTTTGCAGTGCTTATTTTAATAAGAGACATTGGGCTTGTGACATATTTTTCATGGAGGAGTGAGCTTAATGGTTGAAAGTAATCGATAAACTTGTTCTTCCTCTGATGCCATCAGCCAAGATCCTATGGCAATAGTAAGAGGATGACACTGGGCTGGCACCCCCTCCATAACATATTTGGACCATGTTTTCCCCCCAGAATGCACATGCAATAGCTTTGGTTTGGTAAGAGAGAGATGGTGTACTTGGTTTCCTTCTGTCACACTTTTGGTGAAATGAATTAGACTTTTAAATCAGGAAATTCAGTGAGATGAGTTAGATTTTTACACAAGAGCAGTGGAGGACTTCCAGCTGGTTGGGGGAATGATACGGAAATATCTTGCTAAATCAGGGTCTGGTGGAATGCTGCTCCCCTTGCAGGCTCCTCTTCACAGGGAGCAATCTGTGGGTTGCTTATAGAACAGAGCGAGCAGGAGGCATAGCATGGTCTTGCTCAGGGGAAGACCCGGTGTTCAGATGTTTATCATTAGGAACTGGGTGTGGGCTTTTTCAAGTTAAACTGAAGCAGCAGTTCTATTAGGAAGAGCCTCCCAGATCAGCATCTTCTGTTTCTGGATACTCTCCCTTTGAAAAGCCAGATTTCAGCAAAAAGCTTTGCTAATGGTGAAATTGCACAACTGAAACCCTATGGGAGCAATGGGAAAGATGGAGAAAGAGGTGGTTATATCATGTACTTCAACAGTTTATTTAGAGGCTGTTGACGTTAGAATAACAAGCCAAGACAAACAAAAATACTCATTTTGGATGAAAATATTGTCTTTTCATGTTATTATAGATAGCTGAGTCCTAAGACTTCTACAGAAACACATTTTCCTAATGAGTGGCTGATTTTTCTGGTTGTGCAAATAATGTCCAAATTATTGTACAAATTTTTGGCTCAGGAGCAAACATTGTATTGCATATTGAGCTAATCACTTGCCCTTTCTAAGGTAAGCCCTTACCTCTGCTTTCCCTTCATCTTGTCATTTCTGTTTGTTGGGTACAGGTTTCCTGTTGGTTCTTTCTGTTGGCTCTGATGTAACATGAATGAAGTTCTTAACATCCTTTCAGACATAAACACAACTTAGCTCATTGTTTCTGAGTTCATATAGAGGTTTTCTTGCCCCTGAGACTTTCGTGTCAGACAGCTGGATGTTGCTGTGTTCAAGGCTCTATCTGTTGATTTTGTATCCTACAACTTTACTGATTTCACCTATCAGTTCAGTTCTAACAGTTTTCAAATTTTATTTATTTGTTTTTGTTTTTTAAATATTGTATGTTTCATTTTAGAGTCAGGAGGGTAGATGTACAGGTTTCTTAAACAGGTATATTGCATGGTGCTGAGGTTTGGGCTTCTAATGATCCCACCACCCAAGCAGTGAGCATAGTAATCGATAGGTAGTTTTTCAACCCTTGCTCCCACCATCCTTCCCTCCCACCTTTGGAGTCCCCCAGTGTCTATTGTTCCCTTCTTTGTGTTGAGTTCTAACCTTTTTTTAGTGAAGTTTATAGGGTTTTCTATATATAACAAGATCATGCCGTCAGTAGAGACAGTTTCACTTCTTCCTTTCCTATTAGGATGCCTTTTATTTCTTTCTTTTGCCTAATTACCCTGAGAAGTGGTGTCTGTGGGCATCCTTGTCTTGTTCCTGATGGTAGAGGAAAAGTTTCAACTTTTCACCATTGATCATGGTGTTAGCTATGGGTTTGTCATATATGGCCTTTATTTTGTTGGGATACAGTCCCTCAATACGTGATCTGTTGGGTGTTTTTTTTTTTCACCATGAAAGGGTTTCGAATTTTGTCAAAAACTTTTTCTATATCTATTGTGATGGCCATATAGTTTCTATCCTTTATTTTTCTAATATAGTATATTATATGTATTGATTTGCTTATGTTGAACCATGACATGATCATGGTGAATGATTCTTTCAATGTGCTATTGAATTTGGTTTGCTAGGATTTTGTTGAGAATTTTTGCATCTATGTAGATCAAGGATATTGGCCTGTCATTTTCCTTTCTTGTAGTGTTCTTGTCTGGCTTTGGAATCAGGGTAATGCTGGCCCTGTAAGATGAGTTTGGAAGTATTCCCTCCACTTCAGCTTTTTGGAAGAGTTTGAGAAGGACTGGTATTAGTTCTTCTTAAAATATGTGGTAGAATTAATCTGGGAAGCCATCTGGTTTTGGGTTTTTCATTGATAGGAGGCATTTTCTTACGGATTCAACCTCCTTGCTTGCTATTAGTCTGTTCAGATTTTTAAATTTCTTCATGAGTCAATCTTGGTAGGTTTTATGTGTCTGGGAATTTATCCATTTCTTCTAGATGATCCAATTAGTTAGTGTGTAATTATACCTAGCAGTTTCTTAGGATCCTTTGTATTTCTGTGATATTGGCTATGATGTTTCATCTTTCATTTCTGATTTTATGCTCTATTGAAAACATGAGGCATAGCAGGTAGGGGGCACTGGTCAGGACTTGGGGTATAAACTGGCAGATGTTAAGGTGGGTGATTCTGGTTAACTCAGAAACTCTGAAGTCCCGTGTGGAAGAATTAACTGCCTGTACTCACCTAGTAATGTATATCCTTGGTCAAAAAAGATCCAGCTGAGAATGTTGGATGAAGGGACCAAATCAATATTCATCATTATATTGAAAACAAGTCAGATTGGCTGTGGTCTTTTGACAGCAGGTCAGTGGCTGAGTCTATTTGAACAAAGTTAGGGCAGGTTCAAGGGAGAATCCTGAGATCGGTATTCTTTGTTCCATACAAACTTGCCTTTCAGTTTCTTCTCCCCATGCCTCCAGGATGTCCCTGCACGGCCCGTAGGGCCCCCTCCTTCAGTACCTTGCCTTCCGAAGGGGAGAAAATGAGTTTTCCAATGTTAGCATATATTTAGCCTTCCAAAATTTTCTATTTCTATTTTAGGGGAGCTCTAGGAAAACAGCAGATTACTCTAAATCCCCAGGTAAAAATCTGAAATGGTGGAATTTCATATGACCAGGAGACATATTTTGGGGCAAGTGGGCTCTTCACAATCACTTGGACATGAAGGCATCTGCTTCTTCTATGCCTAAAATAGTCCTTCAATTTAGTAGTTTAATTCCTCTTCCTCTTTTTCAAATTTCAAGACAATACATGTAGTGACTGAACAATTTGGATCCAAGTTTCACTATTTAACTGCCAGTGTGACCTTGGGCGAGTCATTTAATCTTTTCAAGGCTCAATTTCATCATGTAAAGTAGAAGTACAAACAATCCCTGACTTAGAATATTTTGACTTATGATTTTTCAACTTTAAGATAGTTTGAAAGCAATACACATTCAGCAGAAGCTGTACTTTGAGTACTCATACAACCATTCTGTTTTCCACTTTCAGTACAGTATTCATTATATTCCATGAGATATTCAAAGCCCACTTTATTATAAAATGGGCTTTCTGTTAGATGATTTTGCCTAACTGTAGGTTAATGTGAGTGTTTAAGGTAGGCCGAGCTAAGCTATGATGTTTAGTAGGTTAAGTGTATTAAATGCATTTTCAGCTTACAATATTTTCCTAAGTTTATTGGAATATAACCCCATTGTAAATTGAGGGGTATTTGTAATAATGATATCTCTTCAAGGAGACTTTGTGAGCCTCTCATAGGAAAATGCATACACAGATGCGTATAAATATATAATCTTTCTTTTCCATACATATGATATTCTTTAAGGATATTCAAAAATCTGGAAACAGTTGCCTCCAGGGAGATAAATGGTAGTGGGTTGGGAAACTTTTAACTGTATACGCTTTTGTACCTTTTGCATTTTGAATCAGATGAATGTATAATCTACATAAAATATTAAGATTAAAACATCACCGAATAACTTATCAGGAGTTTGGTGAACATAAGGGAAGGCCTCCTATGGTGGCTGTATTTTATTCAGTGTTGGTCACTGTTGGGCACTTCATAGAGCTTATTTCATTTCATCCTTACAAGCGCCGTAGGAGGAAGGTGCCCCAGAGGGATTCATGGTTAGAATAGCAGAGTAGGAGCATTTGGCAGCTATATTCTGTGTAGGTGATAACTTTAAAGATATTTCTGTTATAAAATGTTTCAAACATACAAAAATTATAGAGAAGCAGTTTTCTATAGTTATTAAATATTCTTAATGGGTAGTCACAGAAATTATCATCCAAAGTGGGATATTCTTGAGAGAAAAAGGAGGTTCTATTTATAATTATGGTGGGATAACAAACTTAAGATGAACAGCTCTGGACAAACTGGGTTGTATGGTCCCTGGAAAACAAGGATTACTGTAAATGTGAGTCCCGCCTTGTGCTTCTCTCTGTCCCACCAAGAAAATATGATCTTGATACAGATGTTCATTGTGTCAAGGCAACCATGGCAACCATGATCTAGATACACTGTTCAAGTTTTATGCTGATCCTACATATATATGTCTCAGGAACTTTCCAGAGTTTCCTTTGAGTGCTTCTAAATTTTGCATAAATGGTATGTTGTCCCTTGTCTCTTTTTAAAACCAGTAAGCCATTTTCCCTTCTTTTCCTGGAAAATTAAAGGAACAAAGACCAGGAAATAACAATGTATTAGCTAAGGTTCTGTTGATTGAAAGCAACAGAACCTAATTCTGGCTAGCTTAAACCATGCTAGGATTTAATGAAGAATACTGCAGAATCTTAGATATCTTATGACTGGGAAAGAGGAGGTTCAGGCAGTTCCTGGGATGTCAGTAACAGGTAGCTGTCAATTAACTGCCCCCACACCACCCACTGCTGCCGTCATCAATATAGCACACCACGATGGCTCCCAGCCTCTGTACGTCTGGGTTCCGGTGTTCAAATTCTAGAGACAGCAAGAGAAATCCCATTGAGTCAGGGATCCTTCCCTGGGTCACACTCCCTGCATATGGTCAGAAATGCAGGATTATGTACTAAAGACACAGCTAAAGAGGACCCACTCCACTGTTTTGGGACCATTTGCAGGGGAGGCAAAATTGTGAGCTACTCACTTAAAGAGGTGATAACCATAAGTTTGCAGGAAAAAAGAAATTGGAGAAGAGAAGGATAACACTATCCTACGGTTTCTTCTGAAAATGGACGAAGGGAACAGCATTTCCATTTGGAAATTCTCTCCTGGCATTTCAATATTTATGGATTCTGAATTCTGAGAAAAATCAGTTGAGAAATTAGGAAAATGGGAAGGAACATTCTAATTTTCCTGTGAAAATTACAGCTTAATAGTCAGTATAGAGAACTTACTGGCTTGAAGAAATGCACTGACTTCAAGTCAAGCAAGATGAGGAGGCACTGACATGTGGAGATGAAAGTTAAGGTGAACAGGACAGGAGCAGTAAAGGAGCCTCAGTCAGACTTTCTTGTATCTGTTGCTGTGTTACAAGTGTGTGTTCATGGCCTTGTCCACTGCTAACAGTGAACCATTTCTGCAAATAAATATTAATGTGTTCCTAGGCATAGTATATGTTTTACAAATCCTATGAGAGGTTTTCTAAGAAATGCCAAGTTTTAGAAACAAAATATACCCTTAAATCGGCAATTTTGACAGTTGCTTCTTTCTAGTGCTATTCATCTTGCCAGGAGATCAGAATGTTATGTTATTTAAATGGTATTGGAGGGGATGATTGATGCCTTGTATAACAATGTCATGTAAACAACGATTAAAGCATTAAGTATTTGTGGTGTTACCTTTCAATCTGTAAAGGACTTTTCTTTAGCATTTATTTTGTGATAACATTCATTTCTTTTTAATGTTTTCTCTATTAATGCTATTGGATTTTATAATCTTGTTACAATATGTTGGCTCCTAATAATAATAAATCATCATTTGTTATCATATCTCTTTAAAACAGAAGACTACTAAAACTTTTCATATAATCCTGTTACAGAAAAAAACGACTATTTGCTTGTTATTATAGTCATTTATTATTTTTCAAAAACTTGTAAGTGAAGTGTTATGAAAATCATATGAATTTGGGAATTCCCAAGCATTCTCAGAAATTCTATTTCCTTGTTCCCAAATCCCAATGATTAATATCTGCCAGGAGTCGGAAAACAGTGAAAGGAAGTAACATCCTATGTTGGATACCTGGTAGGGTTAGTGAAGAAACGTTATTGCTGAGCTCTGTGTTACGCTCACGAATGATGCCATTGAGGAAGTCACGCTTGTTGAAAGGAACGCAGATACACAAAGAGTTTTGCTGCTGTCTGTTGGATAAGAACCCCCTGGTCGATTTCAGCTCCTACTGCAAGTTACAAAAATCAATCCAATGATAAATGAAAAGTGCCCAGTGTGCTGGGAAATAACTTATTTTTTGGCTTCAGAGGAAATTTTAGAAACAGTGCCAAGTGAAACGTAAAAACAAACTACGAAGACGTTCATGAATTTCCCTCTGAAGCTGACAGCCGTATTTTAGCAGATGGAACTCCTACTATTAGCCCAACTCTTGGGTTGAAACAGTGTGTCCAGGAAACCCTATGTTAAAATGCAATGTGTTGGGGATATTGTTCCTCTATTTGCTTGAGTTAATTTTCAAATTAGTGTACTCTTGCTTAGCTGTGCTCTGAGGGAATGAACAAAAGATTGGTAAACTCTGATGGAGAACACTGGTCAGGCAGGGCACATAGAATCCCTGGGGATGGTGGTTCCTGGCAAATGGGGGAGGAGGACCTGAGCCAGGCTTGGGCTGGGCTGGAGGAACATGAAGATGGGATCTACTCACAACCCCCAAAACTGAGGGGTCCTGGTAACATATTATTTCACCCTCAGCCATGCAAATTCATTATTTTTATGGATAAAATAGTTTTAAAAAACTAATTTACATTGAAATGTTAAAAATTTATATAGAGATTAGAAATATTTATATAGAGATTATTGGGAATCCCCTCCTAAAGCCAAACATAAAAAACTACCAAAAAAAAAAATTTCGTGTAGGCTAAGATTGCAAATGACTGATGGAATGTCATTTAAATTAAACATGGAAAATATATTTCCTCTTTAATAAAGATCTAAATTCTATTCTTTTTAGGTGCCTTCAGAAATGAAATTCAACTATTAAAAAAAGTATAGAGAAGCCTTTAGAAAAGAAACTTTTTTTTTGCTGTATTATATATTAAAGAACTTTGATGAGAATAGTTCTAAAGTGTTTAATACTCGATTCCACTGATGTTTCTAGGTATTGTGGGGAACACCTAGAAATTAAATCTTCATCTTTGGCAGATCAGAGGCCTATTATTTTTAGGTAAAACAATTAAAATCTGCTTTTAATAAATCACAAATTTTGCAAGTTAGCCATTAATAGTAAGTGCTTTTCAAAGTTGGGCCCAATACATGAAAAAGCCAGAAAAACATACCTGCATTAGTTTTGCCCATCACCTTCTTATGCTGGCCTCAGGAGATTTATTAACAGCATTCAATATTTTAGGTAGGCTGGATGTGGTGGCTCATGCATGTAATCCCAGCACTTTGGGAGGCTGAGGTGGGAGGATGGCTTGAGACCAGGAGTTCAAGACCAGCCTGGTCAACCTAGTGAGCCCCTCGGTCTCTCTGAAAAGAAAAAAAATTTAGGTATCCTGTGGCTACCTCCAAAAACAAACTCCAGAGGAACTGAATTTTCTTTTTTATTTCATGTGTTGGGATAATGGCTTCTTTTGCAGTTACTTACGAAGAATTTAAGGGTCAGTAAAAATATTTTTTCATCCTTAATAACATGAATTCTCTAATTTGTGTGTGATATAATGCTAGATATTGTGCCAAAAGTGTTACATAGACATAATCCATGCCCATTTTCAAAGATAATACTAATATAGAGAATAAGAATCATTATTATTGTAGTAATTATTATTTTAGTAGTAGTAGTAATAATCAAAACAATTACATCAAACACTTATTAAACCCTTATTATGTGATAGGTACTGTGTAAGCAATTTCCACATATTAGCTCCTTAAATGTGATCACTAACCCCATGAGGTAGGTAGCATTATGTCCATTTTATAGATGCAGAAACTGAGCTTTGAAGAGGGAAAGCAACTTGCCCAAGGCCATGCAGGCAGTCATTGATAAGGGTGGGGAGCGAGAAGTTGAAGTCTGAGATGTAAGTTCACAGACACGAGTACACAAACACGTACAAGATACTCGTATGACATGTGGGGTTGCTTGAAATATGTAATTGACTTTCCCCAGCACAAGAAAGTGTTTGGACAGATTTCAAAGGGATCTAACACTTCCTCAGAGGACTGCCCTACGACATTTTTCCGTGTGCTTTTCTGCCTCTTGTCCTATACTTTTGGCATTTCTTCTGCTCTTAGAGGCAATGAGTCAACAGCATATTTTTAGCACCTCCTGTGTGCATAGAAGTGGCCCCTGACTCAATGGGAGTGTATAACTACCATGGGCCAAATCAGTGTGCTTTCCTGTTAGCCAGGGGATTATAGAAGAACACGCTCCCCTGATTCCAACAGAACTTGCTGCCACTCTGATGTCTTCATTGTAAGGCCTCTAAATGAATGTTCAAGAAATTCATGTTAAAGGCACGTGTCATATGTGTAACTTGTAAACATTTGTGTACTTGTCTCTGTGTCCTTACACCTCAGGCTTCAACTCTTGTTTTTACCTTTATCAATGACTACCTGTGTGCTGTGTGGCTTTGGACCAATTGCTCACCCCCTCTAAAGCTCAGTTTCTGCATCTGTAAAATGGATATAATGCCATATATACATAGATATAGATATACATACACCAATATATATACACACATATATATGTGTGTATATACATATATATATAATATACAAACTGAAATATATAGTTATATAAATATTTCAGTTTAAGTTTCAAAAATCACTGGAGGGTATTTTTATAATACCCTTCAGCAATTTTACCTGCTGCCTTTGCACATTCTGGTGAATTTCTAAATGGAAGTCTGATAGAGATTAATCTTTTAATGCATCATAAATAAAAAAGAAAATCACAGAATGATGTAGCTGGAGAGGACCCTGGGGATCTAGTGTTTCATGAAAGATTAATGTCCTTGATCTGTTTGTAAGTGTTTTGGAAAAATCTTCCATGGTCAAATAAAACTTGGCAATGTTGGATTAAAGTTAAATAGGTTTTTTTTTCCTGCAGAACTTCATAGTCTTTAATATGCTAATATGTTTTGTGAATCTACAAGGAATGAAGTGTTTCAATACTTATTTTACCCAGATTCTCATTTTGGTACAGGCTGGTCAAGCTGAGTCAGCTAGTATATTCTCTAGATGGAGATGATGGCTGATGCCTTTTTGAGAGCAAGAGAGTCCCCAGGGGAAGCAAGGGTATATCAGTTGCTCCATTTCATGCCAAGGATCCTCAGTCTTTAGAGGCTCAGAGAAGGCTGAAAGGCTACTCTAGGCTATCAGGGCTACCATTCATTGTGACCCATGCTACAGAGAAGCTTTGAGCTCAGTGCAAAGGAGTGACCAGCCCTTGAGAATCAGGAAAATTTATTTATTCCTGACCTAGTCCACTGAGGACATACAAGGAATGGGGCAGGGGAGTGTCACCAGCTATGGTTACAAGCTAGTCTGATTCTCTTTCATTAAGAAAACTGGTCCCTGTGAGTTTAGATTGGGAAGCACCAGGTTAAAAAAATTTTAGGCCAGGAGTGGTGGCCACTGTACTCCAGCCTGGGTGACAGAGTGAGAATCTGTCTTAAAAAAAAAAAAAAAAAAAGTTAAGTGATGTCTTCTGTTGAGGACCTCTCAGAACTTTTAATATGAAAGTGTGCATTGTGAAGAATGTGAGTAGAGTGTACAGGAGTTTTAAAAGCTACTTGGTCATGAAACTCTTGCTTTGTGCAGGATTCGAGGGGCACTAACATTCTGAGGAAAATATTTTGGGAAACATTGATCTAATCCAAACTTCTCATTTTACCAGCAAACAACTGTGGGGCCCTCTAAGTTTCCTTTCTCCATCATTGTGACAAATTCATTGGAATTAATTCAATCAAACCTGGGGTCAGCTTTGAAGAGATTTATTTAGCAGGTAAATCTGTTTTGTACATTTTGAGGGAGTTCTGAGTTTCCATAGTCAAAAACCACAGATCAATTTAACCAACCTTTATGGAATATCACCTATGGCCCAAAGACCCTTTAGCTACAGTGATGGTCTACAAAAATATAAACTGTAATTCTTGCAATACAGGAGATTAGTAATAATGGTAAATAGAATGATGATGACACCATGAATAGCTAACATTTATTGAATGCCTTTCTATTAGTCAGGCACTTTACTAAGTATTTTAATCCTCCCAACAATTTATGAGGTAGGGATTATAATAATTCCCATCTTATAGTGAGGACACTGAGGTTAGGAAATTATCCTAGCCTAAATGTTAAGTGTAAGCATGAATAGAAAGGTGTTATCAGCCTATAAGACATTCCTTTATGAGTGATACAAAATCCTATATAAATTCAGAGAAAAGAAAAGTGGTTTTCGAAGTCCTTGATCAGTGAGTGTGAAGCATGTGGTGGCCCGGTTACTGTTTGTTTGCCCATCTGTCCTCCCTCTGGGGATCAGCACCCCCTTACTTTGGAAGAATTGTTTTCCTTTTCACTGTAAGGTTCTTTCTGGCTATGCGATGGGGCACATTGCCTCGAACTAGCCCTGTTCCAGTCTTTGAGAACCTTGAAATTGGAACCAAGGAAAGAGGATTGCCTCTTGAATGGTAATTCTCTAAAATCTAGTCTGAGGTGCTGGTGCCTAATCCCTGGGTCTGTGGAAGGAGCTGGGCTGTGAGAGGGGAGAATGATGTTGATGTCAAGAGAGAGGCAGGTGCTAGGAGCAGAGAGATGGAGGCCTGGAGGGTTTCTGGGCTTCTCTGAGGCTTAGGGTTTGGATCATTGTCTTCATTACTGGAACAAAGGATTTACCATACCTGCTCTTCTGGGAATGAAACTGTCCTGCTTTGCAAAATAAAGTGTCATTAGAAAGAGATCTTAAAAACCCCACACCATAGACAGGTGCACAGATCCGTAGAAGTGTTAAAGTTCTGTCTGTTGGATGCTAAGCCAAGACTCTTAAGTATGTTCTAAAGAGAAACTGGTGTGTGTAGGCTGTGCACTCCCAGGGAGATAAAAATTAGGAACTTTATGGGTTGGGCTTGGTGGCTCCCACCTGTAATCCCAGCACTGTGGGAGGCTAAAGTGGGCAGATTGATTGAGCTGAGGAGTTCGAGACCAGCCTAGGCAACATGGTGAAACCCCATGTCTACAAAAGCTACAAAAATTAGCTGGGCGTGGTGGCATGTACCTGTAGGCGGGAGGATCGCTTGAGCCCAAGAGGGAGAGGGTGCAGTGAGCCATGATTGTGCCACTGCACTCCACCTGGGTGACAGGAATTTTATGGGGAATGGGATCTTGGAGACTGAGTAGAGACTAGAGGAAAAAAAAAAAAAAAACTACCTCCCCAACTGGCCACACTATTCTTTTAAAAAAATGTTAATTGACAAATTAAAATTGTATGTATTTACGGAGGTATAATGTGATGTTATGATATATGTATACATTGTGGAATAATTAAATCCAGAGAATTAATAGATTCATCACCTCAAAACCTATCTTTTTTGTGGTGAGAACATTTGAAATTTATTGTCTTAGCAATTTTGAAATACACAATACTTCATTGTAAACTACAGTCACCATGCTGTGCTGTAGATCTCAACAAAATGTATTCTTCCTGTCTCAGCTAAAACATAGTACTCTTTGACAACATTTCCCCATTCCTCTCACCCCCTCCAAAAACACCCATTCTTTATGTTGAAGAGAATGGCTAAAAAGTCCCAGCAGGTTTCAACTGACAGCTTCAGTGGTTGTCCCATCACACTTCAATGTTATTAATAGAAAGGGGAGGGGCAATACATAATTCGGACAGGCAGAAAGTACCATTGTAACCACTTTCCTGACTTCACAGAAAAAGTCCTCTTGTTTTCATCTGTAAAATGGGAACTGCGTGAATACCATTATTCTTTTCTTCAGCCTCCAAAGAAAAAACAGATGCAAAGCCTTTTATCAATTGTAAAACAGTATACAATGTGTGTTATTACTCACAGTTGTCTTACTGTGACCAAACACTTTATAAGCCTGCGGCAAGTCAGCCTTACTCTCAGGAAGTGGACAATATTTGGGGAAGGAGAAGCAGCAGGATCTTTCAGGACAGTAGCCTTGGTGGGTCCAAAAATTCCTTGAGCGAAATGGGAGACAAAACTTTCTTCCTGCTTTGCGGTTTATCCTGTTAGTCTTGTCTCTCTTCACTCCTATTTTCTATGGAGAATTTCCTGGTTTTGGAGTTTGGGTGCGTTTTATGGAGAGGAGGCAGAACATCTTTAGCTCCAGCAGAATGAAAGGATACATGCAAAGGAACCTAGCACAGTATGTGGTACCCAGTTCCCCTTTAACTTGGCTTTATTCATTCACTCCTGGTAGGGCACTAATAAGGGATTTAGCCCCCTCCTATTGAAAACGATTAATTCAGGGAAGAGTTCAGGCAGTGTGGACAGATACAGTGTAGGCCAAGCCTGTTTCTAAGGCAGGAGCTGGGTAGGGAGGGTGAGAAGGGCGAGAAGAATAGGGAAATATGTGTCGTCTGTGTTGCTGCTGTTGCAAACACCACAACAAACAAACAAGTGAAAAAAAAAAAAAAAAAGAATTGTCCATACCGGAAAGTGTGCTGTTTTGGAGGAGGCTGGGGAAAGTGTGGATGGCTCGAGTGGGTCCTGTTGGATTGAAGTCTGACAGTGGTGATTCCCTTCAACAAATGGTCGGGGTGGGAGGGTACACACACACACACACACACACACACACACCCCACATGCAGCGCCCAGCCTCCGATTTCAGCGCTGGCAGGAGATAACCATTCTTAGCTCGCCTTTCCAGGGTTATTTTTGGCTGAGGCTGTTCGCTGATGGCAAAAGGTTTCAGCCCCCTCCCAAATCCCTCCCCGTGCTTGTTCTAAAGAGAAACTGGTGCGTGTAGGCTGCGCACTCCCAGGGAGACAGGGAGACGGGGCCTGGCGCCGGAGAGGAACCCGGACTCTGCCCAAAGTCTCGCCGCCCGCCGGCTGTTTTCTGGCGGAGGGTGTGCCCCGGAGGGCGTCGATCGCGCGTGAAGGCTGGGGCCAGGCGCGGGTGCAGGCGTCACCGGGGTCGGGCTAGCAGGCCCTGGAATCAGGCTTTTGGGACACCCCGAAAGTGAGTCCAACTTGGGGAGAAACTGAGGACACCTCGGGCGGTCTGGCAGCGGAGAAGGTGGGCAGGAGAAAACTTTACAGGAAGGCAGAAGCAATCTCCGCCGAGGGAGTCAGCGAGCAGCCGCACGGAGAGGAGGGGCGGGCAGTCCCCAGGCGGGCGGGTGCAGGGCGCAGGGTGCCGACCTGCCGGAGAGGGGGCCTGGGCGCGAGGCGGAGTCCCGGTGCGCGGCCAGGTGGGCGGAGGCCCCCGGCAGGCTGCAGATTGCCTCCGGCCCCGGAAGCCTCAGCAGGACCGGCCAGGAGGCGCCACGGAGGGGAGCCCCATCCCGGTGCTGACAGTGCCCACCGCGCCCTACGAGGACCGGCGGCCGGCCGGCGGCGGGGGTCTGCGGCGACCTACCGGCCTCTTCGAGGGCCAGCGCAACTACCTGCCCAAATTCATCCAGAGCGTGCTATCGTCCATCGACCTGCGCGACCGCCGGGGCTGCACCACGGTGGTGGGCAGCGACGGCAGGTACTTTAGCAGGACGGCCATCGAGATCGTGGGGCAGATGGCCGCGGCCAACGGGGTGAGTGTCCGGATGCCCCTCGCTTCCCGCCGCGCTGCCGCCATGCCCTCTCCTAGCCCTTGTCCCCCTGCTGCCTCCGGGCCCAGCTGGGAGGCCCCTGCCCAGCCCAGGCTTTGCTTCCTCGCTCCCGAGTCCTCACCCTCCAGCGCCCCACTCCCGCCGCGCTCGCAGCCTCCCCGGCGCACCCCGGACACTGGGTTCTATTAGTACCCACCGCCCCCAAAAGCCTTGAGGGGTGTCCGTCGTTCCTGGAGCCACTCCGGGTGCCCTGGACTCTTCTCCGACTCTGCACACATCCCACACCTGCTCATTTTTCTTTCGGACATTCTCTTACCCGGCCCTGTAGATTCCAAGGCAGCTCCCAGTTTTCCATATTGTTCCCAACGTGTTCACTGCCCACAGTCCCCACACAAACTTCTTTCCCAGGCTCACAACATAGTCCCTCTGCCCCGTGCCCTTTTTGCAATAATCTGCCAGTCCCCTAAGTCTTAGCTCTGCCTATTTAACAGTAGTGGTGTCTCAGAACACACACACACACACACACACACACACACACACACACACACACACGATCCCTGACATATTTGGCAAGAGTAGGTCCTGAAGGTTTTTAACATTTTGGTTCTTTAACCCAGTGGAATTACTGAATGATTTATTTAATTAGGGTAGGGATGGAGTGGATCCATTTGTTTGATGCTAAACAGCCTGAGCTCACAGTTCCCAGGGGGCATATCTCTAAATGGTCTGAAACGAGATTTGCAGTGGTTTTCTTAATGCAATTCCCAACTTCTCTCCAAATGCCTTTTGACATTTGACAGCATTTCATGCCTCTTCCCCTTTCGCTTTTCATCCTTGTTTTCTCTCCCTTCTCCCACGACCTCGGTAGTCTTCTGCAATCCAGATTCTCAGACTTCGGGTTTTTCTCCCTCTGCCCCTTTCCTCTCTGTCCTATAACTAGAAGCACCTTTTGGCATAGACCCGTATCCCAGTTTCCTCTTTCCCAGGTCCAGCAGCATCTCAAGGACATCTACAAGAGGGATACCTAACTTCAGGGGTCTCTGAATGATATGTGGGAAACATCATCTAAAAAAGTAATTTTATCCTTATTCATGCAACCAGACCCACACTCATAGAACTTTTCTTTAAGGGGAGTGTCTTGCAGATGTATAAATGAGTGTTAACATCTTTAAAAGCGAAACTGCACAATTCCCTGGCATTTGAATTCCCTCCTTCCTTCCCAACCCTCTCCTTTTCATTTTCTCATTTATTATTAAAAACATTTTTAAAGGATCTCCATGCTTCATATTTATCTACTATAATTCCTCCTTCTCGGTGTTGCAGGGATGGGGAAAGAGGATTTTTTAAAAAACACAATAAAAAGCGATTGGGAGAAACAGGGCCAATGGTGTTGGGGTGGGTAGTGGAATTGTGATTTTTGACTCCAGTAGACAATGATGCTGGATATATGGGGTTTGATTTCTCTCTGGCTCCTCACTTGAGATTGATGAAGTTTGGCTAGAATCAGGGAGTTGAACAGAGGTTGACAAATGGTCTTTCACTCTTCTCTGACAGGCTGTTCCTGTGGAGTGATGGAGAATAATGAGCCTTGGGAGAGCTATGGGAGCTCTCATACTCCTTCCCGAGCCAATTTTTTAGGGAGTGAGAGAAACATGGCCTGTCCAATACTTGTTGTGGGTCAAGATATTTTTGAAGCTACGGTTGTTGATTTGCATGGGAAAATTATGATGTCTTATTATTTCTTGTCCCACTTTACCATAAGGGCTCCTCATCTTCTTACTTCAATGGGTCTTCCATGACACACACACTTTATTAACTCTAAGGGTGGAATTTATTTTAACAGATAATTAGCATAGGTCAATATATGCTGAAAATAGAGTCAAATTAAACCTACTAGCTGTTATAAAGGACAGATGACAAAATCCACATAGAAGCATCGACTCTTAAATAATCTGAAAGTACTACTTCTAAGAGGGGCGGGCATGGGTGAAGGGAATGGTGGACATGTTTCAGAATTTCAAATGCCAACTTTAACCAATCGTTTCCTCATTTTGTTCACCTTCTTGGGGGCTTATGCTAAAGTGAAGTGAATAGCCATAAGGCTGGCTTCAGGAGAAAGGTGGTCTAAAAGAACTGGATAATTATAAGCAAAATTGGTCTCGAATGATTGAAAATTGATGAGAATGTGCTTGTCTCCTGATTTGGCATCCTGAGTTAGACTCAGGAATACTGAACATGGATCCCAAAGGCTTTGGTCTTTTTTGATATCCTATTGGATAATCATAAGCAGGCTAGAAAAATAGGAAACTAGAATTTATTCTCTTTGAACTGACAAATCTGACCAGTGGGCTGCATTCTCTATATCTGAAAAATCTTGGTTTTGATTGAAAAATTAATTTTACAAAGCAATTTTCTTTTTTTCAATTAAATTTCATTTTTTTTTTGACACAGGTTCTCACTTTGTTGCCCAGGCTGGAGTGCAATGGTACAGTCTTGGCTCACTGTAGCCTTGACCTCCCCAGATTCAGGTGATCTTCCCACCTCAGCCTCCTGAGTAGCTGGGGCTATAGGTGCACGCCACTACGCACAGCTGATTTTTGTGTTTTTACTACTCATAGGGTTTCTCTGTTGCCCAGTCTAGTCTCAAACTCCTGATCTCAAGAGATCTGCCTGCCTTGGCCTCCTAAAGTGTCATGAACCACCATGCCCAGCCTACAAAGCAATGTTCTAGGAAAAACTACAGTTACTCTTTGATTATGTAATTGCTGGAGAAGAAAAGCATGGCATTTCTAAAATGATGAACTATATTACTTATATTTTAATATCTCATAAAGTTTGAAATAGACATTTCAAACATAAACATGTATAAAAATTTTTATAAATTATAAAATCAAAAACATTTTACAATTATTTTATTATAAAATTATTATAGAATCAAAAACATTATAAATTTAAACAACTTTTTTAAAAATTTACTTTGGGATTTCCCATGGAGTGATGGAGAATAATGAGCCTTCGGAGAGCTATGGCAGCTCTCATACTCCTTCCTGGGCCAACTTTTTTAGGAAATGGGAGAAATATACCCTGTTCAATGTTTATTGTGGGTCAGGATATTTTTGAAGCTATAGTTGTTGATTTGCTTCAAACTTTAAAAAAATTATTATAAAATTATGGGATGTAAAAAAATTTATTATAAAACTTTGAAATTTTCAAACTTTCAGAAAAGCAGAGAGATGAGATTAATGGCACTCACAGGCAAGCATAGAACATAGATTGTAAACATTTTGCTATATTTGTGTCATGACTATTTTTTGCTTGTGTTTGAAAGTATATTAAAGAAAATGATATTTTACCCCTAAATTCTTTAGTACAGATTTCTAAAAAAATAAGAACATTTTCCTGTATAGTTACAAAATCATCTTTTCAAACAAAATAAAAAATGGCTTTTTTATATCATTTAGTACCCAGTCCACATTCAGATTTCCTCAATTATTATGAAATGTCCTTTTATTTTTTGAGACAAAGTCTTGCTCTTTCACACAGCCTGAAGTGCAGTGAAACAATCATAGCTCATTGCAGCCTCAAACTCCTGGGCTCAAGTGATCTTCCTGCCTCAGCTTCCTGAGTAGCTAGGACTAGAGGTGCACACCACCATGCCCAGCTAATTTATTGTTTTTGTAGAGATGGAGGTCTTACTACGTTGCCCAGGCTGGTCTCAAACTCCTGGCCTCAAGTGATCCTTCCAGCTTGGTCTCCCTGAAATATCTTTTGTGGCTGGTTTGTTCAAATTAGTTTCTTCTAATCAAGGGATACACATTGCATTTGATTATTTAGCTCAAGACTTTTTTAACCTGGAAAATACTCATACTCTTTGTTTATGTATTTATTTAGTGAAATTGACTTGTTGAAAAACTAGTCAGTTGTCCTGTAGAATATTTCCCCTTCTGGAATTTTCTGGTTGCTTTTTATGGTGTCATTTAACTTTTCACTCTGTTTTTTCCTGGTTAACTGGAAGTTAGTTCTAAAGGCTTTTAGGCCTGCTATAACAAAATACCAAAAACTGGATGACTTATAAAGAACAGAAATTTATTTCTCACAGTCCTAGAGGCTAGCAAGTTTAAAATCAAGGAGCATGTGGTTTTGATATCTGGTTAGGACCAACTTTCTGGTTCATAGATTGGCCTTCTTGCTGGGCCCTCACATAGTGGGAGAGACTAGCTAGCTCTCTGGGGCCTCTTTTATAAGGGCACTAATTCCAATCATGAAGCCTCTGTCCTTATGATCTAATGACCCCCTAAAGGCCCCACCTTTTAATACCAGCACCTTTGGGGTTAGGATGTCAACATATTAATTTGGGGAAGACATACACGTTCAGCCCATTGCAAGGTTTAGTTAGATTCAGGTTCAACTTCTTTTTTTAAAGACTATTTCATAGGCAATAATGTGTATTCACATCCCATCATTAGTGATGGTGAGATGATCGCAAGGTTAGGGTGATCACTGCCTATCTCCTCTGCTATATTCCCCCTTGGGTCAAGCCAGTAGTCTGTGACGTGAACTTTGTACCATGTGTATATTCAGTTATATTCTGTATCAATAGTTACTTGATTGTTTTAGCATTTATTAATGATCCTTGCTTGAGTTGATTATTTCATTAGGGGTTTCAAAATGGTGAATTTCTAATTCTCTAATTCTATCTACATGTTTTAGCTGGCATTTTTCTATAAGCAGACCATTTTCTTCACAACTGGGTTATTTGGCTACCCTGAAACATAGTTCCTTCCGGGAAGGCAGAACATATGTTTATTTCTGTCTTTTAAAAATTACTGGTGTTTGGAGTGAAGATTAGGTGAGCTAACTACCTCCACAGGTGACAAATGAATTTTGTTTTGTCTCACTTTTGCTTTTTTGAATATCACTGTGTCTGCTTGGATTTTTATATTTAATTTGAATGGATTAGGGAATAAATGAGAAGATAGGTTTTATCTGTTTCTGTAGTTTTTATGTGGCTGTGTGAACTTACTTTTAAAAATTCCCAGAAATATTTTAATTCCCCTTTAAAGATATAAACTATGTCATACTATAAAGCAAAAGAAAAACCAATCATGTGAAGAGTAAATAGTATCGTTTAAACGAATTGTGGTTAAGCTTAGTTTGTAACTAATTAGTTTTTTATTTTCTTTCTACTTTTATCTGCTTCAGAGCCTCTTCAGTGGTTTAGATCTTCTATGTGTCAAATTATTCTAATCTCTTAAAAAGTTTAAGAGCTAAAATACAACACAATGACTACAGGAATGCCCTTGTCCTTTTCTGGGTAGGTACACCTAAGGCAACTTCTTTTTCTCTTCGTTGTTCTCTTCTTCTTTCTTATTCTTAAATCATCTTCAATATTGGACAGATGACAGCACTATGCCTGCCTCAAGATGTTTCTGACTTTTTCTTTTTCTTTTCTTTTTTTTTTTTTTTTGAGATGGAGTCTTGCTCTGTCACCCAGGCTAGAGTGCAGTGGCACAATCTTGGCTCACTACAACTTCTGCCTCCTGGGTTCCAGTGATTCTCCCAACTCAGCCTCCTGAGTAGCTGTGGTTACAGGCATGCACCACCACGCCTAGCTAATTTTTTGTATTTTTACTAGAGACGGGGTTTCACCATGTCGGCCAGGCTGGTCTTGAACTCCTGACCTCAAGGGATCTGCCTGCCTTGGCCTCCCAAAGTGCTGGGATTACACGTGTGAGCCACTGCACCCGGCCGTTTCTGACTTTGTCTAAAGTCTTCTTTCTCTGGAGATGACATTATATAATAGCACTGTTCAATAGAAGTTTCTTTGATGATGGAACTGTTCTATAATCTGCATTGTCCCAGCCACTAGCCATATGTGACTACTGTAACACTTGAAATGTGGCTAGAGCAGCTGAAGAACTGAATTTTGCATTTTACTGAATTTTAATTAATTAAAATAGAAATGCTAATAACCATAAGTGGTTAGTAGCTACCATACTGGACAGCAAAGATCTATAATTCAGCATTTAAAATCGATTTTGTTTTGTTTTCAAAAATGGAGTCAGACTGTTACAACCCAAAAGAACTGTAGGTTAAATTAAGGTAAATCCCCAAATACTACATACACATTTGGGAAATCCAAACCAGATTTTTTCATGTGATAACCACACCCTCTTTTGACTTTAGCCTTGGAGGTAATGGAGTATGGCAGAAAAAACCCTGTATCAGCAGCTGGAAGACTCACCTTCTTTTCCTAGCTCTGCCATATATTGACCAAAAGAGTCAAAGTCCATTCAGATGGTTGAAGGGCCTTGGAATTTTGTTTTTGGTTTTCACATACAAGTTGGAGGGCAGATGCGTTAGCCTCTTGAAATACCCAGAAACCACTTGTTTCCTCATCTAAAAATCAGGTATGACAGGATCATTTAATTATCCTGGAAATCAGATGAAGCACTGCATATGAAAGCACTTTGTAACATCGATAGCACTGGGAAATGTAAAGACCTTTTACTGAAATATAAAGGTGTATGGTCAACTGAATATATCTCAGATAGTTAGGATTTGACTGTATATATTGAATATAACCTGTAGTGGGCCCCTTGGTAAACAGCTTACAGTTTTGTTGCAAGTTTTAGCCAAGAGAAAATTTATTTGTTGACTAGTCATGCCCTTTATTGGCCACATGATGAGCAGCCAAGATATTAACACACAGTGCACCTTGCAGAATTCAAGAATGTCTCAGTGTCTTGTGACCTAGGAAGCTGAAATGCAGTGGTATGCAGAAGGCTGGCTCAGTAGGAGCCTTGGGAGTGTCCTCCAGATAGATGTTTGTGCAGGTTGTGTTTGATTCCAGTTGGCCATGAAAAGCTGGTTGCTCTAAAGAATGAGAATATACTTGGTTTTGCATTTACGAGAACTATCTGGGGAACAAATCTTGGGGTGGAAGAAAGAAGGGAGGGAGGGAAAGCTGTGCTTCAATACCTAGGGCTTCTTTCCTGGAATGGATCTGAGAATCTGGGATTGGGTGGCTAATATCTCATCTCTAGAAGGGAGAAAGAACTGGGTGGTGATGGCTTTGTATTTTCTATTGGAGTTCACTAGAGAATAGGTGAATGGAATGGGCTGCTATGAACCAGACATTAGGGAGGACAGGTTTGTGATACATTAGAAAACTTGAATGAGCCCTTCTATGATTCTCTCTTCCCTCTTTCTGCTTCCCGTTCTTAATCACCATCCGCAGGTTGTGGAATTAGCAAATCTATTACGTGAGCAATAGCAAACTTACAGGAGCCCTTGGCTCCATCTATCTCCCTGTTTGTGTCAGTTCCTTCTGGATGCTTTTAGTCTGTGGTCTTCATTCCCTCTTTTTATGGGGAAGTAAAAGGAGTGGGACAGATTATGAGAACAGCTGGGTCCTCCCAGTTGCTGGGGTGGTTATTTTAAGCTTTGTTTAATGTGTCCAGAGACCCAGATGGCATTTTTAACTAAGCTGCTTTATTAAATCTTGTGATAAAGCATAGTGATGTTTATTGAAAAGGCAGACACGCATCAGCAACATTATGCGTGAAACTTGCTCTAAGAATTTTCTATAAAACATCTGTTCTCTTGGAGCCTTTTGTGAACTCTGGAAGTTTGCTAGTTTCTATACAGACTTGAGGACAAGAAGTTGGAACCCACTTTTGGAGATGTCCAAGCATAGGTATTGGAATCATTAATCCTAACCCTCTCAGTTTTAAGGCCCCGGATACCCTTCTGTTAGACAACAGTAACATGAGCAAGCACTGTAATAACCTTTAAACAAGATGATTTGGAAATAATGGACAAGAAAAATTAGTATCAATTGTTTGGGGATTTTAAAATTAAAGATAAAAAGCTAGGGCTTCAATGACCTGTGCCAGCCTATAGCCTTAAGAGTCAATTTGCAAACACTCAAGATTTGGCCAATATGCCTCTACTACTTCTACTTAACACAGTCAAAGGGAAATTTTTAGATTCTTTCATCTGATTTGACTCTCTTAGTTACGAATAAGAGGATATCTAGAATATATATGTGACTTGTTAAAATGAAAATCCACCTTCTCTGAGTCTTCAAATATCTTTCATATCTTACATTTTTTAGTCACATCCACTTTTGAAGTCATGTCCGTAGTTGTATGAAAAGAAAAATTTCAGGAACATTCAACCTCAAAAGTTCTTTTTCTTAGTCTGAAGTCGTAGAAGCATTTGACTTTTACTTTCTCTTTTTAAGTTTGTACTAGTAGGTATTTTGTATAAATATAATATTTAATTATTGCGTCTGTATTCTTTTTCTCTAGTAAACATCCTGGTTTTTAGCTATCAATATGTAGTTTTACATTTAGGGATTTCTAATGGAAAGAGAAAGGAATCTGAAATCAGAGGACGAGAGTTTATTCTACTTGACCAAACACATACACAATACTGGAAGGAGAGTTTTACAACAAATATTTAATATCTATGACATGTAAAACGTTTTTTGAAATCAAGAAAATTCAAACAATTCAATACAAATATCATCAATAATAAGACATGAACAGGTGGCCAACCTTATTAATAACCAGAGAAATATAAATTAAAACAATCCATCAACTTGTAAAAAAGATGAAATTACCCAGAGTTGGTGTAGGTGATGGAAAATTGTCATGTTTGTATACTGTTCATAGAAGTTAAATTGACATAACTTTTTGGTCAGGCAATTTGGAAGTATATATCTAAATTAATAGAGTAGTTTTCTAATAACCTGGGAATCTCTTAATCTAAGAATCTTTACTGTAGATTTTTCTAGAACAAATGTACAAACATCTGTGTACAAGGGTACTCACTGCAGCATTTTGCTAAGGAAAAACTCAGAAAAAATCTATATGTTCAACAGAGAACAGGTACATAATTTATGACACAACTGCACAATATACACCACTAAAATAAAGGATATAAATTTATATGTAGTATGAAAAAGATGTGAATGATAGCTTGTTGGTGAAAAACAGCAATGACTGGAATATTGTGTGTAACGTAATCCTGCTTTTCTGTATATAATGTAGGCATAGAAAATAGGATTGAAAGGACATACTCTAGTCAACAGTGTATATAGATTGGGTGGAGGGGGTGTATAATGGGGAAGGAGAGTCCCTTTTCCTATCTATTCCATATACATCTCTGGATTTAAAAGATCATACACGCATATGCATTACCTTCGAAATTAAAATGATAAAGACAAAAGGAGAAGCTTTGGATTTGAATCATGATACTACTGTTTGCAACTTCTATGACCGTGGGGAAGTCGCCTAGCCTCCTGGGGTTTATTTCCTCATTTATAAAAATAGGGAAAGTAATAATACTTGACTACATATCTTCTAGGGTTGTTGGGAGGATTGAATGTGATAATGGGTTACAGCATTATGAATTATTTATTCATAGAACACAATTATTATAAAAATATTTTGCTCTGATTAAAATAAAAGAAGGACGAGATCGTGTGTGTTTTTCAGTCCCAGTAGCTTTACTAACCAGAAAGCGCCTGCTGATGTGGTGATCACAGTTGCTTTGGTGCAGCTTCCTGTTGACTTTTGGCAATTCTCCACGCTGCTAGCTAAGGCTGAGGTGGCGACTGTGGAAGGTGTGATCTCCTCCCCCTCCCAGCACACATTTGTGTGCATACTCACACTCACGCACACACAAACACACACATGCACACTCTATCACAGTACATGAGGTGGCAGCAGCTGCTCCGGCATAGACTTTCACACAACATAAAGGGCTTTTTTGGTGTGGTCTGTGCATTATTTCCTGTTAAGCATGAGCTGAGTCAGTGCCATGCTTTTCCATCTGAAACCTTTCTGAGGCTCAGGCTGTGTTAAGAGCAAACCCTCTCCCCTCCATGCCCACCCCATGGCCCTCTACTGAAGCCAGATCATAATCTGCTCATTTCATGAGGATTTTCAAACCGAATGGACTGGGCCATGTGAGAGATCACTGAAAGGAACAGACCAAGCAGAGGCTAAGAGACTCCACGCTAATCTGCTGAGTCATCTGAAAATGCACAGCTGTGGCAGCTCACGGTGCTTTAAAGTACTTTGGCAGGATGTTTGTTCAGGGGGCCTGTTCCTGCAGCCCTGCTGAATGTTTGGTTAGGAGGCATAATCATTTTTTGGACAGGATCTCCCAAATGTAAGGTGATAGATGCTAATGTGGAATATAATACAGAAGATCCAGCTTGGATGTCATAAATAACAATAAATTGTTTAATCTTGCTGAGTTGTAAATCTATGATTGCCAGAGGTCTTTAGTTCACTGGAACATAGTATGGGGGCAGGGGCACTTAGCAAATAGGCAGTTATTATTTTCCAACCAGACAGAAACTGGTCTGATGAAATTTATCTAAAAAGGCATACACATGTATTTTAATTAATTGTGACAATTACTCAGAGAAAACACATGGCCCTAAAGAGGCTGAGGGTTTTTTTGTTCTACCTATAAATGTATATGTATATTCACCTATATTCTACCTATGTATAAGTAAGAGAATGAGTTTTTGTTTTGGGGATATATATTTATACGTATCTATACAGACAGACATACACATACTTAATTTCTGTGTACCTATTAAGGTGCGGTGACAGATGGAAAGTATTTTTAAGCATTTAGATAGCTTATTCTATAGCATATGTGTGCATATAGCCCCCCCATAAAGCTTTGTCTCTTTTCTGGATATATTTAACAAGAGGCTAGAACAGAGTCCAAAATGTCAGAAATGTTTGAACATTCCATAGAAATGAAGGAGGTGTTTCCAAATGACCTATGTTTCTATGGCAATAAATAGAACTTGTGCTGCGTTGGATGGGTCAGGAGTAAGGAATATAAACAGTGTAAGTATGGCTATTCCAGGCAGAAATCTACCTTGTAAGAACAGCTTTGTGCAGTGAGCTCGACAACATTGATCAGTTAGCAGTCCGGTTCAGTACAACATTGATCAGGTAGCAAGACGGTTCGGCAGTGCCAGTCGGAGACACAGATGGGGACAATCAAAGAAGATGCAGGTCAGGACAAGGATGCAGACATGTACCTGTCACTACCATGGACTTCAGCAGCTTCTTAGTGAGCAGGTTTATGATCAAAGAAGAAAGACATCGTTGATATGTAAGCAAGTTACAATTAATTTGCTGTTTAGTTACTAGCAAACTACATCCAGTTTTTAGTTTTTAGGTTTTTTTTCTTTTTTCTTTTTTGAAACAGGTTCTTGTTCTGTCATCCAGGCTGGAGTGCAGTCGTTATCCAAGCTCACTGCAGCCTTAAACTTCTGGGCTCCGTGGATCCTCCCACCTCAGCCTCCCAAGAAGCTGGGACTACAGGTGCACACCACCATGGCCAGCTAATATTTCTTATTTTTTTGTAGAGATGAGGCCTTGCTGTATTGCCGAGGCTGCTCTTGAGCTCCTGGCAGTGTAGATATTTCCATGTTTTTACAGATGATGGTGTAGATATTTCCATGTTTATACAGATGAGTGTGTAGATATTTCCATGTTTATAAAGACAGAGTTGTAGATATTTCCATGTTTATACAGATAGCGGTGTAGGTATTTCCATGTTTCTACAGATCGCAGTGTAGATATTTCCATGTTTTTAAAGATAGCGGTGAAGATGTTTCCACTCTTATACAGGTAGCGGTGTAGATATTTCCATGTTTATACAGATGGCGGTGTAGATATTTCCATGTTTATTGAGATAGCGGTGTAGACATTTCCATGTTTATACAGATAGTGGTGAAGATATTTCCATGTTTATAGAGATAGCGGTGTAGATATTTCCATATTTATACATATAGCAGTGTAGATATTTCCATGTTTGTAGTGATAGCGGTGTAGGTATTTCCATGTTTATAGTGATAGCGGTGTAGATATTTGCATGTTTATACGGATAGCGGTGTAGATATTTCCATGTTTATACAGATAGCGGTGCTGATATTTTCATGTTTATACAGATAGCGGTGTAGGTATCTCCATGTTTATACAGATACCGGTGCAGATATTTCCATGTTAATACAGATGGCTGTGTAGGTATTTCCATGTTTATAGAGATGGCTGTGTAGATATTTCCATGTTTATACAGATGGCAGTGTAGATATTTCCATGTTTATGCAGATGGTGGTGTTGATATTTCCGTGTTTACAGAGATAGCGGAGTAGATATTTCCATCTTTTCACAGATTGCGGTGTAGGTATTTCCATCTTTACACAGATAGTGTTGAAGATATTTCCCAGTTTACACAGATAGCTGTGTAGATATTTCCATGTTTACACAGATAGCATTGTAGATATTTCCATGTTTACACAGATAGCGTTGTAGATATATCCATGTTTATACAGATAGCGGTGTAGGTATTTCCATGATTATACAGATAGCGGTGTAGATATTTCCATGTTTATACAGATAGCGGTGTAGATATTTCCATAATTATAGAGATAGCGGTGGAGATAGTTCCATGTTTATACAGATAGTGATGTAGATATTTCCATGTTTATACAGATAGCCATGTAGATATTTCCAGGTTTATAGAGATAGCGGTGTAGATATTTCCATGTTTATACCGATGGCTGTGTAGATATTTCCATGTGTATAGAGATGGCAGTCTTGATATTTCCATGTTTATAGAGATGGTGGTGTAGATATTTCCATGTTTATACAGATGACTGTGTAGATATTTGCATGTTTATACAGATGGCGTTGTAGACATTTCCATCTTTATAGAGATAGCGGTGTAGATATTTCCATGTTTATACAGATAGCCGTGTAGATATTTCCATGTTTATACAGATAGCGGTGTAGATATTTCCATAATTATAGAGATAGCGGTGGAGATACTTCCATGTTTATACAGATAGTGATGTAGATATTTCCATGTTTATACAGATAGCCATGTAGATATTTCCAGGTTTATAGAGATAGCGGTGTAGATATTTCCATGTTTATACCGATGGCTGTGTAGATATTTCCATGTGTATAGAGATGGCAGTGTTGATATTTCCATGTTTATAGAGATGGTGGTGTAGATATTTCCATGTTTATACAGATGACTGTGTAGATATTTGCATGTTTATACAGATAGCGGTGTAGATATTTCCATGTTTATACAGATAGCGGTGTAGATATTTCCATGTTTATACAGATAGCGGTGTAGATATTTACATGTTTATACAGATAGCGGTGTAGACATTTCCATGTTTATGCAGATAGCGGTGTAGATTTTCCATGTCTACAGAGATGGCGGTGTAGGTATTTCCCTGTTTATAGAGATAGTGTTGTAGATATATCCATGTTTATACCGATAGTGGTGTAGGCATTTCCATGTTTATACAGATAGCTGTGTTGGTATTTCCAAGTTTATACATATAGAGGTGTAGATATTTCTATCTTTATGCAGCTCGCGGTATAGATATTTCCATCTTTATACAGATGGCAGTGTAGATATTTCCATGTTTAAACAGATAGCGGTGTAGGTATTTCCATGTTTATACAGAAAGCGGTGTAGATATTTCTATGTTTATACAGATAGCGGTGTACATATTTCTATATTTATACAGAAAGCGGTGTAGATATTTCCATGTTTATACAGATCATGGTGTACATATTTCCACGTTTACACAAATAGCGTTGTAGATATTTCCATGTTTATTCAGATAGCGATGTACATATTTCCATGTTTATACAGATCGCGGTGTAGATATTTCTCTCTACAGATGGCAGTGTAGAAATTTGCATGTTTATACAGATGGCGGTTTAGAGATTACCATGATTATATAGATGGCGATGTAGATATTTCCTTGTTTATGTAAATGGTGGGGAAGACATCTCCATGTTTATAGAGATGGCGGTGTATATATTTCCATGTTTATGCAGATAGCGGTGTTGGTAGTTCCATGTTTATACAGATAGCGGTGTAGATATTTACATGTTTATACACAAAGCGGTGCAGATATTTCCATGTTTATACAGACAGCGGTGGAGATGTTTCCATGTTTATACAGACAGCGATGTAGATATTTCCATGTTTGTACAGATAGTGGTATAGATATTTCCATGCTTATAGAGATAGCGGTGTAGATATTTCCATGTTTCTGCAGATAGCGGTGTACATATTTCCATGTTTACACAGATCATGATGTAGATATTTCCATGTTTATACAGATAGCATTGTAGATATTTCCATGTTTATACAGATAGCGGTGTAGATATTTCCATGTTTATAAAGATCATGGTGTAGGTATTTTCATCTTTCTACAGATGGCAGTGTAGATATTTCCATGTTTATACAGACGGCGGTTTAGATATTTTCATGTTTTTATAGATGGCGGTGTAGATATTTCCTAGTTTATGTAGATGGCGGTGTAAATATTTCCATGTTTACAGAGATGGCGGTGTACATATTTCCATGTTTATAGAGATAGCGGTGTAGATATTTCAATGTTTATAGAGATAGCGCTGTAGATATTTCCACGTTTATAGAGATAGCGGTGTAGATATTTCCATGAATATACAGGTCACGATGAACATATTTCCATGTTTATAAAGATGGTAGTGTAGATATTTCCATGTTTATACAGAGAGAGGTGTACATATTTCCATGTTTACACAAATGACTGTGTAGATAGTTCAATGTTTATGGAGATGGATGTGTAGATATTTTCATGTTTATAGAGATGGCGGTGTAGATATTTCCATGTTTATACAGATGACGGTGTAGATATTTCCATTTTTTACAGATGGCACTGTCGATATTTCCATGTTTATACAAATAGCGGTGTAGATATATCCATGTTTATATAGATGGCAGTGTAGATATTTCCTTGTTTATGTAGATGGCGATGTAGATATTTCCATGTTTGTTGAGATGGCGGTGTATATATTTCCACGTTTATAGAGATAGCTGTGTAGTTGTTTCCATGTTTATACAGATGGCGGTGTAGATATTTCCATGTTAATGGAGATAGCGGTGTAGATATTTCCAAATTTATACAGATGGCAGTGTGGATATTTCCATATTTATACAGATAGTGGTGTAGATATTTCCATGTTTATACAGATAGCAGTGTAGATATTTACATGTTTATAGAGATAGCGGTGTAGATCTTTCTATGTTCCTACAGATCGTGGTGTAGGAGTTTCCATGTTTATACAGATAGCGCTGTATATATTTCCATGTTTATACAGATGACTGTATAGGTATTTCCATGTTTTTACAGATGGCATTGTAGATATTGCCATGTTTATAGAGATAGCAGTGTAGATATTTCCATGTTTATACAGATGGCGGTGTAGATATTTCCATGTTTATAAAGATAGCGGTGTAGATATTTCCATATTTATACAGATAACGGTGTAGATATTTCCGTGTTTATACAGATAGCAGTGTAAATTTTTCCATGTTTATACAGATCACGGTGTAGATATTTCCATGTTTATAGAGATAGCGGTGTAGATATTTCCAAGTTTATACAGATAGCGGTTTAGTTATTTCCATGTTTATACAGACCGCGGTGTAGATATTTCCATGTTTTTACAGATGGCGGTGTTGATATTTCTATCTATACACAGATGACCGTGGAGATATTTCCATGTTTATACAGATGGCGGTGTAGATACATCCATGTTTCTGAAGATGGCGGTGTAGATATTTTCATGTTTATAGAGATGGCGGTGTAGATATTTCCATGTATATAGAGATTGCAGTGTAGATATTTCCATGTTTATAGAGAAATCGGTGTAGGTATTTCCATGTTTATACAGATAGCGGTGTAGACATTTCCATGTTTATACAGATAGCGGTGTGGATATTTCCATATTTATACAGATAGCGGTGTAGGTATTTCCATGTTTATACAGATGGCGGTGTAGATATTTCCTTGTTTATACATATATCGGTGTAGATATTTCCAGGTTTATAAAAAGAGCGGTGTAGATATTTCCACGTTTTACAGATAGTGGTGTAGATATTTCCATCTTTATACAGATAGTGGTGCAGATATTTCCATTTTTGCACAAATAGCCGTGTAGATATTTCTATGTTTACACAGATAGATTTGCAGATATTTCCATGTTTATAAAGATAGCGGTGCAGACTTTTCCATGTTTATACAGATAGTGGTGTGGCTATTTCCATGTTTATACAGATAGCGGTGTGGGTATTTCCATGTTTATACAGATAGCGGTATAGATATTTCCATGTTTATAGAGATGACTGTCTAGATATTTCCATGTTTATACAGATGACTGTGTAGTTCTTTCCATGTTTATACATATGTCAATGTAGATATTTTCATGTTTATAGAGATAACGATGTAGATATTTCCATGTTTATACAGATAGCGGTGAAGACATTTCCATGTTTAGAGAGACAGCGTTTTAGATATTTCCATATTTATACAGATAGCTGTGTAGATCTTTCCAGGTTTATACAGATAGCAGTGTAGATATTTCCATTTTTATACAGATAGCGGTGCAGATATTTCCATGTTTATAGAGATGCCGTTGTAGGTATTTCCATGTTTATAGAGATAGCGGTGTAGATATTTCCATGATTATACAACTCGCAGTGCAGATATTTCCATCTTTATACAGATGACAGTAAAGATTTTTCCATGTTTATACAGATAGCCGTGTAGATATTTCCATTTTATACAGATGGCAGTGTGGATACAGCCATGTTTCTGAAGATGGCGGTGTAGATATTTTCATGTTTATAGAGATGGAAGTGTAGATAATTCCATGTTTATAGAGATTGCGATGTATACATTTCCATGTTTATAGAGAAAGCGGTGTTGGTATTTCCATGTTGATAGAGATAGCGTTGTAGATATTTCCATATTTCTACAGACAGCGGTGTAGGTATTTCCATGTTTATACAGATGGCTGTGTAGATATTTCCATGTTTCTACATAAGGCGGTGTAGATATTTCCTTGTTTATACAGATAGCGGTGTAGGTATTTCCATGTTTATACAGATAGCGGTGTAGATATTTCCATGTTTTCAGAGATAGCAGTGTAGATATTTCCCTCTTTGCAGAGATTGCCGTGTAGATATTTCCATTTTTACACAGATACCTGTGCAGATATTTCCAAGCTTACACAGATAGCTGTGTAGATATTTCCATGTATACACAGATAGTGTTGTAGATATTTCCATGTTTATACAGATAGCGGTGTAGATATTTTCATGTTTATACAGATAGCGGTGTAGATATTTCCATGTTTATACAGATAGCGATGGAGATATTTCCCTGTTTATACAGATAGCGGTGTAGATATTTCCATGTTTGTGCAGGTGGCGGTGTTGATATTTCCAACTATACACAGATGGCCGTGTAGATATTTCCATGTTTATACAGATGGCGGCGTAGATATTTCCATGGACATGCAGATGGCGGTGTAGATATTTCCACGTTTGTACAGATAGCGGTGTAGATATTTCCATGTTTTCAGAGATGGTGGTGTAGATATTTCCGTGTTTATACACATCGCGGAGTAGATACTTCCATCTTTTTGGAGATGACAGTGTAGATATTTGCATGTTTATAGAGATGGCGGTGTACATATTTCCATATTTTTAGAGATATCGGTGTAGATATTTCCATCTTTCTACAGATGGCAGTGTAGATATTTCCATGTTTATACAGATGGCGGTGTAGATATTTCCATATTTATACAGATGTCTGTGTAGATATTTCCATGTGTATACAGATGGTATTCTAGGTATTTCCAAGTTTATACAGATGGTGGTGTAGATATTTCCATGTTTATTCGGATGACGGTGTAGATATTTCCATGTTTTTACAGATGGCAGTGTAGATATTTCAATGTTTACGGAGATGGCGCTGTAGATATTTCCAGGTTTATAGAGATAAAGGTGGAGATATTTCCATGTTTATACAGAGAGCTGTGGAGATATTACCATGTTTATACACAGAGCGGTGTACATATTTTCATGTTTATGGAGACATCGGTGTAGGTATTTCCATGTTAATACAGATAGCGGTGCGGATATTTCCATGTTTATACAGATGCCTATACAGATATTTCCATATTTATACATAGGGCTGTGTAGATATTTCCATGTTTATACAGATGGCAGTGTAGATATTTCCATGTTCCTACACATGACTGTGTAGTTATTTCCATTTTTATACAGATGGCTTTGCAGGTATTTCCTTGTTTATAGAGATAGCGGTGTAGATATTTCCATGTTTATACAGATAGTGGTGTAAATATTTCCATGTTTTATACAGATCGTGGTGTAGATATTTCCATGTTTATACAGATACCGGTGTAGATATTTCCATGTTTATACAGACCGCAGTGTAGATATTTCCATGTTTATACAGATAGCGGTGTAGATATTTCCATGTCTGTACTGATGGCGGTGTTGATGTTTCCGTCTACACACAGATTGCCGAGTAGATATTTCCATGTGTATACAGACGGCATTGTAGATATTTCCATGTTTATACAGATGGTGGTGTAGATATTTCCATGTTTCTACAGATGGCGTAGGTATTTCCATGTTTATACAGATAACGGTGTAGATATTTCCATGTTTATACAGATAGCGGTGTAAATATTTTCATGTTTATACAGATAACGGTGTAGATATTTCCATGTTTATAGAGATAGCGGTGTAGGTATTTCCATGTTTATACAGATAGCGGTTTAGATATTTCCATGTTTATACAGACTGCGGTGTAGATATTTCCATGTTTATACACATAACTTTGTAAGTATTTCCATGTTTATACAGATGGCGGTGTAGATATTTCGATGTTTATAGAGATAGCAGTGGAGATATTTCCATGTTTATACAGATACCGGTGTAGATATTTCCATGTTTATACTGATCGTGGTGTAGATATTTCCATGTTTATAGAGATGGCGGTGTAGATATTTCCATGTTCATAGAGATAGCGGTGTTGATTTTTCCATGTTTATAGAGACAGCGGTTTGGATATTTCCATGTTTATACAGGTAGGGGTGTAGATATTTCCGTGTTTATAGCGATGGCGGTGTAGATATTTCCATGTTTATACAGATCACGGTGTAGATATTTCCTTGTTTATACAAATAGCGGTGTAGTTATTTCCATGTTTATACATATAGCGGTGTAGATATTTCCATGTATATACAGATGGCTGTGTAGATATTTCCATGTTTATACAGATGGCTGTGTAGATATTTCCAAGTTTATACAGACAACTTTGTAGGTATTTCCATGTTTATACAGATGACTTTGTAGGTATTTCCACGTTTATACAGATGGCAGTGTAGATATTTACATGTTTATAGAGATAGCTGTGTAGATATTTCCATGTTTATGTGGATAGCGGTGTAGATATTTCCACGTTTATACAGATCGTGGTGTAGATATTTCCATGTTTATACAGATCGCGGTGTAGATATTTCCATGTTTACACAGATAGCGGTGTAGTTATTTCCATGTTTATATAGATAGCGGTGTAAATATTTCCATGTACATACACATGCCTGTGTAGGTATTTCTATGTTTATACAGATGGCGGTGTAGATATTTCCATGTTTATAAGGATGTCAGTATAGATATTTCCATGTTTATAGAGATAGCTGTGTAGATATTTCCATGTTTATACAGATCGCGGTGTAGATATTTCCATGTTTATACAGATCGCGGTGTAGATATTTCCATGTTTATACAGATCGCGGTGTAGATATTTTCATGTTTATACAGATGGCGGTGTAGATATTTCCATGTTTATACCGATAACTTTGTAAGAATTTCCATATTTATACAGATGGCGGTGTAGATATTTCGATGTTTATAGAGATAGCAGTGGAGATATTTCCATGTTTATGCAGATAGCAGTGTTGATATTTCCACGTTTATACTGATAGCGGTGTAGATATTTCCATGTTTATAGAGATGGAGGTGCAGATATTTCCATGTTCATAAAGATAGCGGTGTTGATTTTCCCATGTTTATAGAGATAGCGGTGTGGATATTTCCATGTTTATACAGATAGGGGTGTAGATATTTCCATGTTTATAGAGATGGTGGTGTAGATGTTTCCATGTTTATACAGATCACGGTGTAGATATTTCCACGTTTATTCAGATCGCGGTGTAGATATTTACGTTTATACAGATCATGGTGTAGATATTTCCATGTTTATACAGATCGCGGTGTTGATATTACCATGTTTACAGGGATAGCGGTGCAAATATTTCCACATTTATACAGATAGCGGTGTAGTTATTAGCATGTTTATACAGATAGCGGTGTAGATATTTCCATGTTTATACAGATCGCGGTGTAGATATTTCCATGTTTATACAGATCACGGTGTAGATATTTCCATGTTTAAACAGATAGCCGTGTAGATATTTCCATGTTTTTACAGATATCGGTGTAGATATTTCCACGTTTACGCAGATTGCGTTGTAGATATTTCTATCTTTTTACAGATGGCATTGTAGATATTTCCATGTTTATACAGATGGTTGTGTAGATATTTCCATGTTTATATAGATGACGTTGTAGATATTTCCATGTTTAAAGAGATAGCAGTGTAGATATTTACATGTTCATAGAGATAGCGGTGTTGATTTTTCCGTGTTTATAGAGATAGCGGTGTTGATAGTTCCATGTTTATACAGATAGCGGTTTAGCTATTTCCATGTTTATACGGACCTCGGTGTAGATATTTCCATGTTTATACAGATAGTGTTGCAGATATTTCCATGTTTGTACAGATGGCGTTGTTGATATTTCCAACTATACACAGATGACCGTGTAGATATTTCCATGTTTATACAGATGGCGGCACAGATATTTCAATGGATATGAAGATCGCGGTGTAGATATTTCCATGTTTACACAGATAGCGGTGTAGTTATTTCCATGTTTATATAGATAGCGGTGTAAATATTTCTATGTATATACACATGGCTGTGTAGGTATTTCTATGTTTATACAGATGGCGGTGTAGATATTTCCATGTTTATAAGGATGTCAGTATAGATATTTCCATGTTTATAGAGATAGCTGTGTAGATATTTCCATGTTTATACAGATAGCGATGTAGATATTTCCATGTTTATACAGATCGCGGTGTAGATATTTCCATGTTTATACAGATCGCGGTGTAGATATTTTCATGTTTATACAGATAGCGGTGTAGATATTTCCATGTTTATATCGATAACTTTGTAAGTATTTCCATGTTTATACAGATGGCGATGTAGATATTTCGATGTTTATAGAGATAGCAGTGGAGATATTTCCATGTTTATACAGATAGCGCTGTAGATATTTCCACGTTTATACTGATCGCGGTGTAGACATTTCCAAGTTTATAGAGATGGCGGTGTAGATATTTCCATGTTAATAGAGATAGCGGTGTTGATTTTTCCATGTTTATAGAGATAGCGGTGTGGATATTTCCATGTTTATACAGATAGCGGTTTAGATATTTCCATGTTTATACAGACCGTGGTGTAGATATTTCCATGTTTATACAGATAGCGGTGCAGATATTTCTAAGTTTGTACAGATGGCGTTGTTGATATTTCCAACTATACGCAGATAACCGTGTAGATATTTCCATGTTTATAGAGATGGCGACACAGATATTTCCATGGATATGTTGATGGCGGTGTAGATATTTCCAGGTTTACACAGATAGCGGTGTAGTTATTTCCATGTTTATATAGATAGCAGTGTAGATATTTCCATGTATATGCACATGGCTGTGTAGATATTTGCATGTTTATACAGATGGCTGTGTAGATATTTCCATGTTTATACCGATAACTTTGTAAGAATTTCCATGTTTATACAGATGGCGGTGTAGATATTTCCATGTTTATAGAGATGGAGGTGCACATATTTCCATGTTCATGAAGATAGCGGTGTTGATTTTTCCATGTTTATAGAGATAGCGGTGTGGATATTTCCTTGTTTATACAGATAGGGGTGTAGATATTTCCATGTTTATAGAGATGGTGGTGTAGGTATTTCCATGTTTATACAGATCACGGTGTAGATATTTCCATGTTTATTCAGATCGCGGTGTTTATACAGATAGGGTTGTAGATATTTCTATGTTTATAGAGATGGCGGTGAAGACATTTTCATGTTTATACAGATCACGGTGTAGATATTTCCTTGTTTATACAAATAGCGGTGTAGTTATTTCCATGTTTATACAGATAGCGGTGTTGATATTTCCATGTATATACAGATGGCTGTGTAGATATTTCCATGTTTATACAGATAGCAGTGTAGATATTTCCATGCTTATACAGAGAATGGTGTAGATATTACCATGTTTACACAGATAGCGGTGTAGATATTTCCATCTTTGCACAGATTGCAGTGTAGATATTTCCTACTTTACAAAGATAGCGGTGTAGTTATTTCCACCTTTGCACAGATTGCAGTGTAGATATTTCCATGTTTACACAGACAGCAGTGTAGATATTTCAATGTTTACACAGATAGCGGTGTAGATATTTCCATGTTTACACAGATAGCGTTGTAGATATTTGCATGTTTATACAGATAGCCGTGTAGATATTTACATGTTTATGAAGATAGCGGTCTAGATGTTTCTATGTTTATACAGAAAGCGGTGGAGATATTTCCATGTTTATACAGATCGTGGTGTAGATATTTCCATGTTTATACAGATAGCAATGGAGATAATTCCATGTTTATACAGATAGCGGTGGAGATATTAGCATGTTTATACAGATGGCGGTCTAGATATTTCCATGTTTTCACAGATAGCGCTGTAGATATTTCCATGTTTATACAGATGAATGTGTTGTTATTTCCATGTATATACAGAAGGCGGTTTAGGTATTCCCATATTTATAGAGTTAGCCTTGTAGATATTTCCATGTTTAAACAGATAGCGGTATAGACATTTCTATGTTTATAGAGATGGCGATGTAGATATTTCCATATTTATACAGATCTTGGTGTTGATATTTGCATGTTTATACAGTTAGCGGTGTAGATATTTCCATGTTTATACAGAAAGCAGTGTAGATATTTCCATTTTTATACAGATCGTGGTGTAGTTGTTTCCATATTTATATAGATAGCGGTGTAGATATTTAAATGTTTATACAAGTAGCGGTGTAGATATTTCCAAGTTTATACAGATCGCGGTGTAGACATTTCCATCTTTCCACAGATGGCAGTGTAGATATTTCTATGTTTATACAGATGGCGGCATAGATATTTCCATGTGTATACAGATGGCGGTGTAGATATTTCCATGTTTATGCAGATGGCGGTTTAGATATTTCCATGTTTATAGAGATGGTGGTGTAGATATTTATATGTTTATAGAGATAGTGGTGTACATATTTCCATGTTTATAGAGATGGCGGTGTAGGTATTTCTATGTTTATAGAGATAGTGGTGTAGATAATTCCATGTTTTTAGAGATGGCAGTGCAGATATTTCCATGTTTATAGAGATAATGGTGTAGATAAGTCCATGTTTATACAGATAGTGGTTTAGATATTTCCATCTTTATACAGATAGCAGTGTTGGTATTTCCATATTTTTACAGATAGCAGTGTAGATATTTCCATGTTTATACTGCTCGCGGTGTAGATATTTCCATCTTTATACAGATGGCAGTGTAGATATGTCCAAGTTTTACAGATAGCGGTTTAGATATTTCCATTTTTACACAGATGGTGGTGTAGGTAGTTCCATGTTTATGGAGATGGCGGTGTAGATATTTTCATGTTTATAAATATGTCAGTGTAGATATTTCCAGGTTTATAGAGATGGCGGTGTAGATATTTCCATGTTTATAGAGAAAGCTATGTAATTAATTCCAACTGTATAGAGATAGCGGTGTGGTTATTTCCATGTTTATGCAGATGGCTGTGTACATATTTCCATGTTTATACAGATGGCAGTCTAGATATTTCCATGTTTATAGAGATGGTAGTGCAGATATTTCCATGTTTATATAGATGACTTTTTAGATATTTCCATGTTTATACAGATGGTGGCATAGATATTTCCATGTTTATAGAGGTAGCGGTGTATATATTTCCATATTGATAGAGATAGCAGTGTACATATTTCCATGTTTATTCAGATGGCGGTGTAGATATTTCCATGTTTATACAGATAGCGGTGTATTTATTTCCATGTTTATACAGAGAAACTTGTAGATATTTCCATGTTTATACAGATCGTGGTGTAGATATTTCCACGTTTATACAGACAGTGGTGTTGGTATTTCCCTGTTTATACAGATAGCAGTGCAGATATTTCCATGTTTACACAGCACGAGATGCAGATATTTCCATCTTTATACTGATGGCAGTGTAGATATTTACATATTTACACAGAGGGCGGTGTAGATAGTTCCATGTTTATGGAGACGGCGGTGTAGATATTTCCAGGTTTATAGAGTTTGTGGTGTAGACATTTCCATGTTTATACAGACTGCATTGTAGGTATTTCCATGTGTATAGAGATAGCAGTGAAGGTGTTTCCATCTATATACTGATGGCTCTGTAGACATTTCCATGTGTATACAGATGGCAGTGTAGATATTTCCATGTTTATAGAGAAGGTGGAGTAGATATTTCCATGTATGATATATCCATGTTCACAGAGATAGCGGTGAGGATATTTCCATGTTTATACAGATAGCAGTGTAGATATTTCCATCTTTATCGAGATAGCGGTTTAGATATTTCATATTTATACAGATAGCGGTGTAGATATATCCATCTTTCTGCAAATGACATTGTAGATATTTCCATGTTTATAGAGATGGCGGTGTAGATATTTCCATGTTTATATAGATGGCATTGTAGATATTTTCTTGTTTATGTAGATGGCGTTGTAGATATCTCCATGTTTAAAGAGATGGCGGTGTATATATTTCCATGTTGATGGAGATAGCGGTGTAGATAATTCCATATTTATATAGATAGCGGTGTAGTTATTTCCATGTTTATAGAGATAGCGGTGTAGATATTTCCATGTTTCTACAGATGACTTTGTAGATATTTCCATGTTTGTACAGATGGCAGTGTAGATATTTCCATGTTTATAGAGATAGCGGTGTAGATATTTTCATGTGTATACAGATTGCCGTGGAGATATATCCATGTTTACACAGATAGCACTGGAGATATTTCCACGTTAATACACATACAGGTGTAGATATTTCCTTGTTTATACAGATAGCGTTGTAGATATTTCCATGTTTATACAGATGGCTGTGCCGATATTTCCATGTTTATTCAGAGTTCTCTGTAGATATTTCCATGTTTACATAGATGACATTGTAGATATTTCCAGGTTTATACAGATGACTGTGTAGATATTTCCATGTTAATACAGATGGCGGTGTAGATATTTCCATGTTTATAGAGATAGCGGTGTAGATATTTCCATGTTTACAGAGATAGCGGTGTAAATATTTCCATGTTTATACGGATAGCGGTGTAGATATTTCCATGTTTATAAAGATAGCGCTGTAGGAATATCCATGTTTATAGACATAGCGTTGTAGATATTTCCATGTTTATATAGAGGGCGTTGTAGATATTTCCATGTTTATACCGATAGCGTTGTTGGTATTTCCATATTTATACAAAGAGCGATATAGATATTTCCATGTTTATACAGCTCGCGTTGCAGGTATTTATATATTTATACAGATGGCATTGTAGATATTTCCTTATTCACACACTTGGCGGAGTAGATACTTCCATCTTTATGGAGATGGCAGTGTAGATATTTTCATGTTTATAGAAATGGCGGTGTAGATATTTCCATATTTATAGATATAGCGATGTACATATTTCCATCTTTCTACAGATGGCAGTGTAGATATTTCCATGTTTATACAGATGGCCGTGTAGATATTTCCATATTTATACAGATGTTTGTGTAGATATTTCCATGTGTATACAGATGGTATTGTAGGTGTTTCCATGTGTATACAGATGGTGGTGTAGATATGTCCATGTTTATTCAGATGACTGTGTAGATATTTCCATGTTTTTACAGATGGCAGTGTAGATATTTCAATGTTTATAGAGATGGCGCTCTAGATATCTCCATGTTTAAACAGGTAACGGTGGAGATATTTCCATGTTTATACAGACAGCAGTGGAGATATTTCCATGTTTATACACATAGCGGTGTACATATTTCCATGTTTATAGAGACAGCGGTGTAGGTGTTTCCATGTTTATACAGATAGCGGTGCAGTTATTTCCATCTTTACACAGATGCCTATGCAGATATTTCCATATTTATACAGAGGGCTGTGTAGATATTTCTACGTTTATACAGATGGCAGTGTAGATATTTCCATGTTCCTACACATGACTGTGTAGGTATTTCCATGTTTATACAGATGTCTTTGTAGATATTTCCATGTTTATAGAGATAGCGGTGCAGATATTTCCATGTTTATACAGATAGCCGTGTAGATATTTCCATGTTTATACAGATAGCGGTGTAGATATTTCCATAATTATAGAGATAGCGGTGGAGATACTTCCATGTTTATACAGATAGTGATGTAGATATTTCCATGTTTATACAGATAGCCATGTAGATATTTCCAGGTTTATAGAGATAGCGGTGTAGATATTTCCATGTTTATACCGATGGCTGTGTAGATATTTCCATGTGTATAGAGATGGCAGTCTTGATATTTCCATGTTTATAGAGATGGTGGTGTAGATATTTCCATGTTTATACAGATGACTGTGTAGATATTTGCATGTTTATACAGATAGCGGTGTAGATATTTCCATGTTTATACAGATAGCGGTGTAGACATTTCCATGTTTATACAGATAGCGGTGTAGATATTTACATGTTTATACAGATAGCGGTGTAGACATTTCCATGTTTATGCAGATAGCGGTGTAGATTTTCCATGTCTACAGAGATGGCGGTGTAGGTATTTCCCTGTTTATAGAGATAGTGTTGTAGATATATCCATGTTTATACCGATAGTGGTGTAGGCATTTCCATGTTTATACAGATAGCTGTGTTGGTATTTCCAAGTTTATACATATAGAGGTGTAGATATTTCTATCTTTATGCAGCTCGCGGTATAGATATTTCCATCTTTATACAGATGGCAGTGTAGATATTTCCATGTTTAAAAAGATAGCGGTGTAGGTATTTCCATGTTTATACAGAAAGCGGTGTAGATATTTCTATGTTTATACAGATAGCGGTGTACATATTTCTATATTTATACAGAAAGCGGTGTAGATATTTCCATGTTTATACAGATCATGGTGTACATATTTCCACGTTTACACAAATAGCGTTGTAGATATTTCCATGTTTATTCAGATAGCGATGTACATATTTCCATGTTTATACAGATCGCGGTGTAGATATTTCTCTCTACAGATGGCAGTGTAGAAATTTGCATGTTTATACAGATGGCGGTTTAGAGATTACCATGATTATATAGATGGCGATGTAGATATTTCCTTGTTTATGTAAATGGTGGGGAAGACATCTCCATGTTTATAGAGATGGCGGTGTATATATTTCCATGTTTATGCAGATAGCGGTGTTGGTAGTTCCATGTTTATACAGATAGCGGTGTAGATATTTACATGTTTATACACAAAGCGGTGCAGATATTTCCATGTTTATACAGACAGCGGTGGAGATGTTTCCATGTTTATACAGACAGCGATGTAGATATTTCCATGTTTGTACAGATAGTGGTATAGATATTTCCATACTTATAGAGATAGCGGTGTAGATATTTCCATGTTTCTGCAGATAGCGGTGTACATATTTCCATGTTTACACAGATCATGGTGTAGATATTTCCATGTTTATACCGATACCGGTGTAGATATTTCCATGTTTATACAGACCGCAGTGTAGATAATTCCATGTTTATAGAGATAGCAGTGTAGATATATTCATGTTTGTATGGATGGCTGTGTTGATCTTTCCATCTATACACAGATTGCTGTGTAGGTATTTCCATGTGTATACAGATGGCATTGTAGATATTTCCATGTTTATACAGATGGTGGTGTAGGTATTTCCATGTCTATACAGATGGCATTGTAGATATTTTCATGGTTATAAAGATGGTGGTGTAGATATTTCCATGTTAACACAGATGACTGTACAGGTAATTCCATGTTTATACAGATGTCGGTGTAGACATTTCCATGTTTATAGAAATAGCGGTGTTGATATTTCCATATTTATACAGATAACGGTGGAGAAATTTCCATGTTTATACAGATAGCGGTGTAAATATTTCCATGTTTATAGAGATCACGGTGTAGATATTTCCATGTTTGTAGAGATAGCGGTGTAGATATTTCCATGTTTATACAGATAGTGGGGTAGATATTTCCATGTTTATACAGACCGCGGTGTAGATATTTCCATGGTTATACACATAGCGGTGCATATATTTCCATGTTTGTACTGATTGCGGTGTTAATATTTCCAACTATACACAGAAGACCGTGTAGATATTTCCATGTTTATACAGATGGTGGCACAGATATTTCCATGGATATGTAGATGGCGGTGAAGATATTTCCATGTTTATACAGATAGCGGTGTAGATATTTCCATGTTTATATAGATAGCGGTGTAGATATTTCCATGTATATACACATGGCTGTGTAGATATTTCCATGTTTATAAGGATGGCGGTGTAGATGTTTCCATGTTTATACAGATAACTTTGTAAGTATTTCCATGTTTATACAGATGGCGGTGTAGATATTTCGATGTTTATAGAGATAGCAGTGGAGATATTTCCATGTTTATACAGATAGCGGTATAGATATTTTCATGTTTTTACTGATCGTGGTGTAGATATTTCCATGTTTATAGAGATGGCGGTGTAGATATTTCCATGTTCATAGATATAGCAGTGTTGATTTTTCCATGTTTATAGAGATAGCGGTGTGGATATTTCCATGTTTATACAGATATGGGTGTAGATATTTCCATGTTTATAGAGACGGCGATGTAGATATTTCCATGTTTATACAGATCACGGTGTAGATATTTCCTTGTTTATACAAATAGCGGTGTAGTTATTTCCATCATTATACAGATAGCGGTGTAGATATTTCCATGTATATACAGATGGCTGTGTAGATATTTCCATGTGTATACAGATGGCTGTGTAGATATTTCCATGTTTATACACATGACTTTGTAAGTATTTCCATGTATATACAGATCGTGGTGAAGTTATTTCCATGTTTATACAGATCGCGGTGTTGATATTTCCATGTTTATACAGATCGCGGTGTAGGTATTTCCATGTTTATAGACATAGCGGTGTAGATATTTCCATGTTTATATAGATGGCGTTGTAGATATTTCCATGTTTATATAGATGATGGTGTAGATATTACCATGTTTCTATAGATAGCAGTGTAGATATTTACATGTTTATACAGATGGCTGTGTAGATATTTCCATGTTTTTACAGATGGCAGTGCAGATATTTCCATGTTTATAGAGATAGCGGTGTAGATATTTCCAAGTTTGTACATATGGCGGTGTTCATATTTCCATCTATACACAGATGGCCGTGTAGATATTTCCATGTTTATACAGATATCGGTGTAGATATTTCCATGTTTACACAGATTGTGGTGTAGAAATTTCCATCTTTCTACAGATGGCATTGTAGATATTTCCATGTTTATACAGATGGCGGTGTAGATATTTCCATGTTTATATAGATGGTGGTGTAGATATTACCATGTTTATATAGATAGCGGTGTAGATATTTCCATGTTTATACAGATTGTGGTGAAGCTATTTCCATGTTTATACAGATCGCGGTGTAGATATTTCCATGTTTATACAGATCGCGGTGTAGATATTTCCATGTTTATACAGATAGCAGTGTAGATATTTCCATGTTTATACAGATAGCTTTCTAGATATTTCCATGTTTATAGAGATAGCGGTGTAAGTATTTCCATGTTTAAAGACATAGCGGTGTAGATATTTCCATGTTTAGATGGCGTTGTAGATATTTCCATGTTCATACCGATAGCGGTGTTGGTATTTCCATGTTTATACAGATAGCGATGTATATATTTCCATGTTTATACAGCTCGTGGTGCAGATATTTATATCTTTATACAGATGGCATTGTAGATATTTCCTTATTCACACAGATGGCGCTGTAGATGTTTCCATGTTTATACCGATGGCGGAGTAGTTAGTTCCATCTTTATGGAGATGGCAGTGTAGATATTTTCATCTTTATTGAGATGGCTGTGTAGATATTTCCATGTTTATAGAGATAGCAGTGTAGAAAATTACATGTTTATACAGATGGCTGTGTAAATATTTCCATGTGTATACAGATGGCATTGTAGATATTTCCATGTTTATACAGACGACTGTATAGGTAGTTCCATGTTTTTACAGATGGCAGTGCAGATATTTCCATGTTTATAGAGATAGCGATGTAGATATTTCCATGTTTGTACAGATGGCGATTTTGATATTTCCATCTATACACAGTTGGCCATGCAGATATTTCCATGTTTATACAGATGGCGGCGTAGATATTTCCATGGACATGCAGTTGGCGGTGTAGATATTTCCATGTTTATATAGATAGCGGTGTAGATATTTCCATGTTTTCACGGACGGTGGTGTAGATATTTCCGTGTTTATACACATGGCGGAGTAGATACTTCCATCTTTATGGAGATGGCAGTGTAGATATTTTCATCTTTATAGAGATGGCGGTGTAGATATTTCCATATTTATAGAGATAGCGGTGTACATATTTCCATCCTTCTACAAATGCCAGTGTAGATATTTCCTTGTTTATACAGATGGCGGTGTAGATAATTCCATATTTATACAGATGTCTGTGTAGATATTTCTTGTGTATACAGATGGTATTGTTGGTATTTCCATGTTTATACAGATAGTGGTGTAGATATTTCCATGTTTATTCAGATGACTGTGTAGATATTTCCATGTTTTTACTGATGGCAGTGTAGATATTTCAATGTTTATAGAGATGGCGCTGTAGATATTTCCATGTTTAAACAGATAACAGTGGAGATATTTCCATGTTTCTACAGACAGCAGTGGAGATATTTCCATGTTTATACACACAGCGGTGTACATATTTCCATGTTTATAGAGACAGCGGTGTAGGTATTTCCATGTTTATACAGATAGCGGTGTAGATATTTCCACGTTTACACAGATGCCTATGCAGATATTTCCATATATATACAGAGGGCTGTGTAGATATTTCTATGTTTATACAGATGGCAGTGTAGTTATTTCCATGTTCCTACAAATGATTGTGTAGGTATTTCCATGTTTATACACATGGCTTTGTAGATATTTCCATGGTTATAGAGATAGCAGTGCAGATATTTCCATGTTTATACAGATAGCGCTGTATATATTTCCAAGTTTATACAGATCGTGGCGCAGATATTTCCATGTTGATACAGATACCGGTGTAGATATTTCCATGTTTACAGATCGCAGTGTAGATAATTCCATGTTTATAGAGATAGCAGTGTAGATATTTTCATGTTTGTATAGATGGCGGTGTTGATGTTTCCATCTATACACAGATTACCGTGTAGGTATTTCCATGTGTATACAGATGGCATTGTAGATATTTCCATGTTTATACAGATGGTGGTGTAGATATTTCCATGTTTACACAGATGACTGTATAGGTATTTCCATGTTTATACAGATAGCGGTGTGGACATTTCCATGTTTATAGAAATAGCGGTGTAGCTATTTTCATATTTATACAGATAACGGTGTAGAAATTTCCATGTTTATACAGATAGCGGTGTAAATATTTCCATTTTTATACAGATCGCGGTGTAGATATTTACATGTTTATTGAGGTAGCGGTGTAGATATTTCCATGTTTATACAGATAGTGTTGTAGATATTTCCATGTTTATACAGACCGCGGTGTAGATATTTCCATGGTTATACACATAGCGGTGCATATATTTCCATGTTCCTACATATGGCGTTGTTAATATTTCCATCTATACACAGATGACCGTGTAGATATTTCCATGTTTATACAGATAGCGGTGTGGATGTTTCCATGTTTATACAGATAACTTTGTAAGTATTTCCATGTTTATACAGATGGCGGTGTAGATATTTCCATGTTTATACAGACAACTTTGTAAGTATTTCCAGGTTTCTACAGATGGTGGTGTAGATATTTCCATGTTTATGGAGATAGCTGTGTAGATATTTCCATGTTTATACAGATAGCGGTGTTGATATATACATGTTTATACAGAATGTGGTGTAGATATTTCCATGTTTATACAGATAGCGGTGTAGATATTTCCATGTTTATACAGATAGTGGTGTAGATATTTCCATGTTTACAGAGACAGAGGTGTAGATATTTCCATCTTCACACAGATTGCGGTGTACATATTTCCATGTTTACACAGACAGCTGTGTAGGTATTTCCATGTTTACACAGATAGTGTTGTAAACACATGTTTATAGAGATTGCAGTGTAGATATTTCCAGGTTTATATATATAGCGGTGCAGATATTTCCATGTTTATACAGATAGCGTTGGAGATATTCCCATGTTTATACAGATAGCGCTGTAGATATTTGCATGTTTATGCAGATAGCTGTGTAGATATTTCCATGTTTATACAAATAGCGGTGTAGATATTTCCATGTATAGAGAGATAGCAGTGGAGATATTTCCATATTTATACAGATAGCAATGTAGATATTTGAATGTTTATACAGATAGCGGTCTAGATAATTCCATGTTTATACAGATAGCGGTGTAGATATTTCCATGTTTATACAGATAGCAATGTAGATATTTCCATATTTACAGAGATAGAGGTGTAGATATTTCCATATTTGCACAGATTGCGGTGCACCTATTTCCACGTTTATACAGATAGCGGTGTAGATATTTCCATGTTTATACAGATAGCGGTGTAGATATTTCCATGTTTATACAGATAGCGGTGTAGAAATTTCCATGTTTATACAGATAGCGGTGTAGATAATTCCATGTTTATACAGATAGCGGTGGAGATATTTTGAAGTTTATACAGATAGCGGTGGACATATTTTCATGTTTATAGAGATGGCAGTGTAGATAATTCCAAGTTCATTGAGATAGCGGTGGACATATTTTCATGTTTATAGAGATGGCAGTGTAGATATTTCCAAGTTTATAGAGATAGCGGTGTCGATATTTCCGTGTTTATACAGATAGCGGTGCAGGTATTTCCATGTTTGTAGAGACAGCGGTGTAGATATTTCCTTGTTTTTAAAGATGGGGATGTAGATATTTCCATGTTTATACAGATGACTGTGTAGATATTTCCATGTTTTTTACAGATGGCGGTGTAAATATTTCCATGTTACGCAGATAGCGGTGTGGATATTTCCATGTTTATACTGATAGCGATGTAGATATTTCCTTGTTAATAGAGATGACTGTGTACTTATTTCCATGTTTATACAGATTGCAGTGTAGATATTTCCATTGTTTATACAGATAGTGGGGTAGATATTTCCATGTTTATACAGATGACTGTGTAGGTATTTCCATGTTTATACATGTGGCGGTGTATATATTTCCATGTTTAGAGAGATAGCCATGAAGATATTTCCATGTTTATACAAATAGCGGTGTACATATTTCCATGTTTATACAGATATCGGTGTAGATATTTCCATGTTTATACAGATAGCGGTTTAGATATATCCATGTTTATACAGATTGCGGTGTAGATATTTCCATGTTTATAAAGATAGCGGTGTAGATATTTCTATGTTTACACAGATTGCGGTGGAAATATTTCCATGTTTATACAGATAGCGATGTAAATATTTCCATGTTTGTACAGATAGCGGAGTAGATATATCCATGTTTATACAGATAGCGGTGTAGACATTTCCATGTTTATACAGATAGCGGTGTAGATATTTCCAGGTTTACACAGATAGCGGTGGAGATATTTCCATGATTAGACTGATAGCGGTGGAGATATTTCAATGTTTATACAGATGACTGTGTACATATTTCCATGTGTATACAGATGGCAGTGTAGATATTTCCATGTTTATACAGATGGCAGTGCAGATATTTTCATATTTATACAGATTGTGGTGTACATATTTCCATCTTTATACAGATGGCGGTGTAGATATTTCCATGTTTATACAGATGGCAGTGAAGATATTTCCATGTTTATACAGATAGTGGTGTAGATATTTCCATGTTTAGACAGATGGCGGTGCAGATACATCCATGTTTCTGAACATGGCGGTGTAGATATTTTCATGTTTATAGAGATGGCGGAGTAGATATTTCCATGTATATAGAGATTGCAGTGTAGATATTTCCATGTTTATAGAGAAATCGGTGTGGTTATTTCCATGTTTATGGAGATAGCGTTGTGGATATTTCCATATTTATACATATAGCGGTGTAGGTATTTCCATGTTTATACAGATGGCGGTGTAAATATTTCCTTGTTTATACAGATATCGGTGTAGATATTTCCAGGTTTTTACAGAGAGCGGTGTAGATATTTCCATGTTTTTTGAGATGACTGACTAGATATTTCCATGTTTATACAGCTTTCCGTGTAGATATTTCCATGTTTATACAGATGATGGTGTAGATATTTCCATGTTTATACAGAAGTCAGTGTAGATATTTTCATGTTTATAGAGATAACGATGTAGATATTTCCATGTTTATACAGATAGCGGTGTAGACATTTCCATGTTTAGAGAGGCAGCGTTGTAGATATTTCCATATTTATACAGATAGCTGTGTAGATCTTTCCAGGTTTATACAGATAGCAGTGTAGATATTTCCATGTTTATACAGATAGCGGTGTTGATATATACATGTTTATACAGAATGTGGTGTAGATATTTCCATGTTTATACAGATAGCGGTGTAGATATTTCCATGTTTATAGAGATGGCGTTGTAGGTACTTCCATGTTTATAGAGATAGCTGTGTAGATATTTCCATAATTATACAACACGCAGTGCAGATATTTCCATCTTTATACAGATGGCAGTGAAGTTTTTTCCATGTTTATACAGATAGTGGTGCATATATTTCCATGTTTATACAGATGTCGGTGTAGATACAACCATGTTTCTGAACATGGCGGTGTAGTTATTTTCATGTTTATAGACATGGCGGTGTAGATAATTCCACGTTTATAGAGATTGCGATGTGGATATTTCCATGTTTATAGAGAAAGCGGTGTTGGTATTTCCATGTTTACAGAGATAGCGGTGTAGATATTTCCATATTTGTACTGATAGCGCTGTAGGTATTTCCATGTTTATACAGTTAGCGGTGTAGATATTTCCATGTTTCTACATATGGCGGTGAAGATATTTCCTTGTTTATACAGATAGCGGTGTAGATATTTCCATGTTTATACAGATAGCGATGCAGATATTTCCATGTTTTCAGAGATAGCGGTGTAGATATTTCCCTCTTTGCACAGATTGCCGTGTAGATATTTCCATTTTTACACAGATACCTGTGTAGATATTTCCAAGTTTACACAGATAGCTGTGTAGATATTTCCTTGTTTACACAGATAGCGTTGTAGATATTTCCATGTTTATACAGATAGCGGTGTAGATATTTCCATGGTTATACAGGTAGCGGTGTAGATATTTCCATGTTTATACAGATAGCGGTGGAGATATTTCCATGTTTATACAGATAGCGGTGTAGATATTTCCATGTTTATAGAGATAGCAGTGTAGATATTTCCATGTTTATAGAGATGGCTGTGTAGATATTTCCATGTTTATAGAGATAGCGGTGTAGATATTTCGATCTTTATACAGATAGCGGTGTGGATATTTCCATGTTTATACAGAAGGCGGTGTAGATAGTTCCATGTTTACGGAGATGGCGGTGTAGATATTTTCATGCTTACATAGATGGCGGTGTAGATATTTCCATGTTTGTAGAGATTGTGGTGTTGATATTTCCATGTTTACAGGGATAGCGCTTTATGTATTTCCTTGTTTATAGAGATAGTTGTGTAGATACATCCATGTTTATACAGATGGCTGTGTAGATATTTCCATGTGTATACAGATGAGTCTGTAGATATTTGTATGTTTACACAAATGGCTGTGTAGATATTTCCATATTTATAAAGATAGCGGTGTAGATATTTCCGTGATTATACAGATAACGGTGTAAATATATCCATGTTTATAAAGATAGCGATGTAGATATTTCCATGTTTATACAGATAGCGGTGTAGATATTTCCATGTTTATACAGATAGCGGTGTTGATATTTCCATTTTTATAGAGATAGCGGTGTAGATATTTCCACGTTTATACAGATGGCGGTGTAGATATTTCCACCTTTCTACAAATGGCATTGTAGATATTTCCATGTTTATAGAGATGGCGGTGTGTATACTTCGATGTTGGTGGAGATAGCGGTGTAGATATTTCCATGTTTATAGAGATAGCGGTGTAGTTATTTCCACGTTTATATAGTCAGCGGTGTAGATATTTCCATGTTTCTTCAGATAACTGTGTAGATATTTCCATGTTAGTAAAGATGGCATTGTAGATATTTCCATGTTTATAGAGATAGCGGTGTAGATATTTTCATGTTTATACAGCTTGCGGTGGAGATATGTCCATGTTTATACGGATAGCAATGGAGATATTTCCACGTTAATACACATAGCGGTGTAGATATTTCCATGTTTATACAGATGGCTGTGCAGATATTTCCATGTTTATAAAGAGTTCTCTGTAGATATTTCCATATTTATATAGATGACAGTGTAGGTATTTCCAGGTTTATACAGATGACTGTGTAGATATTTCCATGTTAATACAGATGACGGTGTAGATATTTCCATGATTATAGAGATAGCGGTGTAGATATTTCCATGTATATACACATGGCTTTGTAGATATTTCCATGTTTATACAGATGGTGGTGTAGATATTTCCATGTTTATACAGATAATTTCGTAAGTATTTCCATGTTTATACAGCTGGCGGTGTAGATATTTCGATGTTTATAGAGATAGCAGTGGAGATATTTCCATGTTTATACAGATAGCGGTGTAGATATTTCCATGTTTATACTGGTCGTGGTGTAGATATTTCCATGTTTGTACAGATGGCGGTGTAGATATTTCCATGTTCAAAGAGATAGCGGTGTTGATTTTTCCATGTTTATAGAGATAGCGGTGTGGATATTTCCCTGTTTATACAGATAGGGTTGTAGATAATTCCATGTTTATGGAGACGGCAGTGTAGATATTTCCACGTTTATACAGATCACGGTGTAGTTATTTCCTTGTTTATACAAATAGCGGTGTAGATATTTCCATGTTTATACAGATAGCGGTGTATATATTTCCATGTTTATACAGATCGTGGTGTAGATATTTCCATGTTTATACAGATACCGGTGTAGATATTTCCATGTTTATACAGAGAGCGGTGTAGATATTTCCATCTTTATACAGATCGCGGTGTAGATATTTCCATGTTTATACAGATCGCGGTGAAGATATTTCCATGTTTATACAGATAGCGGTGTAGATATTTCCTTGTTTTTACAGATATCGGTGTAGATATTTCCATGTTTACACAGATTGCGGTGTAGATATTTCCATCTTTCCACAGATGGCATTGTAGATATTTCCATGTTTATACAGATGGCGGTGTAGATATTTCCATGTTTATATAGATGGTGGTGTAGATATTACCATGTTTATACAGATAGCGGTGTAGTTATTTCCATGTTTATACAGATCGCGGTGAAGATATTTCCAAGTTTGTACAGAATGCGGTGTAGATATTTCCATGTTTACAGATAGCGGTGTAGATATTTCCATGTTTATAGAGATAGCGATGTAGGTATTTCCATTTTTATACACATAGCGGTGTAGATATTTCCATGTTTATATAGATGGCGTTGTAGATATTTCCATGTTTATACTGATAGCGGTGTTGGTATTTCCACGTTTTTACAGATAGCGATGTAGATATTTCCATGTTTATAGAGCTCGCGGTGCAGATATTTATATCTTTATACAGATGGCATTGTAGATATTTCCTTATTCACACAGATGGCGGTGTAGATGTTTCCATGTTTATACAGATGGCGGAGTAGTTAGTTCCATGTTTATGGAGATGGCAGTGTAGATATTTTCATGCTTATAGAGATGGAGGTGTAGATATTTCCATGTTTATAGAGATAGCAGTGTTGATATTTACATGTTTATACAGATGGCTGTGTAGATATTTCCATGTGAATACAGATGGCATTGTAGATATTTCAATGTTCAAACAGATGACTCTGTAGGTATTTCCATGTTTTTACAGATGGCAGAGGAGATATTTCCATGTCTATAGAGATACCGGCGTAGATATTTCCATGTTTGTACAGATGGCGGTGTTGATATTTCCATCTATACACAGATGGCCATGTAGATATTTCCATGTTTATACAGATGGCGGCATAGATATTTCCAAGGACATGCAGATGGTGGTGTAGATATTTCCATGTTTATACAGATAGCGGTGTAGATATTTCCATGTTCATGCAGATGGCGGTGTAGATATTTCCATGTTTATACAGATAGCGGTGTAGATATTTCCATGTTTACACAGATGGTGGTGTAGATATTTCCGTGTTTATACACATGGCGGAGTAGATACTTCCATTTTTATGGAGATGGCAGTGTAGATATTTTCATGTTTATAGAGATGGCAGTGTAGATATTTCCATAATTATAGAGATTGCGGTGTAGATATATCCATCTTTCCACAGATGGCAGTGTAGATATTTCCATGTTTATACAGATGGCGGTGTAGATATTTCCATATTTATACAGATGTCTGTGTAGATATTTCCATGTGTATACAGATGGTATTGTAGGTATTTCCATGTTTATACAGATGGTGGTGTAGATATTTCCATGTTTATTCAGATGACTGTGTAGATATTTCCATGTTTTTACAGATGGCAGTGTAGATATTTCAATGTTTATAGAGATGGCGCTGTAGATATTTCCATGTTTATAGAGATAGCGGTGCGGATATTTCCATTCTTATACAGATAGTGGTGTAGATATTACTATGTTTTTACAGATATCGGTGTAGATATTTCCATGTTTACACAGATTGCGGTGTAGATATTTCCATCTTTCTACAGATGGCATTGTAGATATTTCCATGTTTATACAGATGGTGGTGTAGATATTACCATGTTTATACAGATAGCGGTGTAGATATTTCCAGGTTTATTCAGATCGCGGTGAAGATATTTCCATGTTTATACAGATCGCGGTGTAGATATTTCCATGTTTATACAGATCGCGGTGTAGATATTTCCATGTTTATACAGATCGCGGTGTAGATATTTCCATGTTTATACAGATAGCGGTGTAGATATTTCCATGTTTATAGAGATAGCGGTGTAGGTATTTCCATGTTTATAGAGATAGCCGTGTAGGTATTTCCATGTTTATAGACATAGCGGTGTAGATATTTCCATGTTCATATAGATGGTGTTGTAGATATTTCCATGTTTATACCGAGAGCTGTGTTGGTATTTCCACGTTTATACATATATCGATGTAGATATTTCCATGTTTATACAGCTCGCGGTGCAGATATTTATATCTTTATAAAGATGGCAATGTAGATATTTCCTTATTCACACAGATGGCGGTGTAGATGTTTCCATGTTTATACAGATGGTGGAGTAGATAGTTCCATGTTTATGGAGATGGCAGTGTAGATATTTTCATGTTTATAGAGATGGCGGTGTAGATATTTTCATGTTTATAGAGATAGCAGTGTAGATATTTCCATGTTTATACAGATGGCTGTGTAGATATTTCCATGTGTATACAGATGGCATTGTAGATATTTCCATCTTTATACAGATGACTGTATAGGTATTTCCATGTTTTAACAAATGGCAGTGCAGATATTTCCATGTTTATAGAGAAAGCGGTGTAGATATTTCCATGTTTGTACAGATGGCGGTGTTGATATATCCATCCATACACAGATGGCCGTGTAGATATTTCCATGTTTATACAGATGGCGGTGTAGATATTTTCATGGACATGCAGATGGCGGTGTAGATATTTCCAAGTTTGTACAGATGGCGGTGTTGATGTTTCCATCTATACACAGATTGCCGTGTAGGTATTTCCAGGTGTATACAGATGGCATTGTTTAGTATTTCCATGTTTATAAAGATGGTGGTGTAGATATTTCCATGTTTATACAGATGACTGTATAGGTATTTGCATGTTCATACAGATGGCGTTGTAGATATTTCCATGTTTATAGAGATAGCTGTGTAGATATTTCCATGTTTATACACATCACGGTGTAGATATTTCCATGTTTATACAGTCCGCGGTGTAGACATTTCCATGTTTATACAGTTAGTGGTGCAGATATTTTCATGTTTGTACAGATGGCGGTGTTGATATTTCCATCTATACAAAGATGACCGTGTAGATATTTCCATGTTTATACAGATGGCGTCACAGATATTTCCATGGATATGTAGATGGCGGTGTAGATATTTCCATGTTTATACAGATAGCAGTGTCGATATTTCCATGTTTATATAGATAGCGGTGTAGATATTTCCATGTATATACACATGGCATTGTAGATATTTCCATGTTTATACAGATGTCGGTGTAGATATTTCCATGTTTATACTGATAATTTTGTAAGTATTTCCATGTATATACAGATGGCGGTGTAGATATTTCGATGTTTATAGAGATAGCAGTGGAGATATTTCCATGTTTATACAGATAGCGGTGTAGATATTTCCATGTTTTTACAGATATCGGTGTAGATATTTCCATGTTTACGCAGATTGCGGTGTAGATATTTCCATCTTTCCACAGATGGCATTGTAGATATTTCCATGTTTATACAGATGGCGGTGTAGATATTTCCATGTTTATATAGATGGTGGTGTAGATATTACCATGTTTATACAGAGAGCGGTGTAGTTATTTCCATGTTTATACAGATCGCGGTGAAGATATTTCCATGTTTATACAGATCGCGGTGTAGATATTTCCATGTTTATACAGATAGCGGTGTAGATATTTCCATGTTTATAGAGATAGCGGTGTAGGTATTTCCATGTTTATACACATAGCGGTGTAGATATTTCCATGTTTATATAGATGGCGTTGTAGATATTTCCATCTTTATACTGATAGGGGTGTTGGTATTTCCACGTTTATACAGATAGCGATGTAGATATTTCCATGTTTATAGAGCTCGCGGTGCAGATATTTATATCTTTATACAGATGGCATTGTAGATACTTCCTTATTCACACAGATGGCGGTGTAGATGTTTCCATGTTTATACAGATGGCGGAGTAGTTAGTTCCATGTTTATGGAGATGGCAGTGTAGATATTTTCATGCTTATAGAGATGGCGGTGTAGATATTTCCATGTTTATAGAGATAGCAGTGTAGATATTTACATGTTTATACAGATGGCTGTGTAGATATTTCCATGTGAATACAGATGGCATTGTAGATATTTCAATGTTTAAACAGATGACTGTATTGGTATTTCCATGTTTTTACAGATGGCAGAGGAGATATTTCCATGTCTATAGAGATAGCGGCGTAGATATTTCCATGTTTGTACAGATGGCGGTGTTGATATTTCCATCTATACACAGATGGCCATGTAGATATTTCCATGTTTATACAGATGGCGGCGTAGATATTTCCATGGACATGCAGATGGCGGTGTAGATATTTCCATGTTTATACAGATAGCGGTGTAGATATTTCCATGTTTACACAGATGGTGGTGTAGATATTTCCGTGTTTATACACATTTCGGAGTAGATATTTCCATCTTTATGGAGATGGCAGTGTAGATATTTTCATGTTTATAGAGATGGCGGTGTAGATATTTCCATATTTATAAAGATAGTGGTGTAGATATTTCCATCTTTCCACAGATGGCAGTGTAGATATTTCCATGCTTATACAGATGGCGGTGTAGATATTTCCATATTTATACAGATGTCTGTGTAGATATTTCCATGTGTATACAGATGGTATTGTAAGTATTTCCATGTTTACACAGATGGTGGTGTAGATATTTCCATGTTTATTCAGATGACTGTGTAGATATTTCCATGTTTTTACAGATGGCAGTGTAGATATTTCAATGTTTATAGAGATGGCGCTGTAGATATTTCCATGTTTATACAGATCGCGGTGTAGATATTTCCATGTTTATACAGATAGCGGTGTAGATATATCCATATTTTTACAGATATCGGTGTAAGTATTTCCATGTTTACACAGATTGCGGTGTAGATATTTCCATCTTTCTACAGATCGCATTGTAGATATTTCCATGTTTATACAGATGGCGGTGTAGATATTTCCATGTTTATATAGATGGTGGTGTAGATATTACCATGTTTATACAGATAGCGGTGTAGATATTTCCACGTTTATACAGATCGTGGTGAAGATATTTCCATGTTTATACAGATCGCGCTGTAGATATTTCCATGTTTATACAGATCGCGGTGTAGATATTTCCATGTTTATACAGATCGCGGTGTAGATATTTCCATGTTTATACAGATAGCTGTGTAGATATTTCCATGTTTATACAGATAGCGGTGTAGATATTTCCATGTTTATAGAGATAGCCGTGTAGGTATTTCCATGTTTATAGACATAGCGGTGTAGATATTTCCATGTTCATATGGATGGTGTTGTAGATATTTCCATGTTTATACCGATAGCGGTGTTGGTATTTCCACGTTTATACATATATCGATGTAGATATTTCCATGTTTATACAGCTCGCGGTGCAGATATTTATATCTTTATAAAGATGGCATTGTAGATATTTCCTTTTTCACACAGATGGCGGTGTAGATGTTTCCATGTTTATACAGATGGCGGAGTAGATAGTTCCATGTTTATGGAGATGACAGTGTAGATATTTTCATGTTTATAGAGATGGCGGTGTAGATATTTTCATGTTTATAGAGATAGCAGTGTAGATATTTACATGTTTATACAGATGGCTGTGTAGATATTTGCATGTGTATACAGATGGCATTGTAGATATTTCCATCTTTATACAGATGACTGTATAGGTATTTCCATGTTTTAACAGATGGCAGTGCAGATATTTCCATGTTTATAGACATAGCGGTGTAGATATTTCCATGTTTGTAGAGATGGCGGTGTTGATATATCCATCTATACACCGATGGCCGTGTAGATATTTCCATGTTGATACAGATGGCGGCGTGGATATTTCCATGGACATGCAGATGGCGGTGTAGATATTTCCAAGTTTGTACAGACGGCGGTGTTGTTGTTTCCACCTATACACAGATTGCCGTGTAGGTATTTCCAGGTGTATACAGATGGCATTGTTTAGTATTTCAGTGTTTATACAGATGGTGGTGTAGATATTTCCATGTTTATACAGATGACTGTATAGGTATTTCCATGTTCATACAGATGGCGGTGTAGATATTTCCATGTTTATAGAGATAGCTGTGTAGATATTTCCATGTTTATACACATCACGGTGTAGATATTTCCATGTTTATACAGATAGCGGTGTAGATATTTCCATGTTTATACAGACCGCGGTGTAGATATTTCCATGTTTATACAGATAGCGGTGCAGATATTTCCATGTTTGTACAGATGGCGGTGTTGATATTTCCATCTATACAAAGATGACCGTGTAGATATTCCCACGTGTATACAGATGGCGGCACAGATATTTCCATGGATATGTAGATGGCGGTGTAGATATTTCCATGTTTATACAGATAGCGGTGTAGTTATTTCCATGTTTATATAGATAGCGGTGTAGATATTTCCATGTATATACACATGGCTTTGTAGATATTTCCATGTTTATACAGATGGCGGTGTCGATATTTCCATGTTTATTCAGATAATTTTGTAAGTATTTCCATATTTATACAGATGGCGGTGTAGATATTTCGATGTTTATAGAGATAGCAGTGGAGATATTTCCATGTTTATACAGATAGCGGTGTAGATTTTTCCATGTTTATACTGATCGTGGTGTAGATATTTCCATGTTTCTACAGATGGCGGTGCAGATATTTCCATGTTCAAAGAGATAGCGGTGTTGATTTTTCCATGTTTATAGAGATAGCGGTGTGGATATTTCCATGTTTATACAGATAGGGTTGTAGATATTTCCATGTTTATAGAGATGGCAGTGTAGATATTTCCATGTTTATACAGATCACGGTGTAGTTATTTCCTTGTTTATACAAATAGCGGTGTAGATATTTCCATGTTTATACAGATAGCGGTGTATATATTTCCATGTTTATACAGATCGTGGTGTAGATATTTCCCTGTTTATACAGATACCGGTGTAGATATTTCCATGTTTATACAGATAGCGGTGTAGATATTTCCATGTTTATACAGATACCGGTGTAGATATTTCCATGTTTATACAGACCGCAGTGTAGATATTCCCATGTTTACAAAGATAGCAGTGTAGATATTTCCATATTTGTACAGATGGCGGTGTTGATGTTTCCATCTATACACAGATTGCCGTGTAGGTATTTCCATGTGTATACAGATGGCATTGTAGATATTTCCATGTTTACACAGATGACTGTATAGGTATTTCCATGTTTATACAGATGGCGGTGTAGATATTTCCATGTTCAAAGAGATAGCGGTGTTGATTTTTCCATGTTTATAGAGATAGCGGTGTGGACATGTCCATGTTTATACAGATAGGGTTGATGATATTTCCATGTTTATAGAGATGGCAGTGTAGATATTTCCATGTTTATACAGATCACGGCGTAGTTATTTCCTTGTTTATACAAATAGCGGTGTAGATATTTCCATGTATATACAGATCGCGGTGTACATATTTCCATGTTTATACAGACAGCGGTGTAGATATTTCCATGTTTATACAGATCGCGGTGTAGATATTTCCATGTTTATACAGATCGCGGTGTACATATTTCCATGTTTATACAGATCACGGTGTAGTTATTTCCTTGTTTATACAAATAGCGGTGTAGATATTTCCATGTATATACAGATAGCGGTGTATATATTTCCATGTTTATACAGATAGCGGTGTAGATATTTCCATGTTTATACAGATTGCGGTGTAGATATTTCCATCTTTCCACAGATGGCATTGTAGATATTTCCATGTTTATACAGATGGCGGTGTAGATATTTCCATGTTTATATAGATGGTGGTGTAGATATTACCATGTTTATACAGATAGCGGTGTAGATATTTCCATGTTAATATAGATGGTATTGTAGATATTTCCATGTTTATACCGATAGCGGTGTTGGTATTTCCACGTTTATACAGATAGCGATGTAGATATTTCTATGTTTATAGAGCTCGCGGTGCAGATATTTATATCTTTATACAGATGGCATTGTAGATATTTCCTTATTCACACAGATGGCGGTGTAGATGTTTCCATGTTTATACAGATGGCGGAGTAGTTAGCTCCATGTTTATGGAGATGGCAGTGTAGATATTTTCATGTTTATAGAGATGGCGGTGTAGATATTTCCATGTTTATAGACATAGCTGTGTAGATATTTACATGTTTATACAGATGGCTGTGTAGATATTTCCATGTGCATACAGATGTCATTGTAGATATTTGCATGTTTATACAGATGACTGTATAGGTATTTCCATGTTTTTACAGATGGCAGTGGAGATATTTCCATGTCTATAGAGATAGCGGCGTAGATATTTCCATGTTTGTACAGATGGCGGTGTTGATATTTCCATCTATACACAGATGGCGGTGTAGATATTTCCATGTTTATACAGATGGCGGCGTAGATATTTCCATGGACATACAGATGGCGGTGTAGTTATTTCCATGTTTATACAGATAGTGGTGTAGATATTTCCAGGTTTACACAGATGGTGGTGTAGATATTTCCATGTTTATACACATGGCAGAGTAGATACTTCCATCTTTATGGAGATGGCAGTGTAGATATTTTCATGTTTATAGAGATGGCGGTGTAGATATTTCCATATTTATAGAGATAGCGGTGTAGATATGTCCATTTTTCCACAGATGGCAGTGTAGATATTTCCATGTTTATACAGATGGCGGTGTAGATATTTCCATATTTATACAGATGTCTGTGTAGATATTTCCATGTTTATACAGATTGTATTGTAGGTATTTCCATGTTTATACAGATGGTGATTTAGATATTTCCGTGTTTATTCAGATGACTGTGTAGATATTTCCATGTTTTTACAGATGGCAGTGTAGATATTTCAATGTTTATAGAGATGGCGCTGTAGATATTTCCATGTTTATACAGATCGCGGTGTAGATATTTCCATGTTTATACAGATAGCGGTGTAGATATTTCCATGTTTTTACAGATATCGGTGTAGATATTTCCATGTTTACACAGATTGCGGTGTAGATATTTCCAACTTTCTACAGATGGCATTGTAGGTATTTCCATGTTTATACAGAAGGCGGTGTAGATATTTCCATGTTTATATAGATGGTGGTGTAGATATTACCATGTTTATACAGATAGCGGTGTAGATATTTCCATGTTTATACAGATCGTGGTGAAGTTATTTCCATGTTTACACAGATCGCGGTGTAGATATTTCCATGTTTATACAGATCGCGGTGTAGATATTTCCATGTTTATACAGATAGCGTTGTAGATATTTCCATGTTTATACAGATAGCGGTGTAGATATTTCCATGTTTATAGAGATAGCGGTGTAGGTATTTCCATGTTTATAGACATAGCGGTGTAGATATTTCCATGTTTATATAGATGACGTTGTAGATATTTCCATGTTTATACCGATAGCGGTGTTGGTATTTCCACGTTTATACATGTATCGATGTAGATATTTCCATGTTTATACAGCTCGCAGTGCAGATATTTATATCTTTATACAGATGGCATTGTAGATATTTCCTTATTCACACAGATGGCGGTGTACATGTTTCCATGTTTATACAGATGGCGGAGTAGATAGTTCCATGTTTATGGAGATGGCAGTGTAGATATTTTCATGTTTATAGAGATGGCGGTGTAGATATTTTCATGTTTATAGAGATAGCAGTGTAGATATTTACATGTTTATACAGATGACTGTGTAGATATTTCCATGTGTATACAGATGGCATTGTTGATATTTCCATCTTTACACAGATGACTGTATAGGTATTTCCATGTTTTAACAGATGGCAGTGCAGATATTTCCATGTTTATAGAGATAGTGGTGTAGATATTTCCATGTTTGTACAGATGGCGGTGTTGATATATCCATCTATACACAGATGGCCGTGTAGATATTTCCATGTTTATACATATGGCGGCGTAGATATTTCCATGGACATGCAGATGGCAGTGTAGATATTTCCATGTTTATACAGATAGCGGTGTAGATATTTCCATGTTTTCACAGATGGTGGTGTAGATATTTCTGTGTTTATACACATGGCGGTGTAGATACTTCCATCTTTATGGAGATGGCAGTGTAGACATTTTCATGTTTATAGAGATGGTGGTGTAGATATTTCCATATTTATGGAGATAGCGGTGTAGATATTTCCATCTTTCTACAGATGTCAGTGTAGATATTTCCATATTTATACAGATGGCGGTGTAGATATTTCCATATTTATAAAGATGTCTGTGTAGATATTTCCATGTGTATACAGATGGTATTGTAGGTATTTCCAGGTTTAGACAGATGGTGGTGTAGATATTTCCATGTTTATTCAGATGACTGTGTAGATATTTCCATGTTTTTACAGAGGTCAGTGTAGATATTTCAATGTTTATAGAGATGGCGCTGTAGATATTTCCATGTTTATACAGATAACAGTGGAGATATTTCCATGTTTATACAGACAGCAGTGGAGATATTTCCATGTTTATACATATAGCGGTGTACATATTTCCATGTTTATAGAGACAGCGGTGTAGTTATTTCCATGTTTATACAGATAGCGGTGCAGATATTTCCATGTTTATACAGATGCCTATGGAGATATCTCCATATTTATACAGAGGGCTCTGTAGGCATTGCTATGTTTATACAGATGGCAGTGAATATATTTCTATGTTCCTACACATGACTGTGTAGGTATTTCCATGTTTATAAAGATGGCTTTGTAGATATTTCTATGTCTATAGAGATAGCGGTGCAGATATTTCCATGTTTACAGATAGCGGTGTATATATTTCCATGTTTATACCGATCGTGGTGTAGATATTTCCATGTTTATACAGATACCGGTGTAGATATTTCCATGTTTATACAGACCGCAGTGTAGATATTTCCATGTTTATAGAGATAGCAGTGTAGATATTTCCAAGTTTGTACAGATGGCGGTGTTGATGTTTCCATCTATACACAGATTGCCGTGTAGGTATTTCCAGGTGTATACAGATGGCATTGTTTAGTATTTCCATGTTTATACAGATGGTGGTGCAGATATTTCCATGTTTATACAGATGACTGTATAGGTATTTCCATGTTCATACAGATGGCGGTGTAGATATTTCCTTGTTTATAGAGATAGCTGTGTTGATATTTCCAAGTTTATACGCATCACGGTGTAGATATTTCCATGTGTATACAGATAGCGGTGTAGATATTTCCATGTTTATACAGATAGCGGTGTAGATATTTCCATGTGTATAGAGATAGCCATGTAGGTATTTCCATGTTTAGAGACATAGCGGTGTAGATATTTCCATGTTTATATAGATGGTGTTGTAGATATTTCCATGTTTATACCGATAGCGGTGTTGGTATTTCCATGTTTATACAGATAGCAATGTAGATATTTCCATGTTTATAGAGCTCGCGATGCAGATATTTATATCTTTATACAGATGGCATTGTAGATATTTCCTTATTCACCCAGATGGCGGTGTAGATGTTTCCGTGTTTATACAGATGGCGGAGTAGTTATTTCCATGTTTATGGAGATGGCAGTGTAGATATTTTCATGTTTATAGAGATGGCGGTGTAGATATTTCCATGTTTATAGAGATAGCAGTGTAGATATTTACATGTTTATACAGATGGCTGTGTAGATATTTCCATGTGCATACAGATGGCATTGTAGATATTTCCATGTTTATACAGATGACTGTATAGGTATTTCCATGTTTTTACAGATGGCAGTGGAGATATTTCCATGTCTATAGAGATAGCGGCGTAGATATTTCCATGTTTGTACAGATGGCGGTGTTGATATTTCCATCTATACACAGATGGCCATGTAGATATTTCCATGTTTATACAGAGGGCGGCGTAGATATTTCCATGGACATACAGATGGCGGTGTAGATATTTCCATGTTTATACAGATAGCGGTGTAGATATTTCCATGTTTACACAGATGGTGTTGTAGATATTTCCGTGTTTATACACATGGCGGAGTAGATACTTCCATCTTTATGGAGATGGCAGTGTAGATATTTTCATGTTTATAGAGATGGCGGTGTAGATATTTCCATATTTACAGAGATAGCGGTGTAGATATGTCCATCTTTCCACAGATGGCAGTGTAGATATTTCCATGTTTATACAGATGGCGGTGTAGATATTTCCATATTTATACAGATGTCTGTGTAGATATTTCCATGTGTATACAGATGGTATTGTAGGTATTTCCATGTTTATACTGATGGTGGTTTAGATATTTCCATGTTTATTCAGATGACTGTGTAGATATTTCCATGTTTTTACAGATGGCAGTGTAGATATTTCAATGTTTATAGAGATGGCGCTGTAGATATTTCCATGTTTATACAGATCGCGGTGTAGATATTTCCATGTTTATACAGATAGCGGTGTAGATATTTCCATGTTTTTACAGCTATCGGTGTAGATATTTCCATGTTTACACAGATTGCGGTGTAGATATTTCCATCTTTCTACAGATGGCATTGTAGATATTTCCATGTTTATACAGATGGCGGTGTAGATATTTCCATGTTTATATAGATGGTGGTGTAGATATTACCATGTTTATACAGATAGCGGTGTAGATATTTCCATGTTTATACAGATCGAGGTGAAGATATTTCCATGTTGATACAGATCGCGGTGTAGATATTTCCATGTTTATACAGATCGCGGTGTAGATATTTCCATGTTTATACAGATAGTGGTGTAGATATTTCCATGTTTATACAGATAGTGGTGTAGATATTTCCATGTTTATGGAGATAGCGGTGTAGGTATTTCCATGTTTATAGACATAGCGGTGTAGATATTTCCATGTTTATATAGATGACGTTGTAGATATTTCCATGTTTATACCGATAGCGGTGTTGGTATTTCCACGTTTATACATATATCGATGTAGATATTTATATGTTTATACAGCTCGCGGTGCAGATATTTATATCTTTATACAGATGGCATTGTAGATATTTCCTTATTCACACAGATGGCGGTGTAGATGTTTCCATGTTTATACAGATGGCGGAGTAGATAGTTCCATGTTTATGGAGATGGCAGTGTAGATATTTTCATGTTTATAGAGATGGCGGTGTAGATATTTTCATGTTTATAGAGATAGCAGTGTAGATATTTACATGTTTATACAGATGGCTGTGTAGATATTTCCATGTGTATACAGATGGCATTGTAGATATTTCCATCTTTATACAGATGACTGTATAGTTATTTCCATGTTTTAACAGATGGCAGTGCAGATATTTCCATGTTTATAGAGATAGCGGTGTAGATATTTCCATGTTTGTACAGATGGTGGTGTTCATATATCCATCTATACACAGATGGCCGAGTAGATATTTCCATGTTTATACATATGGCGGCGTAGATATTTCCATGGACATGCAGATGGTGGTGTAGATATTTCCATGTTTATACAGATAGCGGTGTAGATATTTCCATGTTTTCACAGATGGTTGTGTAGATATTTCTGTGTTTATACACATGGCGCAGTAGATACTTCCATCTTTATGGAGATGGCAGTGTAGACATTTTCATGTTTATAGAGATGGCGGTGTAGATATTTCCATATTTATAGAGATAGCGGTGTAGATATTTCCATCTTTCTACAGATGTCAGTGTAGATATTTCCATATTTATACAGATGGCGGTGTAGATATCTCCATATTTATAAAGATGTCTGTGTAGATATTTCCATGTGTATACAGATGGTATTGTAGGTATTTCCATGTTTAGACAGATGGTGGTGTAGATATTTCCATGTTTATTCAGATGACTGTGTAGATATTTCCATGTTTTTACAGATGTCAGTGTAGATATTTCAATGTTTATAGTGATGGCGCTGTAGATATTTCCATGTTTATACAGATAACCGTGGATATATTTCCATGTTTATACAGACAGCAGTGTAGATATTTCCATGTTTATACATATAGCGGTGTACATATTTCCATGTTTATAAAGACAGCGGTGTAGTTATTTCCATGTTTATACAGATAGCGGTGCAGATATTTCCATGTTTATACAGATGCCTATGCAGATATCTCCATATTTATATAGAGGGCTGTGTAGATATTTCTATGTTTATTCAGATGGCAGTGAAGATATTTCTATGTTCCTACACATGACTGTGTAGGTATTTCCATGTTTATAAAGACGGCTTTGTAGATATTTCCATGTCTATAGAGATAGTGGTGCAGATATTTCCATGTTTACAGAGAGCGGTGTATATATTTCCATGTTTATACCGATCGTGCTGTAGATATTTCCATGTTTATACAGATACCGGTGAAGATATTTCCATGTTTATACAGACCGCAGTGTAGATATTTCCATGTTTATAGAGATAGCAGTGTAGATATTTCCAAGTTTGTACAGATGGCGGTGTTGATGTTTCCATCTACACACAGATTGCCGTGTAGGTATTTCCAGGTGTATACAGGTGGCATTGTTTAGTATTTCCATGTTTATACAGATGGTGGTGCAGATATTTCCATGTTTATACAGATGACTGTATAGGTATTTCCATGTTCATTACAGATGGCGGTGTAGATATTTCCATGTTTATAGAGATAGCTGTGTTGATATTTCCATGTTTATACACATCACGGTGTAGATACTTCCATGTTTATACAGATAGCGGTGTAGATATTTCCATGTTTATACAGATAGCGTTGTAGATATTTCCATGTTTATAGAGATAGCCGTGTAGGTATTTCCAAGTTTATAGACATAGCGGTGTAGATATTTCCATGTTTATATAGATGGTGTTGTAGATATTTCCATGTTTATACCGATAGCGGTGTTGGTATTTCCATGTTTATACAGATAGCAATGTAGATATTTCCATGTTTATAGAGCTCACGGTGCAGATATTTATATCTTTATACAGATGGCATTGTAGATATTTCCTTATTCACACAGATGGCGGTGTAGATGTTTCCGTGTTTATACAGATGGCGGAGTAGTTAGTTCCATGTTTATGGAGATGGCAGTGTAGATATTTTCATGTTTATAGAGATGGCGGTGTAGATATTTCCATGTTTATAGAGATAGCAGTGTAGATATTTACATGTTTATACAGATGGCTGTGTAGATATTTCCATGTGCATACAGATGGCATTGTAGATACTTCCATGTTTATACAGATGACTGTATAGGTATTTCCATGTTTTTACAGATGGCAGTGGAGATATTTCCATGTCTATAGAGATAGCGGCGTAGATATTTCCATGTTTGTACAGATGGCGGTGTTGATATTTCCATCTATACACAGATGGCCATGTAGATATTTCCATGTTTATACAGAGGGCGGCGTAGATATTTCCATGGACATACAGATGGCGGTGTAGATATTTCCATGTTTATACAGATAGCGGTGTAGATATTTCCATGTTTATACAGATGGCGGTGTAGATATTTCCATATTTATGCAGATGTCTGTGTAGATATTTCCATGTGTATACAGATGGTATTGTAGCTATTTCCATGTTTATACTGATGGTGGTTTAGATATTTCCATGTTTATTCAGATGACTGTGTAGATATTTCCATGTTTTTACAGATGGCAGTGTAGATATTTCCATGTTTACACAGATTGCGGTGTAGATATTTCCATCTTTCTACAGATGGCATTGTAGATATTTCCATGTTTATACAGAAGGCGGTGTAGATATTTCCATGTTTATATAGATGGTGGTGTAGATATTACCATGTTTATACAGATAGCGGTGTAGATATTTCCATGTTTATACAGATCGCGGTGAAGATATTTCCATGTTGATACAGATCACGGTGTAGATATTTCCATGTTTGTACAGATCGCGGTGTAGATATTTCCATGTTTATACAGATAGCGGTGTAGATATTTCCATGTTTATACAGATAGCGGTGTAGATATTTCCATGTTTATAGAGATAGCGGTGTAGGTATTTCCATGTCTATAGACATAGCGGTGTAGATATTTCCATGTTTATATAGATGACGTTGTAGATATTTCCATGTTTATACCGATAGCGGTGTTGGTATTTCCACGTTTATACATATATCGATGTAGATATTTCCATGTTTATACAGCTCGCGGTGCAGATATTTATATCTTTATACAGATGGCATTGTAGATATTTCCTTATTCACACAGATGGCGGTGTAGATGTTTCCATGTTTATACAGATGGCGGAGTAGATAGTTCCATGTTTATGGAGATGGCAGTGTAGATATTTTCATGTTTATAGAGATGGCGGTGTAGATATTTTCATGTTTATAGAGATAGCAGTGTAGATATTTACATGTTTATACAGATGGCTGTGTAGATATTTCCATGTGTATACAGATGGCATTGTAGATATTTCCATCTTTATACAGATGACTGTATAGGTATTTCCATGTTTTAACAGATGGCAGTGCAAATATTTCCATGTTTATAGAGATAGCGGTGTAGATATTTCCATGTTTGTACAGATGGCGGTGTAGATATATCCATCTATACACAGATGGCCGTGTAGATATTTCCATGTTTATACATATGGCGGCGTAGATATTTCCATGGACATGCAGATGGCGGTGTAGATATTTCCATGTTTATACAGATAGCGGTGTAGATATTTCCATGTTTTCACAGATGGTGGTGTAGATATTTCTGTGTTTATACACATGGCGCAGTAGATACTTCCATCTTTATGGAGATGGCAGTGTAGACATTTTCATGTTTATAGAGATGGCGGTGTAGATATTTCCATATTTATAGAGATAGCGGTGTAGATATTTCCATCTTTCTACAGATGTCAGTGTAGATATTTCCATATTTATACAGATGGCGGTGTAGATATTTCCATATTTATAAAGATGTCTGTGTAGACATTTCCATGTGTATACAGATGGTATTGTAGGTATTTCCATGTTTAGACAGATGGTGGTGTAGATATTTCCATGTTTATTCAGATGACTGTGTAGATATTTCCATGTTTTTACAGATGTCAGTGTAGATATTTCAATGTTTATAGGGATGGCGCTGTAGATATTTCCATGTTTATACAGATAACCGTGGAGATATTTCCATGTTAATACAGACAGCAGTGTAGATATTTCCATGTTTATACATATAGCGGTGTACATATTTCCATGTTTATAGAGACAGCGGTGTAGTTATTTCCATGTTTATACAGATAGCGGTGCAGATATTTCCATGTTTATACAGATGCCTATGCAGATATCTCCATATTTATATAGAGGGCTGTGTAGATATTTCTATGTTTATTCAGATGGCAGTGAAGATATTTCTATGTTCCTACACATGACTGTGTAGGTATTTCCATGTTTATAAAGATGGCTTTGTAGATATTTCCATGTCTATAGAGATAGCGGTGCAGATATTTCCATGTTTACAGAGAGCGGTGTATATATTTCCATGTTTATACCGATCGTGGTGTAGATATTTCCATGTTTATACAGATACCGGTGTAGATATTTCCATGTTTATACAGACTGCAGTGTAGATATTTCCATGTTTATAGAGACAGCAGTGTAGATATTTCCAAGTTTATACAGATGGCGGTGTTGATGTTTCCATCTATACACAGATTGCCGTGTAGGTATTTCCAGGTGTATACAGGTGGCATTGTTTAGTATTTCCATGTTTATACAGATGGTGGTGCAGATATTTCCATGTTTATACAGATGACTGTATAGGTATTTCCATGTTCATACAGATGGCGGTGTAGATATTTCCATGTTTATAGAGATAGCTGTGTTGATATTTCCATGTTTATACACATCACGGTGTAGATATTTCCATGTTTATACAGATAGCGGTGTAGATATTTCCATGTTTATACAGATAGCGGTGTAGATATTTCCATGTTTATACAGATAGCGTTGTAGATATTTCCATGTTTATAGAGATAGCCGTGTAGGTATTTCCATGTTTATAGACATAGCGGTGTAGATATTTCCATGTTTATATAGATGGTGTTGTAGATATTTCCATGTTTATACCGATAGCGGTGTTGGTATTTCCATGTTTATACAGATAGCAATGTAGATATTTCCATGTTTATAGAGCTCGCGGTGCAGATATTTATATCTTTATACAGATGGAATTGTAGATATTTCCTTATTCACACAGATGGCGGTGTAGATGTTTCCGTGTTTATACAGATGGCGGAGTAGTTAGTTCCATGTTTATGGAAATGGCAGTGTAGATATTTTCATGTTTATAGAGATGGCGGTGTAGATATTTCCATGTTTATAGAGATAGCAGTGTAGATATTTACATGTTTATACAGATGGCTGTGTAGATATTTCCATGTGCATACAGATGGCATTGTAGATATTTCCATGTTTATACAGATGACTGTATAGGTATTTCCATGTTTTTACAGATGGCAGTGGAGATATTTCCATGTCTATAGAGATAGCGGCGTAGATATTTCCATGTTTGTACAGATGGCGGTGTTGATATTTCCATCTATACGCAGATGGCCATGTAGATATTTCCATGTTTATACAGAGGGCGGCGTAGATATTTCCATGGACATACAGATGGCGGTGTAGATATTTCCATGTTTATACAGATAGCGGTGTAGATATTTCCATGTTTACACAGATGGTGTTGTAGATATTTCCGTGTTTATACACATGGCGGAGTAGATACTTCCATCTTTAAGGAGATGGCAGTGTAGATATTTTCATGTTTATAGAGATGGCGGTGTAGATATTTCCATATTTATAGAGATAGCGGTGTAGATATGTCCATCTTTCCACAGATGGCAGTGTAGATATTTCCATGTTTATACAGATGGCAGTGTAGATATTTCCATATTTATACAGATGTCTGTGTAGATATTTCCATGTGTATACAGATGGTATTGTAGGTATTTCCATGTTTATACTGATGGTGGTTTAGATATTTCCATGTTTATTCAGATGACTGTGTAGATATTTCCATGTTTTTACAGATGGCAGTGTAGATATTTCAATGTTTATAGAAATGGCGCTGTAGATATTTCCATGTTTATACAGATCGCGGTGTAGATATTTCCATGTTTATACAGATAGTGGTGTAGATATTTCCATGTTTTTACAGATATCGGTGTAGATATTTCCATGTTTACACAGATTGCGGTGTAGATATTTCCATCTTTCTACAGATGGCATTGTAGATATTTCCATGTTTATACAGATGGCGGTGTAGATATTTCCATGTTTATATAGATGGTGGTGTAGATATTACCATGTTTATACAGATAGCGGTGAAGATATTTCCATGTTTATACAGATCGTGGTGAAGATATTTCCATGTTGATACAGATCGCGGTGTAGATATTTCCATGTTTATACAGATCGCGGTGTAGATATTTCCATGTTTATACAGATAGCGGTGTAGATATTTCCATGTTTATAGAGATAGCGGTGTAGGTATTTCCATGTTTATAGACATAGCTGTGTAGTTATTTCCATGTTTATATAGATGACGTTGTAGATATTTCCATGTTTATACCGATAGCGGTGTTGGTATTTCCACGTTTATACATATATCGATGTAGATATTTCCATGTTTATACAGCTCGCGGTGCAGATATTTATATCTTTATACAGATGGCATTGTAGATATTTCCTTATTCACACAGATGGCGGTGTAGATGTTTCCATGTTTATACAGATGGCGGAGTAGATAGTTCCTTGTTTATGGAGATGGCAGTGTAGATATTTTCATGTTTATAGAGATGGCGGTGTAGATATTTTCATGTTTATAGAGATAGCAGTGTAGATATTTACATGTTTATACAGATGGCTGTGTAGATATTTCCATGTCTATATAGATGGCATTGTAGATATCTCCATCTTTATACAGATGACTGTATAGGTATTTCCATGTTTTAACAGATGGCAGTGCAGATATTTCCATGTTTATAGAGATAGCGGTGTAGATATTTCCATGTTTGTACAGATGGCGGTGTTGATATATCCATCTATACACAGATGGCCGTGTAGATATTTCCATGTTTATACATATGGCGGCGTAGATATTTCCATGGACATGCAGATGGCGGTGTAGATATTTCCATGTTTATACAGATAGCGGTGTAGATATTTCCATGTTTTCACAGATGGTGGTGTAGATATTTCTGTGTTTATACACATGGCGCAGTAGATACTTCCATCTTTATGGAGATGACAGTGTAGACATTTTCATGTTTATAGAGATGGCGGTGTAGATATTTCCATATTTATAGAGATAGCGGTGTAGATATTTCCATCTTTCTACAGATGTCAGTGTAGATATTTCCATATTTATACAGATGGCGGTGTAGATATTTCCATATTTATAAAGATGTCTGTGTAGATATTTCCATGAGTATACAGATGGTATTGTAGGTATTTCCATGTTTAGACAGATGGTGGTGTAGATATTTCCATGTTTATTCAGATGACTGTGTAGATATTTCCATGTTTTTACAGATGTCAGTGTAGATATTTCAATGTTTATATGGATGGCGCTGTAGATATTTCCATGTTTATACAGATAACCGTGGAGATATTTCCATGTTTATACAGACAGCAGTGTAGATATTTCCATGTTTATACATATAGCGGTGTACGTATTTCCATGTTTATAGAGACAGCGGTGTAGTTATTTCCATGTTTATACAGATAGCGGTGCAGATATTTCCATGTTTATACAGATGCCTATGCAGATATCTCCATATTTATATAGAGGGCTGTGTAGATATTTCTATGTTTATTCAGATGGCAGTGAAGATATTTCTATGTTCCTACACATGACTGTGTAGGTATTTCCATGTTTATAAAGATGGCTTTGTAGATATTTCCATGTCTATAGAGATAGCGGTGCAGATATTTCCATGTTTACAGAGAGCGGTGTATATATTTCCATGTTTATACCGATCGTGGTGTAGATATTTCCATGTTTATACAGATACCGGTGTAGATATTTCCATGTTTATACAGACCGCAGTGTAGATATTTCCATGTTTATAGAGATAGCAGTGTAGATATTTCCAAGTTTGTACAGATGGCGGTATTGATGTTTCCATCTATACACAGATTGCCGTGTAGGTATTTCCAGGTGTATACAGGTGGCATTGTTTAGTATTTCCATGTTTATACAGATGGTTGTGCAGATATTTCCATGTTTATACAGATGACTGTATAGGTATTTCCATGTTCATACAGATGGCGGTGTAGATATTTCCATGTTTATAGAGATAGCTGTGTTGATATTTCCATGTTTATACACATCACGGTGTAGATATTTCCATGTTTATACAGATAGCGGTGTAGATATTTCCATGTTTATACAGATAGCGGTTTAGATATTTCCATGTTTATACAGATAGCGGTGTAGATATTTCCATGTTTATAGAGATAGCCGTGTAGGTATTTCCATGTTTACAGACATAGCGGTGTAGATATTTCCATGTTTATATAGATGGTGTTGTAGATATTTCCATGTTTATACCGATAGCGGTGTTGGTATTTCCATGTTTATACAGATAGCAATGTAGATATTTCCATGTTTATAGAGCTCGCTGTGCAGATATTTATATCTTTATACAGATGGCATTGTAGATATTTCCTTATTCACACAGATGGCGGTGTAGATGTTTCCGTGTTTATACAGATGGCGGAGTAGTTAGTTCCATGTTTATGGAGATGGCAGTGTAGATATTTTCATGTTTATAGAGATGGCGGTGTAGATATTTCCATGTTTATAGAGATAGCAGTGTAGATATTTACATGTTTATTCAGATGGCTGTGTAGATATTTCCATGTGCATACAGATGGCATTGTAGATATTTCCATGTTTATACAGATGACTGTATAGGTATTTCCATGTTTTTACAGATGGCAGTGGAGATATTTCCATGTCTATAGAGATAGCGGCGTAGATATTTCCATGTTTGTACAGATGGCGGTGTTGATATTTCCATCTATACACAGATGGCCATGTAGATATTTCCATGTTTATACAGAGGGCGGCGTAGATATTTCCATGGACATACAGATGGCGGTGTAGATATTTCCATGTTTATACAGATAGTGGTGTAGATATTTCCATGTTTACACAGATGGTGTTGTAGATATTTCCGTGTTTATACACATGGCGGAGTAGATACTTCCATCTTTATGGAGATGGCAGTGTAGATATTTTCATGTTTATAGAGATGGCGGTGTAGATATTTCCATATTTATAGAGATAGCGGTGTAGATATGTCCATCTTTCCACAGATGGCAGAGTAGATATTTCCATGTTTATACAGATGGCGGTGTAGATATTTCCATATTTATACAGATGTCTGTGTAGATATTTCCATGTGTATACAGATGGTATTGTAGGTGTTTCCATGTTTATACTGATTGTTGTTTAGATATTTCCATGTTTATTCATGTGACTGTGTAGATATTTCCATGTTTTTACAGATGGCAGTGTAGGTATTTCAATGTTTATAGAGATGGCGCTGTAGATATTTCCATGTTTATACAGATCGCGGTGTAGATATTTCCATGTTTATACAGATAGCGGTGTAGATATTTCCATGTTTACACAGATTGCGGTGTAGATATTTCCATCTTTCTACAGATGGCATTGTAGATATTTCCATGTTTATACAGATGGCGGTGTAGATATTTCCATGTTTATATAGATGGTGGTGTAGATATTACCATGTTTATACAGATAGCGGTGTAGATATTTCCATGTTTATACAGATCGTGGTGAAGATATTTCCATGTTGATACAGATCGCGGTGTAGATATTTCCATGTTTATACAGATCGCGTTGTAGATATTTCCATGTTTATACAGATCGCGGTGTAGATATTTCCATGTTTATACAGATAGTGGTGTAGATATTTCCATGTTTATACAGATAGCGGTGTAGATATTTCCATGTTTATAGAGATAGCGGTGTAGGTATTTCCATGTTTATAGACATAGCGGTGTAGATATTTCCATGTTTATATAGATGACATTGTAGATATTTCCATGTTTATACCGATAGCGGTGTTGGTATTTCCACGTTTATACATATATCGATGTAGATATTTCCATGTTTATACAGCTCGCGGTGCAGATATTTATATCTTTATACAGATGGCATTGTAGATATTTCCTTATTCACACAGATGGCGGTGTAGATGTTTCCATGTTTATACAGATGGCGGAGTAGATAGTTCCATGTTTATGGAGATGGCAGTGTAGATATTTTCATGTTTATAGAGATGGCGGTGTAGATATTTTCATGTTTATAGAGATAGCAGTGTAGATATTTACATGTTTATACAGATGGCTGTGTAGATATTTCCATGTGTATACAGATGGCATTGTAGATATTTCCATCTTTATACAGATGACTGTATAGGTTTTTCCATGTTTTAACAGATGGCAGTGCAAATATTTCCATGTTTATAGAGATAGCGGTGTAGATGTTTCCATGTTTGTACAGATGGTGGTGTTGATATATCCATCTATACACAGATGGCCGTGTAGATATTTCCATGTTTATACATATGGCGGCGTAGATATTTCCATGGACATGCAGATGGCGGTGTAGATATTTCCATGTTTATACAGATAGCGGTGTAGATATTTCCATGTTTTCACAGATGGTGGTGTAGATATTTCTGTGTTTATACACATGGCGCAGTAGATACTTCCATCTTTATGGAGATGGCAGTGTAGACATTTTCATGTTTATAGAGATGGCGGTGTAGATATTTCCATATTTATAGAGATAGCAGTGTAGACATTTCCATCTTTGTACAGATGCCAGTGTAGATATTTCCATATTTATACAGATGGCGGTGTAGATATTTCCATATTTATAAAGATGTCTGTGTAGATTATTTCCATGTGTATACAGATGGTATTGTAGGTATTTCCATGTTTAGACAGACGGTGGTGTAGATATTTCCATGTTTATTCAGATGACTGTGTAGATATTTCCATGTTTTTACAGATGTCAGTGTAGATATTTCAATGTTTATAGGGATGGCGCTGTAGATATTTCCATGTTTATACAGATAACCGTGGAGATATTTCCATGTTTATACAGACAGCAGTGTAGATATTTCCATGTTTATACATATAGCGGTGTACATATTTCCATGTTTATAGAGACAGCGGTGTAGTTATTTCCATGTTTATACAGATAGCGGTGCAGATATTTCCATGTTTTTACAGATAGCGGTGTAGATATTTCCATGTTTTTACAGATATCGCTGTAGATATTTCCATGTTTACACAGATTGCGGTGTAGATATTTCCATCTTTCTACAGATGGCATTGTAGATATTTCCATGTTTATACAGATGGCGGTGTAGATATTTCCATGTTTATATAGACGGTGGTGTAGATATTAGCATGTTTATACAGATAGCGGTGTAGATATTTCCAAGTTTATAGGGATAGCAGTGCAAATATTTCCACATTTATACAGATAGCGGTGTAGTTATTAGCAAGTTTATACAGATAGCGGTGTAGATATTTCCATGTATAAACAGATGTCTGCGTATATATTTCCATGTTTAAACAGATGGCGATGTAGATAATTCCTTGTTTATTCAAATAGCGGTGTAGTTATTTCCATGTTTATACAGATAGCGGTGTAGATATTTCCATGTATATACAGATGGCTGTGTAGATATTTCCATGTTTATACAGATGGCTGTGTAGATATATCCATGTTTATACAGATGACTTTGTAGGTATTTCCATGTTTATACTGATGGCGGTGTAGGTATTTCCATGTTTATGGAGATAGCTGTGTAGATATTTCCATGTTTATACAGATAGCGGTGTAGATATTTCAATGTTTATGCAGATCGTGGTGTTGATATTTCCATGTTTATACAGACAGCATTGGAGATATTTGCATGTTTATACACATACCGGTGTACATATTTCCATGTTTATAGGGACAGCAGTGTAGGTATTTCCATGTTTATACAGATAGCGGTGCAGATATTTCCATGTTTATACAGATGCCTATGCAGATATTTCCATATTTATGCAGAGGGCTATGTAGATATTTCCATGTTTATACAGATGGCAGTGTAGATATTTCCATGTTCCTACACATGACTGTGTAGGTATTTCCATGTTTATACAGATGGCTTTGTAGATATTTCCATGTTTATAGAGATAGCGGTGTAGATATTTCCATGTTTATACAGATAGCGGTGTAGATATTTCCATGTTTATACAGACCACGGTGTAGATATTTCCATGTTTATACAGATAGCGGTGCAGATATTTCCATGTTTGTACAGATGGCGGTGTTGATATTTCCATCTATACACAGATGATCGTGTAGATATTTCCATGTTTATACAGATGGCGGCACAGATATTTCTATGGATATGTAGATGGCGGCGTAGATATTTCCATGTTTATACAGATAGCGGTGTAGTTATTTCCATGTTTATATAGATAGCGGTGTAGATATTTCCATGTATATACACATGGCTGTGTAGATATTTCCATGATTATACAGATGGTGGTGTAGTTATTTCCATGTTTATACAGAGAACTTTGTAAGTATTTCCATGTTTATACAGATGGCGGTGTCGATATTTCGATGTTTATAGAGATAGCAGTGGAGATATTTC